>NC_134082.1:48974028-49615457 GCF_000715075.1 Nicotiana tabacum | reverse complement strand
TAGAGTCTCAAAAATATAAAGGGTTTGAGCAGACAAAAGAGTGTATCCTACGCTGATCTGTGTATGTTCCTACACGTGCACTTACCCTTGGGTTTCAAAACCCCAATGTTTGAAAAGTATGACGGACATGGGGATCCCATAGCCTACTTCCAGAGATATTGTAACCAGCTGAGGGGTGTTGGGTGGAAAAGAGGAGCTTCTCATGGCTTATTTTGGAGAGAGCTTGGTCGGTATTGCTTTTGAATGGTACATGGATTAGGATATATCTCGGTGGCATATTTGGGACGACCTGGCTCGATATTTTGTCAGGCAGTTTCAGTTTAACATCAACATAGCCCCTAATAGGAATTCATTGTCGAATATTAAGAAGAAGTCCTCAGAAAGCTTCCGAGAGTATGTTGTCAAATGGCGCGAACAAGCGGCCAGAGTTAAGCCTCCAATGGATGAAACATAGATGGCTAGTGTTTTTCTTCAAGCCCTAGAGGCTGATTATTTTTAGAATATGATGTCCGCGATGGGGAAAGCGTTTGCCGAGGCCATCAAAATTGGTGAAATGGTCGAGAATGGTCTAAACATAGGGTGCATATTGAGTCACTTTGCTATAAGGGCTACCTTTCATGCAATTCAAGGTGGGTTTGGAGGTGTAGCAAACTGAAAGAAGAAGGAAGAAGTGGCAATGGCAACTTCAAGTGTAAGAAAACCTCGTCCACCAAGACCTTATTTCCCTGCAAGAACCCTACAACATTACTATCCCCATCAGGATGTGGCCTATGCTATGGTTCCTCAGCCATACGCAGTGATGGATACCCATCCCTACGTTAGGCCAAAATAACAATTCAATCAAAACCGAGCTCCATTTCCTAGAAATCAACCTCCTCGCCAAGCTCAGTATAATCCCCAACCTCCACAAAACAACTTCCCCTACAATTCACGTGCCCAGGAACCATCCAGGATGGCAAACTTCATGCCCATTGGTGAGTCATACTCTCTTTTCTCGAAACTTGTCCAGATGGTTTTGTTGTAGCCCGTACCCCAAACTAGGCAGAACCCAGAATCGCCCACCTACAGAGCCGATACTCGATGTGCTTACCATTCGGGGGTGGAAGGGCATGATACAGATGAGTGTTGGACCCAGAAAAGAGCTGTTGAAAATCTCATAGAACAAAAGCGGATAATGCTAAAGGACGAAGTCGTTCCTAATGTGACCAAAAATCCATTACCGGCTCATAACAATGGACCGGTTATTGGATTGATTTATAAAGATAAGGAGTTCAATCCTGCTTTGAAAGTCATAATTGCAATCGCTGATGTTGAAAAGAAGCCAAAGGCTACCGCAAAACAAGATAGGGGGGATTAGAAGAGTAAACCCACCCCTCAAAATACAGAAAATAAAGTGGAAACTGAAATTGGGACAGCGCCCTCAAAAGATGTCGTTCTCTATGTTCCTTAGGGTCACAAGAAAGGACAAGTGACATTGAGCCCTCCAAGAAGGTTTGAGCTAAACAAGGGATCTAAAATGTACCTGCCTAAAGGGACCTATGTGGTATGGGGCCAGTAATTTCACCAAGGCTGAATGAGCCCGTGGTTATTAGCCGCACACCGCAGAGGCCCATGACAGATCCCAATGCCTTCCCACGGAATTACAACAGGGTGGTAGTAACCTACAAAGGAAAAGAAGTTCTGGGAGAAGCCAATTAAACTAACCTGGCTGAGAAATACCTCAATCTAAAGGAAGTGAATGACGCCACGAAGAAGCGTTTCCCACTCAAGAAGCCATTTAGTGCTGAAGAAGCAGAAGAGTTCTTTCGAAAAATGAAAATGGCGGACTACGAGATAATTGACCAACTCCAGAAGTCTCCTGCGCAGGTCTCTTTATTGTCTCTGCTAATGAATTCAAAACCCTCAATGAAATGTATGTTCCCATTGAAACCACTGTGGAACAGCTGGAAAGGATGGCAGAAAGATTTTTTGCAGTCAATCAAATTTCTTTTAGCAAGAATGATTTGCCCCCGAAAGGGGCCGCCCACAACAAAGCCCTTCATCTGACAGTTAAATGCGAGGGATATTATGTAAAAAGGGTCATGCTAGATGGTGGTTCCGGAGTAGATATTTGCCCTCTCTCAACTCTATGAAGAATGGAGGTCGGTACTGAGAGAATCAAGCCCAACAAGGTCTGTGTGCGTACCTTTGATGGCATCAAGAGAGATACCATATGTGAGATTGATTTGATTCTGACTATTGGTCTGGTGGATTTCGAGATGACATTTAAGGTCCTAGACATGGATACTTCCTATAATTTCCTCTTGGGAAGACCTTGGAATCATGCAGCAGGGGCTGTACCTTCTACTCTCCACCAGATGGTAAAATTTGAATATAAAGATCAGGAGATTGTAGTTCATAGAGAAGATGAGTAGTCGATTTACCGGGACCCATCAGTCCCATATCTCGAAGCTAGGGAAGGAAGTGAACACATAGTCTATCAAGCTTTCGAGGTTGTGGTCACAGACCAATGTGGAGAAGGAAACCTTTGTCCTTAACCCTTTCTCTCAAATGCGTCAATTATGGTTTCCAAGGAAATTATTAGGCATTGTTATAAATTCGGGAAGGGGCTCGGGACGTCATTGCAAGGAATCACGAAACCTATCACTCTGGCTGCTAGCGAGAAGTTCTTTGGTGTGGGTTTCCAAGCCACGCCAGCTGATGAAACATGGGCAGATAAACGAAAGAGCAATGGTTGGGTCTTGCCTCAGCCGGTTCCGCATCTTTATAGAACATTTGTCAGGCCTAAGTACAATGAGGAAGAGGAAGATCAGGCCTTCACGGCCGAGGAAATTGAAGAAATCTGTAGGGCTATGAGGCAGATGCTGTATGAAACCCACATGGTTCAGCCATGAAAAAGCTCGAGCACCGCTGAGGTGCTGTATGTGGGGCCCAATGCCAAGCTGCAAAATTGGAAGGCTACTCCGTTCCCAATCAAGTAGGAATCCCTTTCTAATAATGCGACTTTAAATAACATGACATGCTTGAGGACTTCATGCCCAGATCCATACATGCTGTCTAATTCTGAAATAATGAACCAAGAACCAGAATATGATGAAGAGGAGGCTTTTAGGGAAATAAATATAGAATTAGAATAATTTGAGAATAAACCTAAGCTGAACTTAAATGAAACCGAGCCGGTTAATTTGGGTAGTTCTAAAGATGTCAAAGAAACCAGAAACCAAGATAAGCATTCACACAGATGAAAAAGCTAGGGACGCATTGATCCAACTTTTGTTTGAGTTCAAAGATGTGGTTGCTTGATCATATGATGACATGCCAGTATTAAGTGTCGATTTGGTGGTCCACAAGTTGCCGACCTACCCGGATTATCCTCATGTCCAGCAAAAGCAAAGAAAGTTCAAAATTGATATCAGTGACAAGATTAAAGAAGATGTCACAAAACAGTTGAAAGCGGGGGTGATCCGAGTGGTCCGATACACCACATGGCTGGCTAATGTAGTCCATGTTCCAAAGAAAGACGGGGAGACTCAAGTGTGTGTTGACTACAGAGATCTAAACAAAGCAAGTACTAAGGACAACTTTCCTTTGCTGAACATACACATCCTTGTTGATAACTACGCCAAACATGAGATACAGTCTTTCGTGGATTGTTATATAGGATATCAACAGGTGTTGATGGATGAAGAGGATGCAGAAAAGATAGCTTTCACCGCACCCTAGGGCACCTACTGTTACAGGGTCATGCCTTTTGGTCTGAAGAATGCCGGGAAACCTATATGAGGGCCATGACTGCCATTTTTCATGACATGATACACCAAGAAATTGAGGTGTATGTAGACGATGTGATAATCAAATCTAGGACCCAGGACGACCTTGTTCGGGACCTGAGAAAATTCTTTGAGCGGCTACGTAAGTATGATTTGAAGCTAAATCCGGCCAAATGTGCATTTGGGGTTTCGTCTAGCAAACTCTTGGGATTTATAGTCAGTTAGAGGGGCATAGAGCTAGACCCAACAAAGATAAAGTCTATTTGGATTTGCCTCCTCTAAGAACCAAGAAAGAGGTTATGAGCCTGTTAGGAAGGTTGAACTACATTAGCCGATTCATTGCTCAGTTGACTTCCACATGTGAACCCATCTTCAAGTTATTAAAGAAAGATGCAATGATGAAATGGACGGATGAGTGTTAAGAAGCCTTTGACAAAATCAAAGAATATTTGTCGAACCCGCCAGTCTTGGTCCCACCTAAACCTGGGAGGCCTTTGTTTTTGTATTTGATAGTCTTGGAAAATTCTTTTGGATATGTCCTCGGACAACATGATGTGACCGGGATAACAGAGCAGGTGATCTACTATTTGATAAAAAAGTTCACAAGTTATGAAACCAAATATACCCTGTTGGAAAGGACTTGCTGCGCCCTAACTTGGGTCGCTCAGAAGCTTAGGCATTACCTGTTGGCCTATACCACTTACCTCATCACCAGGTTGGATCCTTTAAAGTACATATTCCAGAAGCCTATGCCCACAAGGAGGTTAGCGAAATGGCAGATCCTACTCACTGAATTTGACATAGTCTATGTCACCCGCACGGCAATGAAAGCCCAGGCTTTAGTAGATCACCTGGCTGAAAACCATGTTGATGATGAATACCAACCCTTGAGCACCTACTTCTTGGATGAAGAGGTAAATTCAGTTGAGATAACATCAGAAGATACCAATGCTTGGAAAATGTTCTTTGATGGAGTTGTGAAAGCAAAAGGCGCTAGAATTAGGGCAATTTTAATCTCACCCCCCGGTCAGCATTATCCAACCACAGCTCGGCTTCAGTTTTTCTGCACAAACAACACTGCCGAGTATGAATCCTGTATTATGGGTATGAATATGGAAATCGACCAAGATGTGGAAGAATTGTTAATCATGGGAGATAAAGATCTGATTATCCGGCAGGCTCATGGAGAATGGGAAACTCGAGATGTCAAGCTTATTCCTTAGAGGCAATATGTGGAAGATCTTAGCAGGCGGTTCAAGTTAGTTGATTTTAGGTACATTCCTCGTGTTCACAATGAGTTAGCCGATGCGCCTGCTACTTTGGCCTCTATACTGCCATACCCAGGCAATGCCCACATTGGCCCGTTGGAAATTCAAATCCGAGAAAAGCATGGTTACTGCAATACGGTTGAGGCAGAACCGAATGTTCGACCATGGTATCATGATATCAAGAGATTTCTAAAAACTAAAGAATATCCCGAGCAAGATAGTGGAGACCAAAAGAGAACCATTAGACGACTCGCAAGTGGTTTCTTCTTGAGCGGTAAGGTCTTGTACAAAAGGACTCCGGATCTCAACCTGTTAAGATGTGTTAACACCGAAGAGGCTGGGAGAATCATGTATGAAGTACATGTAGGAGTGTGCAGACCCCACATGAATGGGTACGTCTTGGCAAAGAAAATCCTCCGTGCAGGCTATTACTAGATGACTATGGAAAAAGATTGCTTTTTTTCATTTGAAAATGTCATCAGTGTCAGGTGCATGGTGACTTAATTCATGCACAGCCTATGGAACTGCATCCCATGTCAGCACCTTGGCCATTTGTTGCTTGGGGTATGGATGTCATTGGGCTGATCGAGCCACAACTTCAAATGGACATAGATTCATATTGGTCTCTATCGACTATTTTAAAAAGTAGGTTGAAGCAATTACTCTCAAATTTGTCACCAAGAAAGCTGTGGTGGACTTCATGTATTCCAATCTCATCTGCCAGTTCGGTATTCCTGCAATCACCATTACAGATAATGCTGCAAACATGAATAGTCACTTGATGAAGGAGATATGTGAGCAGTTTAAGATCATGCATCGAAATTCCACACCTTATCGGCCCAAAGCCAATGGTGCTATCAAAGCAGCAAACGAGAACATCAAAAAGATTATGAGAAAGATGATCCAAAGTTCCAGGCAATGGCATGAAAAGTTGTCATTTGCATTGTTGGGATATCGCACTACTGTGCGCACATCAGTCAGAGCAACCCTGTATCTTTTGGTTTATGCCACTGAAGCAGTAATACCCGTAGAAGTTGAAATCCCTTCTCTTTGGATCATTGTTGAAGCTGAAATTGATGAATATGAGTGGGCCAAGACCCGTCTGGAACAGTTAACCCTGATCGATGAAAAACAAATGGCCACAGTCTGACAGGGGCAGTTGTATCAACAAAGAATGGCCCGTGCCTACAAAAGGAAAGTGTGTCCTAGAAACTTTGAAGTGGGGCATCTCATTTTACGGTGTATTCTCTCCCATAATCAATAAGCAAAAGGAAAATTTGATCCTAACTGGAAAGGACCATACATTAGCAGAAAATTGTTGCCAAAGGGGCATTATACCTGGGAGACATCGAAGGGAATGACCCCAAAACAACTGTAAATGCAGATGTAGTCAAAGGTACTATGTCTAATCCTTCTGCAACAACATTAGCCGATTGGGATGACGAAGGCTTTCATTCTCGCTAACCCCAAACACTCCAATCCTTTGCTAACCCTTGGAGCCGGTTACCTTCTTTCATTACCCTCTTTGGAACTTGAAAACGTTTGCAAAAAAAGAAAAGAAAAGAAAAGCAAAACAAAACTGAAAAACAAAAGAAAATAAAAAATAAAGTTTCCTTGAACTACGTTTGACTTGATTCCGAAAGGATATGTAGGCAGCCTCTCTTTGGGGTTCAGTCACACCAAAATAAAAATCCAATTTCCCCCAAAAATGAAACTGGGGCAGATATTATAATGGTTCGACGATAATCCCGCCTGAACGGTTCCAAAGTTGTAATTTGATCCAAATTCTTTTTACCCAAACCATTCTAAGTCCTTCCGATCAATCAGTAAAAGGTGTTCAAAATCGAAGAATACAGCTACTTGGATCCAATGCAATCAAAATAAGAGAAATAAAACGAGAGAGTCGTATTGGTGAAAACCCACACGGCCACCGTAAGGTGATGGTAAGTAGAGAAATAAAATGAGAGAGTCTTATTGGTGAAAACCCACACGGGCACCGTGAGGCGACAGTAAGCAGAGAAACTAGAAACGAGAGTCTTGTTAGTGAAAACTCACAAAGAGCACTATAAGGCGATGGTGAGAAGAGAAATGAGAGAGGTCAGGCCATGAAAACCCACAAAGGGCGCCCCTGATCGAAAAGAGGATCCTCATAGCCATCGGCATCGATAGAGTCCTAGCAAGGTTCTCGGTTTCATGGTAAAGTTGTGATGAATTTCTGAGAGTCGGACGGTTTACACAGATCAAGCATCCATTCCAAAAGGCATGTCATGTACATTGAAGTCCGCATGTAATCCATATAAGTCCGCATGTAATTTCCCCGAAAGGGACACTTCTTGTTTAGAATTAATTCTCCAGTCCATTGTTTGTTTTCTTTGAATCTCTTTCGGTCTAAATCTGTTCTGAAACTAAGACCAAGAAGGGATGGTAAGACTGATTTACAGGGTTCTTATTTGATACAAGCTAATATGGAAAAAGGCACCCGGCCTCGTCAGGGTCATAAGTCGGCCTTGACTAGCCATGGCGGCCGATGCTCCTGAATTGAAAACTATTGGAAGGAGAAAATCAATCGAAGTGCCTATAAAGGCAAATGAAGTTGAAAATGTTGAGTCCCACATGGCCAACCATCTCATCAAAAGTTTGGAAAAGCCAAGGAACCAAAATGATCTTAAATTAACGTTGGAAGAAAGAAGCCAGAAATGAAAGGCCTACGAAGGCGAAATAAAGTTGGAAAAGGTTAAGTCCCACGTGACTAGTCGTTGCAGTAAAGTTTGAGGAGCCAAAAACTTCCCCAATGTTCTGAAGAAAAGAAAAGAAAAAAGAAATAAAAGAAAGAAAAAAAAAGAATCGCCAGCAGAGTCGCCAGAGCTATCACACCTCCTTTTGGCGCGCCCACCCCGAGGGATAAACGCACAAAGGAGTTTTTCCAATTTAAGTGACAATATTCGAAATGGGATTTGTTTATTTATTTCAGAGTCGCCACTTGGGATAGGTTTGGCTTTTGGTGTCCCAAGTCACCAGTTTATCTTGAATCCCAATTCGAGGAAAATATTCGACTTTCCAAATGAAGTCTGCGAACCAGAAATTCTAAGTAAGGAATTCTGTTGACCCGAGGGAAGGTGTTAGGCACCCCCGAATCCCGTGGTTCTAGCACGGTCGCTTAAATTGTTGTAATGGCTAAAATATCTGATTTTAATACATGTTCAAAACTATAGTGCAATTTTAATTATTTACCGCTTTATTATTATTTTTTAAAGGAATTGCAACGTCGTGAAAACGCATCTCGAACTACGTCGCAATCAATGCACCCGTGGTTGTTGACACATTTCGACTCCGTTAAGATTTGGATTTGGGTCACATAAATGTGCACCCGAGTTTAGGGAGATAATATTATTAAATACGCGCCTAAATATACTAACGCGTTATTATTTTGGGAAGGTCGCAAAATTCTCTAAACGGCATATCCCGAAATCTAAGCATTTAAAATAACCATCTATTGAGGGCCCCGCAATTTATGCATTTTATTTGGCGAGGCTCGTCTCATTTTATTAAAGGCCGATCCTAAAGTGACTATGATTTCTACTCTACCTCTTGTCTCTAATAATAAAAGCAATATCCTAATTGATAAATGAGTCGGATTGTACCATGTTAAACTATATATTGCAATCTTTAAATCAGGCCTCAAATCAGATTATTCCCTCATGGCCTATGTCATCAAAGCTTTAATCACAGTCAACTTTGTTATCAATCCCAAACAAGAAATACCCAACAACAAAATCATTCTAACAACATTACTCAAAAGTAATTCAATATCAATCTATGAGGACATTGCACACACGAGCAATTAAACCCATATAACAAGAAAAAAGCAAAGTAAACATGATATATTCCATGAAAGTATAAACCAAATCTTCACAAATAATTAAAACAATAACATAAAGGATAAGGACGAAACCGACCTTAAAAGAAGCTTTCTTTATATTTAGCCTTTGTTCGGAGGTACAAGTAAGCAACAAAAATGAGAAACTGAATGGAAAATCAACGAAACAGCAACAACAGAAACAATGAGCGATATACTCGGAATCGCGGATCGGACTACGAACGGGATCAGAACCTCTTGGCCAAACACGAGCATCTCATTGCAACTCCGGTTTTGTTTCGAATTTTCTTCCTCTTGAAGTAAAATCTAATCAAAGTGAAAAATGGATATAACTCTCCAGTCATATGGTGTGAGATTGTTCTCCATATTTATGAGTGTTTGTGTGGCAGAGAATTCTCAAGAATGAGGGAGTCTACGCCATTTTTAGTTCTTTCTGCCGCTGTATATTCCTTGTATGCAGAATGTATATCGTATATATCCTATGTATATTTACTCTATATCTAGTGTATACAGAGTGTATATCGCCCACTTTTAGCTCTAGAGGATAACTTTCTATCCTCTTTTTTCTCTCTTTGGTGATGGATTTGAGGGGATTTTATGGATCTTTTTGGGGTGACCAAAAATGGAGACATGGCTGTCACTTTTTTTTTGCTTTTCATCCCTTTTGTGTGTTGTTTTTTGTGTGTTTGTGGAGTGTGAGTTGTAAAGTGTAGAGAGTGTGTGTGTTCATGTGCTAGCATGTGTTGACATGTGTTAGCATGTATTGGCATGTGTTAGCGTGTGTTTTCATGTGTGTCTCGACTGGAAATGTTTTGGGCTATGTCCGAAAATTAGGCCTAAAAATGGATCTTTTGAATCCAAATGTTATTCTTTCCACGCAAACGAGAATAAAAACACGATCCTATTTAATTAATACCACGTAAACAAAATAACTATTAAACTGAGAGTGATAATTAAAACAAAACTATTTTTGGATATTTTTCAAGATTAAAATGACTACAAAACATTGATGAAACTATTTTGAGAAAATCAATCGAAGTTCCTATAAAGGCAAATGAAGTTGAAAAGGTTGAGTCCCACATGACCAACCATCTCATCTAAAGTTGGGAAAAGCCAAGGTACCAAAATGATCTTAAATTAACGTTGGAAGAAAGAAGCCAGAGATGAAAGGCCTACGAAGGCGAAATAAAGTTGGAAAAGGTTAAGTCCCACGTGACTAATTGTTTCAGTAAAGTTTGAGGAGCCAAAAAGTTCCCCAATGTTCTAAAGAAAAGAAAAGAAAAAATAAATAAAAGAAAGAAAAAAAAAAGAATCACCAGCAGAGTCACCAGAGCTGTCACACCTCCTTTTGGCGCGCCCACCTTAAGGGATAAACGCACAAGGGAGTTTTTCCAATTTAAGTGACAATATTCGAAATGAGATTTGTTTATTTATTTCAGAGTCGCCATTTGGGATAGGTTTGGCTTTTGGTGTCCCAAGTCACCGGTTTATCTTGAATCCCAATTCGAGGAAAATATTCGACTTTCCAAATGAAGTCTGCGAACCAGAAATTCTAAGTAAGGAATTCTGTTGACCAGAGCGAAGGTGTTAGGCACCCACGGATCCCGTGGTTCTAGCACGGTCGCTTAAATTGTTGTAATGGCTAAAATATCTGATTTTAATACATGTTCAAAACTATAGTGCAATTTTAATTATTTACCGCTTTATTATTATTTTTTAAAGGAATTGCAACGTCGTGAAAACACGTCTCGAACTACGTCACAATCAATGCACCCGTGGTTGTTGACACATTTCGACTCCGTTAAGATTTGGATTTGGGTCACATAAATGTGCACCCGAGTTTAGGGAGATAACATTATTAAATACGCGCCTAAAGATACTCACGCGTTATTATTTTGGGAAGGCCGCAAAATCCGCTAAACGGCATGTCCCGAAATATAAGCATTTAAAATAACCATCTATTGAGGGCCCCGCAATTTATGCATTTTATTTGGCGAGGCTCGTCTCATTTTATTAAAGGCCGATCCTAAAGTGACTACGATTTCTACTCTACCTCTTGTCTCTAATAATAAAAGCAATATCCTCATTGATAAATGAGTCGGATTGTACCATGTTAAACTATATATTGCAATCTTTAAATCAGGCCTCAAATCAGATTATTCCCTCATGGCCTATGTCATGAAAGCTTTAATCACAGTCAACTTTGTTATCAATCCCAAACAAGAAATACCCAACAACAAAATCATTCTAACAACATTACTCAAAAGTAATTCAATATCAATCTATGAGGACATTGCAAACACGAGCAATTAAACCCATATAACAAGAAAAAAGCAAAGTAAACATGATATATTCCATGAAAGTATAAACCAAATCTTCACAAATAATTAAAACAATAACATAAAGGATAAGGAAGAAACCGACCTTAAAAGAAGCTTTCTTTATATTTAGCCTTTGTTCGGAGGTACAAGTAAGCAACAAAAATGAGAAACTGAATGGAAAATCAATGAAACAGCAACAACAGAAACAACGAACAATATACTCGGAATCGCGGATCGGACTACGAATGGGATCGGAACCTCTTGGCCAAACACGAGCATCTCATTGCAACTCCGGTTTTGTTTCGATTTTTCTTCCTCTTGAAGTAAAATCTAATCAAAGTGAAAAATGTATATAGCTCTCTAGTCATATGGTGTGAGATTGTTCTCCATATTTATGAGTGTTTGTGTGGAAGAGAATTCTCAAGAATGAGGGGGTCTACGTCATTTTTAGTTCTTTCTGCCGCTGTATATTCCTTGTATGCAGAATGTATATCGTGTATATCCTTTGTATATTTACTGTATATCTAGTGTATACATAGTGTATATCGCCCCCTTTTTAGCTCTAGAGGTTTCTATCCTATTTTTTCTCTCTTTGGTGATGGATTTGAGGGGATGTTATGGCTCTTTTTGGGGTGGCCGAAAATGGAGACATGGCTGTCACTTTTCTTTGCTTTTCATCCCTTTTGTGTTTTTTTGTGTGTTTGTGGAGTGTGAGTTGTAAAGTGTAGAGAGTGTGTGTGTTCATGTGCTAGCGTGTGTTAGCATGTGTTGGCATGTATTAGCGTGTATTTTCATGTGTGTCTCGACTGGAAGTGTTTTGGGCTAGGTCCGAAAATTAGGCCTAAAAATGGATCTTTTGAATCCAAATGTTATTCTTTCCCCGCAAACGAGAATAAAAACACGATCCTATTTAATTATTACCACGTAAACAAAATAACTATTAAACTGAGAGTGATAATTAAAACAAAACTATTTTTTGATATTTTTCAAGATTAAAATGACTACAAAATATTAATGAAACTATTTTGAGAAAATCAATCGAAGTGCCTATAAAGGCAAATGAAGTTGAAAAGGTTGAGTCCCACATGGCCAACCATCTCATCAAAAGTTGGGAAAAGCCAAGGTACCAAAATGATCTTAAATTAACGTTGGAAGAAAGAAGCCAGAAATGAAAGGTCTACGAAGGCTAAATAAAGTTGGAAAAGGTTAAGTCCCACGTGACTAGTTGTTGCAGTAAAGTTTGAGGAGCCAAAAAGTTCCCCAATGTTCTGAAGAAAAGAAAAGAAAAAAGAAAGAAAAGAAAGAAAAAAAAGAATCAGAAGGGAAAGGCCTACGAAGGCAAAATAAAGTCGAAAAGGTTGAGTTCTACCAACCAACCATCATGGCAAAGTCTGGAAAAATCAGTGGTTCTCCAGGGCCTGAAATGAATCGGTCCTCAAGGAACAAACAGTTGCAGTTGAGATCTTCATCAAAGAAGTTAGGCCGAGATCAAGTGATTGAAACAATCAAGGCCACAAAACCAACCACCGTTTCAAACTAACAATTGTTCTTTGTTTGAAAACATGAAATAGGTGCAATCTAAAGCAACCTTGCAAGAAGCAGGTGCAACCAAAGAGAAACTGCGCAAGGGCTAGAAACAACTTTGCAGCAACAATCCTAAAAAGGGAAGTCCCCTCCAAAATTCTTTTTTGCATTCATTCATTCTATTAAAAAAAAGAAAAAAAGGAAAAGAGAGAAGAAAACAAAAAGAAAAAAAAGAGATAAGAGGAAAATTCAAAAAAAAAAATGGTAGCTTAGGTCCCCCAATCTCAATTTGTACGCATTTCCAACATAGGGTATCCATTCCCTAGTTGAGTTTATTTTAGACATAGGATCTCCACTCCCTAGTCGCCTTTCCAACATAGGGTCTCCACTCCCTAGTTGAGTTTATTTTTAGACATAGGGTCTCCAATCCCTAGTCGCCTTTCCAACATAGGGTCTCTTCTCCCTAGTTGAAGATTATTTTAGACATAGGGTCTCTACTCCCTAGTCGCCTTTTGCCATCATAGGGTCTCCACTCCTTAGTTAAGATTATTTTAGACATAGGGTCTCCACTCCCTAGTCGCCTTTTGCCAACATAGGGTCTCACTCCCTAGTCGCCTTTTGCCAACATAGGGTCTCCACTCCCTAGATTAGATTATTTTAGACATAGGGTCTCCACTCCCTAGTCGCCTTTTGCCAACATAGGGTCTCCACTCCTTAGTTGAGATTATTTTAAACATAGGATCTCCCCTCCCTAGTCGCCTTTTGCCAACATAGGGTCTTCACTCCCTAGTTGAGATTATTTTAGACATAAGGTCTCCACTCCCTAGTCGCCTTTTGCCAACATAAGGTCTCCCCTCCCTAGTTGAGATTTTAGATGTAGGGTCTCCACTCCCTAGTCACCTTTTGCCAACATAGGGTCTTCACTCCCTAGTTGATTTTTAGTATAGATATAGGGCTACACCCCCTAATCTCTTTCCCAAGGATACACAATCTTGAATTTTATTGCTTTCAAATAAAGAAATAATTTAGATCTTAATTACAAATAACTCACAAAATTTTTCTAGTGAAAACTGGGGCAGAAAAATTTCGTTCGTTTGTTGTTTTGGTGTCTGGGCAGGTTTTACCTTGAGGCACAGGGTTCGAGACAACCAAAAGTATGAGTCTCAATCTAGAGTAAAGAAAATAAGAAAAAGGAGCAAAAAGAAGTGAACTCAAAGTGCTGAAGCGGAGAAAGATACGGACTGCTCAAGATATGATTGAAGTCTCAAGCTTCGCATGTCCCGCCTTGATCTAAATCTGAAGAATGAACTGACGGCTACAGCTGACGAGCATCAAGATTCAGATCGGAGTCTGCAGCAAGAACCAGCCGAGACTCAAGATCAAGCTCCAGAAGATTTATAGATAGGAATCTTGTAACTCGTAGTTGATAGGTTTAGCTAGTTTAGCTTCTCATATTTCATTTTGGTGTAATAAGGAGTTTAGCAAGCAGTAGTAGCAGCAACAACAGTGAAATCACAACTTCTTGGTTGTCCCAGCTACCAAAACGTCCAGAACTACACTAACCTGATTCCTTTATAGCCAAGGATATGTAGGTAACCTCTGAAGCAAGGTTCGATCAGGCTCTTTTGAAAATGCTTCTCATGGAGTTTCAAATGGGCAAAAATCCCTCATAATTGCTCATTTTATCTTTGTCCGAAAACCCTTCGTGTCTCCGAGCAAAGAGGGGCAGCTGTGAGTATGTGATTTTTTCCCCACATGAATTACTCCTACAGAATCCCAAAGAATTAGCTTTTTCTTTTTATTATTGTCATTTTAGGAATTATTGTAGAATTTTCTTAATTATATGCGTTTGTCTGTGCATGCTTAATTTCATCTAATTTATGAAAATACAGAAAAATACTTTGCATTTGTATTTAGGATTTAATTCTACATTTTTAGGTTAATTGGAAATTTAGTTGTCTTATAAAAATGATTAAAATTACAAAAAGTAATCCACTTTGCATTTTTTAACTTTTTAATTTTAAATTTTGTAGTTTTTCTTTTAAATTTGGGAATTAATTAATTGTTGTAAATACTATGTTGAGTAATTAGTTTATTTTTGGTAAATTAATTTAGTTTTAAGTTAATTTAGATTTTATTTTAATTTGAAAAGAAAAGGAAAATTCGAAAATGAAAAGAAAAGGAAAAAGAAATAAGAAAAGCTGTCTTTTGGACCAAACTTGTAACAACACAAACAATTTTGCCCCATTACCCGTTCAAGATCCGGCCAATCACGCCTTTACCCGGTCCAGTCTTCACACCTTTAACCAAACGACGATGTTTGGAGTTCAACTAATTAGATCCAATCTCAGCCTTTCATTCCATCTGATCTAACGGTTGAAACATTTCCCCCATATCTAATTAAATATGTCCGAATCCTTTCAGAACTCCTCGTACTTATTCACTTCATCTCTTTCACTAGAGACTTAGTAACCCTAGCGTCGCTCTTAAATCCTGGCCACCTCCGGTGGAGGCACCACCTCAAACCATCACCAAATTTACACTACAAAATCCTCACAATCTCCACTTTCCCAATCCCTAAATAGTTTCCCTTGAATCCCTCTAGAATTTCTTGAATCTCTAATTGAAACGATTCGATCCCAAACCCTAAAACCCCAAATCTCCCAAATCGGCGAGTTTCAGTAAATGATTGGGGTCGAAATTGAGTTTATTCATTGAGAACACACGATTAATGTCAATCTCGGCTAAAATCGAAGGTTTTGAAGAACTTTTCAATGTCCACGGTCCAACCGTCTTTCTAGGCGTTTTTTCTTTTTCTGGCTACGTTTCTTTCTTTCATTTTTGTTTTTATTCTCATTTTTATCTTCTTCTGCTTCTTTCCTTTTCTTTCTTTTCTGTTTTTTTTTTCAAATCATTTTGGTATGCATGCTAGTTTTTATTATCTTTAGTCAAGCACATTTTCTTTAAGTTTATTTGACTTTTGCTTAAATTTCTGTCTATTTCTTTTGTTTCTTTGGATTACTAGGTTAAGAGACTCCTTAGAATTCTGTTGGCCCAGTTTATAATCAAAACCTTGGGTAAGGGCCTAAAGAAAAGGAGGAGTCAGTCCGGGTTTTATAAGCCCAATTTTGGTTTGTTCGTTGGGTCAATTTGACCCATGTGGTCTTGAGCGTAAATAACATAAGCCTAAAGGGTAGTTTATGACTTTTTGCTTAGGGGAATCTTGGATAACTGATTAGGAAGCTACCTGGAAGGTGGGGTGGGGGCTAATTTCAATAAACATAATTTAAAATTGGGGACTAACTAGCAAAAATGAAAATTTGAAAAGGGGCAATGGGCAAAATCTGGAACTAAGTCTGCTGCCCTAGAAGTCCTCTACAAGAGGCTTGTTTTCCTCTCTTTCAAAGGAGGATTCAAATAGGAGAACACTTAAAAACTGAGGAAACAGCTGAGCTAAAAAAACATATAAAATCCCTTGCATTTTTGGAAGAAATCATCTTGGTTTTCTATTCTCCTTCATAAGTTTGAAACCTTCAAGACTTCTAATTCATTATGTTTTAAAAATGGTCCAAAGAGTTGAATTTCGCTGTGTATGGGAGCTGTTGATTCATTTGTTCTTTTTCTGCTGCAGAGCTTTTCATTTTCTTTGTTTCTGTTGACATCTAGGTACTTGTTTCTAGATCCTACTGAATGTGAAGCTCGATTTGAAGCACGAAATTGAAATGTGGGGTTTAAACACAACATTAACTTATTTGATTAGACTTTAGCCTTACTTTATGCACTACATTGTTCCTTTACTGTTTGATTCGTTGTATTTTGCTTGTGCTAAATGATAGTATCTTCCTAAGGGTTGTATTAGATCTCCACTTAGCATGTGAGTCCAGAATTCTTATCAAGTATGTTGTAGCTGAACTTTGGGTTTTGTCATTTGGACTTTTATTATCACATATCTGATTCTGGACTGTTGTAATATTGACATAACTTAGGTGGATAATGTTTAAAGTTGTATAGTGATGTTAGGTCATAGGTCGATTTCACTATGACTTTGTTTGCTATAGTTTTGGTTTTTCAAATGACTTCAAAGTTTACTGTTTATTTGTAAATAACATAGGCAAAAGTACGAAGCCTTTGATGTTAAACATTCAGCTGAAAAGCATCAATTTTGAACCTTAAATTAGTTTTGGGTTCTATTTAGTTTTTGATGAAATTAGTAAGCACTCTTTTCTTCTTTAAGATCTATAGTTAGGACAGGTTTAAATCCATGTAAGTAGATGCATTCTTTTGAAATCATGTTAGTTTGTTTTGGCTGAAAATTGAATTTTGCTATGTTAAAAGACGAAATAATTGGTGTCTGAGCTTTATAACATTAAGTTTGGCATTTTATTATGGAATGTGATTTGAGCTTAAGAATGCTGTTGTGCATCTGTGTAGAATTGGCAAGAATTAGCATTTCTCTTCAATCTTGAGATTTTTGTGAAGAAGTGTAATTTGTTTTAACCAACGGTGATGAATCATGAATTTGGGCCTTTGGCATTGGCCCAGCTGTGCCAAATGCTTTTCGCTGGTCCAATATGTGTTCTGGGTTTCTTGTGAGCTTGGTCGTCCTTAGTGTTTCGACATGGACCTCCTTTTCAAGGGCAATTAGGCTGCTACCAGATTAAGCTTTTCAAATAACCAAATTGCTAATTTCTTTTAACACTAAACCTTTATTTTATTAGATTTAATTTGAACATTAGCCTTAAAATAATTCTAAATTCCTTTAGTCTTTTAGTTAATCATTTAGACCTTTCTTTTTAAAAAGGCTAGTTTGAGGTGTGCTATCCCACCAAACTAATGACTTATGGCCCTCAAAAATTATACCAAGAAGCCTTTAAAAATTAGACCCGAGGTGGGCCATAAGCGAAAGTAGATAACCCATGGCCCTCGTATAATTAGTAATTACTCTTTAAGATCGAGGTGTGCCATTTGTTAAATCTTCCATGGCCCTCACAAACCTCTTATTAATTTGGACCATCGTAGTTTGCTTTAGGCCCGATTAGATTAGTATTGCGATTATATATACGTTCGCGTAATATAATTGCAAATTTAACTCTAAAAGACTTGAGGGATGCGTTCCCGCAACTTCAATCAATTTTTCTTAAATAAATAAACAATGCGTTATTAATTGTGGACATGTTCGCGTGACATGATTTTTGACGCGCTAAAGGAAAAGAGTATACGTACGTGTAACTCAATTCTTTAATTACAAATAATCAAGTGATTTAAAAGCGCTAAAAAGATTTTTGCACATAGGTTTTAAAAAATGAGTAGTTAAACAATTAAGCCAAGTATGAATCGCTAGGCGACCATGCTAGAACTACGGAACCCGGGAATGCCTAACACCTTCTCCCGGGTTAATAGAATTTCTTATCTAGAATTTATGGTTTGCAGACTTTAAAAAATAAAATTTTCCTCGATTTGGGATTTTGAAATAAACCGGTGACTTGGGACACCAAATAAACTATTCCAATTGGTGACTCTGAAAAATTAAATAATCCCATTTCGAATAATGTCACTTTAATTGGAAAAACTCCCTTATATACCCCCTCGGGTGGTAAAAAAAGGAGGTGTGACAGTGTTTGCATAGAAGTGAATTTTGGTCAGTGAAGCTTAGTGCTTCACGAACGCGAGGGTGCTGCCTCATTTGTGATGAAGAAAATATCTGGGCAGTCTAATTATATTTTAAAAATCAAGGGTTTAAGTCCAATATCACAAAAACCATTGGAGAGCTCGGGAGAAGGTGAAATTCGAGGAGATTTTCAGTGGTGCAATTAGGGTAAGTATTATTCACCCATATTTGGTTTAATTCCATGATTTAGTCTTCAATTTCATCATTTAATTTGAGAAATTAGAGTGGAAATTGGGGAAAAATGGAGGAAAAGTTTGAGAATTCTTTTGGGAATTTGAATGGGAAATTGAGATCGGAATTTGATAAATTTGTTATGGGTAGACTCGTGAGAGTATAAGGATTCTATTGATGTGATTTTTATTGGATTTTGAGACGTGCGCCCGGAGGTCGGGTTTGGCCAATTTTGGAATTTTTGATGTAAATTGATTATTTTCGAGTGGGCTTTATTCCCTTAGCATATTTTGATTGTACGAATCTGATTTTGGTTAGATTTGGAGCAATTGGAGGCCAATTCAAGGGGGCAAAGGCATCGCGGGCTAGAGTTTGTGCCGGATTGAGGTAAATAATGATTGTAAATGCTGTCCTGAGGGTATGAAACCCCGGATTTCACATCGTTGTTCTACTTGAGGTGACACACACGCTAGACGACGAGCGTGGAGTCATGCACCATTGGGGATTATGACTTGTTCCGTCCTGTACAAGCGTTAAGTTGCGTATTTAATTGAAAACTGTTTGATATCATTATGCTTCGAAAAGTATTGCTATTGTTTGAGCCTGGAAACCAATGGGGTCGATTTTGCTACTTTTTGCTTGTCTGGATCTGGCAAGACTTGGTGGAGAGATTATTGCTTTCCTAGACCAGCCGGATCACCAACTTTAACTTGGGAGCAGTTTACTCAGCTATTTCTGGAGAAGTTTCTCCCTATTACTCAGAGAGAAATCTATCAGAGGCAGTTTGAGCGTCTCCAGCAAGGTTCTATGAGTGTTACTCAATATGAGACTAGATTCATCGACTTGGCCTGTCATGCTCTTATCATACTTCCCACCGAGAGAGAGAGAGAGGGCGAGGAGGTTCATTGAGGGGCTTATCTAGCCTATTCGACTTCAGATGGCCAAGGAGACGGGGAGTGAGATTTCTTTTTAGGAGGCGGCCAACATGGCTAGGAGAGTTGATATGGTTCTATCATAGGGACGTGGTCAGGGGTCTGATAAGAGGTCTCGTCATTCAGGCTGATTCAGTGGTACCTTATCTAGAGGTAGGGATTCGTATGGTAAAGGCCATCATTCTAGGCCTTTTCAGTCAACGCTTCAGGTTTTTCATGGTGCTTCAGGTGGCTGTGGTTCTCATATGCAATATTTTGATCAGCAGACCTACAGTGCACCACCAGCTCCTATCAGTGTACCATAGCTTCAGAGTTTCCAAGGTCGTCAGCCCCAGCAGCCGAGGGCTTGTTTTACTTTTGGCGACACGAGACACATTGCTAGGTATTGCCCTCGAGCACCGAGCAACTCTCAACATCAGGGTTTCCGTGCCATGGTTCAGGCACCGAGTGTTCCACTGCCCGCCCAGCCAGCTAGAGGTAGGGGTAAAGGTGTCATAGGTGGAGGTAGAGGTATTAGAGGTAGATCTCAGGCCGCTTGGGGTGGAGGCCAGCTAGCAGCAGACCGTACCAGAGATGTAGTTTAGGGTGGTGGGGCCCAACCCTGATGTTATTCTCTTCCAGCTAGGCCCTAGGTTGAGGCTTCTGATGCAGTTATCATAGGTACTGTTCTGGTTTGTAGTAGAGATGCTTTGGTTTTATTTGATCCAAGATCTACATACTTCTATGTGTCGTCTTATTTTGCACCGTATCTGGTCATGCCTAGTGATTCTTTGAGTACTCATGTTTATGTATCTACACCAGTGGGTGATTCTATTGTGGTAGATCGAGTCCATCGTTCATGTATAGTTGTGATTTGAGGTCTTGAGACTCGTGTAGATTTGCTTCTTCTAGACATGGTTGATTTCAATGTCATATTAGGGATGGACTGGTTATCACCTTACCACGCTATCTTGGACTGTCATGCCAAGACTGTGACCTTAGCCTTGCCGGGTGTACCTCGTTTAGAGTGGAAAGGGACTCCTAGTCATTCTACCCGTAGTGTTATCTCATATATGAAGGATCGCTGTATGGTCGCGAAGGGGTGTTTGGCCTATGTTCGTGATTCTAGTGCTGAGGTTCCTTCTATTTATTCTGTGCCCATTGTTCGTAAGTTTTCTGAGGTATTCCCTTCAGACCTGCCGGGTATACTGCCCGACAAGAATATTGACTTTTGCATTGATTTGGCTTCGGGCACTCATCCCGTTTCTATCCCGCTGTATCATATGACCGCACCTGAGTTGAAAGAGTTGAAGGAGAAGTTTCAAGATTTGCTTGAAAAAGGTTTCATTAGACCTAATGTTTTGCCTTGGGGTGCGCCAGTGTTGTTTGTTAAGAAGAAGTACAGATCGATGAGAATGTGTATTGATTATCAGCAGTTGAACAAAGTTACAATCAAGAATAAGTATCCATTGCCAAGGATTGAACATTTGTTTGATCAGATTCAGGGTGCCAAGGTATTTTTGAAGATTGACTTGAGATCTGCCTACCATCAGTTGAGGATTAGGGCATCCGATGTCCCCAAGACAACTTTCCCGCACTCGGTACGGGCATTATGAGTTCTTGGTGATGTCAGTCGGGTTAACAAATGCCCCAACAATTTTTATGGATTTGATGAACCGAGTGTTCAATCCTTACTTGGACTCGTTTGTGATAGTCTTTATTGATCATATTCTGATCTATTCCCGTAGCCGGGAGGAGCACGAGCAGCATCTTAAAGTGGTTATTCAGACATTGAGAGATAGTAAGTTGTATGCTAAGTTTTCAAAGTGTGAGTTTTGGCTGAGTTCAGTTACATTCCTGGGTCATGTTGTATTAGCAGAGGGTATTCAGGTTGATCCAAAGAAGATTGAGGCAGTCAAGAGCTGGCCTAGATACTACAGAGATCCGGAGTTTCTGTGGATTGACAGGCTACCATCGTCGGTTTGTGAAGGGGTTTTCATCTATCGTAGCACCGATGTCTAGGTTGACCCAGAAGGGTTACCTATTCAGGTGGTCAGATGAGTGTGAGGCGAGCTTTCAGAAGCTCAAGACAACTCTAACTACGACACCGGTATTGGTTCTGCCTACAAGTTCAGGGCCTTATACAGTTTATTGTGATGCATCTCGTGTTGGGTACGGATCTCGTACAGGATGCCTTGGATAAAGTCAGGATTATTCAGGATAGGCTTCGTACAGCTTAGTCTAGGAAAAAGAGTTATGCTGACCATAAGGTTCGAGATTTGGCATACATGGTCGGTGACCGGGTATTGCTTCGAGTGTCGCCTATGAAGGGAATGATGAGATTTGGAATTTAAATATAAGCTTAGCCCTAGGTTCATTGGACCGTTTTAGATTCTTTATCGAGTGGGAGAGGTGGCTTACAGACTTGCGTTGCCGCCGAGATTATCAGCTGTGCATCCAGTGTTTCATGTGTCCATGCTTTGGAAGTATTATGGCGATCCATCCCACGTGTTAGATTTCAGCACTGTCCAATTGGACAAGGACTTATCTTACGAGGTGGAGCCGGTAGCTATTCTAGACCGGTAGGTTTGGCAGTTGAGATCGAAGAGTTTTCCTTCTGTTCTTGTTTAGTGGAGAGGTCAGCCCGCTGAGGCATCAACCCAGGAGTCTGAGTCCGATATGCGGAGCCGTTATCCCCATATTTTCCCCGACTCAGATACTTCCTTCTTTTGTCTGTTTAACGACGAACAATTGTTTTAGAGGTGGAGAATGTGATGACCTTTAAAAGTAAATTTTTTGTTCCAAGGCCTCAGAAACCTCTTTTTGTCTCACCTTGATTTGCATGCGCAGTACGGGCGTGTAGTCGGGAAGCCAATATGTAAAAATCTGTGAAAAATGATGACTTTTGACTTTAAAATGAATTAAGTTGACTTTGGTTAATATTTTGGGTAAACGAACCTGGACTCGGACCCATGATTTGATGGTCCCGGAGGTTCCGTAGGAAAATATGGGACTTGGGCATATGCCCGGAATCAAATTCTGAGGTCCCAAGCCCGAGAAATGAATTTTTAAAGGAAATTGATTTCTGTAATTAGATATGAGTTTTGGAAATGAAATGTGTTTAAAATTTGATGGTATCGGACCCATATTATGGTTCCGGAGCCCAGGTCTTATATGTGGTTTAAGTCGAGTTTGTGAAATTTGGTAAGAAACGGACTTCAAATGATATGAATCGGACCTTATTTGAGGAAATTGGAAAATTTGATGTTCTTTAGAAATTTCATGATTTTGATGCTAAATTCATGGTTGTTGATGTTATTTGAGTGATTTGAATGCACAAGCAAGTCCGTTTGATGTTTTAGGTTAGTGGGCATGTTTGGTTTGAGCCTCGAGGGCTCGGGTGAGCTTTGGATAGGCCACATAGTAGAATAGGACTTGGAAGAAATTGCAGGTTTCAGCTGTTCTATCGAAGCCCTGGCTCGCAAATGCGAGTTCGCAAATGCGAGGGCTGGGTCGCAAATGCGACTCCTGTATCGCAAATGCGAAGAAGACCGAAAAATAGACTCGGTCGCAAATGCAATATTTTGTTCGAAAATGCAAAGGTCACAAAATTCTGAAGGGTTCGCAATTGCGACATCGGAGACCTGTAAATTCATAACTTAGACACATTTCAACCATTTTTCACACTCTTTCAAAACCAAAACACCCTAGGGCGATTTTTCAAAGGAAACTTCTTCTCCAAATCAATTGTAAGTGATTTCTAACTAGTTTTCTTCAATCCTTTAACATCTTTTCACATGATTTTAACTCAAAGTCAATGATTTTCATGGGGGAAATTGAGTGTTTTGGGTAGAACCTAGATTTTTTAAAAAATTGGGGATTTGGACCTCGATTTGAGGTCCGATTTCAAAACAAATTTTATATTTGGGTTCGTGGGGAATGGGTAATCGGGTTTTGGTTCGAACCTCGGGTTTTGACCATGTGGGCCCGGGGGCGATTTTTGAATTTTTGGGTAAAACTTTGGAAAACTTATTTTCATGCATTGGAATTGATTCATTTAGCGTTTATTGATGTAATTAAGTAACTTGTGGCTAGATACGAGCGAATAGGTGGTGGAAACAAGAGGTAAAGCAATAGTAGATACTTGAATTGTGTTCGTGGCATCGAGGTAAGTGTTTGATCTAACCTTAGCTTGAGGGATTAGGAGTCATCTCTTACTTGATGTGTGTTAATTGTGGAGTACGACGTATATGCATGGTGACAAGTATCTATACATCGGTGTCAAGCATGCCCGTGAGTCTTGTATTGTAATTGTTATGACTCTGTTGTGATTTATTGCACTTCACATGTTATTATCATTATTGTTCCTTTTTCGGGATGTTATTATCATTATTATTGCGCTTCACATATTATTATTATTATTGTTCTCTTGCCGGGATATTATTACCATTATTGTTACCTTGCCGGGATGTTATTGTCATATTATTGTTCCCTTGCCAGGATGTTTGTTATTATACTATTCTTCCCTTGCCGGGATTTTTTTTATGATTGGTGTTGATAAATGAAATGGGAGCGGGTTGCACTCCTGCAACGGTAATATATGAAATGGGAGTGAGTTGCACGCCTGCAACGGTAATATACGAAATGGGAGCGGGTTGCACGCCTGCTACGGTAATATGTGAAATGGGAGCGGGTTGCACGCCCGCAATGATAATATGTGAAATGGGAGCAGGTTGTACGCCTACAACGGTAATATGTGAAATGGGAGTGGGTTGCACGCCTGCAACGGTAATATGTGAAATGGGAGCGGGTTGCACGCCTGCAACAATAATATGTGAAATGGGAGAGGGTTGCATGGCTGCAACGGTAATATATGAAATGGGAGCGGGTTGCACGCATGCAACGGTAATATATGAAATGGGATCGGATTACACGCCTGCAACGGTATTACGTGTGTGCCTGTTTCTTCTATTTCCTTATTTTTTTTCTGGTAATTGATTTATGGCATTCCTTATGTTTCTCTACTGTTGTTCTGTTGTTACCTGTTACTCCCCACAACATGTTTCCCCTGCCCAATTTTAGTTGTAATTATCTGCTTTTATTTCCGCTGTATATGATTTAACTGCACAGGTTTATTTGGTAGTCTAGTCCTACCCTCATCACTACTTCGCAGAGGTTAGGCGAGGCACTTACCAGCACATGGGGTTGGTTGTGCTGATACTACACTCCGCAATGTGTGCAGATATTGATACCGGAGCGCTTGGACCGCAGTGAGGGTGTTGTCTTCAGTCTACACAGACGACTCGAGGTAGTCCTGCAGACGTCCGCGGGCCTTTGCGTCACCTCCTATCTTTCCTTTATCCTATTTCCTTTATTTATTTCAAAAACAATGTATCTTTTATCTTTCAGACTTTGTATGTAGTATTCTTAGACCGTCTGTGAAACATTGACACAAATTCTGTGTAGTCGATGCTCAAACAGTTGTATTAGATACATATTCAGATAATTTATTATTTTTCTTCCGCTTATTGTAAATTCCACTGTCTACACGTTATTACTTTATAATTGTTAAAGAATATAAAAGGGGCAAAAATATAATTAGTTCAAACAGTCGGCTTTCCTAGCTCATATTAGTAGGCACCATCACGACTCCCGAGGGCGGGAAATTGGGGTCGTTACAAGTTGGTATCAGAGCTCTAGGTTACATGGGTCTCACAGTTCACAAACAAGCTTAGTAGAGTCTGAGGGATTGGTATGGAGACGTCTTTATTTATCCCCCAAAGGCTACAGAGTGAGGAAAAACTTCACATTTATTCCTTCCTATCGTGCGGTTTGGTTTCTCAATGCTAATTGAATTTCTACTCTATTCTTTCACAGATGGCGAGAACACGCGCTTCCTCATCCACTGACCAGCAGCCCGAGCCCCCAGCAGCAGCTCCCTCAAGGGGCAGAGGGCGAGGCCGAGGCCGTGCTAGAGGCCGAGGTGGGGGCAGAGCTCAGCCCAAAGCATCTATACCAGCGGCGAAACCTTAGGTTGACTTTGATGATGAGGTTCCGGACCTGACAGTTCCGGTGGGCCCAACTCAGGTCCTATAGGGGTTTATTGCTACCCCAGTAATCCAGAATGCTCTGTTCCGTCTAGTGGGCCTTATGGAGAGTGTCACCCGGGTTGGCTTGCTTCCTATATCCCCCGCCATCCCTCAGTCTGGAGGAGGAGCCAAGACTCCTGCTACTCGAACTCCGGAGCAGGTGGCTCCCTAGTTTAGACTCCAGCAGCTCAACCAGTTGGAGCAGTCCAGCCGGGTGTGGTATCTCAACCGGTGATAGAGTAGCTCTATCTGTCGATGCTTTGTAGAGATTGGACAGGTTCACCAAACTCTTCACTACTATATTCAGCGGTGCATTTTCTGAGGATCCCCCAGATTATCTAGACAGCTGTCATGTGGTTCTCAGGGACATGTGGTCGGTTGTGCTGATTCTACACTCTGCACTATGTGCAGATACTAATACCAGAGCGCTTGGACCGCAGTGAGGGTGCTGTCTTCAGTCCACACATGCAATCCTAGGTGGTCCTGCAAACGTCCGTGGGCCTTGGCCTCACCCTCTATCTTTCCTTTATCCTATTTCCTTTACTTATTTCAAAAACAGTGTATCTTTTATCTTTCAGACTTTGTATGTAGTATTCTTAGACTCTCTGTGAAACTGTGACACAAATTCTAGGTAGTCGATGCTCAAACAGTTGTATTAGATACATATTCAGATAATTTATTATTTTTCTTCCGCTTATTGTAAATTCCGCTGTCTACACATTATTGCTTTATAATTGTTAAAGAATATAAAAAGGGTAAAAAGGTAATTAGTTCAAACAGTTGGCTTGCCTAGCTCACATTAGTAGGCGCCATCATGACTCCCGATGACAGGAAATCTTGGTCGTGACAAGTTGGTATCAGAGCTCTAGTTTACATGGGTCTCACCGTTCAGAGACAAGCTTAGTAGAGTCTTTGAGGGATCGGTACGGAGACGTCTGTATTTATCCCCCAGAGGTTACAGAGTTAGGAAAAACTTCACATTTATTCCTTCATGTCGTGCGGTTTGGTTTCTCAATGCTATTGAATTTCTACTCTATTTTTCGCAGATGGCGAGAACACGCGCTTCCTCATCCAATGACCAGTAGCCCGATCCCCCAGCAGTTGCTCCCATGAGGGGCAGAGGGCGAGGCCGAGCTTATGCTAGAGGCCGAGGCGGGGGAAAATCTCAGCCCAGAGCAGCTGCACCAGCGACGGAGCCTCAGGTTGACTTTGATGATGAGGTTCCGGCCCCGATAGTTCCGGTGGGCCCAGCTCAGGTCCAAGAGGGGTTCATTGCTACACTAGTACTCTAGAATGCTCTGGTCCGTCTAGTGGTTCTTATGGAGAGTGTCACCCGGGCAGGCTTGCTTCCTGCAGCCCCAATCGTCTCTCAGGATGGAGGAGGAGCCCAGACTCCTGCTACTCGCACTCCAGAGCTGGTGGCTCCCCATTTTAGACACCAGCAGCTCAGCCAGTTGGAGTAGTTCAGCCGGGTATGGTATCTCAGACCGGTGATGGAGTAGCTCTGTCTGTCGATGCATTGTGGAGATTGGACAGGTTCACCAAGCTCTTCACTACTACTTTCAGCGGTGTATATTTTGAGGATCCCCAGGATTTTCTAGACAGCTATCACGAGGTTCCCATGGACATGAGATCAATTGTGCTGATACTACACTCTGTACTGTGTGTAGATACTGATACCAGAGCACTTGGACAGTAGTGAGGGTGCTGTCTTCAGTCCACACAGGCGACCCCAGGTAGTCCTGCAGGTGTCTGTGGGCCTTGGCGTTACCTCCTATCTTTCCTTTATCCTATTTCCTTTACTTATTTCAAAATAGTGTATATTTTATCTTTCAGACTTTGTACGTAGTATTCTTAGACTGTCTGTGAAACTGTGACACAAATTCTGGGTAGTCGATGCTCAAACAGTTGTATTAGATACTATTCCGATAATTTATTATTTTTCTTCCGCTTATTGTAAATTTACCTATCTACACGTTATTGATTTATAATTGTTAAAGAATATAAAAAGGATAAAAAGGTAATTAGTTCAAATAGTCGTCTTGCCTAGCTCACATTAGTAGGCGCCACCACGACTCCCGAGGGCGGGAAATCCGGGTAGTGACAAGTTGGTATCAGAGCTCTAGGTTACATGTGTCTCATAGTTCACAGACAAGCTTAGTAAGTATGAGGGATCATTACGGAGACGTTTGTATTTATCCCCAGAGGATACAGAGTTAGGAAAAACTTCACATTTATTCCTTCTTGTCGTGCGTTTTGGTTTCCCAATGCTGATTGAATTTCTACTATGTTCTTTCGCAGATGGCGAGAACACATGCTTCCTTATCCACTGACCAGCAGCCCGAGCCCCCAGCAACAGCTCCCATAAGGGTAGAGGGCGATACCGAGGCCGTGCTACAGTCCAAGGTGGGGGCAGAGCTCAGCCCAGTGCAGCTGCACCAGCGGCGGAGCCTCAGGTTGACTTTGATGATGAGGTTCTGGCCTCGATAGTTCCGGTGGGTCTAGCTCAGGTCCTAAAGGGGTTCATTGCTGCCCCAGGACTCCAGGATGCTCTGGTCCATCTAGTGGGCCTTATGAAGAGTGTCACCCGAGCAGGCTTGCTTCTTGTAGCCCCAGCCGTCTCTCAGGCTGAAGGAGGAGCCTAGACTTTGCTACTAGCACTCCGGAATAGGTGGCTCCCCAGTTTCAGACCCCAGCAGCTCAGCCAGTTGGAGTAGTTCAGCCGGGTATGGTAGCTCAGACCAGTGATGGAGCAGCTATGTCTGCCGATACTTTGTGGAAATTGGACAGGTTCACCAAGCTCTTCACTACTACTTTCAGCAGTTCATCTTCTGAGGATCCCCAGGATTATCTAGACAACTGTCATGAGGTTTTCAGGGACATGGGATTGGTTGTGCTGACACTACACTCTACACTGTGTGCAGATACTGATACCATAGTGCTTGGACTGCAGTGAGGGTGCTGTCTTCAGACAACACAGGCAACCCGAGGTAGTCTTGTAGACATCCGCGGGCCTTGACATCACCTCTTATCTTTCCTTTATCCTGTTTCCTTTACTTAATTTAGAAATGATGTATCTTTTATCATTAACACTTTGTATGTAGTATTCTTAGACCGTCTGTGAAACTGTGACACCAGTTCTGGGTAGTCGATGCTCAAACAGTTGTATTAGATACATATTGAGATAATTTATTATTTTTCTTCCGCTTATTGTAAATTTCGCTGTCTACACGTTATTGCTTTATAATTGTTAAAGAATATGAAAGGGGTAAAAAGGTAATTAGTTCAAACAGTCGGCTTGCCTAGCTCACATTAGTAGGCGCCATCACGACTCCGGAGGTAGGGAAATTCGGGTCGTGACAATAGGGCTTTTACTACTTTTCCTCACTTTTTTGACTTAATAATTGTACTCAGTCTTTCTGTGTTTTACTGATTTCATAACTCAGCCTTATTTACTCAATTTTGATCCTATAAAAGATATTCTTGAGCTGACGCCTTGTCTTTACTGATAGTCCTAGTGGCTTGTGAGGTTGATCGCTGAGAGAGGCTGGAGGACTAATTGTGAGGTTAATGACTGAGAAAGACCGAGGGCCTGAGTGTGAGGTTAATGACTGAGAGAGGCCAAGGGCTTGGTTGTGAGGATTATATATTTATGGATAGGGCTGCATGCCGCAACAATATATATATATATATATATATATATATATATATATATATATATATATATATATATATATATATATATATATATATATATATATATATATATGTGTGTGTGTGTGTGTGTGTGTGTGTGTGTGTGTGTGTGTGTGTGTGTGTGTGTGTGTGTGTGTGTGTGTGTGTGTGTGTGTGTGTGTGTGTGTGTGTGAATGATATAGTGCTTGGGCTGTAGGAGTCCTTTCAGAGTCTGCACACCCCCAGTGAGCGTAGTCAACTATATATATGGATTGGGCTGCACGCTGCAGCGATATATGGATCGTGCTGCATGCCGCAACGGTTATGATAAGGTACCTATTGAGCGTGAGTGCTGAGTGTGAGCGTTGATTGCTGAGAGTTGAGTCATGAGTGACTGAGTGGCTTGCCCGAGAGGCTATATATATACACATTACGAGTGATGATTTGCCTGGGGGCCTGTTTATGAGATTACTATTTTCACTCCTCCTTAAAGTGAGTCTCTGTTGAATATGTTGATTAAATTACCGTTTTCACTCATCTTTAGACCGAGGCTCTATTAAAAATGTTAAACAAATATTTTCAAAAACTTTCCTTTAAACTGAAGTTTTTGCAAGGTGTTTGAAATTTAGTCACTGATTTGGCTTTGTTGCTTCCACTTAGATTTTTAAGTTATGAGATGGTTATGAATTTCTATTTGGCTGAGGGGCCGATAATGATTTTCATCACTTTTACTATAGATTACATTGAACTTCTACTGAAATTGTTCGAAAGACATATTTTTCAAAAGAGTTTTCCCGAAATGGGAGTTGAACGAGATGATTTGATTTGTGTCCAGTTTTGGAAACATATTGTACCCACTGTGGTGCTATGACGTGGTTTACGTGATTTCTCACTACTCAGTCTTTATTTACATTTATTACTTATTGAGTTGGCGTACTCACATTACTCCCTACACCTTGTGTGCAGATTCAAGTATTTTTGAGCTCGGTAGCAGGTTCATTGGAGTTAGCAAGGTAGCTTCCTGGCGATCGCAGCCTTGCTTTTCTCCCTCCTTATTTTTCCTTATGTATTCTTGTGATTTTCCCAGCCATATTGGTCTTGATATTTCTAAATAGTTGTAGTAGATGCTCGTGACTAGTGACATCCCAATGTCGGGCTTGTGTATTTATTCCACATTGTTCATTTAGACTTACATTATGAGATATTTGATTAATTAAAGTCTTAAAAATGACGGTTATTAATTAAATGGTTAATTCAGGAGTTGTGTCGGCTGGCCTAGTTTCACGATAGGCGTCATCACGACTGGGTTGGTTTTAGGGTCGTGACACTTCCCTAGCAAGCGATGTTAGGCGCCATCAACGTAGGAAAAATTGGGTCGTGACAAGTTGGTATGAGAGCTCTAGGTTCATAGGTGCTACGAGTCATAAGCGAGTTTTGTAGAGTTTTGCGAATTGGTACAGAGACGTCTATACTTATCTTCGAGAGGCTACGGAACTATTAGGACAGTTTCACTTCCTTCATTCCTATCGTGCGAGTTCATTGGTCTTGAAGTTTGAACTTTTATCGTTCCATTCTCTCACAGATGGTGAGGATACGAGTTGCAGTTGCTGATGACGTTACCAGTACTTAGGCTAAGGCTACGAGAGGCCAGAGACGAGGCAGAGCCAATGGTGGAACATGCAGTAGCTAGGGTCCCTGCTCGAGCAGCTACTGTGGAGCCACCAGTAGCTCCCATTGAGGAGTAGATTCTTGATTATGTTGAACTGGCAGGACCAGCTCAAGATCCTAAGGGTTATTTACTATGCCAGTTGTTCAGGATGCTTTGGTCCGTATGGTTGGTTTGTTCGAGTAATGGCTTAGGATGGGGTATTTCCTACTACACCGACTACTTCTTAGGTAGGAGGTGGAGCACATGCTCCAGCTACTCACACCCCTGAGCAGATTGATCCGGGTTCTCAGACGCCGTTCCAGTTATTGCATTACTAAAAGTAGTTGCTGCCAGATCAGTTGTTGAGCCTGATTTGTCCATGATGAGTAGAAGACATTCGAGAGGTTTTAGAGGATGGATCCTTCGTGTTTTGATGGTTCTCCTGAAACGGATCCCCAGGATTTCCTTGATTGGTGATATGAGATTCTTCGGAATCTCAGACTCGTGGAGTCGAATAGAGCGTATTTCACCGTGTTTTAATTTAGAGGGCCATACAAGAGATACTGGCAATCATATGAGCAAGGTGGAATAGTCGGTTCCTCTTCTCTTATTTAGGCTTGGTTCTCCGATGTCTTTTTGGAGAAGTTTGATCCCCTCACCAGGGGAGAGGAGCTCAGGAGGCAGTTTGAGCATCTTCGGCAGGAGCAGATGTCAATTACAGACTATTAGATGAGGTTTATAGAGTTATCCCCTCATGATACTGTTTTGATCCCTCTAAGGGGGAGAGAGTGAGGAGATTCATTAATAATCTTCACCATATTATTTGCCTTACTATGGTTAGAGAGGCAGAGATTGGGACTTCATTTTACCAGACTGTAGAGATAGCACGTCATATTGAGCGCATCCGCAATAAGACTAGAGAGATGATACAGTGTAGGGACAAGAGGCTCCGTCATTAAGGTATCCTCAATAATGTCTCATCTGGAACACAAGGTCGATTTGGGAGAGGCCATTCTAGAAGGTCAACTTATCATGCACCACCACACAGTCGAAATGCTTCTTTACAATCTTCATTCTGTACACTTCCGGTGTAAAATTCTTATGGCGCTCCAGTTATTTAGAGTTCATCTATACATGGTTCTTCTGGTGGATATTTTCATTCATGGGGTCCAATTTAGGCCCCTCAATCATGTCCGATTAGAGGTTGCTATGAGTGTGTAGCTTGGGGCACGCAGGAAATACTACCCTTGTTTTCACAGAGGTTCAGAAAAGTAGGGAGGCCAGGCTATGATTCCTACACCGGTTGCTACACCACCTACTCAACTAGATTAAGGTAGAGGTAATCCAGGGCATGGTCTTCCTAGAGGGGGAGCTCACTCTAGTGGAGGTCAGGCTAGATGCTATACGTTTCTAGAGAGAACCGAGATCGTGCCTTCTATTGCAGTTATTACAGGTATTATTTTTTTATGCCATAGGATGCTTCGACGTTGTTTGATCCTGGTTCTACTTATTCATATGTGTTATCATAATTTTCTTCTTGTCTAGATATGCCACGTGAATCGCTTGATGTACCTGTTTATGTATCTGCACTGTTTATCGATCATGTGTGGTCACTATTCTTGATTATCATGCTAAGACCATGATGTTGCTATTAAGGGGATACCAAGGTTCAAATCAAAGGATTCTATTAGGGTCATACCCTTGGCAGAGTGATATTATTTCTAAAGGCTCAACAAATGGTTGAGAAAGGGTATTTGGCATATCTAGTTTTTGTCAGAGATGTTAGTGTTGATACTCCTATTGTTGAGTCAGTTCTAATAGTGAGGGAGTTTTTAGATGTGTTTCTTATAGACCTAATGGGCATGCCACCTGATAGGAAATTTATTTCGACATTGATTTGGCACCGGACACTCAGTCCATATCTATTCCACTGTATCGCATGGCTCATGCTGTTAAAAGAATTGAATGAGAAGTTATGGGAGTTATTGGATAAAGGGTTTATCATGCCTAGTTTTTCAACTTGGGGTGCGCCAATGTTGATTGTTACGAATAAGTATGGTTCCATGAGATTGTGTATTGACTATAACAAGTTGAAAAAGGTTATCATCTAGAACAAATATCCACTGTCGCACGTTTATGGCTTATTTGATCAGCTTCAGGGCGCTAGGGTATTATTTAAGATTGATCTGAGGCTGGGGTATCACCAATTAAAGATCAGAGCTTCAGACATTCCTAAGATGACTTTCCTAACTCGTTATAGGCAATATAAGTTTTTGGTGATATCGTTTGGGTTGAGTAATTAACCCAACATAATTCATGCAACAATGTGTTCTGGCCTTATTTGAATTCTTTGTCATTGTATTCGTTGATGATATTTTAGTATATTTCTGTAGTAGGGAGGAGAACGAGCAGTATTTGAGGATTGTGCTTCATACTTTATGGGAGAAGAAGTTGTAAGCTAAGTTTTGCAAGTGTGAGTTTTGGTTGGACTCAGTGGCATTCTTGTGCCACATAGTTGCCACATAGTTCCTAGTGATAGGATCAAGGTGGATCCCAAGAAGATTGATCCAGTTCAAAATTTGCCCAGACCTTCAACGCTACAGAGATTAGGAGTTTCCTAGGTTTGGATGGTTACTATCATCACTTTGTGTAAGGTTTTAATTTATACCAACTCCATTGAACAAGTTAGTCAAAAGGGTGATTTTTTCAGATGGTTTAACGAGTGTGAGGATATCTTTAAGAAGCTTAATACTGCTTTGACTACAACTCCAATTTTGATGTTGTCCTCAAGATTGGGGATGTATATTGATTGTGATGCTTCACATGTTGGTCTTGGTTGTGTGTTGATGCAGAACAATAGGGTGATTACTTATGCGTTGCACCAGTTGAAGCCCCATGAGAATAACTATCCAGTAAATGATTTGGGGTTAGCAATTATTATGCACACACTCAATATTTAAAGGCATTAATTATGTGGCGTGGCTTGTGAGGTGTATACGGATCATTAGAGTCTTCAAAATCTATTTAGGCAAAAGAATTTGAATTTTAAGAAACGGAGGTAGTTGGTGTTATTGAAAGATTATGATATCACTATCTTGTATCACTCGGGGAAGGTGAATGTGGTAGCAGATGACTTGAATAGGGCGAAGAGTATGGCATTTATTCCAGTTGTGAAGCAACCTTTAGCTATAGATATTCAGGCTTTGGCTAATAGATTTGTGAGATTGTATATTTCTGAGCCTAGAAGGATTCTTGCTTCTACTGTTGCACAGTCATCCTTATTTGAGCACATAAAGGCTCATCAGTATGATGATTTCTATTTTCTTGTCCTAAAGGACAATGTGCTGTGAGGCAGTGCTAAGGAAGTGGCTACCGATGATGATGGAATATTGGGACTTTAGGGTTGATTTTGTGTTCCTAATGTTGATGGATTGAGAGAGTTGATTCTTGAAGAGCCTCATAGTTCGCGACATTCTATTCATCCAGGTGCTATGGAGATGTACCGTGATTTAAAGTAGTATTATTGGTGGGGGAGGATGAAGAAGGACATTGTGGGGTATGTTGCATGGTGTTTGAATTTTAGCAGGTTAAATATGAGCACTAAAGACCGGATGGTTTGCTTTAGAATATCGAGATACCGGAGTGAAAGTGAGAGTGTGTTACTATAGACTTTGTGGTCGGATTTCCACATACTTTGAGGAGATTTGACGATGTATGGGTTATTGTGAACATACTGACCAAGTTTGTGCATTTCATTCCAGTCATGATTTCCTACACTTCGGAGAAGTTGGCTAAGATCTACATTAGAGCGATTGTCCGCCTACACGATGTGCCTGTGTCTATAATCTTAGATCGGAGCACTCAATTTATATCGCACTTTTGGAGAGTCGTTAGCATGCATTGGGCACGCAGGTTGAGCTAAGCATTGTATTTCACCCTCAGACGGATGTGCAATCTGAATAGAGCATTCAGATTTTAGAGGATATGCTTAGGGCATGTGTTATCAATTTCGGAGGGTAGTGGGATATGTTTCTACCATTAGCGGTGTTTGCGTACAACAAAAACTACCAGTTTAGTATCCATATGGATCTGCATGAGGCTTTATATGAGCGGCGTGTTGTTCTCCAGTTGGTTGGTTCGACCCTACTGAGGCTAGTTTGTTGGACACACATGTTGTTTGTGAAGTTTTGAATAAGGTAAAATTGATTCAGAAGTGGCTTCATACAATGCCTTCCAAGAAAAAGAGTTATGCTGAAAGGAAGATTCGTGATGGTGCTTCATGGAGGGTGGGAATGTTTTTCTTCGAGTTTTACCTATGAAGGGCGTGATGAGATTTGGGAAGAAGTGCAAGTTGAGCCCTCAGTATATTGGTCCATTTGAGGTGATAGAGAGAGTTGGTGAGGTAGCCTACAGAGCCAGTGGCCATTTTGGATGGGCAGGTGATAGTAGGATAGGAACTCACGTTTACAACTACATTGTGCACTCTAAATGCTGAACTTTAATTGTGTTTAAGAATAATTGTTGGCACTTTATACTTAGTACGTGTGTTACGCCGTATAGGATACGATTCTGAGTTGAGAAGCAAGTTTTGAGCAAAAATGGATGAATTGAAACTTTGAAATCTGAGTAGAAGCCCAAGGAACTAAGTCGGGATCACGTTTGAGGGTCGAGGAGAAAGTCCAGATGTTAATAATCGAGAAATATTCCTACTCTAAGAAAAATAAGCTACCTCACCGTGAGGCGCTGGGCGCGGGGCGCTAGTGAAAATTTCCTACAGAGTGAAAATTTTAGCTCTCTAAACTTTTCCACTAATGCGACACATGGTGCTCCATGTGGGGCGGTGCACCAGTACAATATAGCGTCTCAAAGAGAGAAGTTTGATCCCGACACGTTTCTACTTGGTATAAATACATTGGAAATACATTTTTGAAGGGACTTTTGACCTATGGAAGATTGACAGAGATTGGAGAATCTAAGGCACAAGGATTCATCATTCTTTCCTCAACTCAACACTCGAGTTTGGATTGAATTTATGTTTTTTTATTCAACTTTATTTGTGATGACTTTCTCCATGATTATGGAGTAGTTTGCGTTAGGTTTGACAGATATGGTGCTTTGATTGATATTCTGGATTTTAACTCCAGTGATTTGCATGAATTTGTTTACGAAGCTTTGAATTAATTCTAATTTTGTTCACCGAATTATTAATTGATGGGGAAAATTTTTGGGGGATTATCTTTGCATTAATTCATTTAGTTTAATTTAGAGATTCTCCTAAGTAATCGAAAGAGCTTTTTGAATTATTGACTAAACTAAGTTAGAATAATATGTGAGAGACGTTTTCCTAAAGACTAGTTGATCAACACATCATTGCATACCTTCACAATGATTTATATTATTTTGCCTCATAGAGTTCAGATTTTATTGAGAGAGGAGTCTTTACTTTACGATTCTATCACGACCCAAACCGATAGACCACGATGGGTGCCTGAGTCTTACCTGTCAAACACCCCTAAGCATGCGTCTAAGATATGAATCTGGATAACATCTATTGAATTATGAACTAACATATATGAAAGAAACCTGCCAACAAGGCATATGTACATATACATGCAGGATACAATGGGTGAACCAGCAAGGTTGCTATGTACAACTATACATTCAAAACTAAAGGCCGACAATACCACATACAGCCCAACTAGACATACTATCCACAGACCTCTAATAGAAACATAACTGTACAAAGATGGGATTGAACAAAGACGAGACTGAGCCACGTAATACCCATATACCTATATATATATATACAAACGTATCGTACCAAAATCAAAAGTAGCTCCGGATCAAGTGGAGCACGCCAACTCTCGCTGAACAAGGATCCTAAGAAGGGGGTCCATCAGCTTACCTACCTGCACCTGCAGGCATGAAACGCAGGCCCCGTGAAATAGGGCGTCAGTACGAAAAATGTACTAAGTATGTAAGGCATGGAAATTAGTACGTAAAAGGCATAGATGAAACATGGAATATAGAAATACGTCTTTAAATCTGAATAACTTTATAAATTCTAAAACATTTATAATGTCATGCACGTACGTATAAATGTCGTGCCATGCATAGGTATGGGTGTACATTATATCATCAAGACACTGAGGGCATCCCATCATATCGTCTCGGCCACTATGGGCAACATCATCAAATATATACCAGTTGATCAGGTGGTAGTGTGTATATAATGTTGTAACCTTTTCACATATCCCATATACATATATTTACATATATACACGTATATAACGCCATCTGGTCATAGGTAAATGCACATGTATAAATGAGTGAAATGCATGGAAAATACGTAATAATGTCAATATTCCTTCCGGATAAAGTTTTCCAACTGCGTATTATTCTGAGACCATGAACATGAGATAATAATAATTCTCATGGGGAATCAAGAATATAGACACCCCGACTATTTCTATAAATAGAGTAATTTATGGAAACTGTATGTTTGCTCGTTTCTTCAGTATTATATGGACCATGCCAAAAGAAAGAAGGTAGGCCTTAACATACCTGAAATAGGGAAAATACCTTATACTAATCTTGACGAAGATTGCACCGTACTCTTCTAAAACCGCAAAATTCCACGTTACTACTATTCTAACAAATCCTCTTTTTTAAGCCTTTTTGGAATGAAGACTTCCTTATGTATTTAACATTTTTCTTCAATCTCTTAAGAAGGAAATGTTCCTGATCTTCTCATGTATTTTAACATAAGAATGAATGAAGATAAGACTTATTCAAGTCTTATGTTAGTTAGATTTTAATTTGATTATAAGTAGCCACATGGCATAGATGACTTACGAGTCATTCTTAGCCTTGTGGCATTTGTTCCACATTTTTGGAGTGAGATTTTGTTAATTTTTATCTACTAATTAGTTAACTGGATAATGTTCTATTACCCGGTTATTAATCAATTACTAGCATAATTTTAAAATTTCCTCAAATTACTTAAATTTATACTTATTTTTAATATACTTTATATATATTTTATACATTATACTACCGTGTTCATATGGTACCTTGCATGGTACTAGTTCATAATTATCGAGTATTATCGCTCGACCCGTATTTTATCCCAAATTGGCCACTTTCAACGAAACTCATTTTCTTTAATTCGTGTACCATTTATCCTTCATGACACTTATTTTTATTTATCACTTGTTATAAATAGTGTAAATACGTTAACGTCAAGATGATCTTATCCCCGAGTCTACGTCAATTAACTGAAGACGAAACTTTTAACGTACAAAAATATGAGATGTAACATCCTCCCCCAAGAGACATTCATCCTCGAATGTTTAACTCCCGGGGTCTATATAACTTTGGTAGGGTCGCCTTTGTAACAACACTACTACCTACTCTTCCTGTAGAAACTCAATAATTTAATGCCACATACGACCATGATCATCACTAACGATAATGTCCTCACACGACCAACAACAATAACCAACACAAGAATTTATACACATACCTTATGGTTATGATGTCCCAGTCAGACCCTTCTCTGGAGGAGGAAATAAGTAGGGATATCTAGACTTCATGTTTTCCTTGGCCTCCCAAGTCATTTCTTCCACATTGTTGTTTCTCCAAAGTACTTTCATAGAGGCTACCTCCTTATTCCGCAGCTTGCGGATTTCTCAATCTAGGATGGAAACCGAAACTTCCTCGTATGATAAGTCTTCTGTAATTTGTACATCATTCGTGGGAACCACTCGGGTAGGATCGCCAACAAACATTCGTAACATAGATACATGAAAAATCGAATGGACAGACTCCAACTCCGAGGGCAATTCTAACTCATAAGCTACTCGACCCACTCTTTGAATAATCCTATAAGGCCTAATATACCGTGGGCTAAGTTTACCTTTCTTGCCAAACCTCATCACACCCTTCATAGGTGACACCTCTAATAATATCCAGTCATCAACCCCGAACCCTAAGTCTCATCGCCGTATGTCGGAATATGACTTCTAATGACTCTGAGCTATCAATAGTCGATCCCGAATAAACTTTACTTTTTCTATGGCTCGCTGAACCAGGTTTGGCCTGTGTAATCTAGATTCTCCAACATCAAACGACCCTATAAGAGACCTACACTTCCGTCCGCAAAGAGCTTCGTATGGAGCCATCTGAATATTGTAATGGTAACTATTATTATATGCAAACTCAATAAGCGGCAGATGATTATCCCAGCTACATTTGAAGTCAATTACACAAGCTCATAACATATCCTCCAGTGTTTGAATAGTACGCTCAGCCTGTCCGTCTATCTGAGGATAAAATGATGTACTAAGACTTACTTGAGTCCCCAATACCTTTTGGAAGGACCTCCAGAAGTTAGCTGTAAATTGAGCTACTCTATTCGAGATAACAGATACAGGGACACAATGCAGTTATACTATCTCCTTAATATAAAGCCTTGCATAATCCTCTGAGAAATATATATATATAGTTCTAACGGGTAGAAAATGAGTTGACTTGTAAGCCTATCAACAATCACCAATATTCAATCGAACTTACACTAGGTACGAGGTAAGCCTACGATGAAGTCCATATTGAATAATTCCCATTTCCAAGTCGGAATCTCCATAGCCTACAATAATCCACCGAGTTTTAGATGCTCGATCTTAACCTGCTGACAGTTAGGACACTGAACAACAAATTCTGATATATCCCTTTTCATTCCATCCTACCAATATACTTCCCTGATGTCATGATACATCTTTGTTGCTCTTGGATGGATAGAATAACGAGAATAGTGAGTTTCTCCCATAACCTGCCGACTCAGCCCTGCAATAGTAGGCATACATAATCGCCCTTGATATCTGAGGATTCCATCTTTTGTAATTTCAAACAGTTTCTTCTCCTTCTGAAGAGTGGTATCCCTATAATGAATTAGCACAGGATCCTCGTACTGACGTTCCTTTACTTCAGTTACTAAAGAAGATGTTGTTGTATCCTGAAGAGTAATTCCAATGTCACCTGAGTCCGGTAACCGAACTCCAAGACTAGCTAGCTGATGAACCTCATGGGCTATTCCCCTCTTTTATAGCTATAAATACGATAAGCTACCCATAAATCTAGGGCTGAGGGGCGTCGACTACTACGTTCGCCTTCCCCGGATGGTATAAAATATCATCGTCATAGTCTTTAAGTATCTCCAACCATCTCCTTTGACGTAGATTCAATTCCTTTTACTTGAAGATGTAATGGAGGCTCCAATGGTCTGTATAGATATCAAAATGGATTCCATACAAGTAGTGCCTACGCATCTTTAGTGCATGAATCACTGCAACTAAATCTAAATTGTTGGTCAAGTAGTTCTTCTCGTGCTTTCTTAGTTGTCTAGAAGCATAAGCCACAACCTTACCATGCTGCATCAGCACACAACCCAATCCAATGCCTGAAGCGTCGCAATAGATAACATAACCATCGGTCCTTTCTGGGAGCGTTAGAACCGGTGCTGAAGTTAATCTGTCCTTTAATGCCTAGAAACTCTCTTCGCAAGCATCAGCCCATTGAAACTTTGCTCCCTTCTAAGTCAACTTTGTTAAAGGTGCTGAAAGGGAAGCAAATCCTTCCACAAATCTCCTATAATAACCTTCCAAACCGAGAAAGCTACGAACCTCCATCGGTGTTGTGGGTCTAGGCCAAGTCTTTACTGCCTCAATCTTTTGTGTATCCACCCGGATACCTTCACTCAAAATAACATGCCCAAGGAAAGCTACAGAGTTCAACCAGAATTCACATTTAGAAAATTTTGCATACAACTTTCCTTCTTGTAGAACTCTGAGCACAGTACGCAGATGATATGCATGCTCAGCCTATGAACGAGAATACACCAATATATTGTCGATAAATACAGTTACGAACAGAACTAAAAAAAAAACTGAACACACGGTTCATCAAATCCATGAATACTATTGGGGCATTGGTCAGACCAAATGACATAACTCGAAACTCAAAGTGCCCATATCTAGTCTTGAATGTTGTCCTTGGAAAATCTTCATTCATCCTTAACCCTTACCTGATGGTACCTGGACCTCAAGTCTATCTTTGAAAAACACTTAGCACCTTGTAACTAATCAAATAAATCTTCAATTCATTGGAGCGGGGACTTATTCTTAATCGTAACCTTATTAGGTTTCCTATAATCAATACACATTCGTAAGGAACCATCTTTCTTTCTCACAAACAACACATGTGCTCCCCACGGTGACGAACTAGGTCTGATAAAACCTTTTTCAAGCAAGTCTCTTAGTTGTTCCTTTAACTCTTTCAGCTATGTGGGGGCCATTCTATAGGGGGGAATAGATATTGGATGAGTATCTAGTAGTAGGTCAATGACAAACTCAATTTCTCACTCTGGCGGAAGACCCTGAAGTTCATCGGGAAAAACATCAGGAAACTCATTAACCACTGAGATAGATTGAATGGTTGGTGACTCTACTTCCATATCCTGAACCCAAACTAAGTGATAAATACAGCCCTTATTGATCATCTTCTTTGCCTTGAGATAGGAAATAAATGTACCTCTCAGCGATGTCGTGTTACCTTTCCACTCCAAAACAGGCTCCCTTGGAAATTAAAATCGGACTATCCTTGATCTAAAATCAACGTTGGCATGAAAAGAAGCCAACCAATCCATACCCATTATAACATCAAATTCTACCATATCTAACTCGATTAAGTCTGTTGTGGTAGGTCGACCATGAACTATTATTATACAACCCCTATATACTTGCTTAGCTATCATCGAGTCCCCAATAGGTGTATATACCTCAAAATGTTTAACCAAGTTAGGTTTTATTTCAAACTTACTAACAACCAACGGAATAACGTATGATAAGGTGGAACCTAGATCAATCAGTGCATATACATCATATGAGGAGACTGATAATATACCTGTAACAACATCAGGCAATGACTCCTAGTCCTATCATCCTGCCAACGTATAAATGCGGTTATGAGTTAGATGCTCCGCCTCTGCCTCTACCACGACTCATTGGTGCTTGGGGACCTTTCCTAGGGGGCATACTGATGATGACGAATCAGCTACAGATCCTGCTGGCTGAGCTATTCTTGCATCACCTCTCATCGGACAATCCCTTATAACGTGGCCCGAATAACCACAAGTATAAGAAATACCTAATCCCATATGGCATTGCCCGGTGTGCTGCTTACCACATTGAGCACATCGTGTCAAGGACAACCTCATCTGATTTGACTCACCCCTATATTGAGAAACTAAGGCCTTAAAATTCTAACCAGACCCTAAATATGTGGAACGATCAAATCTCTTACCGCTAAACTGAGGGGGCGCGCTAGCCGAGGGTTGGGATGGATACCTCGAGTACTACTGCCTCTGACCACCTTGAAACTCACCAGAAGGACCCGAAGAGCTTTGCTCTCTTATTCTGGGCCCTATCATGCTCACGGTCAGCCATCTGTTTCTATTTACGCTCCTCTACACACTGAGCGTATGCCTGAATACGAGAAATATCCATGTTTGGCTGAAGTGAGACCGACATACAATCATTAAGCAAGTGAGGCTCTAATCCCATCACGAACCCGTGAACCTGATCCTCCATCTTAGATACAATAGTAGGAGCATACCTAGTTAATGAATCAAACTGAAGACTGTATTCTCGAACACCCATGTTACCCTGCCGAAGGTCAAGAACCTATCAACTTTGTCCCATCTAAGCTCTAGTGGTAGATAATGATGAAGAAAAGATTCTGTAAACTCTTGCCATACCACTGGAGGGGCATCCTCATCTCTGGACAATTCCCAATACTCGTACCAATTAACTATAACATCTCAGAGTCTATAGAAATCTAGCTCAACTGACTCAGTCGCAGTGGCCTTCATTACCCGTAACATCCTGTGCACTCCATCAATAAATACCTGAGGGTCCTCGTTTGGATCTACTCAAGTGAATATCGGGGGGTCTAAATTAATAAATTCACGAACCCACACACTCATGGACCTATCTGCATGACCAATACCTACTTCCTGACACCGAGCTTGTGCGGCTACTAATCGGGTCAATGCATCTCTCATGTCCTAACCTGGTGCATCCGGATGATGTGCTGAATGTACAAGGGCGGGCGTTGGAGTTGATGCCCCTCGGAGCTCTTCTAGAAAGGGCAGGGCATGTGAAGTCTAAGATGGAACCTCACCATGAGACTCTCCCCGAGCCCTGGTAACTCATGGTGCTCGACTAATAGTCTCACCGGCCACGGACTTTCCCTTCTGGGTGGCCGTACTATTTGGAGGCATAACTGAAAATATAGCATATTGCTAGGTACATCAATTCTTGTATCTCATGATCTGAGATAAAAAAGAGGATAACAACTTATATGTCATGTAGCCTCCTGTTTATAAGTGTGGTGCACAACACACTCATAAACAAGACTCTACTAGACACGGTCTATAGACAACCCTAGGATAGAACTGCTCTGATACCACTTCTGTCACGACCCAAACCGATGGGCCGCGACGGGTGCCTGCGTCCTACCTATCAAATACCCTTAAGCATGCGTCTAAGATATGAATCTAAATAATATCTGCTAAATTACGAAAATAACATATATAAAGGAAACCTGCCAACAAGGCATATGTACGTATACATGCAGGATACAGACAAGGCTGCTATAGACAACTATACATTCAAAATTGAAGGTCGACAAGGCGACATACAACCAAACTAGATATACTATCCACAAACCTCTAATAGAAACACAGCTGTACAAAGACGGAACGGAGCCATGTCATACCCATATACATATACATACATACATACATACATATATATATATATATATATATATATATATATATATATATATATATATATATATATATATATATATATATCGTACCAAAACAAAAGCAGCTCCAGATCAAGTGGAGCATGCCAACTCTCGCTGATCAGGGATCCTAAGAAGGGGGACCGTCAGCTTGCCTACCTGCACCTGTGGGCATGAAATACAGGCCCGTGGAATAGGGCATTAGTACAAAAAATGTACTGAGTATGTAAGGCATGGAAATTAGTACGTAAAAGGCATAGATGAAACATGGAATATAGAAACACGTCTTTAAATCTGAATAACTTTATAAATTCTAAAACATCTATAATGTCATGCATGTGCGTATAAATGGCGTGCCATGCATAGGTATGGGTGTACATTATATGATCAAGCCACTGAGGGCATCCCATCATATCGTCTCGGCCATTGCAGGCAACATTATCAACATATACCAGCTGATCAGGTGGTGATGCGTATATAATGCCGTAACCTTTTCCCATATCTCATATACATATATTTACATATATACGCGTATATAACGCCATCTGGTCATGGGCCAATGCACATGTATAAATGAGTGAAATGCATGAAAAATACGTAATAATCTCAATATTCCTTCCAGATAAGCTTTTCCGATTGCGTATTATTCAAAGACCCATGAACAAGAGATAATAATAATTCTCATGGGGAATCAACAATATAAACACCCCTACTATTTCTATGAATAGAGTAATTTATAGAAACTGTGTATTTGCTCATTTCTTCAGTATAATTTGGACCATGCCAAATAAAAGAAGGGAGGGCCTTAATATACTTGGAGTAGGGAAAATTCCGTATACTATTCTTGTGAAGATTGCACCGTACACTTCTAGAACCGCAAAATTCCACGTTACTACTATTCCAACAAATCCTCTATTTTGAAGCCTTTTTGGAATAAAGACTACCTTCTGTATTTAGCGATTTTCTTCAATCTTTTAAGAAGGAGATGTTTCTGATCTTCTCATGTATTTTAACCTAAGATTTCAAGTCTTATGTTAGTTAGATTTTAATTTTATTATAAGTAGCCACATGGCATAGATGACTTATGAGTCATTCATAGCCTTGTGGCATTTGTGCCACGTTTTTGAAGTGAGATTTTGTTAATTTTTATCCACTTATTAGTTAACTGGATAATGTTCCGTTACTCGATTATTAATCAATTACCCGCATAATTTAAAAATTACCTCAAATTACTTAATATTATACTTATTTTTAATATACTTTATATACATTTTATCCATTATGCTACCGTGATCATATGGTACCTTGCAGGCTACTAGTTCATAATTATCGAGTATTATCGCTCGACCCGTATTTCATCCCAATTTGGCCACTTTCAACGAAACTCGTTTTCTTTAATTCGTGTACCCTTTATCCTTCATGACACTTATTTATTTATGACTTGTTATAAATAGCGTAAATACGTTAACGTCAAGATGATCTCATCCCCGAGTCTACGTCAATTAACTGAAGATGAAACTTTTAACATATGAAAATGCGAGATGTAACATATTTAACTATTCATCGAGTGAATTCTTGAGAATTATTAGAATATTACAAGTGAAATTAACTAGATTTTGATCCCGAATAGCTATCTTGCACCTATCCTATCAAGACCCTTGTTTTCCATTATGATAACAATCCAATCTTTCTAATTCCTAGTTCTTCGTAATCAATCGATCATTACTTTAGTTTGTGTAGTTAATTGTAGTTACAAACGACCCAATTCAAGTGTTAATCAACCTGGATAGCATTCAACTATAAATTACTTGAACATTGTTTAAATTCAATCCCTGTGGAGACGATATTTTACTAAACTATCTATGTCTACCGAGTATAAATTTCTTGTTATGTTCTGCACTCGTGAAATTTTGATAGCATTGCCGGGGATTGGCAATCAATAGTGTTCAAGATGTTTTTTGGTGCTAATTCAGGAACCACTTTTATTTTGTTGTATTTTGGTTTTCTCACTTGTGTAGGTAACATGGTTGATTTTTGTAGTGTATGGCTCGATCTTCTTCAAAAGATGTGATACCATACGAATCAGAGTTGGAGAAATGCCAACAACAGTTGAGAAAAGAAAGAAAACTCGCAGAAACTTTCTTGGGGTAGTATACGATTCAAGAATACATGGCTAAAAATGGGGATGCTATTATTTATTTGGCTGCATGGGAAGCAGCCCAAAAATAAGAAGCACCCTCATGGGCAGCTATTAAAGCAATTTTGAGAGCTGATGAAATTGTTGATGGGCCGGAGGACGGAGATACAACCTGAACCGGCCTCTTGTTGTAGATAAATTTGAGAATGTTGGACCCAGTCCTGATCGATCATTGGGAGATTATACTAGGCCAGTGTATAATCAGGGTTTGTCTAGTGTGAGGCCCCCGCCGATTATAGCGAACAATTTTGAACTGAAGAAAGGTCTGGTGCAAACAATCCAAAATAATTGTGTCTTCAGAGGCAAGGTGAATGAAGATCCAAACACTCATCTGATGGATGTTGAGGAAATTATGAACACTTTTCAATTGATATTTGTGGATTTTAACTTTAGTTATTTGCATGAATTCGTTTATGGAACTTTGAATTGATTGCAATTTTGTTCACCAAATTATTTAATTGAAAAAGGAATATTTTTTGTGATTATATTTTCATTGTTTTGTTTGGTTTAATTTAGCGATTCTTCTAAGTAATCAAAAGAGAGTTTTGAATTGTTTACTTTACCAAGTTAAGAGAATATTCGAGAGATGTTTTTTCAAAGAATGGTCCATCAACGTATTCTTGCATACTTTCACAATGCTTTATATTAGCTTACCTTGTAGAGTTTATATTTAATCTAGAGAAGAGTCTTAACTTTACGATTGAATTAATCATCGAATAAAATCGTGAGAATCAATAGAACAGTAGAAGTGAAATTAACTAAAGTTATATCCCGAATAGCTATCGTGCACCTATCTTGTCGTAACCCTTACTTCTAATACTGATAACAATCCAATCTTCCTAATTTCTAGCTCTTCGTAACCAATCGATCATTTCTTTAGTTCAAGTAGTTAATTGTAGTCACAAACAACCCAATTAAAGTGTTAATAATCAAGGATAGCATTCAACTAGAAATTACTTGAACATTATTTGTATCCAATCCCTATAGAGATGATATTTTACTATAATATCTTTGGCTAGCGAGCATAAGTTTCTTGTTGTGTTTTATGCTCGTCAGTAGGTTCGGAAGCTAAGGTCTAAAGATATTGCATCAGTGAAGGTTCGGTGAAGAGGTCAACTAGTCGAGGAGGCGACGTGTGAGATCGAGCATGATATGCAGGGGATATATCCTCATCTTTTTGACATTGCAAGTAAGATTCTAAACCCGTTCGAGGATGAATGCTTTTTTAAAAGGGGGAGATATAAAGACCCGATCGATGGTTCAATGTATTTTAGCCCATTTCCCTATTTGATGCTTCCCCGTATGATTGTTTGTTATTTTTTGACTTCCAATAATAGTTAGTTTGGTTTCGGGAATGTTTGGAGGTTAGTTGGAACACTTAGTTCTATTGTTGGAATCTTAACTTGTAAGAGTTGACCAAGATTTGACTTTTAAGTAAATGATCTCGATTTGGTATTTGGATGATTCCAATAGGTTTGTATGGTAATTTTGGTGTTACGCGCACGTTCGGGTTTGGATTTGGGGGTTCCTATAATGTTTTAGCAGAATATTAACCGGGAGTTGACTTTAATGATATCAGATTCTGATTGTTGTTCCAGAACTTGGATTAGGTTAGTTATGTTATTTGAAACTTGTGTGCAGAGTTTTGTTGTGATCCAGATTGGTTAGGCATGAATCAAATGCTTGGTTGGAAGTTTAGAAGTTTATGAATTTAAAAGAAGTCCAATTTGTGGTTTGATATTTTATTTATATACATGATGATCTCGTATGTTTTTGGAGGTTTTGAATGGGTCTGGGTAGTGTATTCAGACTTTTGGGCATGATTGGACAGGGTCCCGATAGGAACACATGTTTTTTAGATTGATTTCGATTCATTTTGTTGCATATTGGCAGAACAAGTTCTGGTATGTTGCGCCTGTGAAACTTCTAGCGCATGTGCGAGGTCACAGAAGCGTAGAGCAGGTCGCAAAAGCAGAGTTTGGCCTGAGCATGGGATTCTACAGATGTGGACTTATCTGCGCAGAAGCGAATGCGTAGATGCATGTTAAGAGCACACCAGCGGCTCTAAAGGAGCGGACGAAGTGCGTAGAAGCGACTGGTTAAGTGGTTTGCATATCTGCGAGGATTGTTCAGCAGATGGATATCATAGAAGAGATTGTTTTGTCCGCGGATGCGAAATCACTAGCATGAGATTATATTTTGAGGGTTTGGCTTAATTTTATATATTGAGTTTTAGAGCATTGAGAAAGGTGATTGTTAGGGAGAATTTCATCACTTCTTTGAGGGTAACTGATTTTTACTTGATTTTGACATTATATCTTATTTTCCCATTGATATTACACATAGATTATAATATTTGAAAGATAAATCTGGAGGTATTAACTATAATTTTTGGAGAGCTCAAATTGGGAATTTGAGGGTTGATTTGGACTCGATTTTGGGTATCTACTTACATATTTGGACTCGTGGGATTATGGTTAGTCGGGATCTATCCCTTGACTCGGGTTTTGACCATTTGATCTCCAGTTGACTTTTGTTGACTTTTTTGGAATTGAATAAAGATCAAGGATTTATTATTGAGAACTGATTCCTATAGTCTTGTTTGATGTGATTGAGTTATTTTTGCTAGATTTGACTCGTTTCCAGGCTAATTTGAGAGGCAAAGGATTCTTGGAGTGTTGGTTCTTGCTTGTTCAAGGTAAGTAACTTGTCTAAGCTTATCTTGAGGATATTTCCTCGTAGGCTATGATGTTTTATATATGCTGGGGTGACACATATGTAAGGTGTCGAACACATATACATGTACCATTGTTATTCATGAATCAGGTAGACCATAGGCTATTATATGCCTTTTTTCTATTATGCTTCAGTGATACTGTTTATTCGCCAGTTGTTTGACTACGTGAGCTATTATTCATGTTAGAAGTCATGTCTAGGTTATTGCTTATCTGTTTGAGACATGATAGGGTTGTTTTTGATATGTTGACCTATTTGCCTTAGCCATAGTCATGATATTATATCTGTCTATTATATATTTATCTTTGTACACTTTTTATATGTTATCTCATATATTGTTAGTGTCCTTGTGTGTATGACCCGGGTTTGCGCTGGGTTGTGGCATGTTGGTATCTTTCGTGCAATATTTGGATGATGATACTGTAGGTGTGAGCATATTCAGAGTTGAGGAGATTGATGATTGATTTTCGGCAATAGATCCATATTCAATGGGTTGATGATTGATCTTGGGTCTTAGAGTCGTGTGATATTGGTTGTGAGGTGATGCTTGCATTATTGCCCCATATTGGACTGAGTGATATTGTCACGACCCAAATTAATGGTTCATGATGGGCACCTGGTACCTTACGCAACCGAGTATTAACATAACGTATCTTTTCATGTCATACTATCAAAATAACTGAGCTGGAGAGACTGCCGTAAAATAGGTAGAATACAACAGGTAATGCCAACTTATACATAAGACATACGGGCCTCTAAGACCAAAATAACCACTTTAAAACTGAACATAGGCCGACAAGTCCATACGATCTTTTACGTACATGACATCTGTCTACAAGCCTCTAAGAATACATAATTTTTATAATGGTTGGGACGGAGTCCGCCATACCAAACAATACATATCTAACTCGTACTAACCAAACAAGCAACTCCGAAGCAAATGGAGCACACCAACATCCTCCGCTGAGCTGATAGCCTACTTGGAGGGCTCTCGACATATCTATCAGGACCTGCAGGCATGAAACACAACATCCCCAAGCAAAAAGGGACATTAATACGAATAATGTACTGAGTATGTAAGGTACATAAATAAGTACATAACAGACATAGAGGAAATATAGAGTAAATGACTCTACCTGTAAGTCTGGATAACTTTATAAATCATGAGATAATTATAGTGTCATGCATAGGCATATGAATGTCATGTCGTGCATAGGTACATGTTTTATAACATCATCATCCTTTGAGGGCGTCCCATCATATCATCTCGGCCACTGTGGGCAAAATCATCAACGTATACTAGTTGATCAGGTAGTGGTGCGGATATAACGCCGTAACCTTTTTCCTTATCCCATGTACATATAATATACATATATATGCTTATATAACGATATATGGTCATGGGTATTACATGAATGCAATGCATAAGAAGTACGTTAATAAAATCTTCTGAAATGTCATAAAACCATTATGTCGTTGAGTAATATCATAAAGTAAACTATTTTCAATTTTTGTATTTTTCTGAGACCCATGAACAGATGATAGCATAATATGACACATGGAGAATCAAGAACATAAGCATCTCTAGCATTTTTATGAATAGAGTCATTTATGAAAGTTGTGCATTTGCACGTTTCGTTTGCATCGTATGGATCATGCTAAAAGAAAGAAGGGATAGCCTTAACATACCTGGGCCGATTCTATTGATAATCCCTTTAACACCCGTTAATTGCAACAACACGTAATGGCAGATCGAAGTATGGAAAAATCCGCATGATATTCTTGAGAAATATTGTACCATGCTTTCTTAGAATTTCATTCCACGCATAATCGGACCTTGTATGAACTTTGTTGAAGCTCATTTGTCACTTAGTAAACATGACCATTTTCATCTTGACATTTTAAAGGAGCCTTTTGTTGTGTTAATTACCAAACATTGATGGTCTTATTCGAGTGACCATATATTTTATGGAAGGTGAAGGTCAAGGATCTGTTTTGTGCATTGCACATAATTGGATACTTGCTACTATTTCTAGCTTATCTATCTCTGGATAAGGTAGCTATTGTTTCATTTTAAATCTAGAAACTTTTGTTATCTAGTTAGTCCCTTGATAAATTAAACCACTCACCTTTCTTGTTTTATTGTCATGCCGAAAAAATGCTACGTTGATATCAAGTTGCAGTGTCAAGTGTCAACGTATCCAAGTAGCAAGCATCTTATGATTATGACTCAACATGCAAATTTGTGTCACTTGACTTGGCTTAATGCCATGTGGCAGCCCAAAAAATATTCTTATCCACTTAATCAATTATCCACATAATTAAGAATTATCTCAAATTGCTTAAAATACTACTCACTTTTAATACACCTTATAACCTTACTATCATGGTCATGTGGTACCATGTATAACACTAGTTCATAAAATACCGAATATTATAGCTCGGACCGTATTTTATCCCAAATTTTCAAACTTCTATGAAACTAATTTTCTTCGATTCACTTACCCTCTTATCTTCACGAATTTACGTTTCACTTGTTTGAAATAGCATGATACTTTTAATCTTAAAATAAATCTCATTCGCAAACTTACGTCGATAACTTACGATAAAGCTTTAGCGTACGAAAACGTGAGGTGTAACATCATTCCCCCATGTGGAATATTCGTCCTCGAATGTTGACTGGTGCACTTATCACTTTCATATCCTATGTCTTCCGAATACTTTATTACTCTCCTTTCTATCTAGGCAACTGTTTAGTGAATAAATCCAAAGGCTAGGGAATTCCCCCCCTTAGGCCTCTTTCTCACACCACGACTTATGATCGGAATCCTTACAGTCTCATAACTGTTGCCACCAGGCTCTTATGTGTCTTGTCTTTCCTTTTTCCTTTGATTTTTTGCCATAAGTAATGTGCTTCGCTCGGTGTTTCGCCGAACTTACGAATATTTCTATATCTTATTTCATAAACCCGGTTATCCATCCATATGACTTTACTGCATCTAAGTAGGTCATACTATACCATAACTCTTACCTCCATTTCTCATTACTGAGGTCTGTTACCAAATTCCAGGATACTTACATTACTTATCCAATATGTATAAATTTATGTCCTTTAATGCTTCCATATTACTGTTCATGTTAAGAATGACGGCCTAATCTCATCTTGTACTTTATAACCTTTATCCATCCATTATTGATTTACCTCAATATTGATCTATAATCTACCCCTAATAACTTAACCTTTTATGTAATATTGCCGCTAGGGTTCACGTTTCATCGGGGAACATCTGAAATGATTAGACCAATCCACCTGGGGTGATACCATGCTTTCATAATCGTATCTCACAACATCCCAATGTGATTCACCTTGTGTGGGTATTTTAATCCTATCCAATTCATGAGATCCCTTTCTTTTTTCATCATATCATTACTCAATCGAAGGTCCAAACATCATCCTTTATCTATTACAATTACACCCCCATTCCATTACTAGGGTAGCATTCCATCTCTTCTAAATGCTATTAGTATTAGACTCCTTTGAGTTCATTCAGGCTATAATAATCTTTGTAAAACTTAGAGTACTCGTCTGCTCTTCTTGTTTTCATGGGCTTAATCCTGAGGACTTATCCGTTTTTGTTACATTCTCACTCGCCCATTCTTATCCTTACTCCTGTCTTCTAGAACCTTGTCGCTTCGCCATACAATAGCTTGCGACCTACACGTATCTATATATATTACTTGCAACCTTTCAACTTGCTTGCATCATATATTTCCTTATGTCATTTTGGTACATCAAGTGAGATATCACATCGTCTCTAACTATTCTTTACTCTCTTAGTCAGACTTTTCGATACCTAGACCATAGGCTGGAAGATATGTTACTGCCAATGCCGCTATTATTCCTAGATATTGAATCTCCGCACTTTTAGCCTTTTATCCGAAACATGGATAATTCACAATCTTATGCCTTTGAGTATCTCGTACGTTGTTCACCTTTACCTTACTTACTTTAAAATGTCGCATCATATCTTCTCTCTTTCATGAACTCCCTTCCACCTAGGTGTAATTCATATCCATAACTTGCACCTCTGGTACATATACAATCTGGTGGTAGCTTCATACTGGTACTCTTCTAACTGGCTCTATCATTGAGACATTATAGAATATAGCTATTGTACTATTTCTCTTGTACCTCTGATATTGAGAGTAATTCTATAATATTCTCAATAACAATTTCTATAATTTCTTGGTCAAATAACCGAATTCAAAATTTACTTCTTTAATGTAACTCTTTAGTTTCCTCCTTCTTCTAATCGGCTTTTATGTCAGATTAAATTATCTCCCGCTATGGGGTTCATGTTTACGGGCGTTGAGGAATATGCATGATACAAATCCTTTCACAATTTAATCCATTCTTTTAACGTATAACAGAATCTTCTACGGCTGTATATGCTGCATGACTAAAAATCTGAACCCTTAGGTTCGCTCAGAACGTAACCAACTCTGGATCATTGATCGAATAATTCCTTTCGTTCCATTTCAGCTTTCTTCAAATGTAAGCAATTGCTTTTCCTGGTCTTTTTGCCCCCTTTTACATGCATACTTAGATTATCTGAGTTCTCACGCATGCAAATGTTTTTGTGCAACTCATATGGTTTCGAATATCACTTTTGGTTTTACTCCCCAGTCATTAGCCATGGTAGGTACAACTTTCTTTTGGAGTGCATATAATTTTGTAGTTAAACTGTTGTTACACAACCCTTTCCTCTTTAGGTCACTGTGCTTTGGTTGAAGTCTTTTTCCTTATTTCCTCAACTAGTCTTTCATTGTGGTACTTGGAGGAGGGGGGATCCTCTAACTCTTGTAAGGATGCGAGCTTATCCCATCGTATGCTTGAAGGAATTTTTGATGTTCTTTTTCGCCTATAATTACCTGTGGTTACTTATCTCTATGCCCTTATGCTTGTAGGGTTACTCCTGAACTAATATTTTGACTTTCTTCTCGGTAGCAATTTATTTTATTTTTGTAACACTCATACGGTACCTTTATAACTTCCCCAACTCCTATATGGATATTTTTCAAGGACCACGATGTCATAACTGTCAGGTTGAATTCCCCATATTGGGGTTCCCTATGTTTATCTTGCACGATCTGTTGATCTGTCTGTATTCTCTTGTCTAGCCATAGCTAGGCTCTGTTTGAATTAACAACTAATTGCTTGTTGACCCATTCCCATATCAATATTCCGCGTAATCTTTCTTGGGTCATTTCCTTTGTCTTAACTTACCTCTCACACTGGCTTCTTATTAATCAATAATATCTCGGGCAGGAACCCTTACTTCCTCTCTCTGACGTCGTGTTTACATAATGCTCTGGTATCATAGCATTTCTATAGGCTTTGAATAAGTGCAATCTCATCCCTTTTTCGTTTTATCGCATCCTTCCTTTACCATTCTATAATTACTATAACCACTTAATTTTGACTTAATACCACATTACTCCATATTCCCCCCTTTAGGAAAGTACTAAGATTTAACGCTATGACGATACCTATAGATGTTTTACCTTTTCATCTTTGGCGTCTTGTCATATCATCGATGACCCTTACTCTCCTTACATTAATTCTTCTATACTAAGGCTAACGAAATTCCTTACTCGCAAGGTGGAAATTACTGTAACTGGCACGTACAGTATCTTAAATTTAATTTTGCTAACATTGCTTACTTTAGGGAAGCGTCTTCCTGAATGACCATTCTTTGAATTTCTCATGAATCTGCTTCTATTGTCCATTCTACTATCGCTGGAACTGTTGCGACTAAAAACACTCATGCATGTGCACGTGATCGTCAAGTAATAGAGTAGTAAGTAGAGTATCGTTCCCACAAAGACTTATGATTAACTATTGACTAATTCAAACTCAATTAATTTGTCTATCCAAGAGGTTTTTCACAAAATAGAGATGTAATTGTTTTACTACCTACCAAGCAATAATCTAACTAGAGTAATTAACCAAACAAGTAACAATTTAGAGTAAGAAACAGTAGGAGAGGATATTCCAGGGTCACAGCCTAGTTAACAATCGTGTTATGTTCTTAACTTAAAATGACTAATCGATTTACCTGGGTTGTTGATTGACAGGGTTAATGTTACTCATAAGAATCTGTCGAGTTCTTACTCGCCTATTCAAGTTAACTCAATGCCTATATGTCTATGGAATTAAGATTAACAAGAATGCATTTACAATTCCTGAATTTCAACCAAGCAAGGCAATTGGGTATATGTCTATCCCAATTGCTAATTCGTTCCCTGAGGTCCGGGTTCAAAAACTTGCCCTATTTAATTCTATATGCAATCTAAAGTTCCCACTTTCGAGTTCAACTAAAGATTCGTAAATAGTATTTCACTGTTAGCTACTCAGCAAAATAATTAAAACAGAATTAAATAAACAACCCACTATGACAAACCAACTTTGTCAAATTAAACTTCAAACAACAACATTCATGTTTCACCTATGACCCTAGAACAATTGGTTTTAGCTACTCATGCTAGTGTTCATCACAAATAGATTCAATTTCATCCCAAATAACAAAAACCAAGAGAAGAAAAGAAGAACTTGATGGTCAAATCTCCTCCTTGCCTCTTGTCTCTCTATTTCTTGCACTAGACTATGAAAAAATTCTCCTTCTTCCTTGGTCGAGCTTAACTTTATATAGGTTAAGTGAGTTTTCCTCCAGATTTCCAATTTTGCCCATAAATAACTCTTCCCGGATTTTGGACTAGCGCAACCGCGCACCTGGCCGCGCATCTGGTTGCGCTAATTGGCTGAGATTCTGTCATAGACGCGCTAAAAGTAGTGTGGTCGCGCACCTGGGCGCGCATGTCCAGTTCTGTGTTTCATCACTTCTGTTCCTCATCTTCAAGCATACTCAGCTCTGAGGGGTTTTTCTTGCTCCAAAATGGTTCCAATCACAACTGTTTAAGGCATCACCTAGGCTCCTCATCCTGCAATATATACAATTCACAATTAGAGCTTATTTTTCATTAATTAACCATATTATGATATTGGAATATAATCATGTGGGAGCATAAACAATCGCCAAATTACCTAGATTTAACCTATTATCAATACCCCACACTTACTTCATTTCTAGTCCTCGAGCAATCAAACTATACATTCTAAAGGTTCCTTCACTCAACCATTTCCCCTAACGCCCTACACCCAGAACAATTTACATACATTACGCCTAGCAGTGAACAATCCTAGCCTCAAAAGTTGACTATTCAAATGACATGCAATATTCATACTTCCTCAATGTACTCTACACAGAAGTCAAGACTTGCTTTTCCGTCACGAATCATCTTCTCTCACAATCACATCAACTAAAATTGAATTCAATCCACACATTCACATCATATGCTCACATATATCAAAGAAATCACTCACCCTCACAACAGAAGTCACATGCACGCAATTGGTACCATAAGCTTGCCCTTAATGTAAATCTCTACTAATGTAGGGTTGCTCGACCCAAAATCAATTAGGACTTTTTCATGGTTGTAATGTGGACTAAGGGACGGGTAGGATATATTTAGGAATATTGACTAACCCTCTTAAGCACTTTAACACATCACATGAGCAACTTTAGCGCAAATTCTTCAACCCACTTCACTACCATAAACAATCTCACCCTACAAATACTCCCTTCTTCTTTAAGAACTATATTAATTCATACCCACTAGCTAGAACAAGACACAATGTATTCCTCTCCTTTTTTTACGATATTTCCGCTAGTGGTGTATTAGTTTACAAAACAAGTTCTCCTTTCTTCCTTTTATTGGTTCCACTCAAAAAGCCACCCCACACTTAGTTCCTTCTTACTTCTTTTAGCGCTCATCTCACAATTAAAGTGCTTTAAGAGGTAATAAAATCAAAACAATGTCTATTAAGAACAAAAAGGGTATAGGCTCGTAATGCGGGTGCCAAACAAAAGGCCATAGGCTCAAAAGGATTAACTAGGAACAAATTTTATTTGTGACAAGCAATTAAGCTCAAAAAGATCAAAGAAAGCCTAAAATCATTTTTCAAACCGAGCATCACCTAAAATTTCGCTTCAACTCACATACCGGGCAAGTTCTAGACACAAGTACAATACATGGACTACACAAAAACCTCAACACACGTGGCATATGACTCATTCCAGACCAGCTCATCAAGACGCTCTGTTACGAGCATTCAATTCAGCAACAAACATATAGATTAAGGTACTTTAGTGAGATTCAACAAATAAGAGTAGGCGTTAGACTCTAGGGTCTATTGTGTTCACGTGTGTCAATGCTATGGGTTCTCTTTTGATTCTCTAGCTCGTAGCCCATTAACCTAATCTACAAATCGAAAAGAAAACAAAATAAAAAGAAAACTACCTATACCCGGTTCAAGTTAAACCCTGGGAAAAGAACCGTGGCCTAAAGAAAAACCAAGGGGGAGTTGCTACACTATCTAAGAAAGAAAAAAGAATAAAAAAATCTTTTTGATGTTTTCTCTAGACTAACTTCCCTCAAAAAAATTATCTAAAGGATCCGTCATCAGGAAGAGTCTACGTATTTGCCCCTTTTTTTTCTCTCGATGCAGTCCCTCAAGAACCTCGTCGACAGGGATCCATCGTCGAGATGAGCCATATATCTATTTTAAACTAATGATTCCTACTTAACAGCATCAAAATTATCAAAGAAGAATGAAACAAAACAAAACCAACAGTCAATTGATACAATCACACACATACAATGAAGGAATCCCCACCCCACACTTAAAAATGAAGACATGTCCCGAAGGTTCACTCCTGGTCGGAGACGGTGTCTGGGTTGACGTGGCAGGCACGACCCAGAGCTTGCAGCCAGCCCATGAATTTCTTTTCTAACTTCACTTGTCGGTCAGCTACCGCATCTACTCGAGTGCCCAAATTAGTCATGGAGGTTCACAAACCAGCCATCTCCTCCTCCATCGCAGTAAAACGGGACACCCGGACAGCTCCTGAAGATGTTGCCGTCCGAGATGGTCCTGCTGATGCCACATTTTGCTCCTGAGCCTGCGGTGCTATCCCCATGTTCTCCTCAGTATCCTCTCCGTCATGAGAATCATCAGTGCTACTACTCGTAGACCAGCCACCTCTCGCCTCCTCCTTTACTACTCCCGGCTCCTTGCCCGTAGTCACCTTATCAGCACAGAATTGGCCTTCACTTTCACCACCCATCCACGACTAGATTTTCGGGCACCTGAGCATCCCTGCATAGTTGAGTAACTAAAGAAGGGAAAAAGAACCCCTACATTTTGACTTGGCTACGGACGAATATCTCTTCATGCATCACTTTGGCCACGTTGAAGTCATGACCATTTACAAAGCACCAAATCAATGCAGCGCGGGGCCTATTGACCTCTGTAGTATTGTGAGATGGAATCAAGTGGTTGTTTATGAGGTACAACCAGCACTTACCTTCAAAGGTGAGTGCGGAGGAGTGAAACTTCTCCCCATAGTCCATCCAGACCACTTCTTTCCCGGGAGAACAAATTGTCTCAAAGAATCAGACCCACTTTTCGTTCGTTTGGTTGCGGCCATATTCATAGAAGTCATCATAACCAACCGGAGGTGGAGGCAGCTGGTAGGCCGTCCGTATCGCCTCACCAGAAGCATTCACTGCCCTTCAGCACACCGTGACTACTTCATTATCATGCTCCGCTACATTCGCATAAAATTCCCGCACAACCATTGCATTGCCCTCACCAGGCTCATTGATGATGTGTGCAACCCTCGCCTCACCAACTCCTCGTACATGTGAGGACAGTGTCTCTGGAGCTGTCTGACGTTAATACCTCTCTCCGGAATTGGCTTTTTACGAGCCTTTCCCGCAAAGCGGGCCTGAGCATTGGCAGAAACAAATTTGGAACTATCAAAGGAGCGTGCAGGTGCAGCCCCTCGTGACCTAGATGAACCAGCCTGGCTGCTCGATGAGGCTCCTGTGGAACGTCGTTTCCTAGATTGAGTCATGATGCCTGCAAAACGGAGACACATTAGCACAGCCCAATAGAAATTTTGTGACTCAATGCGGTTACTCAGACTTCACACGCATAAAGGGGTCACAAACTATATAATCACGATCACTGGGACCTTTCCACAAACACCTTGTGGCATTAGGCCTTCACAACCCCTTTTTAAACTTTTTTGAACAAGAATCACCCACTTACACTCACCAACATCACATATCAAGTGGGATTCCACCCCACACTTATCATCCACCAACACTACAACATCTTGCACCAATTTCTCTACAAAATCTAAGTACAACTACAAGAACATAGGCATAATAATACAACCAAACAAATCTGAGAAATAGAGAGAGAAATAAAAAAAGAGGAAAGAATCTAGGGCTCATACCTGTGGTGAAGGAGAATGGGGAAGATGCTAGTAAACTCGGGGGGGAGGGGGGGGTCGTGAGATGGGGGACGGGTGGGTTTGGGATTTGGGAGTGTTTGGAGGAAGGTTTTATTTGTGTTTGAGTTGGAATGGGGGAGGGGTTTTCTTTTGTTGAATGGGGGGTTCAGGTAGTAGGGGGCGTTTATTAGATGGGGGAAAGGGGTAATTGAGTCTAAAGAATAAACAAAAAAATAAAAAAAACTGAAAATACACTTGAAAACGCCGGAACTAGCGCGCCGAGATGCGCGAGCGCGCTAGATTTAGTGCGTCCAATACAGAAGCCAAGAGCTACTAGCGTGCCCAGATGTGCGTCCGGTAGTGCGGTTGCACTAGTAGCGCGTTCAATAGTGCGATCAGGTGCGCGGCCAAGGGAGAAACTTTGCAGTTTAGCTCGCTCAGTAGCGCGTCCAATAGCGCGGGCGCGCATCTGGGTGATTTTTTTCTTCAACTTTTCACCTGTTCTTACCCCGTTCGATGGCCTTGGCACCTACCCTTTGTCACCTGCATTGGTTAGCTCTTCCTAAAACATAAAATTAACACTACTACTATCGTTGGGTTGCCTCCCAACCAGCACCTTATTTAACGTCGTGGCACGACGGTTACAACAATTCAATGGGTTGCCTCCCATCTAGCGCCTGATTTAACATCGTGGCACGACTCAACACGTTCTCAAGCATCCGTCAAGTCCACTGAGGTCTTGTGACGTGCAAAGTCACAACCCCAGTAATGTTTTATCCTTTCACCATTCACCATGAAAGTACCAGTTGAACTCATATCCCGCAACTCCATAGCTCCATGAGGCTTCACACTTACCACAACAAAAGGGCATGACTAATGAGATTTAAGCTTTCCTAGAAAAAGATTCAACCTCGAATTGAACAAAAGAACTTCTTGCCCTGGCTCAAACTCTCGATGTTGGATGTGTTTGTCATACCACCTCTTAGTCTTCTCTTTATACAATTTGGCATTTTCATATACGTGCAAATGAAACTCATCAAGCTCGTTGAGTTGCATCAACCTCTTCTCGCCAGCCAAGTCCCCATTCATATTCAGCTTTTTAATGTCGCGACCTAAATCCCGGTCGTGATGGAACCCAACACACTACTAGGCAAGCCCGACCATTATTCAACACTTAACCCAATTTATCAAAAATAGCGGAAAGAAATATCAATTAAGGAAGATTAAAGTACTGAAGATTTTAACAAAATACACAATATAATCTCACTAGGACCCGGTGTCACAAATCTGAGCCTCTAGAATACAGAATATCATCCTAATACACGGTATATCCAAAGTCCGATAATGCGGAAATAAAGAGATAGGATAGGAGGGAGAAGATCAATGGCTGCGAACGCCGTGCAGCTACCTCGATACTCCCAGAGGTTGGATCTGCTGATCAACTGGATCTACTGAGCCTAAGACTGCCCTGGATCTGCACACAAGGTGCAGGGAGTAAAGTGAGTACTCCGACCCAGTGAGTAATAAAAGTAACTACAGTCCGAAGATAAGAAAATCCAGTAAATACACAAAGTAAGCTACAATCCGAATATACAGCAACATATGGAACTGAGCAGCTAAACACCAGTATAAATACAAATACATGAATGCAATGCAATGCATATGATGGTACATTCCAGTACCCACTACGCCGTGCAGCCCGAGCCATCCATATTTATTTATCGTCGACGGCGCTCACTGGGGCTGTGTACAGACTCCGAAGGGGCTCCTACAGCCTAAGCGCAATATCTTGGTCAGTCATTGTTACCTGACCGGTCAGCCATTGTTACCTGACCAATTTATATCATACAGTCCCATTGTTACCACTGTTCAAATATATCATCCAGTGTCATTGTTACCACTATTTCAAGTATATCACACAGTGTCATTGTTACCACTGTTTCAAGTATATCACACAGTGTCATTGTTACCACTGTTTCAAGTATATCACACAGTGTCATTGTTACCACTGTTTCAAGTATATCACACAGTGTCATTGTTACCACTGTTTCAAGTATATCACACAGTGTCATTGTTACCACTGTTTCAAGTCACTTTATAATCAGTCCAGAAAATAATATAATAAGCCCCTTGGGCATTTACAAAACAGAAGTTCCCAGCCCGGAATACATTTAAAAATATCATTTAAGTTTTCAACACTTAGAATTATGGCTGAGTTTGCAAAACAGCATTTAAAACCTTGGACTGAAATTAAATGATATGAAAATCATGCTAAGCAGTAATATCAATCCTCGAAGGATTTTACAAATCGGCACAAGGCCCCAAACATGGCATCAAGCCCAGTAATATCAATGAAGTATGTGTATCAATCACCAGTATAGTATAAACATCACACGGGATGGACCAAGTCACAATCCCCAATAGTATCCGACCCTGCACTCGCCATGGAGTGCGTGTCACGCCTCAATATAGCATTACGATGTGAAAGTCTGGGGTTTCAAACCCTCAGAGCAGCATTTACATCTATTACTCACCTCAAGATGGCCAAAAGTCTACTCCGCGATGCCCTTTCCTTTCGAATCGACCTCCTCGCGCGTCGAATCTTGCCAAAACCACAAGGAATATATTACAATAGGCTAAGGGAATATAACCCAATCAAAAAGACTCGAAAAATATCGAAAATCACGAAATTTGCAAAACCCGAGCCCCGGGTCCACTTCTCGAAAAATTACGAAAGTCACATCACCGGATTCCTCGTCTCGCCACGAGTCCGTACATATAAAATTTACCAAAATCAGAGTTCATTTGATCCCTCAAATCACCAAATCTTATTTTCAAATCCCTAGGCCTAAATCTTCATTTTTTCTGCAATTTTCATGCTCAAATCCATATATAATTGATGTACTTAACTCAAAATAGTTGGGGATAACTTACCTTCTCATTGATGATGAAAATCCCCTCTTGAAGCTCCCCAACAATCGTCCATACTTTGAAGAAATGAAGAAAAGTGAGCTAATCCGTGTATAAAAGAATCTGCCTGTGCTTCGTCGAGTTGTACCTTGCACTTGTACTATATAAGTTGTACATCCTATTAAAATTGTTCCTTGTCGGACACCTTCTGTTTAAACACCCATAATGTCTTGTATAAATATCCAAATGACAAACAGTTTAAATATTCAGAAACTAGACTCAAATATCTTTAATTGGATAGGTTGTACACCATATAACTCTTTATATATACCGAGATATGTGCTTCTAAAGTGCATCGTAAATTATGCCGAAATTGCTCCAACAGCCCTTTTCGATCCATCGTAACTTTCTGAGATGATATCCAAATCGCGAATGGTTTAACTTTCCGAAACCTAGAATGTATGGGCTACAATTTTCATGTTTTGCACTTTTTCTGATTTCTTATAGATTACAAGATATGAGCTTCCGAACTGGACTACTCGGACCTAAAATTTTCTGGGCACAGCAGAATTTTCTGCAATTTTTTCCTAAGTCCGAAATCACTCTGAGACACCTCTGAAACACTCCCGAGCGCTCGGGGCTCCAAACCAAATAAGAACACTTATTCTAAAACATCACACTAACTTGCTCGAGCGATCAAATCGCCAAAATAACATCAAAATCAATGATTTGAGCCTTAAATCCAAGAATTCTTTCAAATTTCATAAACTTTCAAATTTTCCAATTTAAGGCCGAAACTCGTCAAACAACGTCCGTTTGTAACCAAACTTTACAGGAAGCGCTTAACCAACATATATGACCTGTACTAGGCGTCGGAACCAAAATACGATCCTGATACCATTACTTTCTGATCAAATTTCATTTTCATTTTCCTTAAACATTTTCATAAAACAATATCACGAAAAAATTCATTTCTCGGGCCTGGGAGCTCGGAATTCGATTCCTGAAATATGTTCAACTCCCATATTTTTCTATGGACCTTTCGAGACCGAAAAATCACGGGTCCGGGTCCGTTTACCAAAAATGTTGACCAAAGTCAAGTTTAACAATATTAAATATAAAATTTTTTCAAATTTTCCCCATAATTTATATTTTTCAACACAAAGATATTCCGGACACACTCCTAAGTACCAAATAACCTAACGAAGCTATCCAAACCATAAAATTCGCATTTCGAATCCGATATCAAAATTTTCACTTCCGGCCAAATTTTCTCAAAAACCTTCAATTTTCCATCTTTAGCCGAACGGCTCCAAAATGACCTACGGACCTCCGAATTCACTTCCGATCGCGCTCCCAATTCCAGAAACACCATACGGAGCTACTCCCAGTCTCGAAATCCCAAACGGACATCAATAACAATGAAATGCATTTTAAACCAAACTAATGTAATTTCTTCTAAAATGTTATCTTCCACAATAGGCGCCAAAACGCTCCCGGGTTATCCAAATCCCGATCCGGGCATACTCCCAAGTCCGAAATCATCATACGAACCTGATGGAACCTTCGGATCCCAATTCCGAGGTCGTTTACTCAAAATTCCAATCCTAGTTCATTTCTTCAATTTTAAGCTTTCAAAATGAGAATTTCCATTTAGATTTGACTCCAAACTTCCTGAATTTTAATTTTGACCATACACACAAGTCAATATACCTGAGATGAAGCCGCTCATGGCCTCAAACTGCTGAATGACGCGCCGGAGCTCAAAACGACCGGTCGGGTCATTACATTTAATTGCCCAATAGGCTTTGTGTTCAAGTTCGATGGGCAAGTGACATGCCTTCCCATAAACTAACTTATACGGAGAAGCACCTATGGGAGTTTTGTATGCAGTTCGATATGCCAACAATGCGTCATCTAACTACCTTGCCCAGTCTTTTCTATTTTTACTCACTGTTTTCTCAAGAATCCGCTTAACCTCTCTGTTTGATACTTCCACTTGACCACTCGTATGGGGGTGATAGGCAGTGGAAACTTTGTGCTTGACTCCTTACTTTGCAAGAGCATTATTTAGCAGTTTGTTGCAGAAATGCATTCCTCTATCACTGATCAACACTGTGGGAGTTCCAAAGAGTATGAATATGTGCTTCTTAACAAAGCTTACCACCACCTTTGCATCATTAATGGGAAGAGAAATGGCCTTCACCCACTTAGACACATAATCGACTGCCACCAAGATGTACCTATGACTATTGGAGTACGGAAACGGTCCCATGAAGTCAATTCCCTAAACATCAAAAAGCTCCACTACCAGAATGTTTTGTAGAGGCATCTCGTGCTTCTTTGTGATCGCTCCGATTCTTTGGCACCTGTCACACATTTTAACAAAGGCGGGTGCATCCCTAAACAATTTTGGCCAATAGCAACCTGATTGTAGCACTTTCTGGGCGGTCCTATCTCCACCATGATGACCTCCGTATGGAAAGGAATGACAGCTATGAAGTATGGCATTCATCTCTTCCTCAGGAACACATCTTCACACAAACTGATCTGCACATAGCCTGTATAAGAATGGCTCATCCCATATGTAAAGCCTCACATCATGCAGGAACCGTCTTATATTATCGGGTGTCAATTTTGGTGGTGTCACCCCGCTTGCAATAAAGTTCACATAATCTGCATACCACGAGGCTGTGCTTGAGGTGATTGCCAATAACTGCTCATCAGGGAATATAAATTGTTTGATTGCACCCCCTTCAGCTACATGGTTCCGATTTTCTAATCTGGACAAGTGATCAACCACTTTATTCTCTATTCCTTTTCAATCTCGGATCTCTAGGTCAAACTCTTGCAAGAGGAGGACCCACTGAATCAGTCTCGGCTTGGCATATTTCTTCTCAAATAGGTATCTAATAGCTGAATGATCTATGTAGACGATGACTTTGGTCCCCACTAGATATGACCTGAACTTGTCAAACGCCCACACCACGGCAAGCAACTCTTTTTCAATGACTGTGTAGTTCATCTGAGCTGGATTCAGAGTTTTGCTCGCATAGTAGATGGAGTGGAAGATTTTATTTCTCCTTTGCCCCAAAACAGCTCCAATAGTCAAGTCACTCGCATCGCACATCAACTCAAATGGCTGCTCCTAATCCGGAGCAATTATGATTGGTGGAGTCACCAACCTTCCCTTTAGCTCCTCGAATGTCTTTAGACAGGCATCATCAAATTTGAAGGCAACATCCTTCTCAAGCAACCTGCATAAGGGAGAGGAAATTTTCGAGAAATCTTTAATGAAACGATGATAAAAACCTGCATGGCCCAAGAAACTGCGAATACATTTGACAGATATCGGTGGAGGCAATTTTTCAATCACTTCCACCTTTGCCTTGTACACCTGCAAACTATCTTTGGAAACCTTGTGCCCCAAAACTATACCTTCACGTACCATGAAATGGCACTTTTCCCAGTTTAGCACCAAGTTAGTTTCTTCACACCTAGCAAGTACTTTATCAAGGTTCATCAAGCAGTTATCAAAAGAACATCCAAACATAGAAAAATCATCCATGAACACTTCCACAAACCTCTCAACCATGTCAGTAAAATGGCCATCATACACCTTTAAAAAGTCACAGGTGCATTACAAAGACTGAAGGGCATTCTCTTGAACGCATACGTGCCATAAGGACACGTAAATGTGGTCTTCTCTTGGTCCTCTGGGTCTATAGCAATCTGATTATACCCCGAGTAACCATCTAAGAAGCAGTAGTACTCTTGGCCAACTAATCTATCAAGCATTTAGTCAATAAAGGGGAGGGGAAAGTGGTCCTTCCGGGTGGCATTGTTCAATTTTCTATAATTAATGCAAATTCTCCACCCGGTGACAGTTCTTGTAGGGATTAAATCATTATTATCATTAACTACTACAGTCATCCCTCCTTTGTTGGGTACACATTGAACTGGGATTACCCATTTGCTGTCTGAGATAGTAAATACAATACCTGCATCAAGCCACTTAATCACTTCTTTTCTTACCACCTCTTTCATGATTGGATTGGAAATACAATGCCTGATTCTGATTCTTCTGATTTCCACCCCATGAGAAGTTGGGATAATTCCTCCAATTTGGATTGTAAGAATTCCTGTATTGTGCATGCTGATTCGGTGGACCTCTGTTCTGTTGCCCCACATAATAGATGGATTCTGGATTCGTGGGGCACATATCACTCATATGACTGTCGCCACAGAGTTCGTAGAAAATAGTCATTTGTTGTACATGTTGCATTGTCTGTGGCTGCTGCATTGTCATCCTAGTCATCTGATTGGCCAGCTTTGCAATATCAGGTCTCATGGCTGACACTTCGTCGAGCTCAAGTAACCCATCTACAAAAGTGTGATCCATTACCTCATACATCTGGCAATGATGAGGGCAGTCTCTGAGCATCTTCTTTTACCTTTCCCATGCTTGATGAAGTGTCTCTTCAGCTCGTTGTTCAAACCCAAGAATTTGACTCCTCAATATCTTTGTTTTCTTAGTGGGGAAAACCTTGATTAAGAATTTCCTTGCCAGATCATCCCAAGTGCGGATTGAATTTGGTAGCTCCTTATTCAAACACTCCTTAGCTTCTCCGATCAGTGAAAAAGGGAAAAGTGTCAGCCTGCCATAGTCCTTGGAAACGTTCGGATAATTGTAAGTGTCCGTAATTTCCAAGAAATTCTGAATGTGCCTCTGCGGGTCTTCATGAGGTAAACCCACAAATAGCCCTGTGGATTGGATCAACTGCACCATGTATTGTTTTAGCTCAAAGTTCGCAGTGATATCAGGCTTCACAATAGCCTGAGTCATATTAGCCAGACTGGGCCTTGCGGCTTCGATCACCGCGTGTTCCTCATTAGCTGCCATCTCAATTGGCTGTGGTTGAACTACGATGTCCAACTCTCTTTCAATTCTAGTTCTAGCGTCCCCCTCCCTCCTCAACCTGTGAAGTGTTCGTTCAATTTTGGGATCAAGAGGAAGGAGATTGTTTGCGCTTGTACTTCTTCGCATTCAAGAAAAGAAAACCTGTATTGGCACAAATAAAGTGAACTGAAAATTAAAACTTGAATAAATAAATAATAAAAGCTCAACTCAGTCAAGTAGCTAATTTCTAAGTCCCCGGAAACAGCGCCAAAAACTTTTTGCGACCAAAAACACTCACGCCAGTGCACGTAATCGTCAAGTAATAGAGTAGTGAGTAGAGTATCGTTACCACGAAGACTTATGATTAACTGTTGACTAATTCAAGCTCAATTAATTTGTCTATCCAAGAGGTTTTTCACAAAATAGAGATGTAATTGTTTTACTACCTACCAAGCAATAATCTAACTAGAGATATTAACCAAACAAATAACAATTTCGAGTAACAAACAGTAGAAGAGGATATTCCAGGGTCAAAGGCTAGTTAACAATCGTGTTATGTTCTTAGCTTAAAATGACTAATCGATTTACCTGGGTTGTTGATTGACAGGAGTTAATGTTATTCATAAGAATCTGTCGAGTTCTTACTCGCCTATTCAAGTTAACTCAATGCCTATATGTCTATGGAATTAAGATTAACAAGAATGCATTTACAATTCCTATATTTCAACCAAGCAAGGCAATTGGGTATATGTCTATCCCAATTGCTAATCCGTTCCCCGAGGCCCGGGTTCAAGAACTTGCCCTATTTAATTATATATGCAATCTAAAGTTCCCACTTTCGAGTTCAACTAAAGATTCGTAAATAGTATTTCACTATTAGCTACTCAGCAAAATAATTAAAAGCAGAATTAAATAAACAACCCACTATGACAAACCAACTTTGTCAAATTAAACTTCAAACAACATTATTCATGTTTCACCTATGACCTTAGAACAATGGGTTTTAGCTACTCATGCTAGTGTTCATCACAAATAGATTCAATTTCATCCCAAATAACAAAAACCAAGAGAAGAAAAGAAGAACTTGATGGTCAAATCTCCTCCTTGCCTCTTGTCTCTCTATTTCTTGCACTAGACTATGAAAAACTTCTCCTTCTTCCTTGGGCGAGCTTGACTTTATATAAGTTAAGTTAATTTCCTCCAGATTTCTAATTCTACCCCTAAATAACTCTTCCCGGATTTTGGACTAGCGCGACTACACACCTGGACGCGCATCTGGCCGTGCTAATTGGTTGAGATTCTATCATGGACGCGCTAAAAGTAGCGCGGTCGCGCACCTAGGCGCGCATGTCCAGTTCTGTGTTTCATCACTTCTGTTCCTCATCTTCAAGCGTACTCAGCTCTGAGGGGTCTTTCTTGCTCCAAAATGGTTCCAATCATAATTGTTTAAGGCATCACCTAGGCTCCTCATCCTGCAATATATACAATTCACAATTAGAGCTTATTTTTCATCAATTAACCATATTATGATATTGGAATATAATCAAGTGAGAGCATAAACAATCACCAAATTCCATAGATTTAACCTATTATCAGGAACAAAATCTTAAATTCTCATGATGACGACTATTATCAGATCACTCAGCCCCTAATTCATGTTTAGTTTATCTTGTTCACCAACCTAAACTGATCTCTATTATTCTGGGATCTAGATTTTCCTATTGGTAATCACGTTAGAGTCACGAACTTACTTCTTGAAATGAGGATATGACTTCATGGTCTATACTCTTTTGTTTTCTTGAGGCCTATTACCTCTCGTCTCTTCTTTCACCTGGCTGTGGACCCGGTAATACATTATCTTTTTGATCTACCGTTGCCATCCATTTATCGTATCTTACTCATAATTCTTCCTTATCTCTCTTCTCATTACTCGACTAATATTTATGCCTATCCCTTTCTTGTGAAAACTTCAGTAATACATTCTTTTGCTTTTTGCTCCCCTTGCTTCATCCATTGACTCTTCAGGTAGCTCAATGTCCTTGCTCTACTAGGGACGAGAGTCAAACTAAGGTATTATTTATCCCTTTCAGGCTTTCAGTGCCTATCTTCTGATGTACTCATATCTTTCTGTACTATTTTAGAGTGCACCATCTGGATGTCTCACAAGAAGATCTATTGGCACATTTGTAATACCCTTCAGAAATGTCAACTAACACAAATAATCCATTCACCATTTTGGGTTACTCTAACCCCAGTCTGATCTTGATGTTCTGTCCTTTTCTCAAACTACACCTGTTATCCCCCATAGGGCATAATTGAGATGGGTACGACTAATTATACATACCTCTGTTACTATTGAATGTAACTCAAAAAGCTTATATTCCTCTGCCTGAATTATAAACACTATTAACCTTCATTAATTGGGGTGCCTCGTACCCTTCTTTGTCTTGCTTCTTTTGCTTGTTGAAACTTGTATTTATCTTCTGAATCTCTCATTGTCTTTCACCATTAAGGTGGATAGGTATTCTTCCCTTAAGGCTTCTTATCAGGAAGCTTACACCTTTCAGTACACCCATGATATTCCAAACACCTCACATTTACTTATCATAGATATCATACAAAAATTCAATTCCTCTAACTTAGCTCTTCCACAACTATCTCTCTTTCCAACTTTCTGGATGTAGGTATCGTCTTATCACGAATAAAATAGAATTTCATAATTTGAATTCTTATATGTGAGCGCTACCACATGATCTAGAGTAATAAGAAAGAGTGACAGTCCCATAAATAAGATTTTACTAGATACGGCTTGTAGACATCCCTAGGACAAAACTACTCTGATACCACTTTTTTCACGACCTAAACTGATGGGCCACGACGGGCACCCGGTACCTTACTCAACTGATTATTAACATAGCGTATCCTTTCATGTCATACTATCATAAATAACTGAGTCGGAGAGGCTATCGTGAAATATGTATAATACAACAAGTAATGCCAACTTATACATAAGACATATAGGCCTATAAGACCAAAATAACCACTTGAAAACTGAACATAGGCCGACAACGCCATACGATCTTTTACGTACATGACATCTGTCTACAAGCCTCTAAGAATACATAATTTTCTTAAAGGTTGGGACAAATTCCCGCCATACCAAACAATACACATCTAACTCGTACTAACCAAACAAGCAACTCTAAAGCAAATGGAGCACACCAACATCCTCCGCTGAGCTGATAGCCTACTTGGAGGGCTCTCGACCTGTCTATCGGGACCTGCAGGCATGAAATGCAGCATCCCCAACAAAAAGGGATGTCAGTACAAATAATGTACTGAGTATGTAAGGTACATAAATAAATACATAAAAGACATGGAGGAAATATAGAGTAAATGACTCTACCTGTATGTCTGGATAACTTTGTAAATCATGAGATAATTATAGTGTCATGCATAGGCATATGAATGTCATGTCGTGCATAGGTACATGTTTCATAACATCATCAGTCTCTGAGGGCGTCCCATCATATCATCTTGGCCATTGTGGGCAAAATCATCAACGTATACCAGTTGATCAGGTGGTGGTGTGTATATAATGTCATAACATTTTTCCTTATCCCATATACATATAATATATATATATATATACATACCCGTATATAACTCCATCCGATCATGGGTATTACATGAATGCAATGCATAAGAAGTACGTTAATAAAATCTTCCGGAATGTCATAAGACCATTATGCCTTTGAGTAATGTCATAAAGTAAACTATTTTCAACTTTCGTATTTTTCTGAGACCCATGAACAGATAGGAATAGAGATGTATATTCCTAAAGCTAGATGTTATATGATGATTGATGACTTGACATGTATATTAACATGTAGGCATAGAGATGTATTTTTCGCATGCTAATTGGTAAATCGAAATTCTTATCTGGTGTTGTGAATTGGAAACACATTTATTTGATAATCTCATGTATAATTGATCTCAGTGGTAAGATTTGGACTCTGACTGTTGTACTTAAAAAGCATGTCTACTTTTCTGTAACTGTGAACGAGCTGAACATAATATCTTTTAAGTTATTCATTTTACCATTTCCATTATATTATTACGAATTGTTATTGGCTATTGTTTTTGGACTCTGACTATCTTTCGAGCTCTTCACTGCTATCAACTTGATATTAGGTTTGTTATTTATTGTGTACATGGGGTCAGCTGCACTCATACTATGCTTCTACATATTACGTGCAGACTTTGGCGCTGATGTTGCTGTGTAAGAAGGGAGCTGGCATTGAAGATGTACCCGCATTTCGGTTATAGCTTCCACTTTTCCTTGGTGGATTTGGATTTGCAAACCTGTTTATGTATATTTCGAACAGATAAGGTATTTATTTCGTACTAGCTTTGTAAATTCTAAATTTTAGAAGCTCGTGTCTTGTACTACCAATCCTTGGGATTTTGCATAGAAAGTTCATGTATTCTATTTATTGACTTTTGTTATCCTAATTGAGTTGTGTTAACTATTATTTGTCTTACCTAGAGGGTTGGGTTAGGTGCCATCACGACTAGCTGGATTTTGGGTTGTTACACCTCACTTGAGGGAAAGTGGGGATATGCACGAAGGATGTTTCCGTGCTTGCTATTATATTATGTTGTAAGGATGAGAGTGAAAGCAAAAAGGGTGATGTCATGCCATTTATTGATCTCATTATTCTTTATATTTCCATTCGGATTGTGGACTTGGCTTTATGGATTCGTAAATTACTTTTGAAAGGTTGTTTTAGAGTTGTTGTAGAAGCATAAGTTAAAACTACATAAAGTTATTTGTAGGTGTCTTGTTTTTCCCTCGTCACTACCTCATTGGGGTTAGTAGATATCTGCACTTTTTGTGTAGATTCGGACATTGGTACCTGTAGAGTCTCAAGAGGTGCTTAGCAGATACAAGTTAGGCCACTCAAGGTAGAGTTGCACATCGTTCGCAGGCCTTTGAGTCATATTTCATATTCTGTTATACTGTTTCTACTTTTCAAACAGTATTGAATTTCTTTGAAGACACTATATGTAGTAAACTCTAGTAGCCCATGTACTTGTAACTCCACATCTTGGGATGGTTGAACATTAGTGTTGATCTTTAGACTCATCATGTACACTTTTGAGTTACTATTACACTATGTTATTATTTGTTGTTGATTGTAGTTTCATTTCTCTCGTATTTTCTGTTATGTATTGGCTTACATAGCAAGTGGTGTTAGGCACCACGACCCCGCATGTTGGATTTTGGGTGGTGATAGATTTTAGCCATTACCTACAACAAAACAAGGAATAAGTTTAATCGTAAATTCTATTCCAAGATAACCATCTAATCCCATGAATCAAACAACCTCTTAGTGTTTGTTACTTAATACCTTTTTGGTATTCCAAGTGAATCTAACTATTTGATGCTATGCAAAACACACATACCACGGGAAATTCATCATGAGACGCAGAGTTTATTGTTCTGTCATTGTGAAAAGTTGAATTATATTTTTGATATTAGTATCTGAAATACTAGAAAAATGTCGAAAAACTTGTTTGAGGGAATAAGGAAGAAAAAGACAATCACTTGTCGAAATGGAAATGGACATTTGACCTATAATTGTGGGATGAATACCAACTTGCTATGGGAGTTTGAATCCTACTTCGTTGGCACCTAGGAAGATGATGTTGTACCCAGTTATATATGTAAGCGGCACTGAGAAATCATATAACCTATTCGTAGGTAATGTAATTGTTGAGCGGAGCAAGTGTGTGTTTTGATGAGTAATAAACCAGGATTAATTGTATTGAAAGAACCAAATTTCATGGACATATTAGTTTTCTATTGAACTAGTGTGCATATATGTTATGCTGATATTGAAGGAACCAGGTTCGTAGTAGACTAGTACAGAATGCTGATCGGACGCGAAAAAGATAAATACTTATGCAAGTTAGATTCCTTGGGAATACCTGTTCGCTCGCTACATGAAAAACATTAGCTGGGGGGGGGATTCATGTTCAAAAAGGATTCAACAACTATGGAAATACTTGCATTGATAGAAAAGATTGAGGAGTTAGAAAACAAATAAGGAAACCAAATCAAGTTGGAGAAGTTTTCCTTAATCATTTTAGGTTTTTGTGTATTAATTGGAGAAGATTTTCGGCCAATCTCACACACATATAAAGATACATTATACTTTTATTCAAGAATTAATACTATTCAAAGTAATTCATCGAATTATTCTTGGAAATAGCAATATTGCCAAGAAGGTTCTCTTGGAGATTTAAGCTGCTCGACTAAAGAACTTGTTCCTAAAGAACAAGTTGTTGTAGTTCTTTAATTATTTAGGTTGAGTTGATTGTTCTAATTTTAAACATATTTGCTTTTGAGAATTGTAATAATAGGATAGCATAGAAATTTTGAGTTTTTTATTCACTTTCCCTACTAGAGTTAGTTTGGAAAGGGGTAACTACAATTGAGTAATTGTATGGAAAGAATATTAGAGTTAGTCTCCTTGGTTATAGAGTTATAACATAAAAACTACCCATTGAAGTTACTACAATTTTGAGGTAAATCCTACCAGGGTAGATGTCACGACCCAAAATCCAACTAGTTGTGATGGCACCTAACCCAACCCGCTAGGCAAGCCAATTAATAACTATACAATTCTAATGAAATTAATAAGGCAATTAAATAGAAGAAAAATATCTAAATCTTATACATTCCCCAAGGGATGGTAGTACAAATCACGAGCTTCTAAGATTAGATTTTACAAAGCTGGTATGAAATAAATACATTATATGTTTGAAATGTACATAAGTAGATTTTATGAATCTAAAGTGAACAGGAGGAAGCTACAATCGGAAGGCAATTACGTCTTGAATTTCAGCTCCCACCGATCACAACAACATCATCAACCAACATCTACACGCAAGGAGCAGAAGTATAGTATGAGTACAACCGACCCCATGTACTCAATAAGTAACAAACCTAACCATAGGTTGAAAGTAGTGACATAGGTCGGAGTCTAACACCAATAGCCAACAACAGTTAATACAACATAATGAAAGAAATAAAAGAAATAGTCAGAGATAAAATGCTCGGCTCGTTCACAGTTCTAGAAAAATAGGTATGCTTTTCGAGTAAATCAGTGAAAATCCAAATCTTTTTTGAAATCGCCAAAAATATGAGTAAGTTTGAAAACGGTAATTTTTCCCAAAAAAGCTTTCAACAGGTAAAATTTTCATTTTCAAATGGCATGAGAAAAATATATCTTTATGCATATACGTCATATATGCATGTCAATGCAATGTATCTCTGAGTTGAACTCATCCACTCACACTCTTAGAGTACTCTCTCACTATCTCACACTTTCCACTTATCAAGCTTAGTCATTCGACATTCTCAGTCACTTAGTACCGTATATGGCCAATCTAGCCCAGGGAAGATCCATCCCGAATATATACATAGTAACTGCCAATCAGTCACTCTATAATGTATAAGTCCAATCCAGCCCGGGGAAGATCCATCCCTCAATATAAATCAATCGCGATCACTAGGGTATGTGCAGGCTCCAGAGGGGCCCTTTTAGCCTAGTCGCTATCATAAATCAATAAAACCTATCGCGACGTGCAGCCTGATACTATAAATATCACTCATAATCATGCCCTCGGCCTCACTCAATCATCAATCTCTCCAGTCTCTCTCTCACGGGCTCACAATGTCATGAAACACACCCGAAAATTTTAATATGATGTATCAATAAATAACAACAGAGAATGAGATATGATATCTATTGAATGAATATGATTCAGTACGAAATTTCAATGAAATCAATAAGTCAACAGCAAGAAACAACCACTATGGGTCCTAACAATACTAGTATGTAGCCTAAACATGATCTCTAGCATGATTGACAGCTCAATTACTGTAGTACGTAGAGATTTCATGGTTATAGATAAGATTAGGTCACTACATAGTACCATAAAAATAATGGAGTCACTATTCACACGGTGTACGCCCACACGTCCGTCACCTAGCATGTGCGTCACCTCAACACAAAAACACATAACACGTAATTTAGGGTTTCATACTCCCAACACCACGTTTAGAAGTGTTACTTACCTCGAACAAACCAAATCCAATACCGAGCAAGCAAACAATGCCCCAAAATATCATCCCTCGCGTACCAACCTCCGAGCGGCTTGAAACTAACAGAGCGACTCAAATACATCAAATAAAGCCCAAGAAAACAATTCCAAATGATAAAGGTCGAATCCTTAATCAAAAGCTCAAAATCGACCAAAACGTCCAACCCTAGCCAATGCCTCAGAACCCAACAAGACTTACAAAATATGATAACTCATTCAATTATAAGTTTAACCATACTAGTTTTACTCAAATGCGATTCCGAATCGATGTTCAAAACTCAAAAACTTACTCTATGGAACTTTAGGCTAAAATCCCCAATTTCCTCTTTAAAATTCATCAAACAATTGCCAAAATGAAGATAGATTCATGAAATGAAATCAAAACCAAAGGTAGAAACTTACCCTAATCCTTGTGATGAAAGTTGCTTCAAAGGTCACCTCAATCCGAGTCCCACATCTCAAAATATGATAAAAGAACCAAAACCTTGATTTTATAGCTTCTCCTCAGTAGTTTCCGCTTTTGCGGACAAATAAGCCACTTCTGCGACAAGACTTCCTCTTCTACAGAGTTACACAAAGCATGAATCCCTCACATCTGCATACTTTATTCTGCTTCTACGACATCACAAGTGCGAATCGTGTTCCGCTTCTGCACCAAATATTGCTTATGCGCCATAGGCCATCGCTTCTGCGTGGCCGCAGATGCACCTCTTAATTCCGCTCATTCGGCCTTCATCACCAGCTCAAACCTCACTTTTTTGATTCCTCTATCGCTTATGCATCAATCACACATGTGCAAACTAGCCGCAAGTGAGATCACACCAGATCTGCCACCTGCAAACTTAGCCAAAAATGATCCAAACAAATTCAAACCTCATCGAAAACTCACCCAAGACCCTCAGGACCACATCTGAACATACCAACAATTCCCATAACATAATACAGACATACTCGAGGCCTCACATCACACATAACAACATCTAAATGACGAATCACACCTCAATTCGAACTTGAATGAACTTTCAACTTCCAAAACTCGCACCGAAACATATTAAATCATCCCGGAATGAACTCAAATTTTGCACACATGCCCAAAATAACATAGCGAAGATATTCTATAAGGCCCCATAAAATGTTTCCTAAACACCCCAAATTTCGTGATGCCGAAGTAAGCATAGGGGGTTAATAGTAGTAGAAAATGTATCCATGCACCCAGGTTCTACAAAAATGTATCTTGATCTCAAGGAAGTCTATTGGTAGAATGACATGAAAAGGAATGTGGCAAACTTTGTGGCAAGGTGTATGAATTATCAGCAAGTGAAGGTCGAACATCAATGTCCTGGTGGGTTGGCACAAATCATAGAAATTCCAATGCGAAAATGGGAAATAGTTAATATGGATTTTGTGAAAGGGTTACCGCGCACTCCATGTAAGTTTGACTCGACTTGGGTGATTGTGGATCGACGCACGAAGAACACTTTTTACCAGTTAAATCCGCCGACACAGCGGAACAATATGCTCAGTTGTATATTAAGAAAATCGTCAAGATTCATGGCACTCTAGTTTCCATCATTTTTGATCAAGGAGCTCAGTTCACAGCTAATTTTTGGAAGAAATTTCAGCAAGGTTTGGGTACTTAGGTAAATCACATCGTAGCCTTTCATCATCAAACTGATGGGCAGGCAGAGCAGACCATTCAAACACTTCAGGACATGTTGCGTGCTTGTGTTCTTGATTTCAAGGGTAGTTGGGATGATCATTTGCCACTCATAGAGTTTGCTTATAACAATAGCTTCCATGCTAGTATTCAGATGGCACCATTTGAGGCATTATATGGTAGGAAATGTAGATCTCCTATAAGGTGGTTCGAGATTAGGGAAGCTGAGTTGATAGGGCCAGACCTCATGCATCAGGCCATGGAGAAGGTTAAGATCAATAAGGAGCGGTCGAAAGCTGCTCAGAGTCGTGAAAAATCCTATTCAGATGTTCGTCGCAGAGACTTAGAGTTCAAAGAATATGATTGGGTATTCTTGAAGGTTTTCCCCATGAAGGGTATTATGCATTTTGGGAGAAAAGGGAAATTGAGTCCAAGGTATGTCGGGTCGTACAAAATCGGTCAAGCTTGAGCTACCACTTGAAATATCATTAGTACACCCGGTATTCCATGCGTCCATGTTGAAGAAGGTAGTTGGAGATCTGTCCGCTATTGTACCTGTTCATACCATTAAGGTTAATGAAGAACTACCATATGAAGAGATTCTAGTTGCCATTCATGATAGGCAAGTCCAAAAGTTGAGAAATAAAGAAATTGCTTCCGTGAAAGTGCTATGGTGAAACCAGTAGGTTGAAGAAGCTACGTGGGAAGAAGTGAAAAGAAGTAACCTCATTTGTTTGAATAGCCATATAATAATTCTATGAAGTTACTTCCCATAATTTTTGTATCACTTGTTCAGTTAATCTAAAGGTGTTCCTTTTGATTATATGTTGCTTATGGGGCCACGATTGGTTTTGCTCTGAGTTTTATTACGTCGTTGGGTTGTGCATATACTTGTAAGATGTGTTTCTATGGCTCTCTAACAAGTGGATAGGCCTAGTTACAAAGAAAACTCTGGCAAAATATTTGGAAATTTAGGGAGATAGCCAAATTTGGGGCTGCTGGTATGTGGTATAAAAACTGAGTTGCATAAGGTGCTAATGGGGTACATTGATCCTCATTCGAGGACAAATGATATTAGGTGGGGGAGGATGTAAAGGCCCATATAATTATTCCTAAAAACCTGAATTCCGTGATGCTGAAGTAGTGGTAGGGGATTCAGACTTTTTGGATTAAATAGTATGCTGGGGAGTTGAAGGAAATATTTTTTTTTGTAGAGATAGGCATTTTTGCAGCCCAATATGCGGCCGCATAATCACTCTACGGGCCGCAGAATGGCCATAGAGTAAAGCAGTCTTTTTGGCAAATTTTGAGGTCAGTTTTACGGCTAGTTATGCGATCGCATACTATTTTGTGGGACACACTTTGGTTGTATAATAGTCGCACAGTGAAGTAGACCAGCCCATTTCCTAAGTCCACTTTCTATGGTCATTTCGCAGACCGCATAACCAATAAACGGTCACATATGCGACCGCAGAACCAATTCTAGAGCTTTATTTTTAAGTTTTTAAGATCGACCCAACTTCGTTAAAATAGATGTTAGGGGCCATTTTGAGCTAGTTTTCTGATATCTTTAGAGGAAGAAAGAGATAAAGTGATTTTCAACAAATTTGCTCTTCAATTCTTGCATAACACCTTGAAGATTATCATAAGAGGCACCTAGGTCTTCTTCCTAAGAGGTAAGATTCTATCACCCAAACTCTTAATTTCAAATATAACTAGAATGGGCCATTAATAAGGTAATTCATGGGGATGTGAGTGATTACCTTGTATGCATGTGTTCCTAAGTTATGTGGGGAGGTTGTGAGTTAAAGATGGGAAGAATGGGGTGTGGATTGGTGTAGTGTTTCATAAAAAGGGCCATGAAACCTTAATACACACATAGTGTTTGGTAAAATACTCAAGTGAGCTAGAATTATGATCATTTCCTAATTTTGGGTTTAATTTTGCTATATTGCTAAAATAGATTGAAATTGCTAATTCTGGAACATCTTAGAGTTTTAAGAGGCTCCATTGAGTTATGTATGGCTAAACCCCTTCTTCTTAGAATCGAACCCCCTGGTGTTCGTGTAGTTAGCGTAAGTCCCCAAATTGATCCTACTAGAATTGAACTATTCCTAATATGTTGTGTTGAATGATATATGATCAATATCTATTCTAATTGCTTATCATGTCATCTTGCCCTTTTGAGGATGTGTTTAAAAATGTGGAATATGTTTAAAGAAAGGTTAAGATTTCATGTCAAAAATCGAATAATGGTTGTTATGCCAATTTGTATGAAAAGCCTCTGTGTGCTTAGGATTTTCCAAGCTTTTCCCTTACGTGTACAAATGCCTTACATGATAGGCCTTATTGTTACTGATTATAATGTGATTGAATGTGTCAAAAGGGAAACTTGAATTGTGAAATTCGGCTAAGTGCCAATAATGACTTAATAAATGAGGCCATTTGTGCTAATGTATTTAAAGATAGGAAAGAAATATGAAGTAAGATGATTGATTGAAAGGTTGATGTCTCAAGTGAGATGGCCTAGCCGGTCGGGACGTGATCGGACGCCATACCACACACATGGTGGTAACTGTGCTGGAAATGTTTGATTGAAATTGTGGATATGGTTGATGTCTCAAATGAGATGACCTAGCTGATCGGGTCGAGATCGGACCCCGTGTAAGAACACGGTCGTATTGTGAATGGTGGCACATGGCACTAAAGATTACCCAACCTAATAAGATGGAAATTGCCTTGAGAACTTATGTGATCCTTACTTGATGTCTTAGTATTGTTTAAAGCTCTTATTGAATTCATGACTATTTTTTTCCCTTGTATTATTGTTCATTCTATTAAAACGATGTTTTAGCTTTACATATTAGTACTATTCGACAGTACTGATATCCCTTTTGCCGGGAGTGCAACATCTTTAAATGGATGTAGGTGATTCCACATCAAACAGTGTTGATCGCAGTTAGTGATGCATCCTCTTCCCAACAGTCTCAGTGAGCCCCATTTCATTTCGGGGTCATACATCTTTGTTCCTTATGGATTGTACTTGAGGTATGGCCGGGGCCTTATTGCCGGCACTTTTGTAGTACTCTTTTGTATCTATTTAGAGTCTCTGTAGACATTATGTGGGTTGTGTGTGGGTGCTAGAAAGGACAGACGGATTATGTTGTGTTTTGGACCCTTATTCCACTAAATTGTAAAATGTATATATTTCGGAACTTAACATATATATATATATATATATATATATATATATATATATATATATATATATATATATGTGTGTGTGTGTGTGTGTGTGTGTGTGTGTGTGTGTGTGTATAATCCTTCTATTGTTTAACTAATGGAAACATGCCTTATCTTGATCATAAGCGAGTTGGGTAGATAGTGTCTAACAGGCTTGCCCCGACCGGGTTCATTCGGTTGAGCACCAGTTGCGCTCCCCAAGGTTGGGGCATGACATCTGATATCCTCAAAGTCAACTTCCGGTCAAACTTATGAACTTTCCAAACCTTCAAATTTTCAACTTTAGCGAATTGTACCAAAACCTTCTAGAAACATCCAAATGCAATTTCGGGCATACACTTGAGTCCAAAATCACCATCTGAACCTAACAGAACCATCAAAACTCCAATCCGATGTCAAATACCTCAATCTTGGTCAACTCTTCCAACTTAAAGCTTAAACCATGAAATTCATTTTTCCAAATCGATTCCGAATAACTTGAAAAACAAAATCGATGATTCACATAAGTCATGATGCACCAGACGGGACTACTCATGCCCACAAACTACTGAGCGAAGTGCAAATGCTCAAAAGGGTCGGTCGGGTCGTTACATCCTCCCCCACTTAAACATACGTTCGTCCTCGAACATGCCTGGAGTTGTTTTTAAGCCATCAGATCACTGTGTAACCTTACCATGCACATATCCGAGGTGATCTCACGCCACCCTATTCTATTTAGGCCCGAAAATACAACATTTTGACAATCGTTACCTCAACTATAGCCCATAGACCACATAATCCAATTTCCAACATCCAGAATTTACTATATGACCCAAACTTCGCATCTACACATTGTATAAATTTGAACATGATGTATCGAGTAATAACCACAACCCAAGATGTAATTACCCGACATACCACATGACTCGCATACTCGTAGCAAATTCCTGATCACAGTAGATGCTCAAAAAAACCAATACCAGTAATAAATCTCATGGCAAACAAAACCTCGTTCTAAAGCCTCTGTGTACTGTAGATAATGAAAGAAACACGTAGAAACTCATAACCATTCATCAAATCAACAAGTCATGGAGATCCCTATCATTCGACAATAACCATAGCCATTCCTAAGCCGATCAATGACATTATCCTTTCAAATATACCCCAATCAAATCTGATGACACCCATTCTAGGTCCGACGACCTCATCTTACCAAATACAAGCTACTGTACTCACATGCCTTACCAATACTACCAAAAGCCACAAACAGCGCAATCTGTGGACCAATACGTAACAATTCAAACATACTCAAACATAAACAAAATGACTCAAACGAGAGAACTGCCCCGCAAACTCAACAACTACCACTGCAACCGAAATGCTATGAACCCATCATACCTAGTATAACAAAGTCGCACGATTCTAACACAAAGGATCATCCCCCGACATAACCAAACTGCAATGCGTGAACCCACCCAAACATTGCTCTATAGGGAATACCTCAAGCCACAATGCTCAAAATGAACAACCACACGCAAGTTGACATCAAGTACACAAAGGCAATGACCATAACCATGGAGAAGCAATTAACATAATATACTATAATCCGGAAAGACCATAACTAAGGCGCAATCAACCATTCCATACCGCAATCACCATCTTGCTTGAATTCTACTATAAGGCCCAAATAGAACTACACCATGTGTGCATATAACCAACGAATCACAACCCTTCGTAGCATGTAAAAGTAACACATAGAACATATTCGATACGAATAAAATCAATTATAACTGAATGGCACATCCCCAAACAATAGCAGTATTGTGATGACCTTTCACTTGCTTTAAATTGAATTCTGTGTCTTCGAGGCCTTGAAAACCTCATTTAGAGTCATCTTGAGCAGTCCCGGAACGTAGCCGAAAAGCTTAAATATGAAATTTTGTGAAAAATAATAAGATTTGACTATAAAATGAATAAATTTGACTTCGGTCAATATTTTGGATAAACGGACCCGGATACATAATATGGTACTTGGGCGTATGCCCGGAATAGAATTCCGAGGTCCCGGGCCCGAGAAATGATTTTTTGAAGGAAATTATTTTCTGAATTTTTTTAAGAAAGTTTGAAATGAAGTCTGATTAGAAAGCGATGGTATCGGGCCTGTATTTTGGTTTCGGTGCCCGGTACAGGTCATATGTATGGTTTAAGTCATTTCTGTAAATTTTGGTTGAAAACGGACGTCGTTTGATGTGATTCGAACCTATATTGCTAAATTTGATACTTGATGAAGTTTGAGAAAAAGTTCTTGATTTTGAGGTTTGATTCATTATTATTAAGATTATATTGGCGATTTGATCACATAGATAAGTTCGTATGATGTTGTTGAGTTAGTACGTGTATTTGGTTAGGAGCCCCGAGGGCTCGAGTGTGTTTCGGATGTGTTTCGGCAAGTTTTGAACATAGGAAAAAGTTGCAGATTCAGAGAAGTTGCAGGTCTCTGAAGCCAGGTCTCGCGGTCTGCTGTGGAAACTTCGCGGCTGCAGTGGGGACTTCGCGGTCCACAGTGGAATCTTCGCGACCGCGGTGGGATTTGTGTGGTTCGTGGTGAGCAAGGCCAAGCCTTCGCGGTCGCGCTGGATTTCTTGTGGTCTGCGGTGGAGCTCCGCGATTGCAGTCCTTTTTATGATGTCCGCGGAGAGGGTCTGGGAGGAGTATATTTAAATGGACTTTCTAGTTATTTTTCACTTTTCAAAACCCTAAACACATAAGAGGCGATTTTTCAAACAACCTTTCCTCTCCAAATAAATTGTAAGTCATTTTTAACTAGGTTTTCTCAATCATTAACATCTTTTAATATAATTTCAACTTCAAATCAATTATTTTCATGGGGGAAATTGGGTGTTTTGGGTAGAACCTAGGTTTTTCAAAAATTGGGGATTTGGACCTCGATTTGAGGTCCGATTTCAAAACAAATTATATATTTGAGTTCGTGGGGGAATGGGTGATCGGGTTTTGGTTTGAACCTCGGGTTTTGACGATGTGGGCCTAGGGGCAATTTTTGACTTTTAGGGAAATCTTTATAAAACCTATTTTCATGCATTAGAATTGATTTATTTAGCATTTATTGATATCGGTAAGTAAATTATGGCTAGATACTAGCGAGTTGGTTGGTGGAAACAAGAGGTAAAGCAGTTGTTGAGGCTTGAACTATGTTTGTTGCATCGAGGTAAGTGTTTGGGCTAACCTTAGCTTGAGGATTAGGAGTTGTGTACTATTTGCTATTTGCTTCTTGTCGAGTACGACGTATAGGCATGGTGACGAGTATCTATACGTTGGTGTCAAGCATGACCGTTAGTCTTATATTGTGATTTCCAAGATTTCGTTGTATTATTCATGTCTTGGTGAAGATTTCTAGCTGTTGTATAAAGTATGTGGAAAGATTTGTGACCTATGAACATTAAGGAGCGTTGGCTCAAGTTGTATAAGCGAAATTATGAATGTATAAGGGACAATTGAACTTTTAGAGCCTTGGCTCGAGTTGTGAAAGTATAAGTGATAATCAAACCATTAGAGCATTGGCACGAGTTGTGAAGTGAATTGTGAAGTAAAACTGAGAAAGAGAAGAGATCATATGTTAACACCGTTGCCGGGCTATTGTTGAATTATTTGTTGTTCCCTTTACCGGGATTTAATTGTTTAATTGATGTTCCCTTGTCGGGATTTAATCGTTTAACTGTTGTTCCCTTGCCGGGATCTCTATTACTATTTTGTTTATTCCCTTGCCCCTTTGCTTGTGATTGTTGTTTGGGTGAGGATGAGTGTTAAGGCACGAAGGGTGACGTCATGCATTGTTTCTTATTGTAAGGAAAGAGTGTAAAGTACGAAAGGTGATGTCGTGCCACATGACGTACCATTCTGTGCCGATTCTATTGATTATATGTTGAGGAAAGAGAGTAAAAGCACGAAGGGTGATGCCGTGCACATTTTGATTATATGATTGTTTTGGTGAGGACGAGAGGGAAAGCACGAAGGGTGATGCCGTGCATATTTTTGTTATAATACTGCTTTGGTGAGGCTGAGAGTAAAAGCACGAAGGGTGATGCCGTGCAATTGTTGATTTCTACTTCTTTGTTGATATTATAGTTATTCATTTCTTTCCTTACTTAATGCCTCTCTATTCAGAACTATTATCTTCCCCACAGCATATTTTCCCCTTCCCATCTTTATTTTGTTATCTTTGTATTTCTTTTCCGCTGTATATATTTGAACTGCATAGGTTTATTTGGTAGTTTGGTCCTAGCCTCGTCACTACTTCGCCGAGGTTAGGCTAGACACTTACCAGCACATGGGGTCGGTTGTGCTGATACTACACTCTACACTATGTGCAGATCCAGGAGCAGCTTTGGACTGTAGTTGGAGTGCTTCCTTCAGTCCACTCGGAGACCCAAGGTAGACCTGTACGTGTCCACAAGACCTGCCGTCTCCCTCTACCTCTATTTCCTGTTTCATATCCTTTTGTTCTGAAACAGTGTATTGTATTTCTTCAGACCTTATATGTAGAAATTCTTAGACAGTCTGTGACACTGTGACACCAGATTTTGGGATATTGAGGTTTTAAAAGTTGTAATAGACGTAGCCTTAAGTTATATAATTGTTGACTTTCATTTTAATTCTTAAAATTCTGCTTTTATTATATTGTCACCTTGTGTTTGTTAAACAGAAGAAATATGAAAGTGTAGTAGGTAGTCAAGGTTTGGCTTGCCTAGCTTCTATTAGTAGGCACCACCACGACTCTCGAGGATGGGAAATCTAGGTCGTGACAAGTTGGTATCAGATCCCTAGGTTACATAGGTCTCACTGTTTAATGACAAGCTTAGTAGAGTCTGAGGGATCGGTACGGAGACGTCTTTATTTATCCCCGGAGGCTACAAAGTTAGGAAAAACTTCACATTTGTTATTTCTTCTCGTGCGGTTTTGTTTCTCAATGCTAATTGAACTTTTACTCTGTTCATTCGTAGATGGAGAGAACATGCGCTTCCTCATCCTCCGCTCAGCAGCCCGAGCCCCAGCAGACGCTCCCACAAGGGGCAGAGGGCGAGGCCGAGGCCATGCTAGAGGCCGAGGTAGGGGCAGATCTCAACCCCGAGCAACAGCCCCAGTGACGGAGCATCAGGTTGATTTTGATGAGAAGGTTCCGACTCCAGTAGTTTCGGTGGGCCTAGCTCAGGTCCCAGAGGGGTTTATTGCTACCCCAATTCTTCAGGATACTCTGGTCCAATTAGTGGGCCTCATGGAGAGTGTCACCCGAGCAGGCTTGCTTCCTGTAGCACCAGCCATCTCTCAGGTTGGAGAAGGGGCCCAGACTCCTGCTACTCGCACTACGGAGCAGGTATCTCCTCAGATTCAGACTCTAGCAGTTCATCTAGTTAGAGCAGTACAACCAGGTGTGGTAGCTCAGACCGGTGATGGAGCATCTACGTTTGTCGATGCTTTGTGGAGACTGGATAGGTTCACCAAGCTCTTCACTTCTACTTTTGCCGGTGCATCTACTGAGGATCCCCAGGATTATCTAGACAGCTGCCACGAGGTTCTTAGAAACATGGGTATTGTTGAGACCAATGGGGTTGATTTTGCTACATTTCGCTTGTCTAGATCCGCCAAGACTTGGTGGAGGGATTATTGCTTAGTGAGACCAGCCGGATCACCAGCCTTGACTTGGGAGCAGCTTACAATGTTGTTTTAGGAGAAGTTTCTCCCCGTTACTCAAAGAGAGGCCTATCGAAGGCAGTTTGAGCACCTCCAGCAGGGTTCCCTAACTGTTACCCAGTATGAGACCAGGTTCATCGACTTAGCTCTCCATGCTCTCATCATACTCCCCACCGAGAGAGAGAAGTTGAGGAGGTATATTGATGGTCTCATTCAGCTGATTCGTCTTCAGATGGATAGAGAGACTGGGAGTGAGATTACTTTTCAAGAGGCGGCTAATGTGGCCCATAGAGTTGAGATGGTTCTGTCATAGAGAGGAAGTCATGGGTCAGACAAGAGGCCCCGTCATTCAGGCCGATTCAGTGGTACCTCATCCGGAGGTCGAGATTTGTATGGTAGAGGCCATCCTCCTAGGCGCTTTCAGTGAGCGCTCCAGGTTTCTCACGGTACTTCAGGTGGTCGTGGTCCCCAGATGCAGTATCCCGATCAGTAGTCCTACAGTGGACCACCTGCTCTTATCAGTGCACCGCCGCTTTAGAGTTTTCGGGGTGAACATTTAGGTCGTCAGAGCCAGCAGTCTTAGCAGCCGAGGGCTTGTTACATGTGTGGTGATCCGGGTCACATTGCCAGGTTTTTCCCTCGAGCACCGAGTATCTCTCAACATCAGGGTTCTCGTGCTATGGTATAGGCACCAGGTGTTCCACAGCCCGCCCATCCAGCTAGAGGTAAGGGTAAAGGTGCTAGAGGTGGAGCTAGAGGTACTAGAGGTGGAGCTCAGGCCGGCAGAGGTAGAGGCTAGCCAGCTGCAGGTCATCTTAGAGATGTAGTTTAGGGTGGTGGGGCCCAGCCCCAATGTTATGCCCTTCTAGCCGTGCCCGAGGCTGAGGCTTCAGATGCAGTCATTACAGGTACAATTCTGGTTTGTGATAGAGATGCTTCAGTGTTATTTTATCCAAGGTCCACCTACTCGTATGTGTCATCTTATTTTGCACCATATCTGGTTATGCCTAGTGATTCATTGAGTGTTCCCGTTTATGTGCCTACACTGGTGGGTGATTCTATTGTAGTTGATCAAGTCCATCATTCTTGTATTGTGGTGATTAGGGGTCTTGAGACTAGTATAGATTTGTTGCTTTTATACATGGTCGATTTCGATGTTATATTGTGGATGTACTGGTTATCACCTTACCATGCTATCTTGGACTGTCATGCCACGATTGTGACCTTAGCTTTACCGGGTATGCCTCATTTAGGGTAGAGAGGGACTCTTGGTCATTCTACCTGCAGTATTATCTTGTATGTGAAGGCTCGGCGTATGGTCGAGACGGGGTGTTTGGCCTATTTGGCATATGTTCGTGATTCTAGTGCTGAGGTCCATTCTATTGATTTTGTGCCCACTGTTTGAGAGTTTCCTGATGTTTTCCCTTCAGACCTGGCAGGTATGCCACCCGACAGGGATATTGACTTTTGCATTGATTTGGCTCCGGGTACTCAGCCCATTTCTATCCCACCATATTATATGGCCCCGCCGGAGTTGAAAGAGTTGAAGGAACAGTTGCAAGACTTGCATGAGAAGGGTTTCATTAGACCTAGTGTTTCGCCTAGGGATGCGCCGGTGTTGTTTGTTAAGAAGAAGGACGGATCGATGAGAATGTGTATTGATTACCAGCAGTTGAACAAGGTTACAATCAACAATAAGTATCCATTGCCGAGTGTCGATAATTTGTTTGATCAACTTCAGGGTGCCAAGGTGTTTTCAAAGATTAATTTGAGATCTGGCTACCATCAGTTGAGGATTAGGCAATCCGATGTCCCTAAGACAGCTTTCCGCACTCGGTACGATCATTATGAGTTCCTGGTCGTGTCGTTTGGGTTGACGAATGCCCCAACAACTTTTATGGATTTGATAAACCGAGTGTTCAGACCTTATTTGGACTCATTCGTGATAGTCTTCATTCGTGATATTTTGATCTATTCCCGCAGCCGGGAGGAGCACAAGTAGCATCTTAGAGTGGTTCTTTAGACCTTGAGGGATAGTTAGTTATATGCTAAGTTCTCGAAGTGTGAGTTCTAGTTGAGTTTAGTTGCATTTCTGGGTCATGTTGTATCATCAGAGGGTATTCAGGTTGATCCAAAGAAGATTGAGGCAGTCAAGAACTGGCCTAGACCAGCATCAGCTACAGAGATTCGAAGTTTCTTGGGATTGGTAGGCTACTATCGTCGGTTCATAGAGGGGTTCTCATCTATCGCAGCCCCGATGAACAGGTTGACCCAGAAGGGTGCCCAGTTCAGATGGTCGAACGAGTGCGAGGCGAGCTTTCAGAAACTTAAAACAGCTCTGACTACGGCACCGGTGTTGGTTTTGCCCACAGGTTCAGGACCTTATACCGTTTATTGTGAAGCATCCCGTATTGGGCTGGGTGCAGTGTTGATGCAAGATGGCAAGGTTATTGCCTATGCTTCGAGGCAGTTGAAGATTCATGAAAAGAACTATCCGATTCATGATTTAGAGTTGCAAGACATAGTTCACGCATTAAAGATTTGGAGGCATTATCTGTATGGCGTGGCATGTGAGGTGTTCACTGATCACAAGAGTCTTCAATATTTGTTCAAGCAAAAGGAGTTGAATTTGAGGCAGAGGAGGTGGTTGGAGTTGTTAAAGGATTATGATATCACTATCTTGTATCATCCAGGAAAGGCCAATGTGGTGGCCGATGCGTTGAGTAGGAAGTATGCCAGTTTGGGCAGTCTTGCTTATATTCCGGTCGGTGAGAGACCGCTTGCTTTGGACGTTCAGGCTTTAGCCAATTAGTTTGTGAGGTTGGATATTTCTGAGCCTAGTCGTGTATTGTCCTACACAGTCGCTCGTTATTCTTTATTGGAGCGTATCCATGATCGGCAGTTTGATGATCCCCATTTGTGTGTCCTTAGAGACACGGTGCAGCGTGGAGATGCCAAGCAGGTTACCTTAGATGGTGATGGGGTTCTGAGGTTGTATGGTTGCGTTTGTGTGCCTAATGTGTATGGGCTTCGGGAGTTGATTTTAGAGGAGGCCCATAGTTCCCAGTACTCTATTCATCCGAGAGGTTAGCTGAGATCTATATCCGGGAGATTGTTCGTCATCACGGTGTGCCTGTATCTATCATTTCGGACTGAGGTACGCATTTTACCTCGCGTTTCTGGGGAGCAGTTCAGCGAGAGTTGGGCACCTAGGTTGAGTTGAGTACAACATTTCATCCTCAGACGGATGGGCAGTCTGAGCGGACTATTCAGATTCTTATGGATTGTCGTGATATTTACGAAGCATGGACACATGAAACACTGGATGCACGGCTGATATGCTCGGCGTAAATGCAAGTCTATAAGCCACCTCTCCAACTCGATCAAGAATCTCAAACGGACCAATGAACCTAGGGTTTAGCTTGCCCTTCTTCCCAAATCTCATCACGCCTTTCATAGGCGACACTCGGAGCAATACCCGCTCTCCAACCATAAAAGCCACATCTCGAACCTTGCGGTCTGCATAGCTCTTTTGCCTAGACTGAGCTGTACGAAGCCTATCCTGAATAATCCTAACCTTGTCCAAAGCCTCCTGAACAAGATTCGTCCACGTGTTAGATTTCAGCACTGTCTAGTTGGACAAGGACTTGTCGTACGAGGAGGAGCCAGTAGCCATTCTAGACCTGCAGGTTTGTCAGTTGAGGTCGATGAGTTTCCCTTCTGTTCGTGTTCAGTGGAGAGGTCAGCCCCCTGAAGCATCGACGTGGGAGTCCGAGTCCAACATGCGGAGCCGTTAACCCCATTTCCTCGACTCAGGTACTTCTTTCTTCTGTCCATTTGAGGACGAACGATTATATTAGAAGTGGAGAATGTCTTGCTTTTAATTGAATTCTGTGTCTCTGAGGCCTTGAAAACCTCATTTAAAGTCACCTTGATTACGTGCGCAGTCCGGGCGCGCAACCGAAAAGCTTAAATATGAAATTTTTTGAAAATGATAAGTTTTGACTGTAAAATAAATAAATTTGACTTCGGTCAACATTTTGGGTAAACGGACCTGGATTCGGATTTGACTGTTCCGGAGGGTCCGTAGGAAAATATGGGACTTGGGCGTATGCCCAGAATCAAATTCCGAGGTCCCGAGCCCGAGAAATGAATTTTCAAAGGAAATTGTTTTTTGAAAATTTTTAAGGAAATTTGAAATGTAGTTTGATTAGCAAGCGATGGTATCGGGTCCGTATTTTGGTTTCAGCGCCCGGTAGAGGTCTTATATATAGTTTAAGTCATTTTTGTAAAGTTTGGTTGAAAACGAACGTCGTTCTATATTGCTAAATTTGATACTTGATGAAGTTTGAGAAAAAGTTCTTGATTTTAAGGTTTGATTCATTATTATTGAGGTTATATTGGCAATTTGATCGGTTAGTACGTGTGTTTGGTTAGGAGCCCCGAGGGCTCGAGTGTGTTTCGGATGTGTTTCGGCAAGTTTTGAACTTACGAAAAAGTTGCAGATACAGAGAAGTTGCAGGTCTCAGAAGCCAGGTCTCGCGGTCCGCGGTGGAAACTTCGCGGTCCGCGGTGGAAACTTCGCGGCCGCGGTGGGGACTTCGCGACTCGCAGTGGGATTCGTGTGGTTCGCGGTGAGCAAGGCCAAACCTTCACGGCCGCACTCTATTTCTTGCGGTCCGCGGTGGAGCTCCGCGGTCACAGTCCTTTTTATGCGGTCCGCGGAGAGGGTCTGGGAGGAGTATATTAAAACGGACTTACCAGTTATTTTTCACTTTTCAAAATCCTAAAACATAATAGGCGATTTTTCAAACAACTTTTCTTCTCCAAATCAATTGTAAGTTATTTTTAACTAGTTTTCTTCAATCATTAACATCTTTTAACATGATTTAAACTTCAAATCAATGATTTTCATGGGAGAAATTGGGTGTTTTGGGTAGAACCTAGGTTTTTCAAAAATATGGGATTTGGACCTCGATTTGAGGTCCAATTTCAAAACAAAATATATATTTGAGTTCGTGGGGGAATGGGTGATCGAGTTTTGGTTCGAACCTCGAGTTTTGACCATGTGGGCCCGAGGTGATTTTTGACTTTTGGGGACATCTTTATAAAACCTTCTTTCATGCATTATAATTGACTCATTTAGCATTTATTGATATCGTTAAGTGATTGTGGCTAGATACAAGCGAGTTGGTGGTGAAAACAAGAGGTAAAGCGGTAGTTGAGGCTTGAACTGTGCTCGTTGCATTGAGGTAAGTCTTTGGTCTAACCTTAGCTTAGGGATTAGGAGTTGTATCCTATTTGCTATTTTCTTCTTATCGAGCATGACGTATAGGCATGGTGACGAGTATCTATATGTTGGTGTCAAGCATGACCGTGAGTCTTATATTGTGATTTCCATGATTTCGTTGTATTATTCATGCCTTGGTGAAGATTTCTAATTGTTGTATAAAGTTTGTGGAAAGAATTGTGACCTATGAACATTGAGGAGCGTTGGCTCAAGTTGTATAAGCAAAATTATGAGAGTATAAGTGACAATTGAACTTTTAGAGCATTGGCTCGAGTTGTGAAATGAGTTGTGAAAGTATAAGTGATAATCGAACCTTTAGAGCATTGGCTCGAGTTGTGAAGTGAATTGTTAAGTAAAATTGAGAAAGAGAAGAGATCATATGTTAACACCCTTGCCGGGTTATTATTGAATTATTTGTTGTTCCCTTGCCGGGATTTAATTGTTTAATTGATGTTCCCTTACCGGAATTTAATCGTTTAACTATTGTTCCCTTGCCGGGATCTCTATTACTATTTTGTTTATTCCCTTGCCCCTTTGCTTGTGATTGTTGTTTGGGTGAGGAAAGGTGATTCCGTACATTGTTTGTTATTGTAAGGAAAGAGTGTAAATCTCGAAGGGTGATGCCGTGTCGCACGACATACCATTCTATGCCGATTCTATTGATTATATGTTGAGGAAAGAGAGTAAAAGCATGAAGGGTGATGCCGTGCACATTTTGATTATATGATTGTTTTGGTGAGGACGAGAGGAAAAGCACGAAGGGTGATGCCGTTCACATTTTTGTTATAATACTGCTTTGGTGAGGCTGAGAGCAAAAGCACGAAAGGTTATGCCGTGCAATTGTTGATTTCTGCTTCTTTGTTGATATTCTAGTTATGTCGTTTCTTTCCTTACTTGATGCCTTTTTATTCGGAACTATTATCTTTCCTAAGCATTTTTCCCCCTCCTAGTTATTTCTGTATTTCTTTTCCGATGTGTGTGTGTGTATATATATATATATATATATATATGAACTGCACAGGTTTATTTGGTAGTCTGGTCCTAGCCTCGTCACTACTTCGCTGAGGTTAGGCTAGACACTTACCAGCACATGGGGTCGGTTGTGCTGATACTACACTCTGCACTGTATGTAGATCCAGGAGCAGCTTTCGAACTGTAGTTGGAGTGCTTCCTTCAGTCCACCTGGAGACCCAAGGTAGACCTGTAGGCGTCTGCAGGCCCTGGCTTCTCCCTCTACCTCTATTTCCTGTGTCATTTAATTTTATTCAGAAATAGTGTATTGTATTTCTTCAGACCTTGTATGTAGAAATTCATAGACAGTCTGTGACACCGTGACACAAGATTTTGTGGTATTGAGGTTTTAAAAGTCGTAATAGACGTAGTCTTAAGTTATATAATTGTTGACTTCATCTTAAAATTTCGCTTTTATTATATTGTTGCCTTGTGTTTGTTAAACAGAAGCAATATGAAAGTGTAGTAGGTAGTTAAGGTTTGGCTTGCCTATCTCCCATTAGTATGCTCCATCACGACTCCCGAGGGTAGAAAATCCGGGTCGTGACAAATACGGAGTCCACCAATCCGACCCGGTGTAGAATACACATCCTTATTGGGCCTACCAATGGACCCTAAATCAACTCTAACCACGCACAATAGATAAATCACCCTCCGAAGGTCCAAAATGACTGAATCATAACACATACTATCATCTGGCTAGCTTTGGCCACATCTTCATACTCTGCAACCACGAAACAATCTGTTTTTGAGAATTCTCAGTCTTCAAATCCATAGAGGACACGAATAACCATATCTGATCCGAACTCCACCACTCGAATGTCTAACACATCTCTTATTCACGATCATCCCATGAGGATTACTTCTCTAACTATTTTGTGCCACATAGCAATATCTGAAAATTAGCTGTCGATCAACCAGGCGAGCACCACATTACAAATAAAGCATCCGCAAGTCAAACCCACTGCGCTTGCTGAAATACGCACTAACCTCAAGCAATACCAAGTAGTTATAGCATTTATCTAAACATCTGAAACTGTCCATGCTATCTAAGAATTCATGATCCTCCCTTCGAAACTCAACTGTGACCTTGCACATGCAAATCTCCATCCCGCACAAGACACCGCATCTACCATGACATCATTTGAAAAGTAGAAGAATCTCATAGTCAACTCTGAGTCCCAAGCATAATACACACCCGATCAATCAGAAACCATCCATTTGATCTCATTCCAAGAGAAGATCCCAATACGCAACCTGCTCCTCATGCCGGTAGGAGATATCCATCTCAAAATTGTGGCAAAAACCATCGAGAACGCTTCAATGCCCATTTTCACATAACCAAGCCTACAATTCTAAATCTCTCTAGCTCAACCAAGCCAGGCAGGTTGCCAAACCCCAAGAGTATCGCCACAAAACACCTATGGACACTCATTACATTATAAGTACCCAAAGAACCGGTCATATTCTTTACGGTGTTGATCCAATCTACCACTAAGTTGTCCTATTTCTTTGAGTTCCTTTCGAATTGCCTTCAAAATGATACTTCTCATTGCTAGAACACCATGAACCTTAACCAAAACTCACCCCACGAGCTCTAGCATAGAACAATACCGCCCTAAGGCCCATAAGCTGCTGAATTTCCCCCTTAAATAACACAAAAGTACCATTATCGAGACACACACTCTGAAAAGACCTTCTATGAATGTAAACCGTATTTTCACCTTCCTGATACTGAAATGTAGAATCCATAAGGATATAGAAATACCACGAGTCTCGACACCATCAAATGTAAATCTCAGATTCTTGCCATATACCAATCTGAAAATTCCCAATTGCTACATATAACTCCTGAATCCCTTAGAACCTTCTCGAGAGTTATCCACTCTACTCAAATCTCAATTGTACCACCAAAATGTCCTGAATGACCTGTACTCCTATTAGCATAATAACGCCCTAAAAAATAATTTGCACCTCTAAGCAACCAAGTAAATTCCTACTCCATGCATACCACACCTCTCATGAATAACAATTCAAATCATTCCATGATTCTCATATACCCATAAAGTGTAATACAACCTATATCTAGAAATTTCCTTACTCGAGTCATCCTCGATCTCACCCTCTACAACTCATAAATAATTCACAAGTATACCTAAATCCAAAACCAATAAAACATATAACTGTGTAATCAACTCGTCGATAGCAGACTCCCCCACTTGGCTCACAGCCATGTAATAAAACATCTTATAACTTTCAATAACCATACCCCATTACTGCCATAATACCATAGTGAGATTCAACTAAATCCTTCATAGGCTCATGTAACACAAACCATCTAATATCTCCAATCATCAGCAAATCTTGCATTCATCCTCTTGACGGTCAGGTCAACTATTACAACCGATCCAAACTCAAATCGCACAAATATAACCCGATGCTTACCTCGCAGGTTGTAACCCACCTATTTTGCTTCAAACTAAAATCTCTTTATATCTTTTCACAACCACAACTACTATGCAATCACTTAATCTTCCTGTGTCTAAACTCACAACAAGACATGAAAATCCACTTCACTCCATAACTAAACAACATGAAAGATTCCCTCAACACCCCCATAACTCGAGCCAATACGTCAGATCAAGACAGAAATCAAACACCTAATGGTCATTTCTACATCTCAAGCAAACTCTTCTCACCACATTCAAACCATCTAAACATATCTCGCAGTCACATCATGAACATCATGTAGCCATCCAGCTACAAATCCAACTCATAGGGACACTATTGGATGTATAAGTCCAAAAGCACGTGCTTACACAACTAAATTCTTCGTGCGTAATCTACAGTCAAAATCTTGCCTCAAGTCTCCATACTAGCCAATCATCAGCACACAGAAATCACAAATCGCACCCCATCCATAGAATCACAAGTCGTCGATGCACAGCTGATATAGAGCGCTCACATGCGCATACGAATGCGTGGAAAGAATTAAAAGAGTTATGTTTAAAATTGAATCAACTCCGCATGATAAGGAAAGAAAGATGGGAAGTATATATCCTAAATTCCCAGTAGCCTCTCATAGATAGCTATGGATGTTATCATACTGATCCGCAAGACTCTACTAGACACTTGCTCATGATTTGTAGAATCTATGAACCTAGAGCTCTATACCAACTTATCAAGACCAAAAATCCAACCGGTCGTGATTTTACCTAACCCAACCCACTAGGTAAGCCAGTTAACAACTATTCAATCCTAAAAAAATTAATAAGACAATTAAATAGAAGAAAATATCTGAATCTTATACATTCTTCAAGGGCTGATAGTACAAATCATGAGCTTTTAAGATTAAAATTTACAAAGCTGGTATAAAATAAATACATCATATGTTCGAAATGTACAAAAACATATTTTTATAAATCTAAGGCTACAATGAACAAGATACAGCTACAACCAAAATATAGGTACGTCTTCAATTCCAAATCCCGCCGATCACAGCAACATCAACATCCAACATCTTCACGCAAGGTGCAGAAGTGTATTATGAGTATAACCGACCCCATGTACTCAATAAGTAACAAACTTAACCTTAGGTTGAAAGTAGTGACCAGCTGAAACATACGTCGAAGTCCAACACCAATAGCCAACAACAGTTCATAACAACATAATGAAAGCAATAAAAGAAGTAATCAAAGATAAAATGTTCGACTCATTCACAATTCCAGAAAAATAGGTCTACTTTTCAAGGAATCAATGAAAATCCAAATCTTTTAGTGAAATCACCAAAAACAGAGTAAGTTGGAAAACTGTAATTTTTCTCAAAAAGCTTTCAACAGGTAAAAGTTTCATTTTCAAATGGCATGAGGAAAATACATCTTTATGCCTATATGTCATGTATGAATGTCAATCCAATGCATATCAGAGATGAACTCATGTACTCATACTCCCAGACTACTCAATCTCACTATCTCACACTTTCCACTTATTATGCTCAATCACTCGACATTCTCAGTCACTCGGTATTGTATATGGCCAATCCAGCCCAGGGAAGATCTATTCTGAATATATACAAAGCAACTGACAGTCAGTTACTCAGTACTGTATAAGGCTAATCCAACCCGAGGAAGATCCATCCCAAATATATATGTTCAGGCAAGATCTATGCCTAGGGAAGATCCATCCCTCAATATAATCAATCGTACTCACTTAGGGGTATTTGCAGACTCCGGAGGGCTCCTTCAATCCAAGTGCTGTCATAAATCAGTTTGATCCCATAAATGTCACTCATAATCAGGCCTCGTCCTTACTCAATCAACAATCTCTCCAGTCTCTCTTTCACGCGCTCACAATGTCATGAAACTAGCCCGAAAATGATGAGATGATTTATCAATAAATAACAACATATGCTGAGATACGATATGTAACAAATGAATATGATTGAGTACGAAATTTCAATAAAATCAATAAGTCAACAGCAAGAAACGACCACTATGGGTCCCAACAATACCAGTATATAGCCTAAACATGATCTCTAGTATGATTGACAGCTCAATTACTTTAGTACGTAGAGATTTTGTGGTTACAGATAAGATCAGGTAACTATATAATACCACAAAAATAATAGAGTCACGATTCATATGGTGTACGCCCACATGCCAATCACCTAGCATGTGCGTCACCTCAACACTAAAATAACATAACATGTAATTCGGGGTTTTAAAACATCAACACCAAGTTTAGAAGTGTTACTTACCTAAACAAGCCAAATCCAATACCGAGCAAGACAAACGATGCCCCCAAAATGCCATCCCGTGCGTACTGACCTCTGAACAGCTCAAAACTATCCAAAAGCAAACCAAATACATCAAATGAATCCCAAGGAAACAAATCCAAATGATAAAGGTATAATCCTTAATCAAAAGGCCAAAATCGATCAAAAAGTCCAGCCTGGGCCCACATCTCGAAAACTGACAAAACTCGCAAAATCCGACAATCCATTTAATTACTAGTCCAACCATACTAGTTTCACTCAAATCTGACTCTAAGTTGATGTTCAAAACTCAAAAACTCACTCTACGGAACTTTATGCTAAAACCCCCAATTTCCTCCTTAAAAATCATCAAACAATTGCCAAAATAAAGATAGATTCATGAAATGAAATCAAAACTAAGTGTAGAACATTTACGCCAATCCTTGTGATGAAAGTTTCTTCGAAAGTCACCTCAATCCAAGTCCCACATCTCAAAATATGATAAAAGAACCAAAACCTCGATTTTATAATTTCTGCCAACAATTTCCGCATTTGCGAAAAAAATGAGCCGCTTCTGCAGTGTCGCTTCTGCGGAGTTACACTAAGCATATGCCCCTCGCACCTGCGTACCATATTCCTCTTCTGTGACATCGCAGATGCGAGTCTTGTTCCGCTCCTGCGCCAAATATCGCTTCTGCACCACAGGCCATTGCATTTGCATGGCCGCAGATGCGCCCCTTACTTACCCTCCTGTGTTATTCCTCACAAGATCAAATCTCACTTTTATGACTCCTCTACCTCTTCTGTGACCATCGCACCTGCGCAAACCAGCCACAGGTGTGATCACAACAGATTTGCCACCAACAAACTTAGCCAAAAATAATCCAAACAAATCTGAACCTCATCCGAAACTCACCTGAGCCCTTCGGGACCATGTCCAAACATACCAAAGATTCCCATAACGTAATACAGATCTACTAGAGGCCTCAAATCACACATAACAACATCGAAATGACGAATAGCACCTCAATTTAAACTTGAATGAATTTTTAACTTTCAACTTCCAAAACTCACGCCGAAACATATCAAATCAACTCGGAATGAACTCTAATTTTTCACACAAGTCTCAAATAACGTAAAAATATTATTTCAATTGCAGGAACCACAATTCGAATCTGATATCCTCAAAGTCAGCTTCTGGTCAAATTTATGAACTTTCCAAACTTCAAATTTCCAAAGTTCGTCAATTGTACTAAAACTTTCTAAAAATATCCAAATGCAGTTTTGGTCATACACCCAAGTCCAAAGTTACCTTTTGGACCTAACGGAACCATCAAAACTCCAATCTAAAGTCAAATACAATAAGTCAAACTTGGTCAACTCTTCCAACATAAAGCTTAAACCATGAAATTTATTCTTCTAAATCGATTCCGAATAACCTAAAAACCAAAATCGATGATTCACATAATTCATAATGAGCCATACGGGGCTAGTCATGCCCGCAAACTATCGAGTAAAGTGCAAATGCTCAAAATAACCAGTCGTGTCGTTATAGTAGGTCTTGGTTTTTACTTCCTTGAGCAAGGAGGTTTTTCACGTAAAAATCATTGTGCTATTTAATTTTTTCACTTTATTTTTTGTTTATGTCTGGTAGTTTATTTTAAAGAATTAGGCTCTTTGAAATTGCAAAAATCGGGCAAGACACAATTCTTGTCTTAGTGGACTCTAAAATATCAATTGATATAAGTGTGAGTTCTTTCATAAGAGGCTAGCACCTTGAAAGGATCTACTATGGCGGAACGACCAGACGCTCAAGAAGGATAATCAATCGTTAGGCCACCATTGTTTAATAGAAAATACTATGGTTAGTGGAAAGACATGATGCACAGTTTTCTACAAGGAGAAGAATTGGAGCTTTGGGATATTGTTGAAAAAGGCCTTGAGATTCCTATGCTAATTGATGACAAAGGTGTCCCAATTTGACCAAAACCAAGAGACAAGTATTTTGAAGAAGATGTCTAGTGAATTCAAAAGAATGTGAAGGCCAAAAAGATCTTGATATGTGACATTGGAATCGATGAATACAACATAATCTCAGAATGTAGAGATACAAAATCTATAGTCGGATGCTTTGTATTGTACACATGAAGACACGTCTCATGTTAAATAGTCAAAGATAAGTATGCTAACTTGACAATATGAATTGTTTAAGATGAAATAGGGAAAAACTGCCCTAGAGATGCATACAAGGCTTAGATTGATCACTTATGAGTTGATATCTCCTGGAGAAGTTATCCCTACAAACAAATTTGTGAGAACATTATGAGCATACCGCCACCCTCATGGGATAGAAATTGCAATTACTGATGTACGGAATGTAAATACAATGGCTCTTGATGATCTTATTGGTAACCTGGAGACTTATGAGTTAAAATTGAATCAAGATCGTCAGACTGCAGAACCCTCAAAGACTAAGAACCTGATTCTTGTCCACTAAGAAGCAGAACACTGAAAAAGATGACATGACACTGCTTACTAGACATTTCTAGCGAGCAATCAGGAAAGGTGGATTTCTAAAAGAGGGCAGTTCTTCCAAAGATAAAGTTACATAGAAAAATAATACCGATGGATGGTACAATTGTGGTAACAAAGATCACTTTATTAAAGACTGCCTACTATGGAAACTGAGTGGAAGAAGAGTAATCCTTAAAGGAAAAAATACCATAGAAGAGATCGGGTTCCTGGAGGCAGGTCGACCAAAAACAATTATAGATAAAATTATAAAAAGGGCATTGGCATGCAAATATCTTCGGCTGATGAGTCTGATGATGAGGAAAATGATGAAGAGGATCAATCCTTGATGGCCAAGGAAGATAGTGATTCAGAACCTAGAGATCTCCTTGTTTTAATGGGAAGCTCAGACTCAAATGTTGATGATGAATATGAAACTGAGATAAGCTTTTAGGACATGAAAAACAAAATTCATACTTATACTAAGAATAAATTGATTTCTTTGTCTGGTGTCCTGATTGATGCATATCAAAAACTCCTAACTGAAAAAGACCAATTAATGAATGATGTTTTGCATGCACAAAGATTATAGTAACAATAAGAAGGAATTAGGACATACTAATCCTAAAACACATATACTTCCCATAGCAAGTATGTTGATTTTCTTAACAATTGTGTGTACATACAATGAGGTAATAATGGTAACTTTAAAGAAACATGCATGACTATGATTAAATCGAACCAGAATAGTATCGCATATGTTGAGAAAAAGATGAGTAACAAACATGGGTCTTGGCTAAAAAGTACAAGACTTGTAGGTTGGACTAAAAAGAATGTGATTCATCCTTTTACTTAAAGAAAGGGACCCAATCTAGCATGGTTTATAAGGCTAACTACTGAATATCTTTGCAGGCTAAGTTTAGAGGAAGTTAGAATTGATAGTTTATTGATAGTGCTTGCTACTGTCACATGACAAGAAAAGGAAACAAATCCTCTCATTAAAGGTCTATGAATGAGGGAATGCGGGCTTTGCAAGTGGTAATAAAGATGATATTAATCGGTATAGATAAGGTTGATAAGTCCCACTTTATGAGATTGAAAATGTATACTATGTTAAAGGTTTAAACCACAACTTGCTGAGTGTCTCTCAAATGTATAATAAAGGAAGCCGAGTGTTGTTTACTTCAGGAAACTGCATGGTTAAAAATGAAAACTCTGGTAACCTGGATCTCAAAGAAAACAGACACAAAAATGTTTATAAAATGGATTTATGTCTTGAATTGAAAATGAATTGTCATGTCTTAGTGTACTTGGAAGATATGGCAAGAACTATGTTAATCGCTAGTGGATTTCCTAAATAATCTTGAGCTGAATCCGTAAATATTGCATGTTATATTATAAATAAGTGCATAATTAGGCCAATAATTAAATGACCCCATATGAGCTACTTAAGGGTAGAAAACGCAACATAACTCACCTAAGAGCCTGTGGTAATAAGTATTTTGTGCATATATCATGATCCAAATCCAAATGAGAACAAGAATCTAAATCTCTAAATTCGGTATCACAAGTGCATGAGCATCTATTAGAACATACAACACTACTACAATATATGTAAAATAGAAAATAGCAGGATATAGTAAATGAATAGGTCTGGGAGTCCGTCAGCTCACTACAAAGTCTCTCTAGCAGTCGCGCCTACGTGCCTAGATGACCACCGAATGTACATGTCTCTGTACCTGCACAATTAGTGCAAAAGTATAGTGTGAGTACGAAAATCAATGCGTACCCAGTAAGTAACTAGCCTAACCTCGAATAAATAGTAATAAGCGGTCAACATAGACACTTACTAGTGGTCCAATAATCAAAGTACAATAAAAGTAGCAGGTATGAAGCATAGCCGGTATAAGCAACGAAAATAGATATATGTGTATAACATGATCCTCAGCAGAAGAGTAGATACAAAATCCTCAAATGCCAAATACTACCTGGAATGGGACACGTATATCATCAATAACAAATAAAATGCCAAATCTCAAGTCGGGAACACTCATGGGTATGCTGAGTCTCTATCGTATATTACGCACGATTCTACCAAGGTCATTCGGCTCGATCCATAAAATATTGCACACAACCAAGGTCATATGACTCAGTTCAGGGATATATCACATATTACTGCCTAGGTCGTACGACTCGATCCATAATAGTACTGCTGAGTCTTTCAGCCCGATCCATAAGAATGAAAAAAAATTGGCGGGTCATTAGCCCAACTTGCGAATATATGTGCGAGTTATCAACTCAAGAAACTTTTTGGAAAAATATATGCAATGCGGAAGAATTCGTAAATAAAGTATAATTTTCGCAGTTAATCAATAGCGCCTCAAGTATCTAGAATTGTAAACTCTGATACTCTACACAGGTCTAGTCAGACAAGAACATGAATTAAAACAATTAAACAAAAAAGGATAACTCAAGTAGTACAATTAGAACATGATGTGAGTATATGCCTACCTGGACATAATCAAGAATCTAACATACGCACGGACACTCGTCACCTTATACGGGTGCAGCTCCCATAACACATATAGCACCTACGGGGTAAATTCCCTCTTATTGGGTTAGGCAAGAGAGTTACCAAATTTAACCACAATAAATGGGAGTAACTTACCTTATATAATTCCATATATAATTCATGTATTTAATCACAATAAATGGGAATAACTTACCTTATGATAGATGATGAAAATGGCTCCTTCAAATTTCCCAAAATCGCCTTAGCAAGAGATAAATGAATCTAAATGAGCAAATTCCCGATTTACAAACTTATATTCTTCCCAAGTCCTTCCTCTTCATGATCTTGGAAGCACCCTCACGCGCGAAGGCCAAAATAACCTTACCCAGGAAATCCTTCTATGTGAATGTGAGGTCCCACACATGATCGTGACACTCAGCCTGACAAGCCGACGCAAACACGAGCTCAGCTCTGCAAACATGAAATCCATGCCTCTATCCTCAGAAATTCACCTTCTAAGATCACGAACTCTACAACACGATCGCGGTGAGCACCCTCCCCAAATAAGGCCAGCCCTACTATCCCATTGCGAACGCGAAGATCAACCAGATCATGCACTACGATCACAAACCACCAGTCGCGATCGCGTAAGAAAAAAAATTCTCCTTCAGCACCAAACACCCTTCACGATCGCGATACCTGCTACGCGATTGCGATGCATAAACCTAACACCAGAAATCAACAATTTTAAATCAGGGAATTGGTCCGAAACCATACCAAAATACACCCTAGGACCTCATGATCACGTCAAATCATACCAACTAGTCCCAATAACTTATGCAAACTTATCTAAAGGATCGAAATGCGATGAATAATATCAAAACCAAGAATCAACGATCAAAATCCTTCTCTTAACTCTTAACTTTCAATAGTAAGCGTCAAATCACTCCCGAACCACCCAATACTCAACCCGAACATACATCCAAATCCGAAATCACCTTACGAACCTATATTAACCTTCAAATTCTGATTCCGAGATGGTTTACTCAAAAGTCAAACCATGATCATCTCTTCAAACTTAAAGCTTCTGAATTGAGAATTATTCTTCTAAATCAACTCCGAACTTCTCGAAAATGAAAGTTGAATACACATGCAAGTCATAATACATAAATTGAAGCTATATCTCAAGCCATCGAACAACATGCTAGAGCTCAAAATGATCGATCAGGTCATTACAACATAGTAATGGTAAAAGCGCTCTAAGAATGTTTGATGCTATAATTGAAGATGGTGTCTTTTTGGGTTATTATCCACATAATAAAGCCTATAACGTGTTTAATAAAAGAACTATGTATGTTGAAGAGAGTATACATATTATTTTTTATGAAAATAACCACTTTGACTGAGAAAGGCACACAGACTGCTAATGATGGAGAATTTGGATTCACAGAAATATATGTTGGTCAATTAAACCAAGAACTTCCAGGGGTGCAGGACAAACACAAGAACCGAGTCCTTTGGAAGCTGAGCACAATGTAAAACAAGCAGGGGGAACCAATCAAGAAAATAATACATGAGTGAATGAACCTGCTCCCACTGCAAAATGAGAAGGAAATAATGTCACTCAGGATTCACAAGTAAGAGCTTAGAAGCATCAGAACTCCCATCCACTCACAAATGTTCTCACGCCTACTGATTCTAGAATAATGACAATATTAAAGTTCAGAAATATAATTGCCTTCACAACCTACATATCATTGATTAAGCCAAAAAACATAAAAGAGGCATTTGTAGATGTTGACGAGATAGTGGATATGCAAGAAGAACTCATCCAATTAGGAAGAAATAAAGTATGTCACCTGGTTCCTAGACCAGATAATAGGGTATTCGTTAGAACCAGGTGGGTGCGCGGATACAAGCTAGATTATCAAGGTAATATCATAAGAAATAAGGCGAAGTTTGTGTGCAAGACTATAATAAAGAAGAAGACATCGACACTACTGAAAACTAGTAAATTTACGACTGAATAATTCTGACCGATTTAATTCAATCACAATTTTCAACTAATTCAGTCGGAAACAACAACAAAAACAACAACAAATCCAGTATGATCCCAACAAGTGGGGTATGGGGAGGGTAGTCTGTACGCAGACCTTACACCTACCTAATGCAAGTAGAGAGGTTATTTCCAATAGACCCTCGGCTCAGGAAGGGCAAGAAGAATAAGAAGAGGAAAGCAAGGAAGGAAGAAAGAAGGAAGAGAAAAGAAAAAGGGAGAGATAAAGGATAAGTAGTACCAAATAATAGCAACGGAAAATACAATGCCTGAGGCTAACAAAACCACATAACATAATAAAAATCTAAGAATATGAAGAGACATGCACGCTACTAAAACTATCGTTGAACAACTAAAAACTACCCACTAACCTTCTACTTTAATCCTCGACCTCCACACCCTCCTAGCAAGGGTCATCTCCTTAGTGAGCTGAAGCAACGTCATGTCCTGTCTAATCACCTCTCCCTAGTAATTCGTAGGCCTACCTCGACCTTTTCTCAAACACTCCATGGCCATCCTCTCACACCTCCTGACAGGAGCATCAATAATTCTTCTCTTAACATGGACGAACTATCTCAGCCTTGACTCTCTCATCTTGTCCTCCACGGAGGCTACTCCCACTCTATCCCAGATATCTTCATTCTTGATCCTATCTCTCCTGGTGCACCCACACATCCATCTCAACATTCTCATCTCTGCTACTTTCATCGTCTGCACATGGGAGTTCTTGACTGGCCAACACTCAACCCCATACAGCATAGCCGGTCAAACCACCACTCGATAAAACTTACCCTTAAGTTTTGGCAGCACATTCTTATAACATAAAGTCGGAAACTTTATTAAAAATACACGTTAATTGTTTTTATTTATTGGCTCCAAATTGCGACTGGTTCAGTCACTCAATTGTGCGAAAAATGCCGCGAGAATATTTTTTATAGTTTCCAATTGTATCAGTCACAAAAATTTAAAAAATTATTAAATGTTTCTACCGATCTGGTCAGAGTCTACAATAAAAAGGAAGTCTGACTGGTCAACGAGATTTTCAACCGAATCAGTCGCTATTTGAAAATTTCAAATTTTAAATTTGCGACCAATTCGTTCGCAATATTTTAATACATCCCTAACACATTTTTTCTTCTTTCTTCTTTCTTATCTAGTTTTTTTCCTCTCATCCCCTCTCATCTTTTGCCCCTACCCGCTTGATTTTTTTATTTTCTCCTCTAATTTAACCATATAAGGTATGATTTCCCTCTCTCTCACTCCCCCTCTCCCTCACCCACTCCCTTCCCTCGTCTAGCCCCCCTTCCCCCTAATACTTTTTTTCCAAGTTTTTTAACTCATTTTTTGTGTAGGAATCCGGCAACTCATCTCCCTTCCGGTGGTGGTCCGGCAACAGATTTTGTCGGTAGTTTTTCAGGTATTGTTTTTTGCATTAACTTAGAAAAATAATATGTATAAATTAGATATATAATTTGCAATACAATATAGATAAATTATCATTAATTTTTGCAATATAATATGTATATAGTGACTTATTAAAAATTTACTTGTTTAGATTAATTAGCTTTTTCTTTTTTTTTTCTTTTTAGTTAGATATTCTTGTGAAAATGGCTAGTATACTTGTGTGTATCCAATAGTAAACTAAGAAAAAATTTAGTATAATTTGGGTATGTTTTATAATTATGGAATTCTTGTTTATATAAAAAATAACTTAAGTGCTAATACTTCTTTTTTTCGGCTTTTCGTTTTAAAATTTTGCATTCCCTATCTATGTGTTAATTATATTATTTATTATTAGAATAAAATGAAGAAAATATAGTCAATTTAGTATTAGAGCACTATCATATGCTAATTTAAAATAAATTAGATTAGTTTATATGTTTTAGGACTCTTTTGTCTTACAATAGTTTAATGTACCTATTAATATTGAAACCACCCAAGTATTATAGTAAAATATATAATTAAACTATTTAGATAACCTTTGGGAGAATATAACTTACTAAGTAGTATAAATAAAATAAATATATCAACTTCTAGCTTTTTGTTTTGTTTGTGTAGATAGTATTTGTGCATCGAAGATCGATGCACAATAGGAATCATCCTAATCGTCTGGATTTAAGGTATGCATTTAAAGAAGGGGTTGATGGATTTATTTTTAAGGCAAGGACACTTGATGATTTTCGTATTGCAGGAACGATTAGGTGCCCTTGTGTAAAATAAAAGTGCGTTAAGTTATTGGGAGAAGATGTTATTACATATCTTTTCAAAATGGAATTTTTGAAAAATTATTATGTGTGGACTGCTCATGGGGAGAATCTTGATAGCATAAATGATGTTGATTTATATAATTCTTTTAATGGTGAGGAGGGTGTCCCATAGTGGAGAATAATATTGAAAATTATAGATTCAATGACATGATGGGGGATGCCTTTGAGATGTTTTCGGGGGCTCAATATCAACCAAATGATGAGGCTAAGAAGTTCTTCAAAGAGTTAGAGGAAGCTAGTTATCTGTTGTATGGAGGCTAAATGCATTCCAAGTTTTCTGTTGTTCGATTACTTCAGATTAAGTCGGATAGTTCTATTTCTCAATTGGGGCATGAGTTCTATGATTGGGCTTATGAATAAATTTAATCCGAGTAAAATTGACCTACCCAAAGATTTCTGCATGGCAAAATAATTGTTTTCTAACCTGGGTCTTTCATCAGAGAGGATTCATTACTGTGAGAATAGTTTTATTCTATAAGGTTGATGCATCTTTAGAGAACTGTAAATTTTGTAACAAGCCTTGTTACAAGGATGTTTCAAATAATAAAAAGAAGAATATTCTGGTGAAGGCGATGCACTACTTACCCCTTATACCAAGGTTAAAGTGGTTGTATGCATCAATAAGCTCAGCTTCTCATATGAGATGGTATTATGAGCATAGAAGGACATATGGTGTTATATGTCATCTATCATATGGAGAAGCATGGAAGCATTTCGATAGGGTGTTCCGGGCTTTTGCTAGTGAACTAAGAAATATTAGGTTGGGATTATCCACTGATGGATTCACTTTATTTGCAGTCTCTGCTGCACCATATTTATGTTGGCCGGTGTTTGTTACGCCATATAATCTTCCACCTGAGTTACGTATGACAATTCCATATTTGTTTCTAACTTGTATTGTTCCAAGTCCACGCAATCCAAAAACGTTCATTGATGTTTACATGCAGCCTTTGATTGATGAGCTCAAGTTATTGTGGCATCAAAGCGTGGAAACATATTATGTATCAATTAAGCAAAACTTCATATTGCGTGCTTCTTTGATTTGGACTATAAATGATTTTCGTGCTTATCAAATGATACCCGGCTAGTCTACTACTAAAAAGTTAGCTTGCTTGATTTGTATGGAAGATACAAAGGCATTCACTTTGAAACATAGAGGTAAGAACACATGGTTTGGCTGCCATCACCGCTTCTTGCAAATGGATCATGAGTTCAGGAGAAATACTAGTGCATATATGAAGAACAAAATTGATTATGATGAGCCACCATCTGTCTTGTCTCCAGAAGAGATTTGGAAAAAAGTTAGGAATATAACTAAGGTAACAGAGTACCCTTTGGCTAATAAGATACCTGGTTATTGTATTACACACAACTGGACTAAACAAAGCATATTCTGGGAGTTATCTTATTGGAAGTAAAATCTTCTTCGGCATAATTTTGATGTCATGCATATCGAGAAAAACTTTTTTGAGAACTTGTTTAATACTGTGATGGATGTCAACAACAAGACAAAGTATAACTTGAAGGCCGGGATAGACTTAAAGGAATATTATAGGTGAAGTGAGTTGTACCTAACATATTTGAACAACAAGATTTAGAAACCCAAGGCCAGTTTTATCTTCACCTTGGAGGACAGAAGAGAGATTTGTGATTGGGTTAATAATTTGAGTATGCCTAATGGATATGTATCAAACTTTTCTATGTGTGTTGACATGAAAGAAGTAAAGTTGACGTCTAAGAAAAGCCATAATTAACAGATTTTACTGGAATCTTTGATGCCTGTTGCGTTTAATGCATTACCTGATAGAATATGGAAGCCCATCACAGAGGTAAGCTTATTTTTCAAGGAGTTGTGTTCTAGTACCTTGAGGGTGGAGAACCTAACTTACATGGAGAGTAGCATTCGAGTAACTTTAAACAAGTTGGCGAAAATTTTCTCTCTTCATTTTTTTGATGTTATGGAAGATCTTCCAATTCACATTGCACAAGAGGCATGGCTTGGAGGGATAATTCAATGCAGATGGATGTATCCATTTGAGAGTTAATTAATGACTATTAATCATTAATCCTTATTTGTTTCATTTTAACATGATTCCATTTAAAAGTAATGTAACGACTCGACCGGTCGTTCTGAGCAATTGCACTTTCCTTGATATTTTTCCGGCATGAGTAGCTACGTATGATGTATTATGACTTATGTTAATCATCGGCTTTGGTTTTCAGGTTATTCGGAATTAATTTGGAAGAATGATTCTCAGATAGAAGCTTTAAATTTGAAAGGTTTGACCAAGTTTGACTTTTAGTATTTAACCGCATATTGGATTTCTGATCATTCTATTAGCTCCGTTGGGTGATTTTGGAATTAGGACCGCATCCGAATTTTGATTTGGAGATCCGTAGTAGAATTTGGCTTGAAATGGCAAAAGTTGGAATTTTGGAAAGTTTGGCCAGGAGTGGAATTTCTTATATCGGGGTCGGATTCCAGTTCCGAAAGTTGGAGTAGGTCCATGATGTCAAATGTGACTTGTCAGCAATATTTGAGGTCAATCGGACATGATTTGATAGGTTTTAGCATCGATTGTGGAAGTTTGAAGTTTCAAAGTTCATTGACTCGAGTTGAGGTGTGATTCATCATTTCAATGTTGTTATGTGTATTTTAAGGCCTCGATACATCTGTATTATGTTATGGGACTTGTCGGTATATTTAAATGGGGTCCCGAGTGGCTTGGGTGTATTTTCAGTGAGTTTCAGAGCATTTTGGAAATTTTGGTTAAGGTTGGTGGCTGCTTGTTCTGGTGTGATCGCACATGTGGCTGGTTTTGCGTAGTTTTGATGGCTGTAGAAGTGAATCCAGGTGTGTAGGTGCGAGAATGCACTGTTGGGTGTGAGTCCACAAATATGGAAGGATTTGCGTAGAAGCGCTACCACAAATGCAGTTCTAAGCATCATAGAAGCGACCAGTGGAGGGTCGAGGCTGTCTCGCAAATGCAAGCCTTTTTCTGCAAAAGCGAAGGTTGCAGGTGTGACCTCTTGTCCGCAAATGCAGAACCAACTAGGCAGAAGCTATAAAATCGAAGTTTTGGTTTTTTCTTCATATTTTGAGATATGGAACGCGGATTGAGGCGATTTTTGGAGCAATTTTCATCACAAGGATTGGGGTAAGTGTTAAATACTTGGTTTTGATTTTATTACATGAATCTATCTTCATTTTTGGATATTGGTTGATGAATTTTAAAGAGAAATTGGAGGTTTTAGCCTACAGTTTCATGAAATAAATTTTTAAGTTTTGAACATCGATTCAGAGATGGAATTGAATGAAACTAGTATTGTTGGACTCGTAATTGAATGAGTTGTCGGATTTTGTGAGTTTTGTCGGATCGGGGACATGGGTCGGGTGTGAAATTTGGCATGTTTTGGGTTTTGATTAAGAATTCGATCTTTATCATTTGGAATTGTTTCTTTGGGCTTTATTTGATGTATTTGAATTGCCTTTGTCTAGTTTTGAACTGTTTAGAGGTCACTATTTATGTGATGACATTCTTGGAACATTGCTTGGCTTGCTCGACATTGGAATTAGCTTGTTCGAGGTAAGTAACTCTTCTAAACTTTGTGTCGAGGGTATGAAACCCTGAATTATGTGTTATGGGATTGGTGTTGAGGTGACGCACATGCTAGGTGACGGGCGTATGGGCGTTCAACGTGTGAATTGTGACTCCTTTATTTATGTGGTAATGTATAGTTACTTGACCTTACGTGTAATCATGAAATTTCTATGTACATGAGCTATTGAGTTATGATCCATGTTAGACACCATATCTAGGCTACATGACTATCCTGTTGGGACCCACTGAGGTCATTTCTACTGTTGAGCTATCTGCTTTCATTGCTTTATATACTCAGTCACATGCATTCATATGCATATCATATCTCAATCTCTGCTGTTATTTATTGATACATTATAATAACATATTCGGGCTACTTTCATGACATTGTGAGCCCGAGAGAGAGAGACTAGAGAGATTGATGACTAAGTGAGGCTGAGGGCCTGATTGTAAGGATATTGACACTTTAGCACGCGATTTGTCCGTACAGCACATGGAATGTACGTGTGGATACTGATATTGATACTATGGCATGTGAGTTGTCTGTGCAAATTATAGTGCTTGGACCATAGGAGCCCCTTCGGAGTCTGCACACACCCCAGTGAGCGCGGTTGAATAAATTGAGGGATGGATGATCGGTTCCAAATCTGCACTACTATTGAGTAGGAAGGATGGTCGATGCATTTTTACCCAACAAAGGTCGGGATCGAATCTAGAAGGAGTTAATTAGTTTGGAGTTAGGTTTATATCCGAGTAGAGATACGGGTTTTGCTATTAATTGCACTTCCACAAATGGTTGGTTTTGTTTTCTACTTCTACTTCTATTCTATAGCATGCAATAGTTAAAACTAAGTACAATATTTTTGTTGGTTGTTTTCAAAGATTTAAAGAGACTAGTGTATTGACTTCCGCCTAGGTGGATATCTAACGGGTAGCAATAGTCTAAGGCAATCATTTGATTAATTGGGATCGTAATATAGTTGTCACACTCGGATACTCACTATATACCTCTCGGTAGTTTGAGTGATTTTGCCCAATTTGGCTTTCTCAAGTCCAAATGGGTATTCATGCAATTCAAATGATTTTAGCTCAAGTCGGGTATTACAATCTCTAGATTTAACCCTTTAATTGGGGCTATCAATTTCTTGAGTTCACCCTAATTTCTTGTTAGCCTGGTTTTCCTAGACTTAGTCCCTCTTTCTCGAGTAGAGACTAAGTCATAAAGGCATAAATCAGTGTTTTCAACCACTAATTCAATAGTTCTAGCAAGAACTAAGCTAAAAATCACTAACCCATACACATTGAAGCCCTAAAATTCAAGACTCATCAAATACCCACACTAGGGTTGGATCACAACCCTAGCTATGGGTTTGGCTACTCATGAAAATAGCATAAATCAAATATAAAGAGAAGATAAAATCCATAATGCTAAATTAAAAGATAAAAATCTAAAATTATAAGGTAACTTTTGTACAAAATTGCCCAAATAGGTAAAACTAGCTATCTCACATACTCAACAAAACAAAACCTCCTCTAAAAATGTGAAAAAGATCTATTTATACAAGGCTGAAATTCCCGAACAAAAATGCCCCTACGAAGGTTTAGCGACCGCGTAATTCTTACCGCGGCCGCACTCTTGCTTTCACGACCGCCGCGTAATATTAAGTGTAGTCCGCATTTCTTTACATATGAGACTAGGCTGGAACTTGTTTTGTGGACTGCGTAATTGTAACTGCGTCCACATGAGAGCCTTCCGCGGCTGCGTAATATCGTTTCGGTCGCGATAGTATTTTAACGGCCGCCAATTTCTGGCACGATCCGCGTCTATGTCTGTGCCCAGAATCTACCCTCTAATTCTTATTCTAGCGGTTTGCGAATTCATGACCGCGTCCGCGGTAACACTTTCATGGACACACTTTTCTGTAGCGGTCTAGTCTTGGTCTTTGTTCATATTTTGACTCCTTTATGAGTTGATCACGGCCACTTTGGCTCATTATGAACCATCCCTGCAAGCAAGATATTATGTTAGTTTTCGTGAATACTTTTACACATTTCAAGCCCAAAACGCAAGTAAAAAGAGAGCAAGTAATTGTTAAAATCCCCACTTATCAACTCCCTAAAACTTAAGTGTTTGCTTGTCCTCAAGCAAATAAGGTAATTCCCGCCCCCACTTTAACAAAAGAGAATGATATTTTAGCTGACCTAACGTGAATAAAACCTTCATCAATTGGGACTAACAATTACCCTTAACAAAAATGAATTATCAACAACACACAACCTTTTGATCACCATAGTTCTAGTGCGACACAAGAGCATCAAGAGTTGACTTAACTCACCAAGGAAGATCGCTCTACTACGTAGGTCATTGTGGAACCCAAACTCTTCCTCCTTTAGTCTCCATAAGCAAATCCCACTTTAGATTGTAGCAATCAAAACAAGGATTGTGGAGAAGTATGCTCATCTCTCTCAAGGGAAGGTCACAAGTCCGGCTCTGTATACTGCAAAATTGGAGGGTCCAATAATCGGTCATTACGACGCTTCATAAGCACGTTTCCATAGGCTCAAGATTATGGTCGAGATTAACACCCGAGTGGTTATCGACATCCTGCCTCAGGGAAGTATAGATCTATAGTTATGGTGAAAACGTGGGAGGCTCCCAAGGCATGTGACTAAAGTTGACCTAGTATATTTGGCTAGTTCAAGTCTGTACCATGGCATTAAATAGTTGTACTAACCATGTATCTTGGTAATAAATATATTTGTACTATGTTGGGATTCCCCCTCATATATAAAGGGGACCCTTGTCCTTTTGTAAAGGGGTTGATACTCAATATTGAATATACAAGAACATTCTCTCTGCTCTCTAACATATTCTCTTGATCCCATTACTTACATTTATTGCTTATATTCGTTGTGTTCATTTTATTGTTCTTAATTTATTGCTTATTATTGGCCATAAAGAGCCGCCAATAAATTCATCATAATTGTTAACCCTTCATCGACTGCCTTTAGCGAGGCATCCGACTCGACCTCGAGGCCCCGTGTACGTCAGCTCGATGCCCCGATTATTAGCCATTCGGTTTGATTATCATATTATTTTGAAGCTACTATCTTGTTTCCAAGTTTTTCACTTAGCATCCATTGCCTAACAACTTTCATAAAAATAGATCACGTATTTTTAGAATCATAAAATCAAATCTAATTGTAATTACCATTTTCAAGGTAAACAGTTTGGCGCCCATCGTGGGGCTAAAAATAATAGTGATTATTTTCTTGCTGGTTTACTACATGACGCAAGTTACCTTTCACACTTTTTCTTGTCCAAGATCATTTTCTCAGGTCAAAATGTCTAACTCAGTAAACACACCTGAAAACAACAATCTTGAGGACCATGGAGAGAATGGTGTGGATGTTCCAGGTGTTGATGTACCACCACGAAACCCTGAGAATGCACCAGAACCGATTCCCATGGACGTGGTCTCGCGCAATGCTCAACACGTCGAAATAAGCTCTCATACCAACAGGAGCATACAACAAGAAGATCAACAACAAGCTCAAAAAACCCCGGATCAGGAAGAACAAGGGGTTAGCCTTCACGTCATCTTCGAAATGGTACAAGCACAACAGTTGGTGATTGCTTAGCTGTAAAGACACCAAAAAACTCCCAGCATAGTAGCTTGAGAAACGGCTCCTTGAGCCGAGCAGGTACCAGAAATATCAAGCAACAACGGATCGGCAGCCGACCCCACCAACATAAAGATGTTTGAGACCTCACAAAGAATATCGAGTCGGGCAAGAAGAAGATAGAAGCCAATGACAAGAAGGTAGAGACCTACTATTCTAGGGTCAATCAAATTCTAGGTGCACCCCCGATTCTGAAAGGTGTAGATTCGAAGAAGTTTGTACAAAAGTTGTTCCCAAAGGAAGCGGCCCCAAAACCCATTCCAATGAAGTTCAGAATGCCCAACCTTCCGAAGTACAATGGAACCTCGGACCCCAATGAGCACGTCACTGCTTACATTGTGCAGTGAAGGGCTACGACCTAAAGGACAACGAGATCGAGTCAGTCCTACTGAAAACGTTCGGAGAGACGCTTTCAAAAGGGACAATGATGTGGTATCACAACCTGGCCCCAAACTCGATGGATTCATTTGCCATTCTGGCAGATTCTTTTATAAAGGCACATGCTGGTGCCACTAAAGTAGCTACAAGGAAATCTGACATCTTCAAAATCAAGCAAAGGGAGAACGAGATGTTACGAGAGTTCGTATCTCGCTTTCAAATGGAACGAATGAAACTACCACCAATATCCGACGACTAGCGGTGCATACGTTCACTCAAGGTTTGAACGAGCGAAGGTCGGTTGCTTTGAAGCAGCTGAAGCAGAACTTAGTCGAATATCCCGACGTGACTTGGTCGGATGTCCACAACCGATACCAATCAAAGATCAGGTTCGAAGACAACCAACTAGGAGCCCCCTCGGGCTTGGTATATCCTAGTAGGCTTCTGGCAAAGGAGTCAAAGCCGAATAAAGTGAGATACCAACCATACACTAAAGATAGAAGAAATGCCCCAAGGCGCAACATCCCTCGCAATGACCGGAGGATGGATCGAGGATAGAATCTTCGAGGACTTGCTAGAAGACCTGGATTCGACAGGCACATAGGGATAATGGAGGCGCGCCGCTTATCGAAATACAACTTCAACGTCGACGTTTCAGACATCGTGTTCACCATTAGTAAAATCAGAGACATCAGGTAGCCAAGGCCTGTACAATCAGATCCTTTGCAAAGAAACCATAACTTAGTGTGTGAATTTCACAACACACATGGTGACAAGACCGAAGATTGTCGGCAACTCCAAGAAGAAGTAGCCTGACTACTCAAAAAAGGTCACCTCCAAGAATTCCTCAGCGACCGGGACAAATATTAGTTCCGGGAAAGAGAGGCGACCAAGAAGAATGAAACAAATGAGCCACAACATGTCATCCGCATAATCTTAGGAGGCATCGATGCTCCACAAGAACCCATGATCAGAAGAACAAAAATATCCATCACCAGAGAAAAGCGAACTCAAGATTACATACCCGAGGACGCTTTCACATTCAGCGACGAGTGTCACACCTCCTTTTTACGTCCCCGCGAGGGGTGAAGGAGTTTTTCCAATTAAAGGACAATCGAAATGGGATTTGTTTATTTATTTCAGAGTCGCCACTTGGGAGTTTTAGGGTGTCCCACGTCACCAATTTAATCCCGAATCGAGGAAAAGAATGACTCTGTATTACATTCCGCGAACCAGAAATCCGGATAAGGAATTCTGTTAACCCGAGAGAAGGTGTTAGGCATTCCCGAGTTCCGTGGTTCTAGCACGGTCGATCAACTGTCATATTCGGCTTGTTTATCTGATTTTATACAATTATGAGCTCATGTGCCAGTTTTAACTCTTTACCGCTTTTATTTAATGTGTATTTATTTAAGAGAAAGTGAACGTCATTTAAAGCGTGCTTTCGGATCGCGTCACATGAAATGCACCCGCAATCCTAAGCACACTCTATCCAACATTTTGGGATTTGATCTGGGTCGCATGAAATGCACACCCGAGTTTAAGAAGGTAATTTTATTAGAGTCGCATCTAAAGAGGCTAACGTGTTCTTATCTTTTGGGAGGGTCGTGACATCCACTGAACGACCCTTCTCGATTTTTCTAAATATTTTTAAACCTTTATTGGGGGGCCCGCAAATTTGCATTTATTTTATTTGGGCGAGGCTCGTCCCATTTTATTTTAAGGATAACCCTAGAAGTAACCATATTTTCTAATTTTTGTCTCTAAAAGAAAAGAAAGGATCCTAATTGATTACTATTAAAACTTGGGCTTCAAGTTCAAGTTCGTTCTCAAACAAAAGGAAGGACCTTTTAGCTTGGACCCGCTACTTAACTCAAAACCCGACTTTACATTACTGCTAAGCTTTGAATCACCATTATCCGTTCATTCTTGGGCCCAAAGAGTCCAAACCATGCTATTGGTGCATGTTTTAATTCCCAATAGCCACTGACATCGGGCCCAAAGTTGGCCCAAGTCACACAATCCTCATTAATACGCGTAAAATAGTCCAACTAGTTGAATATGCCTAATCCAAACAGATTTTCGATCTGAACCATTAACTAAAATCAATTACACTTATATGTTAAGAACCAACATGCGGACATGACTTACTGCAGTTCAGTATGGATTCAGCTTGAATATAAAACCTGATTTTAAATTCAAAATGATACTTCAACTATTTCTGGTTCTCTTTTACAAACGAAATTAAATCTAATCTAAAAGTACTAGCTATTTATAAATTTTAACTGGATGACTCCAAGTTTAAACAATCCAAAACAATGGCTAAGTGATGCGCAGGCATTACATGATCAACGCAAGCTCAACCGAAATAAACTGCTAACTCTACATTTATTGCTTCCAGGAACACGTCTAATGAGTTTAACAGTCTACCATTTGTCAATTAGTAATTCAATACAGCCCCGAAATGAACATGAATATCTAATCGAATATTTAAAGCTACAACAACTTTCAACACATTCCATTGAACAGATGGCAATTCATTGTTATTGATTTTCTAAATCACTCATACATGTGAACCAAGTCTCCACACCATTTTGGGATAGGAAAGTGTACCTGGTAGAAGAATAGAGATACAGTAGAACAGAAGTCAGCAGCAGTAGCAGTAGTACAGCAACAGATTCAGCAAAAAAACACAGCAGCAACCAAAATAGCCCAGCAATAGATTAAGACCCAACAGTGGCTTCAGAAAAACACCATACAGCAACACTAAATGCACCAGAAATTCCCAGCATGCGACCCCAGTACCCAAACAGCAATATAAACCACCACAGTATGACCCAAACTTGAGTTTGCAACAAGAGATAGACCATCAGACTCAAAAGACCCAACAAAACAACACCAGCTGCAGTCCGGAGGTTCCAGGATGCAACAGAAGGGACCTCTTTTATCCCTCAAACTAACTCTTTTAACTCTGGAAAACTAGCTCAACTTTCAGCCTATTTCTGACTTCTGAAGGTTTAGAAAAACAACAGCTAAGAGTTTTTAAACTATTTGAAACCATAGTGTTCAATCCTCTCAAAATCAGTCCCTCCTTACAAATCGGTTTTGTTCCTTTTTCCTTCAGAATCCAGTCCTTAAAAGTCATTTTTTTTTCTTTTTCAATCCCCCTTTTCAAACTGTCCTAAATGAGCCTGTTTATAGGCCAGAAATGGCAAGCCCCCAAGCTGCCTTCCCACTCTGCCCATACCCCCTTAAACTAATCAAAATGCCCATGATATTCCTGACAGACTCCCCATACCGCATGCTTTTCTCTTTTTTAATCAAAGTTATGGGTGTTTAACTTATTTTAATCAACCTCCCCCATGCAATTTAATCTTGTTCCCCACTATCCTTAAATAATATGTTAGTTTTGATAGTATTTAATACCCTACTGTCAGCCCAATTTAAACTAATCATCTTCTGATCTTTTCAAACCCCCAAACTACCCCTTTAACACATTTGTATTACTGTTTTACCCTAAGCTTCAACAGCCTGAAATTTGAACTTATGGAAGTTCAAACTGAAACTGCCCTAAACTGAGTTCTAGCTATTGCACTGCAGCTACAAACCATTCATAGATAATTTCAAACAATTAGCTAAACGACAATGGTTCGATCAATCATATGAAGCTATACGAATCAGAATATTTGAACATTCAGTCCTGTAAAACTAATCGATGACGTTTATTTAATCGACTATACTAATTATAACATAGAACAATCAATCGATTAAACAAATAACACGAACAGGTCCCCAAATGGCTTCAGACAACTTTGCACAAAACAGAGGAACAACATGAATGAAACACTTGACGACACTGATCAAATCGAGTATGTATCTCACCATACGTATTTAACAATAAACAGAAGAATAGTCGACCAAATAAAAAGGTCTTACGAAGATGGAAAAAATTAAAAGAAAAATATCAGTAAAATCCACAAACTAACTAAGCATGTTAACAAACTCAAACAACATTCAAACAAGAAATAGAAAAGAAAAGGAAAACTTACTTTGGAAGCTCAACAACAAACGACCCAGGCCTGACTGGATTTGACCATTTGAGGTCGAACGGACTTTAATTGAGGTGTTCTCAACCGAGAACACTTCGATTAAGGTCTATTAGACCCCAACCCTCCATTTAAACTGGACGGATTCCCAAAGTTCTTGTGTTCTAAGGTTTGAACAGTTCGATTTGGGGCTTGAGGGTTTGTGGGTAGATTCGGACCAAACCAAACTTGATTTGGTCACGAGTGAAGCCAGGGTAGTGACCGGTGTGAATCTGGGGTGGGTTGGTATAGATCGGGGTTTTGTTCGAACCTTCAAACAAAGATTCGAGACGATGGGGAATGATTCGAGGCAAAGGGCTAATGGATTCGTGTTCAGGGTGGTTGGGTGCATCAGGGGTGTTATTTTGGTGGTCATCGGCGTCGTGGTTGCCGGATTTACGGTGAAAGTGTATGGTGGCGGCTAGGGTTTGGAACGGGGGGTTTGGGTTCGTCTCTGGGATGATGGTGCACAGTAGGCGAGGGGTGGTTTGGTTTGGAGGCGTGGGTAAAGGGGTGGGGCCTTATATACGGAGGGGGAAAATGGATCCTGGCCGTTGGATCAGGTGAAATCGAGGGCCAGGATCCCTTCACTTAAAGGGAACGGTGTCGTTCCACTTAAAAGGAGGTCGGGCTGGTCCAGGTCCAAATAGGTCGGGCATCTAGGGGTGGTTTGAGTCCGTTGGATTAAATGAAATGAGCGGCTCTGATTAGACGCACCTAAACGGCGTCGTTTCAATTTAGACGGGAGGTGAACTGGACCGTTAGATCTGTTTGATCAACGGTCCATATCTTGATAGGCTAGAACGACTTCATTTGGGGAGGTCCTGGAAATCTGGTTTGGACTGGGTCATTGTAATTGGTTTGGGCCTGATTTTCAGTTGAATTTCTGGCCCAAATCAGGTATTTTCTTTTCCTTCTAATTAAACAAAAATTCCTAATCAAATAAAAACCAAAATTAAACTACACAAATATTAATTAACACCTAACAACAGTTATCACACGAATTAAAACATTTAATAAAATCACCATGACAACAAAATAGAATAAAAATGCATATTTTTTGTGATTTTCGTTCTTATAAAACAAACTTAATTACTCTTAATTGTAGAATCAAATTCTAAATACAAATATGACATATTTTTGTATTTTTAACAAATAAACATACATTGACAGATACAAATAATTATCCTAAAAATGCTACGAAAATTCTCAAAATTGCACATAAAGAAAAATCATTTTATTTTGAATTTTTGGGAGTGATTCTTATATAGGGCAAAAATCACGTGCTTACAGCTGCCCCTCTTTGTCCGAAGACACAAAGGGTTTTCGTGCAAAGATAAAGTGAGCGATTTTTCCCCATCTGAGTATTCCGTGTGAAGAATTTTTTGAAAAAGATTTAACCGAACCTTTGCTTCAAAGGTTTCCTACATATCCCTGGCTAGAAGGGAATCAGGTTAATGTCGTTCGGGAAGTTTTGGTAGCTGGGACTACCATGGGACTGCAATTTGCTGTTACTATTGCTGCATGCTGTTACTACTAATTACCGATCTCCTTATCACACTGTGCTTAAGAGAAAAATCAAGAAGCTAGGCTAGACTACAGATTACAAGATCCCATCTATCTTCCATTCATTCTTGATGCCTTGCTTTCTTGTCGGTTTGTGTCTATTCCAGTGCTTCTTTCTTCCGAGAACTGACGGGGATGACACCGGCCTTTTGCTTCTTGGAATACCAACTCTCACTGTCTGATTCGGTCCACCGGGGGTATGGCTTTCTTCATTAAGCTTTTCGGTGGTTTTCTGGGGGATACAACTTTCTTCGTCAGATTTGTTATGCTGGGCATGATTTAATGTTCACAGGCCGCTTCTTTCAGGATGCGTCTACTCTTCCATTTGACTCATGCGCTTGAATTTTCACTAGGACCTCTTGTTGCAACCTTCCGCTTTCCGGTGAGTTGCTGGTTTCAAGACCTGAAAATGCAAAGACCGAAAAAAATTCCTCTTGTTATACAAGTGGGCGCCTATTTATCTAAAACTATGGAAAGTATTCCTCTCATTATACAGGTGGGCGCCTATTTATCTAAAGCATAAAATATTTCTCTCATTATACAGGTGGGCGCCTATTTATCTAAGACATAAAAATATTCCTCTCATTATACAGGTGGGCGCCTATTTATCTAAGACATAAAAGTATTCCTCTCATTATACAGGTGGGCGCCTATTTATCTAAGACATAAAAATATTCCTCTCGTTATACAGGTAGGCGCCTATTTAACATAAGACATGAAGATATTCCTCTCATTATACAGGTGGGCGCCTATCTATCTAAGACATAAAGGTATTCCTCTCATTATACAGGTGGGCGCCTATCTATCTAAAGCAAAAAAGTATTTCTCTCGTTATACAGGTGAGCGCCTATTTATCTAAAACATAAAAATATTCCTCTCATTATACAGGTGGGCGCCTATTTAACATAAGACATGAAAATATTCCTCTCATTACACAGGTGGGCGCCTATCTATCTAAGACATAAAGGTATTCCTCTCATTATACAGGTGGGCGCCTATCTATCTAAAGCAAGAAAGTGTGGGCGCCTATTTATCTAAAGCATAAAAATATTCCTCTCATTATACAGGTGGGCGCCTATTTATCTAAGACATAAAAATATTCCTCTCGTTATACAGGTGGGCGCCTATTTAACATAAGACATGAAAATATTCCTCTCATTATATAGGTGGGCGCCTATCTATCTAAGACATAAAGGTATTCCTCTTATTATACAGGTGGGCGCCTATCTATCTAAAGCAAAAAAGTATTCCTCTCGTTATACAGGTGGGCTCCTATTTATCTAAAACATAAAAATATTCCTCTCATTATACAGGTGGGCGCCTATTTAACATAAGACATGAAAATATTCCTCTCATTACACAGGTGGGCGCCTATCTATCTAAGACATAAAGGTATTCCTCTCATTATACAGGTGGGCGACTATCTATCTAAAGCAAAAAAGTATTCCTCTCGTTATACAGGTGGGCGCCTATTTATCTAAAACATAAAAATATTCCTCTCATTATACAGGTGGGCGCCTATTTATCTAAAGCATAAAAATATTCCTCTCATTATACAGGTGGGCGCCTATTTATCTAAGACATAAAAATATTCCTCTCTTTATACATGTGGGCGCCTATTTATCTATGACATAAAAGTATTCCTCTCATTATACAAGTGGGCGCCTATTTATCTAAAACATAAAAATATTCCTCTCATTATATAGGTGGACGCCTATTTAACTAAGACATGAAAATATTCCTCTCATTATACAGGTGGACGCCTATTTAACTAAGACTATGAAAATTATTCTTAACTAAGTAATTGAATTTTTATCCTCGTTCCTCCGAGAAAATTTTGACAATGGCAGAAAATTTTCTGCCCGGTTTTGGTGACCTTCTTTGTGGCGTGTCTTTCTGCCATCATCAACCTTTATTTTCCTGTAGAAATCAAAGAAAATTTTGTTAGTTTTTACATGGTGAGTGATCGTGTTACTCCTGCTGGGGGATAATTTTTCCTTTCCCTTTTCCTTGCTCTGTGCTCCCAAAACTGGGTGGGGATAAAGTTGCTTGCTGGGGATGATATTTCTGCTGGGGATGGTATTTCGGCTGGGGATGATATTTCTGCTGGGGATGATATTTCTGCTGGGATGATATTTCTGCTGGGGATGATTTTCCATTTATCCCTTCCCCGCTCTTTTGTTTCAAACATGCTGGGGGAGTCCTCTTCAACTCCAAAACTACTCCCTTAAAAGTTTATTTTCTTCCAACACTGCAGGGCATAAAATGTTATCATCTGGGGATAACGTTATTGAGGATAGGACTGTTGGGGTTATCTTGCTGCGGATTAATTCTCTCTTCCTCCTTCCCCCTTTCTGTGTTCTCTGACCACCTTGGACCTTGGTCAGTGATCTATCGAAGTTCTACTGGGGATCTTCTTGGAACTTGGTCCATAAGTCCCTCAACCATTGTTTTCCGCTTTTCTTCATATTCCCCTTAACTTTCTAGGCCAGTTTGTCATTTGGTCTTGCAACAAACGGCTTTTGTCTTATTGCCTTGACTTTGGCCTGTCCCCTTCGCATTTTGCTTTGTACCATTTTGGCCCCTGGTAGTAAACTCGGAAAAATCCTTCTCAAAACAAATTTCTGGAAAAAGTCTTTTTAGACAAAGAAATGAAAAAGAGAAAAATCTTTCAGAACAAATGCTGGGGGAGAAGAAAAGGAAAGAACTTATCTGGATGGTATGACTGGTCCCAACGATCATGTCGAGCATTAAGGATTAATCGACCCAATCTAGTTATATCAATCAATCTTCCTGATGGCCTCACTTGCTGGGGATAAATAGGTGCCCACCTCTTCGCAAATGCGAATCCTTTTTGCCAATCTATCTTGTCGCCTTATAGTGCCCTTCGAGGGGGTTTCACTAATATGACTCTCTCCTTTCTCTCAGCTCCCATCGCCTTAAGGTGCCTGTGAAGGTTTTTACCGATAAGACTCTCTCGTTTTATTTCTCTCATCTTTCGTCGCCTTATGGTGCCTGTGAAGGTTTTCACCGATAAGACTCTCTCATTTTATTTTATTTTTCAGTTGGGGATTGGAGTGCTGCCGATATGACTCTCTCTTCTGGGGATTCTTTTCGGCTATCAATTCATTTCTAGTTTATGATCTTCTTCTTTGCTGGGGCTCAGAGTATCGTCCTCGGCTTTCATTTGCCTGACTTGGCACCTCTCGGATATTAATCGGGAGGTCTTTTTTGGACATAGATGTTGGTTTTGGTGTGGGGCTAAAAGAAACGCTGTCAAAAATTCAAAATAACTTTGATGGGTGAAACACTATAACTCTTGTAATCAAACCTTTTTTGAAATTTTAAAACATAACTTCTGCCCCAGCTTTCTTGCTTGGGGGATTTTTTTTTGTCACACTATGTCGAACTATGCACACCATGACCGAGCCGTGAGGCGCCTAAGTATCCTCTTTGAGTAATCAGGTCAAACGTAATTCCCACGATTCCTTTGTTTTTCTTATGACCTTTATCTTGTTTTCATTTTTTCTTTTCTTCTTTTTTTTCATATATTTTTTCCATTAGTGACTCCAAAAGAGGGGTATGAAAGAATAAATAAGGCTCAAAGGGGGAAGCAAAGGAAAAAAGTGTTTAGATAGAAGAAAGAATTGTCTCCGTCATTTCATTATCCAATAAATACCAAGTACAAACAAACGAACCAATAACTATCATAATCAAAGAAATTACGCATAATATCTTTTGACTGCATCAGAATTGATAGCCATGTCGACGCATCTTCCTTCGGTATCTATTAGACATAAAGCGCCATTGGAGAACACTCTGGTCACAACATAAGGCCCTTGCCAATTTGGGGCGAACTTGCCTTTTGCTTCGATCTGATGTGGGAGGATCCGTTTCAATACTTGTTGCCCTACTTCAAATTTTCTGGGGCGCACCTTCTTATTGTATGCCCTTGCCATTCTCTTCTGATACAACTGGCCATGACACACTGCTGCCAATCTTTTTTCATCTATTAAGTTCAACTGCTCCAGTCGAGCTTTGACCCATTCATCGTCGTCAATCCCGGCTTCAGCGACAATTCTGAGGGACAAAATTTCGACCTCTGCTGGTATTACTGCTTCAGTTCCGTATACCAATAAATAAGGAGTTGCACCTACAGAAGTCCGGACTGTAGTGCGATAACTCAACAAGGAAAAGGGTAATTTCTCATGCCATTGTCTAGATCCTTCTACCATCTTCCTCAGTATCTTCTTGATGTTCTTATTGGCTGCTTCAACTTCTCCATTCGCCTTGGGACAATATGGGGTGGAATTGCAGTGTGTAATCTTAAACTGTTGGCATACCTCCCTCATCAAATTGTTGTTAAGATTTGCACCATTATCCGTGATGATCACTTTTGGGACCCTAAATCTGCAGATGATATGGGAGTGAACAAAATCCACCACTGCCTTCTTGGTTACCGACTTGAAAGTTTTAGCTTCAACCCACTTGGTGAAGTAGTCGATGGTCACCAGAATGAACCTATGGCCGTTGGTTGCTGCCGACTCAATAGGCCCAATGACATCCATGCCCCATGCGACAAATGGCCATGGCGCTGACATTGTATGCAATTCTGTCGGCGGAGAATGAATCAGATCTCTGTGTATCTGACATTGCTGGCATTTCCGCACGAAATCGATACAATCATGCTCCATAGTAAGCCAATAGTACCCTGCTCGAAGAATCTTCTTTGCCAATACATATCCGCTCGCATACGTCCCACAAACCCCAGCATGCACCTCTGCCATAATTGTCGTGGCCTGACCGGCGTCTATACACCTTAGAAATCCCAAGTCTGGGGGTTCTTTTGTACAACATTCCTCCACTGAGGAAGAAACCATTTGACAAACGCCGAATGGCTCTTTTTTGGTCTCCGGTGGCCTGCTCCGGGTATATCCCCATCTTGAGGTACTCCTTTATGTCATAAAACCATGGCTCGCCATCCACTTCCTCCTCTACCATGTTGCAATAAGCATGCTGATCACGAACCTGAATGTGCAATGGGTCAACATGAATTTTATCGGGGTGGTGTAGCATTGATACTAAGGTGGCCAATGCATCGGCAACCTCATTATGAACTCTTGGGATGTGTCTGAATTCCACTGATCGAAATCGCTTGCTCAGATCGTGCGAACATTGTCGATATGGTATGAGTTTCAAATCCCGTGTTTCCCATTCACCCTGAATATGATGCACCAGGAGGTCCTAGTCTCCCATGACCAAAACGTCCTGGACATCCATGTCTGCAGCTAGTCGCAGACCCAAAATGCATGCTTCATACTCGGCCATATTGTTGGTACAATAGAAACGTAGTTGAGCTATAACAGGATAGTGACGTCCTGTTTCAGAAATGAGTACCGCTCCTATTCCAACCCCTTTCGCGTTTGTGGCTCCATCAAAGAAAAGCTTCCAATTTGGTTCCTCGGGTAATTCCAGCTCACCTATATGCATTACTTCCTTGTCCGGAAAATACGTCCTCAAAGGCTCGTATTCTTCATCAACGGGATTCTCATCCAAGTGATCGGCCAGTGCTTGGGCTTTCATGGTCGTCCTCGTCACATAGACGACATCAAACTCTGTGAGCAAAATTTGCCATTTTGCTAACCTCCCTGTAGGCATAGGTTTCTGGAAGATGTATTTTAATGGATCCAAACGGGAAATGAGATAAGTAGTATATGAGGACAAATAGTTCTTCAACTTCTGAGCCACCTAAGTGAGGGCGCAACATATCCTCTCGAGTTGAGTGTACTTGACCTCATATGCTGTAAACTTCTTGCTAAGATAATAAATGGCCTGCTTCTTCCTTCCTGTAATGTCGTGTTGCCCCAACACGCAGCCAAACGAATTCTCCAGGACCGTCAGATAAAGAATTAATGGTCTCCCCGGCTCAGGTGGGACCAACACAGGTGGATTTGACAGATACCCTTTGATCTGGTCGAAGGCTTCTTGACACTCCGCCGTCCAGTCTACCGCAGCATCTTTCTTCAGCAACCGAAATATGGGTTCACAAGTCGCGGTGAGTTGAGCGATGAACCTGCTGATATAATTTAGTCTTCCCAACAGACTCATTACCTCCGTTTTATTCTTTGGCGGTGGAAAATCCTGGATGGATTTGATCTTGGATGGGTCCAACTCAATACCCCGTTGACTGACGATGAATCCTAACAGCTTTCCTGATGGAACCCCGAAGTTGCATTTGACCGGGTTGAGCTTAATATCATACCTTCGCAGTCTTTGAAAGAACTTCCTTAGGTATGCTGCATGGTCTTCCTGACGCCAAGACTTTATGATCGCATCATCTACGTACACTTCGATTTCTTTGTGTATCATGTCATGAAACACAGTAGTCATTGCTCGTATGTACATTGCCCCAGCATTCTTCAATCCAAATGGCATTACTCGGTAGTAGTAAATTCCCCATGGCGTAATGAAAGCCGTCTTTTCCGCATCTTCTTCGTCCATTAAGATCTGATGATATCCTGCATAGCAATCCACAAAGGATCTGATCTCGCGCCCAGCGCAATTATCGATAAAGATATGGATGTTGGGCAATGGAAAATTATCTTTAGGACTTGCCTTGTTGAGATTGCGGTAGTCGACACATACCCTGATTTGCCCATCCTTCTTCGGCACTGGTACCACATTGGCCAACCAATCGGGATATCGAGTGACCCGAATAACTTTTGCCTGCAGCTGTTTGGTCACTTCTTCTTTGATCTTCACACTCATATCCGTCTTAAACTTCCTCAGTTTTTTCTTGACCGGAGGGTATGCCGGGTCAGTGGGCAATTTATGAACCACTAGATCGGTGCTTAATCCCGGCATATCATCATATGACCATGCAAAAACATCTTTGAACTCAATGAGGGCTTTGATTAATTCCTCCCTGATGTTTGGCTCAGTGTGGATGCTGATTTTGGTTTCTCTAACGTTATCTGCATCCCCTAGATTTACAGCTTCGGTGTCATTCAGATTAGGCTTGGGTTTCTCTTCGAATTGGCACAATTCTCGGTTTATTTCTTCGAAGGTTTCATCCTCGTCATATTCGGACTCATCATCATAACCGATCTCTTGTATAATTAAGTCGGAGTCAGATTGATTTATTAGACTAGGTCGAAGATCCGTTGTGCATGCCATGTCATTAGAACAAGTATAAAGAGAACTGTTCAGAAAGAGAAAAGAACAAAACAAAATTAAAATGAGACAAGAAAAGAGAATTTTATTAAAAATGCGGGATAACAGGGTTCACACTTTACAAAATAAAATGAGATTTGGATTACACCCTGGAATAATCCGAAAAACAAGAAGGAAAATCAAAGCCTACTACCAGGACTCCCCCCGGGTAGGAAGAGGAGTAACCGTCCAATTGTTGGTATTGGCCTTAGGCCCCAAAACTGTAGGTCTGCTCTGCTGGAACCCTCTCCAACTTCTATCACATGGACATCAACGAACAACCTTTCGAAGCTCTGATTCAAATCCCCGTCTATCCCAATCAATGGCCCGATAATTTTCGGGACCGGTGATCCCTTGGCACTTGCTCTATCAAAGGATTTGGAGAGACACAGAATTGGTTTGGGAAGAACCCAAACTCTCTTCTTCATTTTCCGCGCTCGCTTTACATCTACCGCAGTAGGTTTGAACCCCAATCCAAAGATCTCTAAATTCTTGGGCAAGGAGACAGGTTGAACAATCCCATGAAGCTCAGACCCCAGGCCTTTTCCTGGCACAAACCCACTACCCAGCATATCTGAAACCATCATGACGGTTGCGGAAGCTACCCTGGGGTGTGGAATGCTTTCACCCTCGGGAATCTTGTTTGCTGACACTGCATCGAAAATCTGGTAAACCCAGGGACCTTTGTCATCATTGGTTTCTATGAAGGGCACAATGGCGCCTCCCATGGTGCACGCAGTGTCTTCCCCATGCAGCACGACATCTTGTCTGTCCCATTCGAACTTGACCATTTGATGCAAGGTGGATGGCACCGCTTTGGCCGCGTGGATCCACGGTCGTCCCAACAACAGGTTATAAGATACCGCGGCATCCAATACCTGGAACTCCATAGTAAACTTAACCGGGCCGATGGTTAACTCAAGTATAATATCCCTCATGGTGTCAGTTCCACTTCTGTCAAATCCTCGAACGCAAATGTTGTTCTTGTGGATTCTACCATGGTCAACCTTCAACTGGTTTAGGGTGGATAATGGACAAATATTGGCACTTGAACCGTTATCCACCAACGCCCGAGTAACTGCCGAATCTTCATATTTGACAGTCAAGTAGAGAGCTTTATTATGTTCCGTGCCCTCCACTGGCAGGTCATCATCAGAAAACGTTACCCTGTTTACCTCAAAAATTTTGTTGGCAATCGTTTCAAGGTGGTTTACTGAAATTTCATTGGGAACATGAGCTTCATTCAGTATCTTCATCAGGGCCCGGCGATGTTCATCCGAATGGATCAATAGTGATAACAATGAAATCTAGGCCGGTGTTTTCTTCAATTGTTCGACCACGGAGTAATCCTGCACTTTCATCTTTTTTAAGAATTCCTCCGCCTCTTCTTCCGACACGGGTTTCTTTGTTACTGCTGGGTTGGACCTTCTCAACTCCACTGGAGCAAAACACCGTCCCGATCGAGTCAGTCCCTGCGCCTCACAACTATCCTCCTCCACTTGCTTTCCCTTGTACATTACCACTGCCTTTTCATACTTCCAAGGCACGACCTTGCTATCAATCAATGGCAATTGGACTACCGGCTTTATGATGGCCGATTCCCTGCAGACCCCTTTCACAATAACTACGGATGTGGATGACGTTCCCGATACTACCAATTTGGTTGGCCCAGGTTTCCTTGTTGCGGTGGATGGACTCTTCCCTAATATCACCACTGGCTTGACATCTTCCCCCTTCAACTGTACCCATGCTTCCCCACCGGTCGATTCTTCTTTCGGAGCGGCATGGATCATCGTCACTGTCTGTGAGGGTTTCCTCGGCTCTCCTCCCTTGTATACCAACTCGATCATGTGAGCTTCGTGGTGTACTGGCAATGGGTTCTGGTTGATGTTGGGTGCCTCTGGCGTCTGGACCTCGATCTTGTTGGCATCAATAAGATCTTGTATCGTATGCCTCAACCTCCAACACTTTTCGGTATCATGCTCAAGCATTCCTGACCAGTACTCATAGCTTATCGATCGGTCCAAATTTTGGGGTGGGGGGTTTGGCCCTCTAGGCTCGACAGGATTCACCAAACCTAGCTGCCTCAATTTGTGGAACAAGGCGGTATAGGTCTCTCCCAACTCAGTAAAGGCTCTCTGTCTCTATAGCCTGTCATTTCTAGCAGCTTGATTTCCTCGAAAGCCCGCCCCTGGAGGGTTCCTGTCTGCCCTTGGTGGAGGATAGGCATTTTTTGGTGGAGGGTATGTGTTTTGTGGAGGTGCATATGCGTTTTGGGGAGCCGGCGCGCGCCATTGCGGGCGAACCGGAGGCTGAGTGTATGTTTGGGCTTGGTGCATAGAGAAGTGTGGCTCTTGAGGTGGATAATAGTGTTGTGGTGGGCTGTATGGATAATTTGGACTGTGGAGTCTGGGTTGGTTGTATTATGGTTTGCCGGACCTGGACCAACTGCCTGCCTCAACCGTGGCGACTTCTTCTTTCTTCTTCCTCCCCAGCGCACCTCATATGCCGCTCTGAATAGCCTAGGTTGTTTCCTTGAGCGCAGAGTAATTCAGGATTTTATCGGACCTCAGTCTCTCCTCTATCATGACCCCTATCTTTACTACTTCATTGAAGGATTTTCCAACCGTCGTCACCAAGTGACCAAAGTAAGTTGGATCCAGCGTTTGCAGGAAGTAGTCCACTATTTCTCCCTCTCTCATGTGAGGATCAACCCTGGCTGCCTGTTCTCTCCAGCGGAAACCAAACTCGCGAAAGCTTTCCCCAGGCTTCTTTCCGGTCCTCAGTAATGTGAAAGGGACTATCTCGAGATTGTATTGAAAGTGACCCGCGAAAGCCTGCGCTAGATCATCCCAAGTGTACCATCTTCTGGGATCTTGCCTGGTATACCATTCCAATGCCGATCCACTTAAGCTTTGACCGAAGTAAGCTATTAGTAACTCATCTTTGCTGCCTGCTCCTCTCATTTTGCTACAGAAGCCTCGCAAATGTGCCATAGGATCACCGTGCCCTTCGTATAAGTCAAACTTAGGCATCTTGAATCCTGCCGGGAGTTGGACGTCCGGGAAAGGGCATAGGTCCTTGTATACCACGCTGACCTGGTTGCCCAATCCACGCATGCTCCTGAAGGATTGCTCCAGGATTTTGAACTTCCTCATTACCTCCTCCTGCTCTGGAACCTTAGCCGGCTTTTCAATCTCCGTCGGGACCTCCAAGTGTGGATTATAGGTATGGGGTTCTGGTGCATTGAAGGTGGGTTCAGGGGGATAGTACTGCGCATCGTGAGCCTGAAACAATGGCTCACTAGTTGATCTTTGCAGTGTGGTTGGTGTGGGTCCCATAAAAGTGGGAACATTTGGTGTTGGGAGATGTTGATGGAGTGGTGGAGCTTGGGAATCATAGGGGCTTCTCTCCTGATAATAGCGGTGATTCAAGAGGCTTGTTGAAGGGCCAGAGTGAGGGTATTCCGGCATATGCCCTGGTGTAAGAGCAACGGGTGGTTCAGGGCTCTTTTGTACTTTAGCCAAGGCTAACTGCATCGCATTCATCTCCAATCCCATCCTCTCTATCTTCGCCATTGCCTCTTTCAGCAACTGGCTTACTGGCCTTTCTTCCTCGGCACTATTTTCTGAAGTAGTCATGATTATCGGTACAGGTCCCTTGGATCTGGTTTGATAAGGGTGTGATGCCAGAACGCTTTAACAACTAACTGTCTGGTATTTGGGAAAACAACAAACTTGTTAGCGTTAGAGTTTAACAGATTTGGTAATCGCACGTTGGGGATGCAATGCTCCTAAGCAGTTAACCATTTCTAACATGTTTTTGCTTCAACCGCATGCGTCATCCCGGCTTGCTTTATTTGTGCCTTTAAAGTAATTTGGGAACCCTCCGCTTTCCTCTCTATTATTCTTCTTTCTTTTCTTCTCTGTTTTTTTTCTTTTTCTTTTTCTTTCTTTTAGTGGTGGTCAAATCTTATGTGGATTGCCTACGTATCACGTCCCCGCGTGAATCAGACCGGACGTAGTTCTGCCACAAAGTAAAGACACAAAATTCTTTTGGAATCATTCAATTCATCACCAAAATTTGCTATTACAAACTACTTATTTCAAACAAAGAAATAGCAAAAATACAAATTCCAAAATTCTTAACCTGACTTGAAAAAAACAACATATGGGAAGACAATGGACCCATAAAGCCAACAAACAAGACTCGAACTAGGGATACATTAAAGATTTCAACTTAGGTGCTCGCGAGGCATCATTCGGCCTTTCCGCGGGTTTTGGTGTAAGACCCCTCTGCAAGCTCTTCAACTCATTCATGATCCGGTTGACATAGCCCATGATGGAGGCAAGAAGGGTATCACGAGGTATTTGCTCACCTGCTGGGCATCTCATGTAGATGTAGTGCCCAATCTCATCAATCCTACCCCGGATGTTATCCCTTTCCCTGAACAGTTGTTCTATTTGTCAGTTCTTTAGTCCCAACATTTGAGCATTGTCGGTGAGTCGATCCTGAAACCTCTCCATTCGTTCTTCCGTTATGGCCATTAAATCATAACAGCGTCTTCTGTCTGCCCGGGCATCTCAGGCTTGTTTAAAGACCCGCTCCTGGAGAGTGGAGTTTGTTTCTCTTAATAGTCCAATGCTTATTTCAGAATCCCTTATGACTTGTTGTAGATGCTTTCTCCGTTCCATTGTCCGTTTTGCCCACCTGACCCGCATTCTTGCTATGCAAGCCTCGGATCTCTCCAAGTCCTATCGGCTTTTGCTGACATGGTTTCACAACTCTGCTATCAACCTTTCATTGGAGCGACGTTTCTGTCGGTCGTTGTTACTCTTACTGACTTGGCGAATTCGGGCTTTCAGTGCCTGGTTTTCTTTGGTTAATTTATTCTTTTCACCCTGCTCCGAGGTGACTTGCACGCTGTTCTCAAATATAAGCCTTTCAACTTGTCGCTTCAGCTTCCTGATTTCAGCCCGATAACCTTCTTCTCTCGCTAACCAGCGCCACTGTTCCTACGAATCATCCGTAAATTGTTGGATGTGATCTCTTTTAGCAGGTCTCTGACGAGTCTGGAACCTTCTCCCAAACCACACATCGTACTTTGTGTCTACCTCACCATTAGCCAGTTCTCGAACCATAGTCTTGGGATCAAGGAATCTACATTCGTGCCACAACTTTCTAATTTTTCCTTCATGGAATACGACTCCTGGGCTCAACTCAATGCCGTGCTTGCTTAAATCATCATTAGTGGGAATTACCTGAAATCTTCCAAGCTGGCGCAACACTCGATGAGGAGCATATGGTTGGATGTTGCGAACTCCCATCAAAAGAATATGACATTCCTTGGTCGCCATGTATATTACCTTAGTATCAGACAACCACCCAAATGCCCATTCAATTTGGTCGGCTGTTGTTGACCTCAATCGTGTAAGCCATGCTTCGACACCTTCGGGGAATACAACGCCTGTCATTCGTTTCTCAAAACCGCTGATACAGTTTTTTTCGGTTAATCCGTGGTTCATGTATCCCACTCGATGACAGAGGTGTTCTTGCATCCACAGCTGGAGTAACAGATTGCATCCTTGGAAGAAATTGCCTCCTTCTCGGCATATAGTTAAAGCTCGGTAGATTTCGGACAAAACCAAAGGAACCACGGTACTGTTAGTTTTTTTGATTGCAACATCAGCCGTCCCTACAAGGCCTATCTCTATTTTCTTATCATTGCGGGGACAAACCACGATTCCCAGGAATGCTATTATGAATGCCAAAGTACGTCTCGCCTCCCACTTGTTTCTGTTCCCAGCATGAATTAGTCCGAGGTCCGGCTCTTCAAAACCCTGAGGAGTACCATATCGTTGATATAAGAATTGGAGAGCACAACATCCTCTCGACAAATCATCATTTTGCAACTTCCCACTAATGCTTAGCAAATCCAAAAACCCGTGCGGAGATACTGGTCTTGGTGAAAGTAAATATTGTCCTCTTAATTTCCCATTCAATTCCGCATATCCGGCGATTTCCTCTAGTGTAGGTGAAAGTTCGAAGTCAACAAAATGGAATACATTGCGGGTTGGGTCCCAGAACGGTATTAGGGCCTCGAGGATATCTGTCCTCGGCTTGATATTCAACAGATTGACAAAACCTCCCAAAATTCTTCCCACTATCTCTTTACTATCGCCTTTCAAGTCATTCCACCACATGTGGAGTTGTAGAGGGATCTCGCTAAAGACTGAGAACGTTTCATTTTGATTCGTGCTCATCCTGCACATTTATTAAGGTGATTAAAGAAGGAAAACTTTTATTCGACTCAAAACAAAACTATCTATATTCCATTTTTTTTATTTTGAAGATGAAGGACTCCGTTTTCAGATATGGCCTTTCAACACTTCGGGGACGAAGATTTTAAGGCTTTGTAGGTCTACCGGTCAAAAAAATCACAAAAATGGCCGTTTGGGCAAATTCAGCCATCTGGCGTCCCTTTCAAGAATACTCGGCTATTTATGGCAAAACAGCCTGACTCGATTTGTTTTTCTGATGAAATTAACATTTGGCATATTTTGGTTATTTTTGCAAAAGGGGAGGTTGGACCCATTTAGCGCTGCCTACGTATCTCACATCCGGTGAGAATCAAACCGGCGTAGTTCGCCAAATTAAACAAACTATATATATATATAAAAAAACAACATATTTTCACTTCCCTCGGCAAATAACCTATTTTGAAACAAAAAGCAAGACTCTTTTCGTTTTCATTTTTCATGGCAAGACAACCTATTTTTTTTTATTTAGTTTTTCAACAAACAATAAAACAACCTATTTTCCCAAACTAACATAAAGACTCTTTTCGTTTTCTTTTCTGCGATCAATTTCCAAAACTAAAGACTCTTTTTTTTTTCTATTTTTCCTTTGCCTAAACCAACTATCAAAAATAAAGATTTTTTTTTCGGTAGAGTTTCGACACTATTTGGACATTGTTATTTTTTCAAAACAGAAATTTAACCCTATACACTGCTATTTTTCTTTCTCTCTCTCTTTTCTTTCAATATTCAAAACCGGTCATCATGCAAGTCCAAAGCAAATAAATTCACAAGCAGTGAGTAGGATGCATCAGGATGGTCTTTTCTATTTCAGGTTGCTATTCCTAGACGTACCCAACCCCTGTGTTGAGTCCCCTAAGTCAAAAATGCACATGATGCAGATAAGCGTTCCTACTAGGGATCCGGCATGAAGTTGAGTTATTCTAGGTTCAGAACTTGGGTGTTTGTTCTAGACCTGGCTTACCCGAGCGGACAGCTCGAGCCGAGGGGGAGGCAGCAATCTGGGAATACAGAAGCTTCATCGGCTTTGCAACTTATCCAAACCTCGTTCTAAATTGGGATTTGACACTATACAGAAAAGAAGTCGTACAAAGTACGCCCTTCTTCATGATTTAGAAGACTCAGAGAGGAGATGGGTTTCGGCACAGTTTATATACAGTTCACAAAATATCAAAGCGGTAAAAGCAGTTAGTTAGCATATTATGCACAGATCATGTAACAAAATCAGATAAAGCTGAATACAACAATTATTCCAAGCTCGAATTTTGAACCCTGAACCGGAGATTCTGGGTTCGATTTCCCCAGCGGAGTCGCCAGAGCTGTCACACCTCCTTTTTACGTCCCCGCGAGGGGTGAAGGAGTTTTTCCAATTAAAGGACAATCAAAACGAGATTTATTTATTTATTTCAGAGTCGCCACTTGGGAGTTTTAGGGTGTCCCAATTCACTAATTTAATCCCGAATCGAGGAAAAGAATGACTCTATATTACAGTCCGCGAACTAGAAATCCGGATAAGGAATTCTGTTAACCCGGGAGAAGGTGTTAGGCATTCCCGAGTTCCGTGGTTCTAGCACGGTCGCTCAACTGTCATATTCGGCTTATTTATCTGATTTTATACAATTATGAGCTCATGTGCCAGTTTTAACTCTTTACCGCTTTAATTTAATGTGTATTTATTTAAGAGAAAGTGAACGTCATTTAAAGCGTGCTTTCGGATCGCGTCACATGAAATGCACCCGCAATCTTAAGCACACTCTATCCAACGTTTTGGGATTTGATCTGGGTCGCATGAAATGCACACCCGAGTTTAAGAAGGTAATTTTATTAGAGTCGCATCTAAAGAGGCTAACGTGTTCTTATCTTTTGGGAGGGTCGTGACATCCACTAAACGACCCTTCCCGATTTTTCTAAATATTTTTAAACCTTTATTGGGGGCCTCGCAAATTTGCATTTTTTTATTTGGGCGAGGCTTGTCCCATTTTATTTTAAGGATAACCCTAGAAGTAACCATATTTTCTAATTTTTGTCTCTAAAAGAAAAGAAATGATCCTAATTGATTACTATTAAAACTTGGGCTTCAAGTTCAAGTCCGGGCTCAAATAAAAGGAAGGACCTTTTAGCTTGGACCCGCTACTTAACTCAAAACCTGAGTTTACATTACTGCTAAGCTTTGAATCAACATTATCCGTTCATTCTTGGGCCCAAAGAGTCCAAACCATGCTATTGGTGCAAGTTTTGATTCCCAATAGCCACAGACATCGGACCCAAAGTTGGCTCAAGTCACACAATCCTCATTAATACGCGCAAAATAGTCCAACTAGTTGTATATGCCTAATCCAAACAGATTTCCGATCTGAACCATTAACTAAAATCAATTACACTTATATGTTAAGAACCAACATGCGGACATGACTTACTGCAGTTCAGTATGGATTCAGCTTGAATATAAAACCTGATTTTAAATTCAAAAGATACTTCAACTATTTCTGGTTCTCTTTTACAAACGAAATTAAATCTAATCCAAAAGTACTAGCTATGTATAAATTTTAACTGGACGACTCCAAGTTTAAACAATCCAAAACAATGGCTAAGTGATGCGTAGGCATTACATGATCAACGCAAGCTCAACCGAAATAAACTGCTAACTCTACATTTATTGCTTCCAGGAACACGTCTAATGAGTTTAACAGTCTACCATTTGTCAATTAGTAATTCAATACAGCCCCGAAATGAACATGAATATCTAATCAAATATTTAAAGCTACAACAACTTTCAACACATTCCATTGAACAGATGGCAATTCATTGTTATTGATTTTCCAAATCACTCATACATGTGAACCAAGTCTCCACACCATTTTGGGATAGGAAAGTGTACCTGGTAGAAGAACAGAGATACAGTAGAACAGAAGTCAGCAGCAGTAGCAGTAGGACAGCAACAGATTCAGCAAAAAAACACAGCAGCAACCTAAATAGCCCAGCAATAGATTAAGACCCAACAGTGGCTTCAGAAAAACACCATACAGCAACACTAAATGCACCAGAAATTCCCAGCATGCGACCCCAGTACCCAAACAGCAATACAAACCACCATAGTATGACCCAAACTTGAGTTTGCAACAAGAGATAGACCAGCAGACTCAAAATACCCCACAAAACAACACCAGCTGCAGTACGGAGGTTCCAGGATGCAACAGAAGGGACCTCTTTTATCCCTCAAACTAACTCTTTTAACGCTGGAAAACTAGCTCAACTTTCAGCCTATTTCTGACTTCTGAAGGTTCAGAAAAACAACAGCTAAGAGTTTTTAAACTGTTTGAAATCTTAGTGTTCAATCCTCTCAAAATCAGTCCCTACTTACAAATCCGTTTTGTTCCTTTTTCCTTCAGAATCCAGTCCTTAAAAGTCAGTTTTTTTTTCTTTTTCAATCCCCCTTTTCAAACTGTCCTAAATGAGCCTATTTATAGGCCAGAAATGGCAAGCCCCTAGGCTGCCTTCCCACTCTGCCCATACCCCCTTAAACTAATCAAAATGCCCATGATATTCCTGACATACTCCCCATACCGCATGCTTTTCTCTTTTTTAATCAAAGTTATGGGTGTTTAACTTATTTTAATCAACCTCCCCCATGCCATTTAATCTTGTTCCCCACTATCCTTAAATAATATGTTAGTTTTGATAGTATTTTAATACCCTACTGTCAGCCCAATTTAAACTAACCATCTTCTGATCTTTTCAAACCCCCAAACTACCCTTTTAACCCCTGTGTATTACTGTTTTACCCTAAGCTTCAACAGCCTGAAATTTGAACTTATGGAAGTTCAAACTCAAACTGCCCTAAACTGAGTTCTAGCTATTGCACTACAGCTACAAACCATTCACAGATAATTTCAAACAATCAGCTAAACGACAATGGTTCGATCAATCATATGAAGCTATACGAATCAGAATATTTGAATATTCAGTCCTGTAAAACTAATCTACGACATTTATGTAATCGACTATACTAATTATAACATAGAACAATCAGTCGATTAAACAAATAACACGAACAGGGCCCCAAATGGCTTCAGACAGCTTTGCACAAAACAGAGGAACAACATGAATGAAACACTTGACGACACTGATCAAATCGAGTATGTATCTCACCATACGTATTTAACAATAAATAGAAGAATAGTCGACCAAATAAAAAGGTCTTACGAAGATGGAAAAAATTGAAAGAAAAATATCAGTAAAATCCACAAACTAACTAAACATGTTAACAAACTCAAACAACATTAACAATAAACAGAAGAATAGTCGACCAAATAAAAAGGTCTTACGAAGATGGAAAAATTGAAAGAAAAATATCAGTAAAATCCACAAACTAACTAAACATGTTAACAAACTCAAACAACATTTAAACAAGAAACAGAAAAGAAAAGGAAAACTTACTTTGGAAGCTCAACAACAAACGACCCAGGCCTGACTGGATTTGACCATTTGAGGTCGAACGAACTTTAATTGAGGTGTTCTCAACCGAGAACACTTCGATTAAGGTCTATTAGACCCTAACCCTCCGTTTAAACTGGCCAGATTCCCAAAGTTCTTGTGTTCTAGGGTTTGAACAGTCCGATTTGGGGCTTGAGGGTTTGTGGGTAGATTCGGACCAAACCAAACTTGATTTGGTCACGAGTGAAGCCAGGGTAGTGACCGGTGTGAATCTGGGGTGGGTTGGTGTAGATCGGGGTTTTGCTCGAACCTTCAAACGAAGATTCAAGATGATTGGGAATGATTCGAGGCAAAGGGCTAATGGATTCATGTTCAGGGTGGTTGGGTGCATCAGGGGTGTTATTTTGGTGGTCATCGGCGTCGTGGTTGCCGGATTTACGGTGAGAGTGCATGGTGGCGGCTAGGGTTTGGAATGGGGGGTTTGGGTTCGTCTCTGGGACGATGGTGCACAGTAGGCGAAGGGGTGGGTTTGGTTTGGGGGCGTAGGTAAAGGGGTAAGGCCTTATATACGGAGGGGGAAAATGGATCCTGGCCGTTGGATCAGGTGAAATCGAGGGCCAGGATCCTTCACTTAAAGGGAACGGTGTCGTTCCACTTAAAAGGAGGTCGGGCTGGTCCGGAGCCAAATGGGTCGGGCATCTGGGGGTGGTTTGAGTCCGTTGGATTAAATGAAATGAACGGCTCTGATTAGACGCACCTAAACGGCGTCGTTTCAATTTAGACGGGAGGTGAACTGGACCGTTAGATCTGTTTGATCAATGGTCCATATCTGATAGGCTAGAACGACGTCGTTTGGGGAGGTCCTGGAGATCTGTTTTGGACTAGGTCATTGTAATTGGTTTGGGCCTGATTTTCAGTTGAATTTCTGGCCCAAATCGGGTATTTTCTTTTCCTTATAATTAAACAAAAATTCCTAATCAAATAAAAACCAAAATTAAACTACACAAATATTAATTAACACCTAACAACAGTTATCACACGAATTAAAACATTTAATAAAATCACCATGACAACAAAATAGAATAAAAATGCATATTTTTTGTGATTTTCGTTCTTATAAAACAAACTTAATTACTCTTAATTGTAGAATCAAATTCTAAATACAAATATGACATATTTTTGTATTTTTAACAAATAAACATGCATTGACAGATACAAATAATTATCCTAAAAATGCTACGAAAATTCTCAAAATTGCACATAAAGAAAAATCATTTTATTTTGAATTTTTGGGAGTGATTCTTATATAGGGCAAAAATCACCCTTTCGGTCAACGTGGCTGGCACAACCCAAAATGCTAAATTCCATGTCATCGAATGAGACATGAGGTACAACGCCTTGTTCGGGAGGCCATGGATACACTGCATGAGAGCAGTACCATCCACCCTCCATCAAATAATGAAATTCCTCACAAAGGATGGGGTAAAAACCGTCTACGGGGAACAACATGCGGCAAAAGAGATGTTTACGGTGCACGATGTGGTGCCAGCGCTGATACATCCACCATTGAAGGAGCCGAAGGATAAGCAAATAGTAAGATAGTGATAACAAGTTACATTCTCGGCTACACCCGACTAAACAAAATGAAGGACCGTACCGAGTCCTCATAACAAATGATTGAATCATATCGAGGTCCAAAGCACCGTCAGCACTAAGGTATGATCATCTCCCGTTTTTAGTTACATTTTATACTAACCAGAATGCAGGTATCCGATCGAATTGGCTAAAGCAATTTTCAACTCGAAGGCCTTAGGTTCCAAAAGCATATGTTGTGCTCTTTTCCTTCGATCTCGAGTTTTATCCCAAGAATGGTTTTACCGACAAGGTTTTTAATGAGGCAACATCTATATGCTACCTAAGGAAGACTCAACAAGTATTCAAGGCTTCTTTTCAATCAACCTCGAATACTAGGGGGCATCCCCCCGAAAGAACACCTCCTCAGAGAAGCCAAGATGCTCTTATTGGGGTCTCGATAGGAAAATGATGTACCGGGCCAAACGGTCGACGAACCGTGTACGTATAGAATAACTGAGCCCTCAACAGCAAAAATGTGTATTCTTGTACCAAGTAATCGAAGAATACTTTCCCCTCCGTCAAAGCATTTCGCATTTCTAAGGAGTTCGGTATTTTTTGCAAAAATGACTCTAAAAACAAAAACGTCCCGAACACTCGGGGAATGGCGTCAAAAACTCGAAGCTAGCATTCAATGATGCAGCATTAAGGTTACAAAAATGGCTCCAGAAGCAAAAAACGTCTCGAACACTCGAAGATTGGCGTCGAAAACTCAAGGTCACAGGACCACCGGGTCGGAAACTCCAAATTCGTAAGCCCTCAATGTGGTAATACCAAGTTTACACGGAATGGCTCCCGAGCAAAGAAACTTTCGATGAATCGGGGAATGCCTCCAATTGCCACCCCCATCGACTTATCAGAAAACATGAGTTTATAAGACCTTATGTGGGCAGCCTCGGTCACGTAAGACCTATATAAGGCAACAATAATATCTGTAAGACCTCAATAAAGGCATGAATTAAACTCTATAAGGAAACACCAAAACTGTAAGACCTCAAGAAAGGCAAGAACCATACTTGTACCAAGTAACTAAAACTGTAAGACCTCAAAGGCATGTAAAAATTTGTAAGCCCTTACAAAAGGCATAATCCCGATCTTAAAGTTAAGGCTATATATCGAACTTGTAAGACCCCTAAAAAGACATACCCTCGATTTAGACGCTGAAACTACTTCACTCGGGAACTGAAAGGCTCCAGCCAAACACAATGACTACTGCCACAAGGCTGTACCAGCCAAGCTAACGCGACTCGGGGACAACCTACCATCGCTATAAAATCACAGGCCTTCAATTATTTCGAAAGTACTTTGAAAAGAACCGGTTAAACAGGCTACTCTCGACATAGGCAAAACGTTTCGACCATGTCAGCTCCTAACTATAGGCTTCGAAATACTTAGCCACCAAGCCAAACCTCCTGAGGTTCTCGACCATCACGATATAATGACTCACAATCGAGCTCGAAGAGTTAGTCAAACACAATTTCAAAAGTCCTTAACGAGGGGAAATTAAAGACTGCTAAAGGTCGTACTGACCCAATACATAAGAGCCACTATCGCCAGCCCATACTAGAGGTCGTACCGACCCAATGCATAAGATCCACTGGCGCCAGCCCATATAAAAGGTCATATCAATCCAATGCGTAAGAGCCACTACCGCCAGCCCATACTAGAGGCCGTACCGATCTAATGCGTAAGAGCCACTACCGCCAGCCCATATAAAAGGTCATACTGACCCAATGCGTAAGAGCCTCTACAACCAGCCCATATAAAAAGTCATACCGACCAAACACGTAAGAGCCTAAGGGCCAGCTTTAAATTCAAAAACTTAACGGTCGAATGAGCTCGAGTCGAAACCCGACTCGGAGACTGAACCCGAAATAGTTAACTAAATATGCCTAAGAGAAAAAGCATAAGACCTCATATGTCGGCATATACTAAAAGGTCGTACCGACCAAGTACGTAAGAGCCTACGGGCCAGCCCAATGAGCCCCCTATGAATATGAGGATTCCTTTTAACTCGAAGACCAATTTATCTGGCTAACGACTGACAAACATCAAGGTAAAGGAAAATGCATGAAAAATAAAATCACGAGGCATCTTTTAATACATATATGTGAGAGAATACAAGCTTCATTTACAATGTTCTTTGAAAGCACTATACACGAAACAAGAAAGGAAAGGCCTAATCTATGTCCCCCCCGGGGACTATGGTCCGTCGGCCTCTTTCTTGCCATCTTCGGCATCGGACAGAAGGATCTTAGCATCATATTCTTCTGCCTTCGCCTGCTTTACCTCTTTCGAGAGATCGAAGTCCCTTGCATGAATTTCCTCGAGGGTTTCCCTCCGAGATTTACACCTCACGAACTCTTTATTCCTACTCTCCTGGTCGAGATCCCCCATTAGCTCAGCACGAGCATCGGTAGTGTCCTTCAAATAGATAGCCACCTTCTTATTAGCCTTAGTTCGGATTAGTTTAGCTTCAGCCCGGGCATCCACGACTTCGGCCTTCATCTTCAGGATCTCAGACTCGAGCCTTGAAATCATGTCCGTTCGGACCAAGCTATTCTTGTGAGCATTGCGAAGTTGCACTTCAAGGGCGGAAGCCTTGGCCAAAGTATCTCTCTTAGCCGATATCTAGGTGTCCACCTGAGCCTTTATCTTATCACGCTCGCACTTGGATTGACCAACTTTGATCCTAAGGCGATCCAGGTCCTCCATCTTTTTTTGCAACTGAAGTAAACAAAACATTAGCCTTAGAAGACAGAAGAGGAAGCACGCACTCCCTTGAAACAAACATTACCTACTCTTTGAGGTAGCTTTCGTAGTACAGACTTTGAGTCGCCTCATACCGCATGTGTGCCAACGCGTCTTCCTTTTCACCGCAAAGAAGCTTGAGGGATTTCTCTGCATCCATGGCATCTTGCAACCTGGTCTCACGACGGAGCAGCTCAGACTTGAGCTTGTTAAAACTAATGTATGCGGCGAAATTAGAAGACTTGACTTCTCACTGTCGGGACTTTTCAGAAGCATGCCTCGGGACCCCGAGGGTGGGAGGCCGCGACCAAGATCTCGACCTCGGGTCTCATCAGAGCTCAGCTCGGAGGAAACGAACACCGAAGCCAGGATGAAGGGGGAAGCCCCTAATGCACATGGATACGTCTGACAGGCCCGGCCTATCCAGAGCCTATGCTGTGGCATCACGTCAAATCATCCCATCTCCGTACTTTGTGTTTAATATCCATATGTTTGTACCATACCGTGTTCCCTCACCTATATAAGGGGAACCCATACCACTTTGTAAAGGGCTGACGTTGCTCCGTTTCTCCACTAAAACAATAATATCACTCTCTCTCTTTCTCCTATTTTGTTTGTTCTCACTGGCTCGAGGCCGCTTTAACATCTATTGTCTTCTTACTTACTTGAGGCTATATTGCGCAACTTTGGCCATAAAGAGCCTTGCTGGATCATTTCCTTAACTGTTATCCTATTCCCGGATGCCCCTGATAGCTCGAGCTCGATTTGAGTCCCGACCCCGAGGTCCTTATCGACCGGCTTTGCATCCGGGCAGCAGGCCCCTTCGGTTTGATTACTATCTTGTTTTAACTCGCATTTTATCGTTAAGCTTCACGTTCTTAGCATCAACTTCTCTAACAACTAGCTCGGGAATAGATCACGTATTCTTAGAATCCCATTTACAAATTTAATTATTGTTACCATTTTCACGGTAAACAGTTTGGCGCCCACCGTGGGGCTAAACATATTAGTGATTATTTTCTTGCTTGTTTCGTCACACACACGCACATTATCATTCACACTTTTTCTTGCCCAAGATCTTTTTGATTTCAGGTTAATATCCGGCTCGGTAAGCAAAATCGAGAATGACTACCCCAAAAACCACGGCAAAAACAATATGGCTGCTTCAGAGGTTAGCGCGACACCGCAGGACCCCAATAATGTATTTAGGTTTATTCAAGCGGATGCGGGCTTGCAAAACACGCAACAGGTCGATGAAGCCTCGCACACCGATGACAACCTACAGCACATTGACCGATAGGAAGCTCAACAAACCCCGGCCCGGGTAGAACAGGAAGTTAATCTTCATGTTATTTTTGAAATATTACAGGCACGGTAGTTGGCTATCGCTCAGCTGCAAAGACACCCGGAGACTCCCAACGCAGTAGCGCCATAGACACCTCCTTATGCCGAGCTTGTACCCAAGAGATCAAGTAACGACGGATCAGTAACTGACCCCGCCGCTGTGAGGATGCTTGGGAATCTCTTCGAAAGGATCGAATCAGGTTCGTGAAAGCTCTTTCAGCAACCTTCTCCCAAGGAAACGGTCTCGGAACTCGCTTCACAAAAATTTGGAATGCTAAAACCCCCTAGGTGTGACAGGACCTCGGATCCCTACGGACGCACCACCACTTATGTGAGCTCATTCAAAGGCAGCGACCTCCAAGATGATGAGTTTGAGCCCGTCTCGTTGAGGAAGTTTGAAGAAAGTCTCTCGAAAGAAACCATGACGCAGTGCCACCTCCTGGCACCTGACCTCACAGACTCGTTTACCATACCAGCATGGTCCTCCGCGGAAGCACGCGCCAATGCCATCAAAGCAGTACCGAGAGGGCCCGATACACCTGAGCCCAAACGAAGAAGAAATGAAATACCGCGGGAAGCCGCACCCCATTCCCTGATATGATGAATGAGATCGCTCCCAGTTTCGGACGATCGGGCAACACAGGCCTGAACGAAGCATGCCCGACGACTCCAGGACATTTAAAGTGAAGCCTGATTAGATACCCAGCCAGAGTCTAGTTGGATGCTCACACCCGGCACCAGCCACGAATCGGGGTCGTGGATAACCGTTCGGGAACCTCCTAGCGTTCGGTATATCCAAGCAGACTACCGTCAAAGATGCTAATGCCAAACGGATGGAGGTATCATCCATGCGCTGCGAATGGAAGGAATGACTCGAGATGCAACCTACCTCACAACAATAGGGAAATAGTTAGAGGACAGCACCCTCAAAGAACCTCCAATGGAACCACATTCAACAAGGCACAGCTGGCAAGGAAACCCCACCCAACCTAGTGCGATTTCAGCGTTGTTATACCAAACATCATGATCACCATAAGAGAAACCGGGAACGCCAGGTGGCTCAGACCTATTCGACCCAGACCCCTTCAAGAGAACCATGGCCCGGGGCAGGAACCGTAGGGCGTGCACGGTCACCGACTCAAAAGAACGACAACTGTGCTATTCAATAGAGATCGCCACCAAGTATTATCGAGCGTTTAGGCTCGGATCCAGCTCCAAGAGAGGAAGGAGAACGGGAAAAATGAAGCTCACAAGCCATGGCGTATTTCCACGAAATTAAAGCAGCGGCGGCACCCTTCAAATATCCATAAAATGCAGAGTGAAAGGGCTCATCGTCGGGGAAAGACGGGTCGGGGGAATATACCCAAAGGACACCCTTGTATCCAAGGAAAGGGACACCGAGACTTCGCATTGGCCTCGTATTAACACGATTGGTAATGCCCTCCCTCGTTTGACCTATTTCAAATAAAACATGTGTTCATGAGTGCAGATGGTTTGATCAATTATACCGACGATGTCAGTCCAAAGCTAATGGGGCGGTTCGGACTAACGAACCAAATCACTCCCATACCTCGAATCTTTGATGGATTCCAGACGTCGATCGCCACAACAATCAAGAAGGTCGCTCCCTCTATACAACCCGCCTGAGCTTGGGCTGGAATGCCAAGCATGCGAAACACGAACGTTTCATTCAAATGACAACGGGCACACCGCCCGGAGGCAACTTCGACCACACTCTTCCAAATGGATGAAATTCCATGGCAGAGGTAGGACTAAAGTATTCGACAAGGAGCTACACGCGACGAGAGGAAATCCCTCACCATATGACCCATCGCCGGCATCAATGCCTCCGCCCTCGAAGGGATCAAAGGGTGAGCAGAACCACATCTTCGGCAAGCCTGGTTGAACATAGCAGAAGGTAGTATTAAGGGCTCGCGCCTCAAAATGACAGAACATACCAGACCTCGAAACATCACCTACACATCTCGCAGCATGGAAGAACTACTCTGCTCCCTTGTTGTTTCTTTTCTTTTGCTAACCCATATGCAGGCAGGCAGCTGAGGTATTCATAAGTTCTAACTACACTCGAAGATCCAAGGCCTCTGCGGGGGCCCACTGTACTCTCTTCCCTCGACCGGACTTCCAACCTAAAGAGGGTCCCGCCTGAAAGATTATTAGCAGAGCAGCACACCCCTCAGAAGAGGATCTGACGAAATCGCGGGCCTTTCTTCTACAGTCACACAACATGCGATGTCCTTCTCTTAAGGACATCGTCACCTTGGAAGGGCCAATAAATGGCAGGCTAAGTTTCAAAACCAAATCGTGTAAATAGATCAGATGATTAGAGGAGCTGTACTCACGCGGGCCGAGCTCACGGCAACGAGATGACATGTATTTACAGCCTATATTTACGCCAAGCAATAAAGAATATTTTTTTGGCATTTCATATTTCGAAAAAGGCTATTTCAGCATATTCGCAGCAAAGGCCTCTCCGCTGAATACGTCCCGAGATACTCGGAGACTTAAACGGTTCAACGCCCACGCGGCCCTAGGGTCGAAATCCCAGGCTCACAAAGGCCTCACAATGCAACTCCGAGTTCACAAGAAGTGGTCTTCAAGCGTAAACAAACTCGATGACTCGAAGACTGTCGCCAATCACCGAGCACTAGAAAATCCGAAACTGTAAGACCCCTAGTGGGCAGACTCGGCATAACTAGATCTATTCTACATCATACAAACTGTAAGACCTCAATAGGCATAACAAACTGTAAGACCTCAATAGGCATGACAAACTGTAAGACCTCAACAGGCATGAAAACTCCAAAGTTTAGGCTATACATCGCATTTGTAAGAATCCCTAAAGGGCATACCCTCGGTGTAGATGCCTAAACTATCGCTTAGGATCAAAAATGGCTACGGCCAAACGCACATGACTACGGTCAAAACGGCTGATATAGCCAAAATAACGCGACTCAAGGATGCCCGACTATCGCTAAAAATAGCAGGCCACAACTTCGAATATACTTCGGAAAGAACCGGTTAAAACAAGCTTCTTTTAACAGGCAAAAACGAGCTCCGAACACGTCGGCTCCAAACTGCAAGAGCGTCGATCTACTCGACCTACGAGCTATGAACATTACAAGGTGCTCGAAACGTCACCGGCATCGACATGAAATCGAGGTTCCTCTAGAACCGATGACGGGTCAATCAAAAAAATTCTAAAAAGACCTTAGCGAGCGAAAATAAAGCCTACAAAAAATCCCACGGGCAAAAACAACATATGAGCCATTGACGCCAGCTAAGCAAGCCTATGGGCCTCATATTGAAAGGTCTCTACGACCAAACAGCGTAAGAGCTATTGTCGCCAGCTAAAATATTTTGACAACTTGAGGATTAAAATGAGCTCGAATCATAACCCGATTCGGTGACCGGATCCAAAATATTTAACTTTGCAAGCCTCCGGACGACATAATAAAAGGTCTCAACGACCAAATAGCATAAGTGCCACTATTGCTGGCTAGGAAATTGAGGAAATTTAATGGTCGATTACAGCTCGAATCGCAACACGACTTGGGAGACTGGACCCGAAAACTACAATACGCCTAAGGGCATGGCATAAGTGCCACTATCGCCAACCGAGTAAACTACCGGGCCACGCGCTCGTAAGGTCACTTCAACCCAGATCATAAAGGGCCATCACCATCCGCCCATGCATGCAGGAAAGAGCTTGAGGGTTAATTGAAGCTCGAGTCACAATGCGACTCGAACACTGGACCCAAAACAGTCGGCAAATGCCCTAGGGCAAGAGATAAAAACGATTACTACTTGCCCACACGGGCACACATAATTTGAGGACAAAGAGGCTCGAGTCGGAGCCCGACTCAGAGAATAAGACTAAATAGTCGGGCCAAGCATGGAGGCCTCAGCACCTTCTCGCGCCAAGGATCGTACTTAAGAGCCCTTGGTTTGTCCGATCCATTTCAGACCTATGAGGACCTCGCCAAACACCAAAATCAGCCTGCCCGATTGAAAGCAACAGTATAAAAAAGGCATACCCTACGAATATCAGAGGCAAAGCCACAAAATGGTGAAATCTAAAGCGACAAAATGGCAAAGTCTACACTCTACGCTAAAGGGCTACAGCTTGTCAAATTCGCCCTTCGCAACGTCAACAAGAAATAACCGAGCATCATGCCTGTCCGCCCTTGGTCGAGCCAATTCCTCAGACAGGATGAAGCCCATAACACCGACCTCCTCGAGTACCTCTCTTTGGGATATACAATGAGCATATTCCTCAATCTTATTCCCCCGGTCGAGGACTCACTTCAGCTCGGCTTGGCCATCAGCAACATCCTTCAAACGAATTGCCATCTCAGGATCAGCCTTGGTTCGGCTTAGTGTCGCTTCTGCCCGGGTATCAATTATCTCGGCTCTGACCTTCGAGAGATCAGATTTGAGTTTCTCAATCATATACGCTTGAACTTTGGTGTTGTCATGAGTCAAACGGAGTTGGACCTCTAAGGTAGGAACCTTAGCCAAGGCACTCATCTCCTCCAAAGTTTGAGCCTGCACTTGAGCTTTTAGCTCCTGCAAGCAACTCTGACACGGTTGACGTCGCCTTTGAGGTACTCCAAGGCCTCCTCCTTTCTCTGCAACTAATACGGCAAAAGGGGTTTGTCTTAAGGTTAGAAAGGAGTGAAGCACGTACTACAGAAAGTTACCTACTCCATCAAATAGCTCTCATAGTTTGAGCTCTGATACGCCTCATATCGCCAATGCTGCAGCTCAACTTCCTTCTCCTCGCTAAGGAGCCTAAGGGATTCACCATCAATCAGAATTTTCTGAAGCTTGGCCCCTTGATGGAGCAGCTCAGACCTAACCCTATCATAGTCCTACACAAGGAAGGTTCAATAGAGGGAGGAGGGTATGGGGAACAAGGAAGTTGTACATGAACTCACCACAAAGAGAAGCCGACGGACTTCCTCGAAGTCGGAACACACTCTTGTTGATCTTTCCCCTACGGCCCCAGAAGAACCGACCTCGAGCACGACGTATTCGCTCAAAGGAACTACCGGCTAGGAATCGGGCTCTCTGGAAGCAGCAGACCCGGGCGACGCCTCTTCCTCGAAAATGTGAGTCCGACCAGCACCACTAAAGGCTCCATCACACCGTGGGTGCCCCATCCCAAGGAACCGCCCGATATCTGCAAATGGTTAATCCAACTCAAATGGAAGGGGAAAATATTGCCTCAAGTATACGAAGGCAACGCAAAGGCAGCATACGCACATACCTTGGTACTACACTCCCCATCCGGTACGAAGTACAGATCGCCACCTGTGCTCGTCACAGGACGAATGGGTCACCAGCTTCCGGATCCAGCCATGTAGACCATGGACTTCACCCGGCGTCCACAAAGTTGCTGCAATAAGGAAGACAACATTATTACTCAGTTAATTTTTTCTATAGGCAAAATCTGAAAAAGCGCCAAACGCCTCACTTACATGTATAATTCCACCCTTCGTGAAACGGCAAAAACTCCACAGGGATAATGTCGGTCATCCGGACTCGGATAAAACAACTGGCCCACTCTCGATCCTCACTTTCCTATTCATCAATAACAAAGGGCGTGGACGAGCGACATCTCAGAGTTTGTAGGCCTCGACGATAAAAGGGTCGATATAGCCTGACAAGTTGATCAAGCGTGAATTATAGCCCGGCCTTTTCTACAAAGAACCTCATCATCAACGTTGTTTGCCAAAATGACGGATGAATCTATGCCAGGGTAACCCGATACTTCAAGCAAAAATCAAGCACAACCCTACCAGGGGGGCAAAATACGAAAGGGTATAGGTATACGCTCAAGAATCCATCGGTGGGGTCCAGAATGCCCTCATCTGGGGAAAGCACCTGCAGTGTTATCCCTTCGCTCCACCCACAGTATCTCCTTGCCATCTCCAGGTGTTCCTCTCTTATCAAGGACACCATCTCCAGAGCGAAATCCCTTGGTTCCTGAGCCCCAAGAGCAGCACCCCCGGTCCCCTGCCGGATCGGTCCCGAAGTGATTTCCATGTCTATGGTGAAACTAATAGGTCAAAGCAAGTGCGTGCACCAACACTTTTTGCGCCTAAAGTGATGAAGTACCACGTGCCAAAGCAGAAAGGCGGCTATCCAAAATTAGTGAAGTCTTGTGAAAAAGCCGAAGCCGCCCCACATGTATGTGATAAGCAACGACAATTCGCCTGCCCGAGGTAGGACCTGGGAAGCCAACAGCCTCGATATATATCGACGGGTCAATACCCAATCTAGAAGGCATCCTTCAACGAGGAGTCAAGACTCAAGGGGTTGTTCGTATTATCTTCGAGCTCGAGATAGCACTATACGTCAAGAACCCCCGGACCAAAGAAGTCAGACTTTGAGAATATTTAAACGCCAACACTTGACGCAAGGCAAGCACCTAGTCTGAAAACAGGAATAAACACAAGAAGCTCTGATCGCGAATGCTCCATGAAGATTCGAGGAAGCGCTCGAATATAGGCAAACTCCTCAGCAGAAGTCTATCCTATACATTCTAAAGGAACTATATACATCAAGATCAATAGGGGCCCCCAGGTACCTGAAGATGACCTTTATCCAGGGTAACATTCCCGAAGGCCCCAGAATTCGACGAACGATCTCCATACAACTCGGAGGGCCTCGATAGCCCAGACCTATTAGATCAATCCAAGATTGGTCCGAAGTACGACAATGGGTTTGGATGAGAGCTATGTTGATCAGCAGAAGACCGGGACGGACGCCTGCGCCCAAGCCCGATATCAGCAGCCAGGAAACAAAAGAAAGCATTCAAAGGGCTCCGAAGGGAACGAGAGCATACAGAAATAAAGCAAAGTTCGAAAGCAAAAATCAACGGGGTATATTCTTATTCATAAAAGTTTGTGTACAAGCAGCCCTTGAGGGGTTGTTACATACAACTTGCAAAAGCCTATAGGAGTCTACGCCCAAAACGGAGGAACGGAAGGATGTACATGTAATGAATGAAGTATAAAAGCACGAGCACGTGGATGTCCAATCACCGCTAAGCTCAGGCTAGGAGTCGCATTATCGGTATGTTATCGCCGAAAGAAGCTCAAGGAGTCAAGTGTCAGAATCATTTCCCATCTCTTCATTATGGGAAACGCGGAGACTATCTGTATGCGGCCAAATCAGAAGACTTGATTTCTCGCTGTCGGGACATTTCGGAAGCATGCCTCGGGACCCCGAAGGTGGGAGGCCGCGACCAAGTTCCTGACCTTGGGGATAATCCGAGCCGGACTCATAGGAAATGAAGACCGAAGCCAAAACAGAGGGGGAAACCCCCAAGGCACAAGGCTACGTCTGACAGGCCGGGCCTATCCAGAGACTATGCTGAGGCATCACATCAAACCATCCCATCTCCGTAAGTTGTGTTTAATCTCCATATATTTTTACCATGTAAAGGGCTGATGTTGCTCCATTTCTCCACTAAAGCAATAATATCTCTCTCTATCTCTCTCTCTTTCTCCTATTTTGTTCGTTCTCACTGAGTCGAGGCCACTTTAACATCTATTGTGTTCTTACTTACTTCATGCTATATTGCACAACTTTGGCCGTAAAGAGCCTTGCTTGATCATTTACTTAACTATTATCCTATTCTCGATTGCCCCCGATAGCTCGAGCTCGATTCGAGTCCTGACCCCGAGGTCCTTATCGACCAGCTTTGCATCCGGGCAACAGGCCCCTTCGGTTTGATTACTGTCTTGTTTTAGCTTGCATTTCATTGTTAAGCTTCACATTCTTAACATCAACTGCTCCAACAACTAGCTCGGGAATAGATTACGTATTTTTAGAATCCCATTTACAAATTTAATTGTTGTTACCATTTTCACGGTAAACAACCAATACAATTGGCCAAATTCACCTTAGAGTCAAGTTGCTGAGCTTCCTTGAATGTTGAGTGCACATCTACTAGTCTAGCTCCATCAACCCGGTAGAACTGCCCCCAGTTGGGATACAATCGCCCGATATATGCGGCCTCTGGCATCGAACATCCCTCGAGTGCCTTCGATGGGAGAAGAAGTCAGTGGCAAAGAACCCTTGTTCCTCGAAGTACCTTCGATGATAAAAGAATACGGCAGTGGAAGAGGGATCATTTTTCTAAACTAGAAATCTCGGGCGCTGGGGGTTCGGTTGATACACCCTTTCTGAGCCTCTGGGCTGAATTAGTCTTCCTGTAATCATCGTCGCCCTGCGAGGGCCCTTGCTTCTTACTATTATTATTATCCCTCAGCCCTAAAGCCGACGATCTTTCTCCCTTTCCTAGAGGGCACGATCTCACCTCAAAGAACTCCCTAATGCCTACGATGATGGAGTTAGTACGAGTGATAAGAAAGTGCCTTTCAAAAAAGGAGCAAATCATATAGCACGTACCGTGGTGTGTTGCTTCCCATCTACCCTTAGACAAAGCTCACCACTTACGCTCATTATAAGTGTGTGGCTTAGGCGCATTTACGGAACCCGCCTAAGCTATAAGCAAAACTACAATGGCACAAGTGTAACACTTGCGTGTAAAATTCCATTCCTCAGGAAATGGAAAAAACTCCACAAGAATAATATCGACAGTCCATACTCAGATGAATTGGCTCATCCACCCTCGATCCCCATCTTCTTCATCATCAACAACGAAAGGCATGGTGGATCGGCATCATATGGTTAGCAGACCTCGATGGTGGAAAGGCTGGTTGATCATAGGCTAAAAACTCGTGTTTTAGTCGTTGTAACAACACATTAATTATTGCATTTTACAAAGGTTTGAGCTTAAATGATAATGAATTGTACTAAATTCATGCTTTATGCCTTGCAGGAAGCCAATCCAACTTAAGAACTAACTTTGGGATGAATTTGATTGATTTGGGGCTTTGAAGTCTGAGTAAAAGCTAAATAAATCAAGTCGGGATCATGTTCGGGGATCACAAAGCAAGTCCGGATAGCAAAACAAATGAAAAAACAAAGCAACGCAAAATATTACACTGTCGCGCCACGGGGGGCACCGCATGGGGCGCCGCGGCAATGCAAATATTTTTGCTGCATTGTTTTGCTCCGTTAAAATACATTCTGCCTCTGTCCAATCCATGTACGCATCGCACGGGGCATCGCGGGTCGCGCCACGGGTGTGTAAAAATCAAAAAATTATTCTATTTCGGACTAAAAAGGGCATACTTGTCAAAACCCCTTCCTACACAATTAAAAAGGAAAAAACAGTGCCATTATTAGGGGAGACCTGTTTTTGGAGAAGAAAGAGAGGAAGGAGATTCATTTTGAAGAATAGAATCAAGGAGGAACATCAACTTGGACCAAGGATTAAAAGAGTTTTTCTAAACCTTCTCCTAGTATTTAGTCATATTATGTTTAAGACTTTTATTATTGATGTTTGTATAATTATGAGTGGCTAAAAACCCAAATATTCTGGAGTTATGGGTGTTAGATGATTATGTTATTTGAAGCTTAGATTGATGATCTTGAATTTATCGTTAAGGGTTGTTTATTTGATTTTGCTGTTAATTATTTTACTACATAGCTAACAGTAAAATACTATTTACGAATCTTGAGTTAAACTTGGAAAAGGAAATTCTTGATTGCATATAGAATCAAATAGAGCAAGATCTGGATCCTGGGCATCAGGTGAAAGATTCGCGATTAAGATAGAACTATACTTAATTGTCTTGTTTGGTTGAGAAATAGGATTTGTAAATGCATTTGAGTTAATATTAATACCATAGAAATATAGGTATTAATTTAACTTGAATAGGCGCATAAGAAATCGACAAATTCTTATGTGCATTATTAACCCTATAATCAATAACCCAGATAATTCAATAAATTATTTTTAAGCTAAAAACGTAGTATGATCTCTAGAAAGCCCATAACCCCGGGATATCTCCTTTATTAATTGTTAAAAGAAAAATTCATAAGTGGCGTAGTAACTTTGCGTTGTATTATTGTTTGTCTACTAATTAAATAGTAAATTGGTTATTTATGTATTTTGTGATGAATTAGCTTGAATCGATAATTGTTTGAATTTGCATCAGTCGTTAAGTTAATAACAAGTCCTCATGAGAACGATACTCTACTTATTACTATATTACTTGAAGATCGCGTAAACTTGCGTGAGTGTTTTGGTCGCAACAAGTTTTTGTCCGTTGCCGGGGACTTGGAAATTATGTACTTGACTAAGTTAAGCTTTTATCAGCTATTGGTTTGAGTATTAATTTTCAATTCACTTTTTTTGTGTCACGCAGGCTCTTCTCTTGAATGCGGAGGAGTAGAAGCACAAGCAATCTCTTCCCTCTTGGTCCTGAAATTGAAAGAACACTTCATAGAGCGAGGAAGGAGTTGGAAGCTAGATACAAAATAGAAAGAGAGTTGGACATTTTAGTTGAACCACGGCCAACAGTGATGGCAGGTAATAGAGGGCGTCCGGTGATAGAAGATGCAAGGCCAAATCTTGCTAATATGACCCAGGCTATTGTCAAGCCTGATATCACTGGTCACTTTAAGCATAAACAGTACATGGTACAACTGATTCAGTCCACCGGGCAATATGTAAGTCTATCTCATGAAGACCCGCAGAGGCACATTGAGAATTTTTTGGAAATCACGGATACTTACAACTATCCAAATGTTTCCAAGGACTATGTCAGGCTAACCTTGTTTCCTTTTTCATTGTTGGGGGAAGCTAAAGAATGGTTGCAGAAGGAGCCTGCTAATTCAATCCATACTTGGGATGATTTAGCAAAGAAATTCTTAATCAAGGTTTTCCCCACTAAAAAGACAAAGTCTTTGCAGAGCCAGATTCTTGGGTTTCAACAACGGGATGGTGAGACTCTTCGCCAAGCTTAGGAAAGATACAAAAACTACTCCTAGATTGTCCACATCATTGTCAAACTGATGAGGTATTGCGTCATACTTTTGTTGATGGATTAGATGAGACTTCAAAGATGAATCTTGATTCAGATTGTGGAGGTAGTTGCATGGCGAGACCATATAGTGAAATACAACTTCTACTAAACAACTTCACTGCTAATGATCATAATTGGCAAGGTGGGGGAGAACCAAGGAGAGCAATGAAACAGAAAGCAGCAGAGGTACTTGAACTGGATGATTTTTCAGCCATGAGAGCAGATATAGCAAAATTGGAAAATCAAATGAATAGAATGACAATGAACCAGACACAACAATTGCAACATGTTCAACAAATGTCGATTTGTTATGAAATGTGTGGTGACAATCACACAAGTGACATGTGCCCAACGAATCGTGAATCTATTTATTATGTGGGATAACAAAGCAGAGGTCCGATGAACCAACAGGCACAATATGGGAACACTTACAATGCAAATTGGAGAAATCATCCTAATTTCTCTTGGGGTAGAAATCAATCAAATCAGAATCAATACAGACCCCAAGGAAATTTTAATCAACCTCAATGGCCACCCCAGCAGGTAGAAGAAAGTACAAATGATTTGTTGAAGAAATTGTTGCATGACAATCAACAACTCATAACTGATTTCAGAAATCTAGAAAGGCAAATAGGACAGCTAGCTGCAAATCAAAACACTAGACCTGCAGGTGCTCTACCAAGTGATACAGAAAAAAATCCGCAAGTTAGTGCAATTACACTTAGAATTGGAAGAGAATTAGAAGAAGTTCCAAAGAAGAGAAAATACAAACCTATACCTGAGGGTGAATTGATTTCCAAAGCAACACAGGAAGCAACGAAAGATGATACAGTTTCAGCACTTGTGAATGTTCCAAGGCCACCACCACCTTTTCCACAAAGATTGCAGAAAAGAATGATAATCGCATGTTCAACAAAATTCTCTCTATGTTGAGTCAGATTCAATTGGGTATTCCGTTGGTAGATGCAATTCGTGATATTCCAAAGTATTCCAAGTACATAAAAGATATTGTGGATAACAAGAGGAGATTGACTAAATTTGAAACAGTTGCACTTACTGAGGAGTGCACTTCAAGGGTCCAAAATAAGCTTCCTCAAAAGCTTAAGGATCCTGGAAACTTTACTATCCATGTGAGAATAGGCAATGTTGATGTAGGCCATGCACTTTTGTGATTTGGGAGCAAGAATAAATTTGATTCCATTGTCCTTGTACACAAAATTGGGTTTGGGAGCTCCAAAACCCACCACTGTGATGTTGCAACTAGCAGATAGGTCCATAGCTTACCCGGAAGGGGTGATTGAAGATGTGCTGCTGAAAATTGGAAAATTCATTTTCCCGGCTGATTTCATTATCTTAGATTTTGAAGCAGATGAAAAAGTTCCTATTATATTGGGAAGACCTCTCTTGGCTACAGGTGATGCTATAATTAAAGTAAGAGGGAAAAATGATCATGATAGTTGATAACAAGGAAGCTGTTTTTAATGTATACAAAGCAATTCAACTTCCTTGCCATTATGAAGAACTGTCTATGATATCTGTCATGGAGATGGATGAGCAACTTATTGACCCAAGTGTATATTTGAAGGATTCTTTAGAGAAAGCAATTGTGTTGTTCGAATGTTTGGAGATTAATGATGAGGTTGAAGAGATGAAGCATATTTTGAATGCATCATGTGAATATATGAAAGGTTTAAATCCTTTTGAACCTTTGAACAGACTAAATGGTCCTCCTCCGAAGTCATCAATTGAAGAAGCTCCAAAATTGGAACTAAAGCCTTTACCTTCTCACCTTCATTATGCTTATTTGGGTAGTTCTTATACGTTACCTGTTATTATTTCTTCTGACTTGTCTGAATTGCAGGACGAAAAATTGCTGAGAGTACTACGTGAGCATAAAAGAGCAATTGTGTAGACAATGCCTAACATAAGAGCTATTAGTCCAGATTTTTGCATGCATAAAATTCTCATGGAGGAAGGACACAAGCCAAGCTTAGAACAACAACGCCGCCTAAATCCCAACATGAAAGAGGTGGTAAGAAAAGAAGTGATTAATTGGCTTGATGCAGGTATTGTATTTCCAATCTCTGATAGCAAATGGGTAAGTCCAGTCCAATGTGTTCCAAAGAAAGGAGGAATGACCGTAGTGATAAATGAAAACAATGATCTGATTCCCATTCGAACTGTTACTGGGTGGAGGATTTGCATAGATTATAGAAAATTGAATAATGCCACCCGAAAAGACCATTTTCCTCTTCCCTTTATTGACCAAATGCTTGATAGATTAGATGGGCAAGAATACTACTGTTTTTTGGATGGTTACTCGGGATATAATCAGATTGTTATAGTCCCAGAGGACCAAGAGAAGACCACATTTACATGTCCCTATGGGTCATATGCATTTAAAAGAATGCCATTTGGTCTTTGCAATGCACCTGCGACTTTTCAAAGGTGTATGATGGTTATCTTTACTGATATGGTTGAAAGATTTGTGGAAGTATTTATGGATGATTTTTCTATATTTGGATGTTCTTTTGATGAATGTTTAATGAATCTTGACAAGGTACTTGCTAGGTGCGAAGAAACAAATTTGGTACTAGATTGGGAAAAATGTCATTTCATGGTAAGATAATGCATAGTCCTAGGGCATAAAGTGTCCAAGAATGGATTGCAAGTGGACAAGGGAAAGGTGGAAGCAATTGAAAAATTACCTCCACCGATATCAGTTAGAGGCATTCATAGTTTCTTGGGCCATGCAGGTTTTTATCGTCGTTTCATTAAAGATTTTTCAAAAATTTCATCTCCTTTGTGCAGGCTTCTTGAGAAAGATACATCCTTCAAGTTTGATGATGCTTGTCTGAAAGCATTTGATGAGCTGAAAAAAAGATTAGTTACTGCACTAATTATCATTGATCCAGATTGGAAACTTCCATTTGAGTTGATGTGTGATGCAAGCGATATATTCATTGGAGCTATTTTGGGGCAGCAGAAGGAGAAAATATTTTACTCCATTCATTATGCGAGCAGAACTCTTAATCCAGCTCAAATGAATTACACTGTTGCTGAAAAAGAGTTGCTCGTAGTAGTATGGGCATTTGATAAGTTCAGGTCTTATCTAGTGGTAACGAAAGTCATAGTTTACATAGATCACTCAGCTATCAGGTATTTATTTGCCAAGAAAGATGCCAAGCCAAGGTTAATCTGATGGGTTCTTCTTTTGCAGGAATTTGATTTAGAGATTCGATATCAAAAAGGGATAGAGAATCAGGTTGCAGATCACTTATCCAAGCTGGAAAATCTAGGCTATGTCACTGAAGGAGAATCAATCAAAGAAACATTTCCTGACGAACATTTGCTAGCCATCACTTCAGATGAAACCCCGTGGTATGTTGATTATGTGAATTTTATTGCAAGTGGGGTGACTCCACCAGAATTCACAGTTGATCATAGAAGAAGATTCTTACATGACATGAGGTTCTACATGTGGGACGAGCCTTTTCTATACAAGCAATGCGCAGATCCATTGGTAAGAAGGTGTGTCCCTAAGGAGGAGATGAATGCATTATTGCATGACTGTCATTTTTCTATGTATGGAGGTCATCATGGTGGAGACAGAACTGCACAAAAGGTTTTGCAATCAGGTTTTTACTGGTCAAAATTGTTTAAAGATGCACATGCTTTTGTTAAAAATTGTGACAGGTGTCAAAGAACACGTACAATCACGAAGAGGAACGAAATGCCTTTGCAAAATATTTTGGTAGTAGAGCTCTTTGATGTCTGGGGAATTGATTTCATGGGACCATTTCCATATTCTAATGGGCACAGATACATTTTGGTTGTAGTTGATTATGTGTCTAAGTGGGTGGAGGCCATTGTTCTTCCTAGTAATGATGCAAAGGTAGTGGTAAGCTTTGTAAAGAAGCACATTTTCACACGCTTTGAAACTCCAAGGGTGTTGATAAGTGATGGAGGAATGTTCTAGCAAAATATGGGGTAAGGCACAAGGTTGCTACTGCATACCACCCTCAAACGAGTGGTCAAGTTGAAGTGTCAAACAGGGAGGTAAAACAGATTTTGGAGAAAACAGTGAGTGCAAATAGGAAAGATTGGTCCGGTAAGTTAGAAGATGCATTGTGGGCTTACCGAACTGCATACAAGACTTCAATAGGTACTTCTCCGTACAGGTTGGTTTATGGAAAGGCATTTCATTTACCCGTTGAGCTAGAACACAAAGCTTATTGGGCAATCAAAAAGCTAAATATGGATATGGACTTAGCCGGTGAAAAACGACTGCTACAACTCAATGAACTTGATGAGTTTAGGTTGCATGCTTATGAAAATGCCAAGTTATATAAATAAAAGACTAAGAGGTGGCATGACAAGCATATCCAACATCGTAAGTTTGAGCCGGGTCAAGAAGTTATCTTGTTTAATTCTAGGATAAAGCTTTTTCCTGGAAAGCTTAAGTCCCGTTGGGCATGCCCTTTCGTTGTGGTAAATGTGACTCCTCATGGAACAGTTGAATTGCGGGACATAAATTCAAGTGGTACATTCTTAGTGAATGGACAGCGAGTAAAACACTATTGGGGTGGTGATATTAAACTTCACAAGACCTCGATAGATTTGGTGGATGCATAATGACGTGTTGAGTCGTGCCGCGACGTTAAATTAGGCGCTTGTTGGGAGGAAACCCAATGACTAACATCACTAACGTTTAATTGTAGTTTAGAATTATTAAATTTTATATGTATAATATTTTTAGTCAGGTGCAAGCATGAATTTGGCATAAAATCAGTGTACAATAATGTAGGGGGTGAATGGTGAGCTAAACAATCAAAAAAATATGCTAACTCTATGAAAAATTGGCCTACCGCGTCGCATGGGGCGTCATGCCACACACCGCGCTAGGCAAAATTGCACAGATGAGGCAGAATACAAAATTTTTGGAGCAGCTAAAAAAATGGCCTACCGTGCCATGTGGGGCCTCGCGGCAGGCCAATTTTATTAAAAAATAATAATAATAATTTACTTAAATCTGAAACCCCCTCCCTATATTTTATTATTTCACTCACCAAACACTCTTCTTCTCTATCACCAAACTCAAGCACCCCAACCAAACAATTTCATTCAAGGATTCATCCACAAATCCTTCTTCTTCTTGCAAGGTAAGTATTATTTTCTCTCTTTTCCTTCAAATTAGTAGTATTTCATTTTGTATTTCTTTCTTATTTTCAAGTATATTTGTATAAACCATAGAAAGAATTGTGTTCATAATCTTCTTTTAGTTTCTTTTGTTAATATTGTTAAAAATTGTATTCGAAACTTAGCTTGTATATTCTTTATGGGATTATGGAGGATTTGAAGGTGTGTTGAGGTGAAATGAGTTGAGTTTCTTGTTGAAGATTGTTAAGGAGTGTACTAATCCGAAAATTCATGTGAAAAATTGTGTATTGAATATTATTGTTAAGATGTGGTGATGTTATATCTGTGATGAGAGGCATATTGGTGTTGTTGATATGGTGATTAGGCCTCTTTTGAAGTTGAAATTTTAAGGGGAAAAAAAAGACATGCTTATAATGTGTTTGTTAAAATGTCTAAGTGACATAAAATTATGTAATGTTGCAAAATAAGAAACAAATTGCATTGTGAGATATTATTCTTGATAACAACTATAACATTAGGCCAAGCCGTGATTTTTTCGCTTTCTTTATGTAAAAATGTGATGTAAGATTCGTGTTAATGTGCCTATGTAGTATATTTTGTATAAAAATTTTGAATTTTGTAAAATAGACAAATTTCTTTTTATGTTTATGTTTAATATTAAATTAGCTTGTAAAATCTAGCTTAGTTTTTGATTTTTATTTTATTTTTAATTGTTGCAAGTCTCTTTAATGATCGGGTAGGCCAATAAGCATTATATCATTCTAATTGAAGAACAGGGTAGTTTGAATCCCTGTTATACATCCTAAGTGTCAACATGATATAACATAAGTGTGGGGGATTTACTCCACTTGCTCTTAAAATAATTTTGTGTATCTTTAACTAATATATCATATTGTGTAGGTAAAATGTCTCAGCGCCCAAGCAAAAGATCAGACGCTGGCCTAACTGAGGCTGCATCTACTAGCCGACGTGGAGGTAGAAGGGCACCACCTCTGGCACCAGTGGAGGAGGAAGAGGAACACTTTGACCCTGATGCAGATGAGGTGCCAGAGTGTAAATATGGCATCAGGGCTATTCCAGCTCATACAATACAATGGTTCCAATCCTTCGTCCCTGTTGTGCCACCAACCCCAGAAGTTGCCATAGATGAAGCAAAGCTTGCCCGTAAGTATAATGACATATATACTAACATTCGAGCTTTGGGTTTTCAAGGATTGTTTTGCCAAGGTGATAGTGTGAACATCGACTTGGTAAAAGAATTTTATGCCAGTTGGCAACCGGGCGGTGATTTAGATGCCAGCTATCAAGTCAGGGTCAGAAGTAGAGTGATCCCATTTTCGTCAAAGCTCATAAATCAAATAATCGGTTTCACTGAACATTCACATAAGTTGTTCCAGAGGTTCGTGTGTAGACCAGATTACCCAGACATTCGCAGACATCTATGTGGTGAAGATTTCTTTGTCCTGTGGACTAGAGATACAAATGAGTGTCACAAGGAAATGAAAAAAGGAACATTCCAGCGGCCTGCATGAGTCATTTTGAAGATAATAAATACCAAAATCATGCCAACACAAAGTGATACGGACGTATCAAAACTAAATGTTTGCTTGATTTATGTATTTTTTAACAGAAATGCAGGTGGATCTTGGGAAAATCATGCTGGAACACATGTCAAAGGTGAGACCTTTTCGAGGACGCCGCCTACACTATCCGAGTATGATTACTCGGTTATTGCGGACGCACTTCATTGAAGAAGAGTATCACTATGATCGGCGGATAGAAGTAACATATCCTATCAGGGCGCTTGATGTCACGACTGTGATAGATCCGCCTGCAGCTGAACTTAACCCCGATCAAAGGATTGTCCGAGTGGAAGAGACTTTGCAGATATTATTTGCTAACCTGCGCCTTCGCGCTTCTAGAGGGGAATTGAACTTGGAAGAGTTGCAACAAAAGCACCCTTTATCTCCTTTCACACAACAGTGGTTAGGAATGGCTCAGCATGGATAAATCCCAACGGATGAAGATGTGAACTCTATTCCCTCAGATGACGAAGAATATTTGCGCACTTTTGAGGATGACGATGCTTAGGCCAATGGCCTCAGGGAGTCTTTTCTGATCTATTTTTGATCTTTTCGCATTAGGGACAATGCAAATTTTTTAAGTGTAGCGTGGTTGGCCCCTATTGTAATGTACTTACTTTTATATTTTTCGTATTTTGTTTAATTAAGTTTAGTTATTTAGTTTGATTTTGTTTAGTTTGTTAAAATTGCTTTTAGTTTGTTTTGTTAGAATATTGTGTTGATAGATAGTAAGTAATCCTAATTTTGGTATAGATCCCTTCTAGATCTTCTTGTAAAAAAAATCTCAAGTCGAAAAAAAAATCCATCAGAAAAATTCGAAATTATTGAGTTTGCAATTTTGTTTTATTTTCAGTTTAGTGTATGCTAGTTTTGGTTTAAATTAAAACTTTCCCCTTGGTTTTTCTTTACACCACGGTTCTTTTCCAAGGGTGTATTTGAACCGAGTATAGTATAATTTTTTATTTCAATTGAATAAAAAGTTCCTAACTTACAGAGTTGATCTCCTCAAATGCACATGCATTAGAAGTTATATGTACCTTATTTGTGATGTTCAAATCTCAGTTCTTGATTCTAAAGTAAGTGCCTTAAATTGTGTATTTAAAACTATGCTTAACTGCTTTGACTAGAGAGTCAAGAAAGATCCAAGCTTGAATGAGTTGTGTGCCAATATGTGAGTGAGGTTATTGAAATATTCTGTGTGTAACAGTTGATATCTAGAACTTGCCCTCAAGTGTTTTGCAAAGAGAAATAGTAGCATTATTCACTTTAGGAGATGATATAGGAATTTTCTTTGTTGAACCAGTTTGATAATTATCTCTACCTAATTGTATATATCTTAGTCAAACCTTTTGAGCTGTTAATCCTATTTCTTTGGCATCCGCATTATAAACCTTACATATTTATGTAAATATATCAGTTGTTTGAACCTCTATCTCTTATGAGCACTTAGTCTTGTTTTAATATTGTTAAAGTTGAGAAGAGATTTGTTGGTTTATTGAAAGAGTTTAATTAAAAAAAAGAGTAAAGAATAATTCATATGTGTGTATATATGTATATATATAGGGGTGAATTTTCAGTAGTAACATTCCCTAACTTATGGTGCTTAAAGAAAAAGGGATTTGTTGTTAGTATGAAAAATCTCAAAAAGGTTGGAGATGGTTTAACATAAGAGTAATGCTGAAATTGTGAAATGAAATGGTGTATAGATGAAGTGCTCAAAGAGATGTAGCTACTACAATCTATATTTATCACACCCTTCCTCAGCCTGCATTACAACCAATTAAAGTCCTATTTGATCATTAATTGAATAATCTCAATTAGTAGAGTATTACACTAGGGGCAAGCATATGGTATGTCATCTGTTGCGCATGAATTTCAATTATGAGAATGAGTTAATTCTTCCTATTTTGAGTTCCTAAATATTTGTGAATACTATGTTGAGAGGAACTAGTCTATATTAGTTGTGGGAGGGCACATGATTTGTGAAAGCAAGGAAACGTTTTGACCTTTGTGTTAGAGTAAGTGAGCAAGTTATGAAAATGCGTGGCACTTGTGAGTCATGTCTTGAGGATTGAACTATTATGAATTGGTACTTAAGTGTTGGCATATGTTGTTAGAGAAATTGTTTGATAAAAAGGTCGTTTTTATGTGAAATGTATGTTAATTGCTCGAGGACGAGCAATGGTCTAAGTGTGGGGTGTTGATCATAGGCTAAAAACTCATATTTTAGTCGTTGTAACAACACTTTAATTATTGCATTTTATAAAGGTTTGAGCTTAAATGATAATGAATTGTACTAAATTCATGGTTTATACCTTGCAGGAAGCTAATCTGACTTAAGAACTAACTTTGGGATGAATTTGATTGATTTGGGGCTTTGAAGTCTGAGTAAAAGCAAAATAAATCAAGTCGGGAATGTGTTCGGGAGTCGCAAAGCAAGCCCGGATAGCAAAACAAATGAAAAAATGAAACAGCTCAAAATATTGCACTACCGCACCGCAGGGGGGCGCCGCGGCAGTGCAAATATTTTTGTTGCATTGTTTTGCTCCGTTAAAATGCATTCTGCCTCTGTCCAATCCATGTATAGGCGCATAAGAAATCGACAGATTCTTATGGGTATTATGAACCCTATAATCAATAACCCAGAATAGGCGCATAAGAAATCGATAGATTTTTATGGGTATTATTAACCCTATAATCAATAACCCAGATAATTCAATAAATCATTTTTAAGCTAAAAACGTAGTATGATCTCTAGCAAGCCCATAACCCCGGGATATCTCCTTTATTAATTGTTAAAAGAAAAATTCATAAGTGGCGTAGTAACTTTGCGTTGTATTATTGTTTGTCTACTAGTTAAATTGTAAATTTGTTATTTATGTATTTTGTGATGAATTAGCTTGAATCGATAATTGTTTGAGTTTGCATCAGTCGTTAAGTTAATAACAAGTCCTCATGGGAACGATACTCTACTTATTACTATATTACTTGAAGATCGCGTACACTTGTGTGAGTGTTTTGGTCGCAACACTGGTACATCCTGATGAGATGATTAAGAGTGAATTCAAGCCCTGCTTCTTCTGCAAAGAACCTCATCATCAATACTATCCTCCAAAATGACGGATGAACCTATGACAAGGTAACCTTGTACTTTTGACAAAAGTCGAGCACAACCCTATCAGGGGGGCCCAGTGTAAAGTGATATGTGTACACGTTCAAAAGCCCGTTGGCATGATCCTTGATGCTATATTCCGGGGAAGGTACCCGCATTACTACCTTTCCCCCCATCCATAATCTTTGCTCACTGACTTAACACTACAAAAAAAAACTAAAATTAGCTACGAATGTCGTCGTTAATCTTTCGCAAAATCGCCCGTAGCTAGTATAATGTTTTGATAATCTGTCGCTAATCCGTCGCTAAATAAGATTAGCGACAAATTTTTCTGTTTTGATACAGAATTTGTATGTCGCTAAAACCAGATTTTTTAGTAGTGTAAGGTGCCCCTCTCCTATTAAAGAAATAAACTTCGAGGCATACTCCCAATGTCCCCGAACATTGGGAGGCTTTTATGACGGAAACTTCCCTCTCAAAACAAAATGCCCATAGGTTGACTCGCCTAGCACCAATGGCACACCGCCAACCAGGCAGGAACCAGATGAGAAACTCCCTTCTCCTTACCGAGTGGACCCTGATGTAGCAGCTATGACTGTGGTAAAACTAGGGAATTGAAGTAGGAATTTGAACAAGGGCCTCAAAGTTGAAATGGTGAAGGACCTAACGCAGGAAAGAAGAAATCTACAAAGGAGGATAACTACTCAGAATAGCGGAATCCTCAAAAGAGGGAAGACAACCCTATATAGGGAGAAAGCGGTGACTATCCGCCTGCCTTAAAGGCCAATTACAAATGCTGACTAAGCCATATTTTGCTTGGGGAAGATGTACCAACGGGATTGCCTCGGTCGTTTCACAACCATGTTATGCAATTAATGTTGTCGTGTGATGCTTTGGGGATCAAAGACCCCTACTTCATTACAAGCCTCGAGATGGTACCCGATCTCGAGGATTCCCGTCAAAAGAAAAGAAAGGCTCTGAGGAGCCATCGATATCATTAAAAGCCTCGAGATGGTACCCGATCTCGAGGACCTTTGTCAAAAAAAGAAGAAAGGCTCTAAGGAGCCATCGAAACCATTACAAGCCTCGAGATGGTACCCGATCTCGAGGACCTCCGTCAAAAAAAAAGATAGGCTCTAAGAAATCATTAACATCATTATAAGCCTCGAGATGGTACCTAATCTTGAGGACCTCTGTCACGAAGAAGATAGGCTCTAAGGAGACATTCATATCAATACAAGACTCGAGGTGGTACCCGATCTCGAGGACTTCTGTCAAAAAAAAGATAATCTCTAAAAATCTACTCATACGGGCCTAACTGTGAGGTGGTACCCTACCTTAAGGATTTCTGCTATTGAAAATGCAAGACATCTTCCCGATCCTCTGGCCCTCGAGCTACCTGAACCCGAGCCAATTTGCACTCGAAAACTACTAATAAATCCTTAGTTCTATTTCTCGCCTTCGGATCAAGTTAAATGACCCTTCAGTTATTTTAATCTAGGGACTATCTGATCCAAGGTTTACCCTCATTCGGGATCTATCTATAATGCTTTAAGGATACATTCACTCTAAATTCGAAACAAGTTCTCAAGTCGCCCGAGCTTGAGCGAACTCTCACTCGGGTACTGCCTTCGAAAGCCTAAAGGCTATCTTTATTCTCAGGCATCCGGGCAAGTCCCCTCTAGAGGACTATCGACGGTGTCTGAAAGGCTAAGTTTTGTTCTGAAAATTTGTAGCCCTACTCTCATTCAACTCGAAGTCGGGGGTCCCGACGGCCTATGCTCGTATCAATTCAATTTGGGATAAGCCCGTGGAACAACAAAGGGCTCCATGGGATATCATATTAACCAATCAAGGATTAGGGAAACACCTACACCTGGATTCGGTATTCAGACCAATTGGTAAAGTCATGCACTCAAATGGTTCATAAACACAAGTAAAAGGAAATCCGGCATAAATCAGGTACAAGATTAAAGAAACACTTTTTCATTAATAAATGATGATTACAAAAACCCACCAAGGGTCCTTACATATGATTACAAAAGTCCACAAAGGGTCCTTACACAGAAATAGAGAAGCCAAAGAAAAAAGAAAAAATGTATATAATAGCTACAAGCCTAATCTGCTTTCGGGGGTACATCCTCGGGGGCAGTGTCTTCGTGAACCGTTCCCTGGGGCCTCTTCTCAATCTTTTAAATGGTATCTTCAAGATCAAAGAAGAAGCAGAAAACGATGAGGAAGAAGAAGAAAAAGGTGAAGAAGAAGCAGAAAAAGATGAGGGAGAAGTAGTAAAAGATGAAGAAGTGCCGGGTGAAAAATCTGGCGAGTATGGGTCTCGCCAGCACTACTATTGTGAAGCCACTTTTTGAGATGTTGCGTCGATGTGGGATGCAACAGTGAGTAGATGTCACCACCTCACTCCACGGAAAGCAAAAGGAGCGAGGCGTCATACCGGATAATTAGTGGAAATGAGTAGAAGTTCGTAGTCCGCATATCCTTTAATTCGAAGAAAATTTGAAATTTCTCTCTCATTACCTCAGGCCAACAACAACAAAAAATCAATACAATCCTGCTCAGTAGGGGAAAGCTCTGGGAAAGGGCCATGGCGTAACTGATGAGAACACTGCCATGTGACCTTAAGGCCACGAGCCTCAAACATGGGAGATAATAGTGGATGAGGATAAAGAGAAAAAGGGGTAAAAGGTTGTTGAAGAACATTTGAATGAATTTTTGGTTCAAGAAGGCTTCCATTTATAGAAATGGTGGCAGTGTAACCGACGGTGCAATCAATGACTTTAAAAGACGTATCGACAGGCACAATCAATGCATTTTGGGAAATGGACCAGCGACGATATTATCACTTTGGAGAATATAAACCGGTGGTACATTGAATAATTCTGGAAAAATGAACTGACGGGACGCCTCAGTTATCACGAAGGCTTACGTCATGAGTATGACATCATCGCGGGAATTGCGAGGAGATGGATATCGAAGTCGTTTCTTATCATTTCACTCTAACAAATGCGGGGACTATCTGCATGCGGCAAAATTGGAGGGTCCAATTTTCGGTCATTACGATGCTTCATAAGCACATTTCCATAGGCTCGAGATTATGGTCGAGATTAACACCTGAGGCGTTATAGACATCTAGCCTCGGGGCAATATAGATCGATAGTTATGGTGAAAAAGTGGGAGGCTCCCAAGGTATGTGACTAAAGCTGACCTAGTCTATTTGGCTAGTTCAAATCCGTATCGTGGCATTAAATAGATGTACTAACCATGTATCTTGGTAATAAATGCATTTGTACTATGTCGGGATTCCCTCTCATATATAAAGGGGACCCTTGTCATTTTGTAAAGGGGTTGATACTTAATATTGAATATACAAGAACATTTTCTCTTCTCTCTAACATATTCTCTTGATCCCATTACTTACATTTATTGCTTATATTTGTTGTGTTCTATTTATTGTTCTTTATTTATTGCTTATTATTATCCATAAAGAGCAGCCACTAAATTCATCATAATTATTAACCTTTCATCGACTGCCTTTATCGAGGCATCTGATTCGACCTCGAGGTCTCGTGTACGTCAGTTCGAGGCCCCGATTATTAGCCATTCGGTTTGATTATAATATTGTTTTGAAGCTATTATCTTGTTTCCAAGTATTTCACTTAGCATACATTGCCTAACAACTTACATAAAAATAGATCACGTATTTTTAGAACCACAAAATCAAATCTAATTGTAATTACCATTTTCAAGGTAAACAGGCTCTAAGTACCATAAGCTTTCCCCTTATGTAAATCACCACTAATGTAAGATCACTCAACACAAAATCATATTGGGCTTTTGCTGGAATGTAATGAAGGCTTTTGGTTCAAGGTAGGACTTATTGGCATATGATGGTTTCATCTTTCCTTAAGTACTCCATTTTCTCATTTCAGCCCACGCTTTCTTGACTCTTTGAGTCATTTTCTTCTTACTTATGGGAACTATAGAGACACACTATCACTCTTTGCCTTTCCTTTTCTTCATTTTGTACCTTTTATACTTCCGCATTCCTTGTCTCTCCCCCAAAACTTATGCTTTTTCCAATTGATGCTAAGCAAAGATCAGATACCACGAGAGGGTCATTTAGAACGGATAAAGGCTTGTATCATGGTTATTGAAAGAAAAAGGTCTTTAGCTCAATGAGGTTAACTAGGGATATCATATTTGGTAGGCTATGGATGCTTTCAAGTTTCAAATTGGATCAAGGAGAGCCTATAATTATTTCTTAATTCGAGCTACACTTAGGATTTCTCCTAGACAAACATTCAGGGCAAGTTCTTGACTTATTGGCACTGGACTTAGACTTGCAATTTAATACCTCACCTCATAAGCTATTGGATTGTTAAAGATGATAAAGTTGAGGGCCCACAACAACCTTAGGTAAGATTGAGCATCACAAATGGCTCCAAGAAGCCACTCGATGATTGCTTAGTCAACACAAGAGTGTAAAGGTCACAACTAGAACTATTCTTTGCTCATCAACTTGTTTCCAATCATAAAGTCGAAGGTAAATATGTTAGGCCCAAGTGAAGATTGCCTAAGACACTTCTATTCATTACTACTACTTACACAAAAACATAAAGAAAACGGATTCAATTCCTTAAGAAGGTTGTCCCGCCATCCATCATCAGGAAGAGCCACCTGGTTTCATACAACATTCACCTTTGGAAAGAACTGTGGCATTAAGAAAACCAAAGGCTTATTGTCCACATAAAATGTAAAAAAGAGGCAAACAACTTAACAAAAAACTACTAAAGGAAATAAGAAGTTGTGAAGTAAATTACGGAAATCAACTGAATATATACAAAATGGAAGTAAAGAGAATATTTACATAAATGAAAATGAATATATACATCAAATGGTAAAAATATATACATACCAAATGTGAAAGTTACAAATATATGCATACCAAAAGTAAAATAAAGAGAAGTAAAGATAAAGAAAAATAGTTTCATAGTTATTACATACCAAAGTTATCCAATTATCATCAAATAAAATACACCCCCCCCCCCAAACAAAAGATAGCATTGTCCTCAATGCTAATAGCAAAATAAGATCAGTGGAAGGGTTAGAGAGTAAAGAAAACTCCCTATATGGTCTGTATCAGGTCCGGAACATGAGATGGGTCCTCGGACTGCATAGGATCAGCAGCTCCCTCCGGGTCCTCTAACTAGATCTCCAAATCTGACTGAGGGACCACGAGGTTGCGGAGCATCTGGATCAACTACACAGCATTATGTGTAGCTGCAGATGTCTCCTTATACTGGCCAACTGCTGGTACCTGCTGCTCTGCTGCATGTGTTGCTGGGACTGCTCCTCCATGAGCAAATCCAGTGGAATATCACCAGCAGATATAAACCTCTCTACATCCTTCTTCAGCTGCTCCACTGACTCCTTTGAGGCTTGAGCCTTCTTCATCTTCTTGACATGCTTTCCCAGATCTTTTATAGCCCTCCATGACTATCCAAAGTGTCCATGATCTTCTTCTGGTTGTCTAGAAGCTTCTTATGATTGTCTAGAAGCTCCTTCAACGACTCCTCTACTGATGAAGGCACATGGGGCTGTGTTGGGGTTGATTGTGCTACTACTGCACTGGATAAGACAGACAGCTTTGATGTAGCTTCCTGCATCCAGTTGTTAATTCTAGATAAAGTCTGAGAAACCCACAGTGCAGTTTGAGGGTAAGCTGAAGAAGACGGCACAGACAATGGCATGGTGATGGATGGCCCAGATGAAGGAGGGGGTATGGCAGCTAAAGATCCCCCTGCTATGGAAGGCTCTGACCTGGTGGCTACTACCCTTGGCTCTTGACACTGGCCAATAGAGATAGCGCCTTTACCCTTGTTTTAGGGTTGTCCTATCCTTTGGTGCTATACCAGGAGAATGGATTCTTTGGCTTTGTCTTTCTGTCATAGCTCTTCTTCTCTACTCCTTAGTCCTCGAAATACATGGTGAGAAAGTTGGGATACGGGTGGGATCTTTCCTCCTTTCCAACTGCCTTGGCGATGTGATAGTACATGAGGTTCCCTATATTTATAGGGTACCCTGCCATGATGGAGGAAATCAAGACACACTAAGTGAGGGGGAGGATGTTGTCATGATGACATGGGTTCAGCCAGCTGCACACAAAGGTAGACCACCCCTTGGCTTCAAAGCTGAGGGTGTTTCTATATATTGGGACCCTAGCTGTGAGCCATGGCGGTGTCCTTTCTAGGGCTAATATCTCCGCCAACCATGGACGGTCTGCTTCACCAAGTGCCAGCTTCTCCAAGTACTGCACGGCTTCCACATTCTCAAATCCAGCATACTCATTCAATGTGCGACCATCAAATCAGATCTTCAAGTTACGGACCTTTGTCACAGTGGTGCCCTATTTTATGTGGGCAACGTTTGCATAGAATTCCTTGACAAGATATTCATTGGCATCCAGAACCTTGTTGGTAAACCATTTCCACCCTACTCTCTCCTTAAACTGCCTTTTTTACATTTGGATTGTAGGGAATGAGGTCTCTCTCTATGAATTTCCTCTCAAGGGTGAGTGACCTTTGGGGCCACCATTCTCAGAACCTTTGGTAGGCTAACTCACTCACAAATCTGTCAGCCCACACCTCGGCTTTTTTGGATCTAGCCAACTCCCCAATATTGGTGTCACCCCCTCTCCCCTCATCGGGGCCTCATCATTATCATCCACGAGAATAGGTTCAGCCGGTGAAGCCGAAGTTGTAGCAGGTGGGGAAGATAGTACCGAAGCCTCACTACCTACCTTTGAGCCATCAGACGACTCAGAAGAGGAGGTAGTTTCATCTCTTAACTGGTTTTTCCCCGAGAACTATGAGGGGATATGAGTTGGAACAGAGTCTCCTTCCAAAAATTCCTGTAAAAGGACATACTCACTAGTGTCAGAGTGGTCCGCTGCTCTATCCACAGATTTGATGGCAGCTCTCATTTTCCCAATTGATTTTTGAACTGCTAGGGGTATCTTGGTCTTTCCTTTACCCCTGCCTCAGGAGGGTTCTACCCTCCCTTTAGATGTATCGCCTCTACCTCGTGATTGAACCATTGTTAGCAGCAAACAAGCAATGAAAAACATTCAGAACATAGCTTCAAACATATGTTAAAATAGTGTAGTTGAAATGCAGAAACTGCTTCTCAAAACCAAGCACCGCGGACCGCTAAAAAGTGAACATGGCCGCGAAGTACCCATTGCGGACCGTGAAAACGTAACCACGGGCGCGAAGAGGTTAGGCTCAGACTACTAACTCTCTAATATTGGTGGAGAGAGGAGCACAAAATAATCAATGCGGCCGCAAAAGACCAAGCGCGGACCGCGTAAATATGGACGCGGCCGCGAAAGCTATTAATAGAGCCTCTAAAGCTCAAGGGCACAGACCGTGAATTTTGGGACGCGGTCACGTAAATTCAAACACGGACCACGAAAAAATCATCGCGTCTGCGATCATACATCCACACTCAGTCCCCACAGCTTAGGGAATGCGGACCACAAAAAAGTGGACCGTGGACCATAAAATTCAAACATAACGGGCAGTGATGAACGCTTTAACTTAGGGTTTTCACTAAGTGCATACAATTCATTCATTCAATTAGAAATAAAAGTTACTAACCTTACCTCCCCTAACCCTATCCCCCCATTAGGCATGTAAACATTACCCACATATGCTAAATCAATAATTTTAGATCAAGGGGTGTATTTCACTCGAACTAAAAAAATTGAAAAGAACAATTAAAACAAAAAGAAAACAGAAGAAAAAAGATTAATTCATGGATTTGAAAATACCAGGTGTGAATGTTTAGCATGAAAATAATGCTTGATTCGAAAGAAATGAGAGTGAAAGCCAGATAGATGAACAGTGCTCTAAGTTTGGTGAGAGTTTAGGGTTCGAAAAGTGTATTAGGATTAGGGACCCCCCTATTTATGCATAGAAATTGTATACCCCACTGACTTACCTGAACGCGGCCGCAAAATTCTACAGCAGTCAGCATTCTTTTACCTGATGAAGAACAGCTTCAAGCATCATACCGTGGTCCACAAAATATTGAGCGTAACCATAAAAGTCACTGCGATCCACTAAATCATGAACGTAGACGCAAACTGAACTTCAGAGAGCTGATATTTTGAGCTCTTCAAGTACGCGTCCACGAACAAAAAGTGCCCCCGGTTATTGCGAACGCGAACAGCGAGATTTTGGGCGCGGTCCATAAAATTCCCCATACTTAGGCAAATTTTTCCAGCTAAAGTCCTGCACTGCACAACAATTCCTACACAAACTTCACAACTAGTTAGTCCAAAACAAAGCCTAAACTAAGAATAATATCAAAAAGGAAGAAAAACACATGGGTTGCCTCCGAAGAAGCGCCTGATTTAACGTCGCGGTACGATGCATGTTACCATTATTCACTTGAAATGGATTAATGCCACCACGTGGCTATCATCAAAATTTCCAAGATAGTGCTTCACTCGATTCCCGTTAACTTTGAAGATTCCACCATTTTTATTTTTCAAATCAAGAGCACCAAACGGAGTTACATGCACCACTTCAAAAGGGCCACTCCATTTTGACTTGATCTTTCTCAGAAACAGTCGTAACCGAGAGTTTAATAGAAGAACTAAGTCACCCTCCTTGTTTCGAGCATATTTTTCATGTAAGTACTTTATCTTATCCTTATACAAGGACGAGCTGGAATAAGCATGAAACCGGAACTCATCAAGTTCATTTAGTTGCTCTACTCGGAGATTTGCAGCTACATCCTGTTCAAGGTTTAACTTCTTCAACGCCCACATGGCCTTATGCTCTAATTCCACTGGAAGGTGACATGCTTTCCCAAAATACCAACTGATATGGGGACATACCAATTTGAGTCTTGTAATATGTTCTATAGGCCCATTAAGCATCATCAAGTTTCCTTGACCAATCAGTCTGGTTTGCATTGACAGTCTTGGAAAGAATATTCTTGATCTCCCTTTTGGAGACCTCAACTTGTCCACTTGCTTAGGGGTGATAGAGAGTTGACACCTTGTGAGCGGCACCATACTTGGAGGGTAAAGTGTCAAAAGCTTTGTTACAAAAATGAGAACCCCCATCACTGATTATCGCCCTTGGAGTGCCAAACCTTGTGAATATGTTTTTCTTTAAGAAAGCCACTGTATGCAGGGAAATCCGAGGAATCTATTTCTTGCCACTATGGTACATTCAGGGAGTCATATCAGCATCTCGAGGTTGTAGGATTACGATCGAGCTCCCTCCCTTGAGGTTCGTCCGCGACCCAACCCAACAGAGGTTCTGAGGACGGGTAATTCCCGAGGCGAGCAGTCAGAATCAGCAGAGTCTAGCACCGTGCCTAGCCATCCCATCCCCGTATCTTTACATTTAATGCACTCTGTACTATTGTATTCCCTCTCCTATATAAGGGGAGTCCATGCCACTTTTGTAAAGGGATGATGTTGCTCCAACTATTTTCTCCACAAGATCAATAATATATATCTCTCTCTCTCTCTCTCTTCCTCTCTAAATTGCTCATTCTTACTAGCTCGAAGCCACTTTGGCATTTATCAATCTCTCACTTGTTCTTCATTTATTGCTTGGTATTGACCATATAGAGCCTTTTTTAATCATATCTTAACTGTTATCCCATTCCCAACTACCCCCGATAGCTAGAGATTGAGCCCAGGTATCAACCCCGAGGTCCCCCATCGACCAGCCTGAAGCTAGGGCAGTAAGCCCCTCGGTTTGATTACTGCCTCGTTTTGGCTTGCATTTCATCGTTAAACTTCATATTCCTAGCATCATCTACTCTAACAACTAGCATAAATATGGATCACATATTTTTAGAATCCCATTTATAAATTTAATTGTCGTTACCATTTCCACGGTAAACTGTTTGGCGCCCACCGTGGGGCTAAAATAATAGTGATTATTTTTTTATTGGTTTCATTGCACAAACGCAAGTTGTCTTTCACATCTTTTCTTGTCCAAGATCTCTTGGTTTCAGGTCAAAATGTCTGGCTCGGTAAACAGAGTCGACAATGACAATCTCAAAAACCACTGGGAAAACAGCGTGGCTGTTCCGATTGCGGCGCGCCACCACAGAATCCCTATAATGTGCCCGGGCCGATTCTAGTGGACGCGGATTCACAGGACGCACAACAGCTCGACGAGACCTCACACACCAACAAGAGCATACGGCATAGTGACTGATAGGGAGCCCAAATAACCCCAGTCCGGGAAGAACAAGAAGTTAGTCTTCATGTTATTTTTGAAATGTTATAGGCAAAACAGTTGGCCATCGCTCAGTTACAAAGCCATCCGAAGAATCCTAGCACAACGGCACTAGAAACAGCTCCCTCCGCCGAACAATTACCCGAGAGATCAAGCAATAAAGGATCAATAGCCGACCCTACCATAATAAAGATGCTTGAGGACCTCACCAAAAGGATCGAGTCCGGCGAGAAAATGATAGCAGCCAACGATAAGAAGGTCGAGACCTATAACTTCATAGTTGACCAAATCCCGGGAGCACCCCTAGTCCTAAAAGGCGTAGACTCGAGGAAGTTCGTGGAACGGCCGTTCCCAGAGGAAGCGGCTCCGAAACCCATTCCGAAGAAGTTCAGAATGATAGTACACCCAAAATACAATGAGACCACGGATCCCAACGAGCACGCCACCACCTACACGTGTGTGCTCAAGATTAAGTAGAGGGAGAACAAAATGCTGCGAGAATCCATGTCTCGTTTTTAGACAAAACTAATGGAGCTACCCCAAGTCTCCGATGACTGGGCAGTGCAAGCCTTCACTTAAGGCCTGAATGAACGAAGCTTGGTAGTATCAAGACAGCTGAAAGAAAATCTTATCGAGTATCCCGCCGTAACCTAGTCGGACGCCACAATCGATACCAGTCAAGATCATGGTCGAGGATGACCAGTTAGGAGCCCCTTTGGGCTCAGTATACCCGAGCAGGCTCTTGGCAAAGGAGTCACGATCGAATAAAGACAGGTACCATCCATACCCCGATGATAGGAGAAATGCTCTGAAGCACAATCCACCATGTAACGATCGTTTGGTAAACTGAGAACAAGAACCCTCGGGGACCCCTTAATAGAGGTGGCTTTGACGGATACGCAGGGTCAACAGGGGCTCCCCACCTATTAGAGTATAGCTTCAATGTCGATGTGTCAGACATCATGTTCGCCATTAGCAAAGTCTGAGATGCCAGATGGCCCAGACTGATACACTAAGACCCTTACCAAAGGAACTACAATTAGATTTGCGAGTTTCACAACTCGCACGGGCACCAAATCGAAGATTGCAGGCAGCTCCGAGAGGAAGTGGCCCGATTACTTGATAACTGACACCTTCGGGAATTTCTCAGCAACCGGGCTAAAACCAATCCCGAGAAGGAGAAACAACCAAAACAAAGAAAGGAGACGAGCCCCAACACGTCGTCTATATGATTTTTTGATGGTCTCCCCAGACGCATTCAAATGAAGGACCACTTAAGCAACCACCAAATAAGCGCCAGAACTCGAGAGCGTTGTCGCTACCAAGGTATAATCACCCATCCCTCTTTCCATCTTCTACTTCACGATAACTCTTGTGTAGGCCGGCGACCAAGGTAATCGAGATGCCACTCCGGCTCAAAGACCCTAAGGCTTCAAAGCATCCGTTGCACTCTTTCCCTTTGATCGGTCTTTATCCCAAAATGGGTTTTTACCGACAGGGGTTTTTAACAAGGCAACACCCACGCACTTCCCAAGAAGGATTCAGCGAGCCTACGGGGATTTCTTTGCAACCAGTCCCCCTCTAGGAAATGACAAATGAAGCTCTGATAGGAAGTGATGCACCAGACCAAACGGTCCAAGAAGCCGAGCACGCGCGTGTCACACCTCCATTTTCCGCCCCCGCGGGGGGCGTAGGGAGTTTTTCCAATTAAAGGACAATCGAAACGGGATTTGTTTATTTATTTCAGAGTCCCCACTTGGGAGATTTAGGGTGTCCCAAGTCACCAATTTAATCCCGAATCGAGGAAAATATTCGACTTTCCAAATGAAGTCTGTGAACCAGAAATTCTAAGTAAGGAATTCTGTTGACCCGAGGGAAGGTGTTAGGCACCCCCGAATCCCGTGGTTCTAGCACGGTCGCTTAAACTGTTGTGATGACTAAAATATCTGATTTTAATACATGTTCAAAAACTATAGTGCAATTTTAACTTTTAACCGCTTTTATTGTTATTATTATTATTTTTACAAGAATGTGAACATTGTTTAAAACATGTCTTTGGATTACGTCACATGAAATGCACCCGCAATCCGGAACACATTTTATTCAATGTTTTGGGATTTGGATTTGGGTCGCAAAAATGCGCACCCGTGTTTAAGAATGTATTATTATTAACATCGTGCCTAAAGCGATTAACATATTATTATTTATGGGTAAGACCGTGGAATTCACTAAACAGTTCATCCCGAATTCTAAATACTCAATTAAACATTTATTGAGGGCCCCGCAATTGGTGCATTTTATTGGGCGAGGCTCATCTATTTTATTTTTAAAAGACAATCCTAAAATGCCTACATTATTTTCTATTAAATCTGTCTCTACAAAATAAAATAAAAACATGTCTTAATTTATTTACATGCTGAAATTAGCCAATAATATTTACTCTAAACAATATTTCTACCAAGTTCCTACTAGATGGCCTATTCGTTTGATTTTTTACTCGACGAAGTTACTACACCATTTATTTATTTAGGCAATATATGCAGATAGTTCAACTGTTAAACTATCGTCGAACGTTCCACTATGTGTATTAAATAGCTACATGATTTTGATTTTTTTTTGCAAGCTAAATAATTTGTACATACAAATAAAAATCAAAATATAATTAAAGCTAATTCAGAATTTCAACTCTTCATTTTTCGTATTCATGCTTCATATTCGGATTACAATAACCAGCTTTTCAGTTGTGTACCTAATATTGGAAGCAAAAGAAAATGAAGATGAGAATCAGCAGCAGTAATAACAGTACAACACAGCAACAACAGCCCAGCAACAGTAACAACCCAGGAACAGAGTTTGCAAACCAGTGGAGCAGTAATCCCCAAAAAAAAAATTCAAGCTTTGATGAAACAACAATTAATTCTGATTTCAAACAATGAGAGAAAGCAGAAGATTTTTTTTAGTTTTTTTTTTGAAATTTTAAATATTTTTCGAAATTTTCTCTCTCTTAAATGTTCAGCCCTTTTTCTCTCTCTTATTTTCAGATTCGTTTCTCTCTCTCGTTCTTATTCTCTCTATCTGTTCCCAAAATCTGATTCAAAACTTCTATATATATTCACACATCCCAGAAATCTTTTAATCAATTAAAATCAATACTTTTTCCTACCAAACACATTATTCTTCCCACTCATCCCCATTATATTAAATAAATATATCAACATCACCCCATTATATTTTGTCCCCCATACCTACCATAAACAAATACAAGATTCCCCTCCACTACATTTTGGCTTTTTCCCCTATTTATATTAAACAACTATATCACAACCCACCCCATTACATTTTGTCCCCCAAGCTTCACATAAAAAATTACAAACATGTACAATTCCTAAACTACCCCTCCGACCTTATTACAATTACTATTTTACCCCAAACGTACTGCGATTTACCAAATTACCCCCATCAGCTATAACAAATCAATTAATCACACTTAACCAAAATATAGACAATATGATCAATTTCTAACAATGTTCAAACAATGAATCACATGAACATGATTTCTTCAATATTTCAACAACAAATCACATGAACATGTTCTTCAACATTTCAACAACAAATCACATGAACATGATTGAACAACAAAGAAAAACTAAAATTTGATTGAACAATATTTTTAGCAAAAAACAAACCTATTTTCAGATTCAACAACAACAATCAAACAAGTATATTTAGATTTCTAAATTCAATAATATTGAACTTAAAATCAACTCTAACAACATTACAACAAACAATTCCTATATTAAATTTTAAACAAGATTATGAGACCAATTCAAGAAATAATCATAAATGGTAAACAAGAAATCAAGCTATACAAATTTCGGATTCAAGAATAAACAAACAAAGTATGAACATGAATGAAATCTATTTTAAACAACAAACATGATGGATTCAAACGATTAAACCAACATATTTCCCTAACACAACTAAATTCTTTTAGACAAATAACAAGATCGACGAAGAAACACTTATGAACCTAAACTTGAACTTAACAATATTAACAATTTCTAAAAATACATAAACACATGAAACAAATTGAAGAAACAATTAATTAAACTTCAATTTGTATCTCACCAACATTAGACTAACATCTTTTACCTAAACAATAAAACAAACATGAAATAAACATGAAAAACCACTAATTAAATTTCCATTTAAAATCTGAAAATTAATTCAACAAAACACATGAACAAACTAAAAAATTATTTCAACGACGAACAAACAAAACAAGAATTGAATCATTTAACGATTTTGGATCCGGAAAATATCAAACAAAAATATGGACAAAAATAAAATTTAGAACAACTAACCGGAGATGAACAACGACGAACTCGAACCATGTATGGACTGTTTTTGACAAATATCGACCAAAGCTCGAACAAAAGCTTGAACTCGACTTTAAGAAGTAACGTCAAAATAGTAGCAGCTGTTGGAACGATGAAGTGAAGCAGCAGATGCCGACTCAAAACAGCAGCAGCTCGACCTCGTCGTGACTGGAAGGAGGAAAATGAGCAGCATCGCGGCAGCAGCAGCTCGGAGGAAGGAGGAGAAGTAGCGGCGACGAAGCCGACGGGGACGAAGGAAGCTGAAGCAGCTACGTGAGCAGCAACAGCAGTTCGTCGAGCTCCAACTCGAGCAGCCATGGACGTCGAGCTCCACCTCGTCGGACTGGTCTACTTGGACGTGAAGTTGAGGGCAGCCATGGACGAGCTTTGAGCTCGCCATGGATGACGAAGCTCGATAGAGGAGGGCAGCTATGGAGTTGTTGGTTCGTGTGTGTGTGTGAGTGTGATGGGGTGGTCATGGTGGAGGGTGGTCGATGTTGGGTAGCCATGGTTGGAAGGTTTTGAGCTTTTGGGAAGATAAAGAAAAGAAGAAGAAGAAGAAGAAGAAGAAGAAGAAGAAGAAGAAGAAGAATGATAGGGGGGCGGGTAGTTTAGTGTTTAGGTTAGGGTTTTTTTATTTTGTTTTTCTTTTTGTTTTTGTTTTATTTTTGAAATGCAAGATAATAAGGGTATTGAGTTATGGACCGGGTCGACCCAGTTCGAAATGGACTGGGTCGTTTTGGAAGATTGAGTATTTTTTGGGCCTGTGACTTGAATTTGAAGAAGAGGCCCAATTCCGACTTTCTTTATTTTTTGCTCTTCTTCTTCTTTTATTTTTTCTAAAACTAAATTCTAAAAATGCTTAAATTATTATTAAGAACTAAATTAAGTTATAAAAGCGCAAATTAACTCCCAATAACAATTAATGCACAATTAAGTAATAATTAAGCATAAAATTGTATATTTGGACGTTAAATGCTAAAAATGCAAACGATGCCTATTTTTGTAATTTTTATTTTTTGTAAAACAAATTTAATTACTAACAATTGTAGAATTAAATCCTACATGCAAAATGCGACATATTTTTGTATTTTTAATAATTTAACAAATAAACATGCACAGACAAACATACAAATAGTTACACAAAATATCACAAAATATCAAAAAAACAAAATTGCACACCAAGGAAAATTATTTTATTTTTGAATTTTTTGGGAGTAATTCTCATATAGGGCAAAAATTACGTGCTTACAGCTGCCCCTCTTTGCCCGAAGACATGAAGGGTTTTCGTGCAAAGATAAAGCGAGCGATTTTTGCCCATTCGAGTACTCCGTGTGAAGCATTTTTTGAAAAAGATTTGACCGAACCTTTGCTTCAAAGGTTTCCTACATATCCTGGGCTAAACAGGAATCAGGTCAATGTAGTTCGGGAAGTTTTGGTAGCTGGGACTACCGTTGGACTGCAATGTTACTGTTGTTGCATGCTATTATTACTGCTTACCGATCAACTTGTTACACCGTGCTTAAAAGAAAACAAGAAGCTAGGCTAGATTTCAATTTGTTCTTGTTGCCTTGCTTTCTTGTCTGTTTGCATTTTTTCCGGTGCTTTTCTTCTTTTTGAAACATGCACTTGAGTTTGTGCTGGGACCTCTTGTTGCAACCTTCTCCTTCCCGGTGCCGAGGAATTTTATTGTTTTCTGCTGGGGATTCCTATTGTAACCCTCTGTTTTATTGTCCTCTGACTTGATCTTGAAATGTATGCCTCTGTTGTATGAGCGGGCTCCCAACTTCAATACTTGAAAATTAAAGACTAAAATGTATGCCTCTGTTATCTAGGCGGGCTCCCAACTTCAATGCTTGAAATGTAAAGACTGAAATGTATGCCTCTGTTATCTGGGCGGGCTCCCAACTTCAATGCTTGAAATATAAAGACTGAAATGTATGCCTCTGTTATCTGGGCGGGCTCCCAACTTCAATGCTTGAAAATTAAAGACTGAAATGTATGCCTCTGTTATCTGGGCGGGCTCCCAACTTCAATGCTTGAAATGTAAAGACTGAAATGTATGCCTCTGTTCTATATGCGGGCTCCCAACTTCAACAACAACTTTTAAAAATAAACGACATTCCTCTCTTCAGGCGGGCTCCTGATTTCAACAACAACTTTGAAAATAATCGCCATTCCTCTCTTCAGGCGGGCTCCTGACTTCATCAACAACTTTTAAAATATAACGTCTTTCCTCTCTTCAGGCGGGCTCCTGACTTCAATAAACAACTTGGAAAATAAACGTCATTCTGTTCTTCATGGGGGCTCCTGACTTCAACCAATAAATCGCCATTCTGTTCTTCAGGGGGGCTCCTGACTTCAACCGATAAATCGCCATTCTGTTCTTCAGGGGGCTCCTGACTTCAACAACTTTTCAAAAAATGCCATTCCTTTCTTTGGATGGCGAGATTTCAACAACCCTTTTTTAAAACGCCTTTCCTTTCTTCAGGAGGGCTCCTGACTTCAACCAATTAAATCGTCATTCTGTTCTTCAGGGGGGCTCCTGACTTCAACCAATACATCGCCATTCTGTTCTTCAGGGGGCTCCTGACTTCAACCAATAAACCGCCATTCTATTCTTCAGGTGGGCTCCTGACTTTAACCAATACATCGCCATTCTGTTCTTCAGGGGGGCTCCTGACTTCAACCAACAAATCGCCATTATATTCTTCATGGGGGCTCCTGACTTCAACAACAACAACTTTAAAACTGTCATTCCTTTCTTTAGGTTGGCGAGATTTCAACAACTTTTAAAATGCCTTTCCTCTCTTCAGGCGGGCTCCTGACTTCAACCAATAAATCGCCATTCTATACTTCAGGGGGGCTCCTGACTTCAACCAATAAATCGCCATTCTATTCTTCAGGGGGGCTCCTAACTTCAACAACTTTTCAAAAAATGCCATTCCTTTCTTTGGATGGCGAGATTTCAACAACCCTTTTTTTTAAAAACACCTTTCCTTTCTTCAGAAGGGCTCCTGACTTCAACCAATAAATCGTCATTCTGTTCTTCAGGGGGGCTCCTGACTTCAACCGATAAATCGCCATTCTGTTCTTCAGGGGGGCTCCTGACTTCAACCAATACATCGCCATTCTATTCTTCAGGGGGGCTCCTGACTTCAACCAATACATCGCCATTCTATTCTTCAGGGGGGCTCCTGACTTCAACAACAACTTTAAAATGCCATTCCTTTCTTTAGGTTGGCGAGATTTCAACAACTTTTAAAAATAAAACGCCTTTCCTTTCTTCAGGCGGGCTCCTGACTTCCATCAATAAATCGTCATTCTATTCTTCAGGGGGGCTCCTGATTTCAACAACAACTTTAAAAATGACATTCCTTTCTTTAGGTTGGCGACATTTCAACAACTTTTAAAAATAAAACGCATTTCCTCTCTTCAGGCGGGCTCCTGACTTCAACCAATAAATCGTCATTCTGTTCTTCAGGGGGGCTCCTGACTTCAACCAATAAATCGCCATTCTATTCTTCAGGGGGGCTCCTGACTTCAACCAATAAATCGCCATTCTATTCTTCAGGGGGCTCCTGACTTCAACCAATAAATCGCCATTCTATTCTTCAGGGGGGCTCCTGACTTCAACAACAAATCGCCATTCTATTCTTCAGGGGGCTCCTGACTTCAACCAATAAATCGCCATTCTATTCTTCAGGGGGCTCCTGACTTCAACCAATAAATCGCCATTCTATTCTTCAGGGGGGCTCCTGACTTCAACCAATAAATCGCCATTCTATTCTTCAGGGGGCTCCTGACTTCAACCAATAAATCGCCATTCTATTCTTCAGGGGGCTCCTGACTTCAACCAACAAAGCGCCTTTCCTCTCTTTAGGCGGGCTCCTGACTTCCATCAATAAATCGCCATTCTATTCTTCAGGGGGCTCCTGACTTCAACCAATAAATCGCCATTCTATTCTTCAGGGGGCTCCTGACTTCAACCAATAAATCGCCATTCTATTCTTCAGGGGGGCTCCTGACTTCAACCAATACATCGCCATTCTGTTCTTCAGGGGGGCTCCTGACTTCAACAACTTTTCAAAAAATGTCATTCCTTTCTTTGGATGGCGAGATTTCAACAACTTTTTTTTTCCAAATTCAAACTTCTTTTTTTTTCAAATTATCCTAGGAGAAAATTCATCAGACTAGATTTTGATCCTAGGAGAAGATTCATCCGACTAAGATTTTATTATACTATCTTGGGAGAAAAATTTCATCGGACCAAGATTTTGACTCTAGGAGATAAAACGTCAAACTAGGTCCATTTTGTTGTGATCTTAGGAGAAAGATTCATCGGACTAAGATTTGGTATCTTAGGAGAAAATTTCATCGGACTAAGATTTCTGTCTTAGGAGAAAGATTCATCGGACTAAGATTTGGTATCTTAGGAGAAAATTTCATCGGACTAAGATTTGATATCTTATCTTGGGAGAAAAATTTCATCGGACCAAGATTGTGACTCTAGGAGATAAATCGTCAAACTAGGTCCATTTTGTTGTGATCTTAGGAGAAAGATTCATCGGACTAAGATTTGATATCTTAGGAGAAACATTCATCGGACTAAGATTTGATATCTTATCTTGGGAGAAAAAATTTCATCGGACCAAGATTTCTATCTTAGGAGAAATATTCATCGGACTAAGATTTGATATCTTTTCTTGGGAGAAAAATTTCATCGGACCAAAATTTCTATCTTAGGAGAAAGATTCATCGGACTAAGATTTGATATCTTATCTTGGGAGAAAATTTTCATCGGACCAAGATTGTATCGGGAAAAAGATTCATCAGAATAGGACTTTTATCCTAGGAGGAAAATATAAAGATCAATGGTTTGAGAAAATTACCTTCGTAATTTCTTCTTTTCTTTTCTCCTTCCTTCGCGCTGCTTTGTTCTTGCTTGCTGGGGATAATACCACTGTGGGAGTCTCCTTTCTTCCCCTCCTCCATTCTTTATATATTTTTTCTTTTCTTTTTCTTTTTTTTTCTTTTTTTTTCTTCTCTCAACACTGCTGGGGATAAAAGGGTTATCTTTTTGGGATAACGTTGTTGAGGATAACGCTGCTGGGGAATTTTATCCCTTCAAATCGATGCTTTATTCTTCTGGAAGCCGCTGGGGATGATAATGGCTCTTTGCTTTTCTGAGCACAAATGTCATCCCTTTGTTCTGTCTGCTGGGGATCAACTTCCTCCATTGGAAACTTATTATGTTGGGGGCAACCCTGGTTCAAAGACCAATTCCTTTGTGCTATCTTTATTCTTCCCCAAATGGGTACCTGATTTCCAGAAAATTTTCTAACCTGAGAAGAAAATTTTCTGCCCCAGTTTGACAATCTTTCTTGTGGCATGCATTTCCGTTATAAATGCCATTTTTTTTACCTATTTCAAATCAAACATTTGTTAGCTTAAAACGTGGTGGTTGGCTGTGATACTCCACTGGGATGGTTTTCCCTTTCTCCTTCCTTGCTCTGCGTCCCACAACTTGTTGGGGATGATATTATTTGCTGGGGATAATCCTTTTCTGCTGGGGATATCCCTCTTCTTTCATGGCATGGCTCAGAAACTTGCATTTTCCCGACCTTTTAGTCTCGCATGAATTTCCCAAATCATGCTTATTGCTCTCATTGTTTTGTCCACGGGCTTTGGCCTTGAGGTTTTAATAACCTTTGATTTTGGCAAGGATATCCCTCTTGACACTCGTTGATCCTTTTTCCAATCTCCTTTTACTGGAGATATCTTTCTTGACACTGGCCTCGCGCTTGTTCCTTGCTGACTATACCATTTGTATGTACTAGTCAGATCCTATCTTGGAAAGCTGATGGCCTATTTTGAAGTCATTTCGCACTGGTTCTGACCAAACAGACTCTACTGGGGAAATTTCTATGAAAGGAAAAGATAAAAGGAACAGAATAAGTGACAAAGGAAAAAGATGACTCTTTAACAAAAGAAACTATAAATAAAAACCTATCAAACGCCGACACCGACTCTAATGGTCGTGACATGCACATGTGGCCTATCCTCTGCCGTTAATCGTCTTTCAAGACCTTCAATTGGCAATTCCCCATCTGATTCTCAATCTTATTCGACTTGTAGTGCCCGAAGGTTTTTCACTATCAAGCCTCTCTCATTTTGGGTTTTTCTCTCAGCTTTCATCGCCTTATGGTGTTCGTGAAGATTTTCACCGATAAGACTCTCTCATTTATATCACTTTCCAGCTGAGGATTTGAAGTGTTGCCGGTATGACTTTCTCTGCTGGAGATTAGAGTCCTTTCTGCTGTGGAACAGAATGTTATGTTCACCGGTAAGACTCTCATTTGTCTGACTTGGCATCTTTTGCAGACTGGTCAGAAGGTTTTTCTTTGGATCATAATGTGGGTTTTTGGACAGGCTAGAAAGAAAGGGTATTAAAGGCTCAAAAACAAAAATAAATTTGGGGTTTAAAATTACAACCTTCGGAACCAATTTTGCTTACCACAAGCGCAACCCTTGCCCCAGTTTTTTATTATTTATTATTTTTTTTTATTTTATTACACCATGACCGAGCCGTGAGGCACCTACGTATCCTCTTTGAGGAATCAGGTCAAACGTAGTTCCCAACTCCTCTTTGTCATTTGACTTTCTTTTTTTTTATCATCTTTCTTTTCTTTTCCTTTTTCGTTCTTTTTTTTTATTTTTTTTACCTTCCAGGCTCGTATTTCCTAGTCGTTGCTATTGATTCTGAACGAGGGGTATGAAAGAAAATAAATAAGGCTCAAAAAGGGTAACGAAGGATAAAGTGTTTAGGTAGCAGAACAAAATGTCTTCGTCATTCCAGTCTTTAAAACATGCCAAGTGCAAACAACACAATTGAACATAGATTTATAGTCTCTTCCGATGGTATTGGACTTGACAATTATGTTAAACACTTGCTTTTTCAATTGTCATTTCTAAAGCACTGCTGGGGGACACTCTCATTCTCATGAACGACCCTCGTGCCAATTTGGCGAATCTTGCATTTAACGGTTTTCTTTAAGTTTTACTTGCCCCAGTTCCACATGACTCGGGCTTCAATTAATCTCAAACTGTTCTTATTTCCCTTAAATGCTTTGATCACCTTCCCAGGGTTTTATGATTAACTTTTAAGATTAGGCCCAATATGTGCGCAAGTCATGTCACGAGAATCGGCGCTGAACAAAATGATAAAAGGACTAAACAAAAAGATGACTGGAAACAATAAAGGACCGGATTTGCTTTAGACTACCGGCGAGATGGTTTGAATAATAAAACAAACAAAACAACCAGAATAAAATCCTAACACAGCCTTGACAAAACTTAAACAAACTGATATGACAAATCGGAAAGATAAGAAGGTTTGACACAAGACAATATTCGGATTACAACCCTAAGAATAATCCGAACAATAGAAATGACAACAAAATAAACCACCAACAGCTTCAATCTTGCTAACCAAGGAACGGAGCGTCGTCCCATTTTATCAAAATTGGCATCTTAGCCACTAAGCTTTGCATTAGTATTGCCAAGACCATTATCAGCTTCAACATCATCAACCTCCATCAACAAGTTCTCGATAGGGTTCGAGTGCTCCATGTCACTGTTATTGATCACAATCCGCCCTTCTTGGATCATTTTCTCTACTTCCTTTTTCAAATTACAACAGCTCTCAATGTTGTGCCCTATGACATTGGAGTGGTACGCGCATCGCGCTGCCGGATCAAAGTTTCTTGCATGTGGATCTGGAGTATATGCGGGGAGCAGCTCAATCAAGCCAGCATGCTTTAGCCTTTCAAACAGACTTGCATAAGATACTCCGATAGGGGTGAGAGCCTTTCCTCGTTTCAGCAACCTTTCGTTCCTAAATGCTTGATTGGGCCGGAAACCTGATCCAGGGGGCTTCCGGTAGGCTTGTGAGGGTGGATAGGCCTTCTGTGGAGCTGGGATTTGGAAAGTGAAGCCCGTCTTTGGGAATCTCGTGGAGAAAAGTAGTGTTGGGGAGGGGAGTAGCGTGGACGAGTGATGGAGCTACTCGGGTAGCTGGGAAAGCTGTCATAAGTGGGTTGGGATGGAGAGTATGGGGGATGGGTAATGCCAGAGTTTGAAAAGCTTGGCGGTGGTGGGGGTGGTGCTTTCCCAATTATCCATGCCTGATGCATGTCTGCCACATATTGTCTCAGCATTTTCACTTCTTCTACCAACCCGTTGTTCTGTTCGACCAGTTGTTGTCGGTCATCAGTACCGACCCACCCTGTTCTGAGGTTCTGTGTCATTTGCTTTGCAGGGAGGAGTTACCACAACCAACCACTTTTCTATATATGAACACAGCAAAGGGAAGCCATCACGTTAATGTTAGGGCATTTGACAGATAATCATATATCAGAGATGCAATGCACCTAAGCAGTTAAATCGTTCTATCATAGATGCGATGCACTTGCGCTTTCCTTTATTTTTCTTTCTTCTTCTTTTTTTCTTTTTCAGTGGTGGTCGAATCTTATGGAGATTGCCTACGTATCATGACCCCGCATGAATCAGACCTTGCGTAGTTCGGACCAATGAAAGGTAACAACAAGGAAACATTTTTTTTTGAATTATCAATTTTCATAATAAAACAAACCGGGTCTCAAAGGTTTAAAGATGACCTACAAACTTGGAAATCAAACGACCCACATATTCTAATCAAAAGCTTTACAAACTCAAAAACAAATGGCCAGCTTCCTTTCTCCGTTTGACAAATGCAAACAAACGGTTATTTTTGCAAATGTGGCCCCTTCCAAATTTTGAGGCCGGAGAGGATTATTTTACGACACTTTACAAACTTGTCCATTCTTTTACGAAAATAGCCTTTCGACAATTAAAAGATACTCTAAGGCTATTTCGGAAAGAACGGTTTAAGACACGGTCGAAGCTGGCTCGGCTTATTTTGACCAAAAACCAAACGGTATTCAACTGACCGCTGACTCTTTTTTTTTTCAAAATACAATAAAAACCTGGTGTTGCAAACACGGCCCTTCAGCGCCTCAGGGGCGAAGATTTCTTAAGGTTGTGTGGGTCAATTGGACCAAATCTTAAAAAATGACCCAAAAGGTGGCTGTTTATGCAAAGTTAGTCTTCCGGCGTCCCTTTCGGGAACATTCGGCTATTTTTGACAAAACAGCATCACTCGACTTATTCATGACTCTATTAAAATTTGACATATTTTTTTGGCTATTTTTTTTAGCAAAAGGGGAGGTTGGACACCGCCCGACTTATTTATGAAAAAATTAAAATTTTGACACGTTTTTATTTATTTATTGGTTTTTGGCTATTTTAGCAAAAAAGGGGGTTGGACCCGATGAGGGTTGCCTACGTATCTCACATCCGGTGAGAATCAAACCCGCATAGTTCGGGCAAATTAACCGAACTATTTTAAAACAGGATTTTTTTTTCTTTTTCAGCAACACATAACAAAACCACTTTCCAAGCACGACTCTTTCATTTTCATTTTGGCATTTTCAGAAACAAATAAAAAAAACTATTTTAAAAATAAGACTTTTTTTTCATTGTCATTTTTAAGAAGAAGACAAACTATTTTCTTTTTATTTTTTGAAAAATAAGACAGAACAACGACTTTTTTTTTATTTTCTTTTGCTTTTAATAAAACAAACTAATAAATTTTTTTTTTCATTTTCTCAAAATTTCGGCAGAGTTTTGACGGTATTCGGGCGTTGGTTTTTTTTTTTTTCAAAAATAAACAATCAATTCCCTAACCGCTATTTCTTTTTTTTTCAATTTCAAAATATTATTCCTGATATTCAAATGTCAGTCAACACACAAATCCGGATCAAATAAATGCGCAAGTAGCATCAAGTAAGATGCATCAGGATGGTCATTTTCATTTTTTTTTAGTACACCTGTCCTAGACAGACCCAACCCCTGTGTTGAGCCTCCAAAGTCAAATGCACGTGATGCAAACAATCGCTCCTACTAGGGATCCGGCATGAAGCTGAGTTATTCTAAGTGAAAAAAACTGAGGCATATTGTTCTAGCCCTGGCTCACCCAAGTGGACAGCTTGAGCCGAAGTGGGGGCAACGTACCGGGAGCACGAAAGTCTGCCCGGCCTAGTTAATTGTCCCAACTTCGTCTTATTTGGTATGACTTCTAACAGAAAGGTGGGCCACGCGCACGTGTACACCATAAGTTCAGAAGACTCAGAAAGAAGAAGGGTTTCGTAGCAGTTGTATATACACAATTCAGATAATATTAAAGCGGTAAAAGCATCATTTAGCACATTAGGCATATATCATGTAAAAATCAGATAATAAATAAAGCCAACTATAACAATTATTTTAAGCTCGAATTCTTGAACCCTGAACCAGTGGTTCTGGGTTATTTCCCCAGCAGACAGAACAAAGGGATGTCACACCTCCTTTTTCCGCCCCCGTGGGGGCGTAGGGAGTTTTTTCAATTAAAGGACAATCGAAACGGGATTTGTTTATTTATTTCAGAGTCGCCACTTGGGAGATTTAGGGTGTCCCAAGTCACCAATTTAATCCCGAATCGAGGAAAATATTCGACTTTCCAAATGAAGTCTGCGAACCAGAAATTCTAAGTAAGGAATTCTGTTGACCCGAGGGAAGGTATTAGGCACCCCCGAATCCCGTGGTTCTAGCACAGTCTCTTAAACTGTTGTGATGACTAAAATATCTGATTTTAATACATGTTCAAAAACTATAGTGCAATTTTAACTTTTAATCGCTTTTATTGTTATTATTATTATTTTTACAAGAATGTGAACATTGTTTAAAAGATGTCTTTGGATTACGTCACATGAAATGCACCCGCAATCCGGAACACATTTTATTCAATATTTTGGGATTTGGATTTGGGTCGCAAAAATGCGCACCCGTGTTTAAGAATGTATTATTATTAACATCGTGCCTAAAGCGATTAACGTATTATTATTTATGGGTAAGACCGTGGAATTCACTAAACAGTCCATCCCGAATTCTAAATACTCAATTAAACATTTATTGAGGGCCCCGCAATTGGTGCATTTTATTGGGCGAGGTTCATCTCATTTATTTTTAAAAGACAATCCTAAAATGGCTACATTATTTTCTATTAAATCTGTCTCTACAAAATAAAATAAAAAAAAAGTCTTAATTTATTTACATGCTGAAATTAGTCAATAATATTTACTCTAAACAATATTTCTACCAAGTTCCTACTAGATGGCCTATTCGTTTGATTTTTGACTCGACGAAGTTACTACACCATTTATTTATTTAGGCAATATATGCAGATAGTTCAACTGTTAAACTATCGTCGAACGTTCCACTATGTGTATTAAATAGCTACATGATTCTGATTTTTTTGCAAGCTAAATAATTTGTACATACAAATAAAAATCAAAATATAATTAAAGCTAATTCAGAATTTCAACTCTTCATTTTTCGTATTCATGCTTCATATTCGGATTACAATAACCAGCTTTTCAGTTGTGTACCGGATATTGGAAGCAAAAGAAAATGAAGATGAGAATCAGCAGCAGTAATAACAGTACAACACAGCAACAACAGCCCAGCAACAGTAACAACCCAGGAACAAAGTTTGCAAACCAGTGGAGCAGTAATCCCAAAAAAAAAAAACTTCAAGCTTTGATGAAACAACAATTAATTCTGATTTCAAACAATGAAAGAAAGCATAAGATTTTTTTTAGTTTTTTTTTTTGAAAGTTTAAATATTTTTCGGAATTTTCTCTCTCTTAAATGTTCAGCCCTTTTTCTCTCTCTTATTTTCAGATTCGTTTCTCTCTCTCGTTCTTATTCTCTCTGTCTGTTCCCAAAATCTGATTCAAGACTTCTATATATATTCACACATCCCGGAAATCTTTTAATCAATTAAAATCAATACTTCTTTTTCCTACCAAACCCATTATTCTTCCCACTCATCCCCATTATATTAAATAAATATATCAACACCACCCCATTATATTTTGTCCCCCATGCCTACCATAAACAAATACAAGATTCCCCTCCACTACATTTTGTCTTGCCCCCCCTTTATATTAAACAACTATATCACAACCCACCCCATTACATTTTGTCCCCCAAGCTTCACATAAAAAATTACAAACATGTACAATTCCTAAACTACCCCTCCGACCTTATTACAATTACTATTTTACCCCAAACGTACTGCGAATTTACCAAATTACCCCCATCAGCTATAACAAATCAATTAATCACACTTAACCAAAATATAGACAATATGATCAATTTCTAACAATGTTCAAACAATGAATCACATGAACATGATTTCTTCAATATTTCAACAACAAATCACATGAACATGATTTCTTCAACATTTCAACAACAAATCACATGAACATGATTGAACAACAAAGAACAACTAAAATTTGATTGAACAATATTTTTAGCAACAAACAAACTTATTTTCAGATTCAACAACAACAATCAAACAAGTATATTTAGATTTCTAAATTCAATAATATTGAACTTAAAATCAACTCTAACAACATTACAACAAACAATTCCTATATTAAACTTTAAACAAGATTATGAGACCAATTCAAGAAATAATCATAAATGGTAAACAAGAAATCAAGCTATACAAATTTCGGATTCAAGAACAAACAAACAAAGTATGAACATGAATGAAATCTATTTTAAACAACAAACATGATGGATTCAAATGATTAAACCAACATATTTCCCTAAGACAACTAAATTCTTTTAGACAAATAACAAGATCGATGAAGAAACACTTATGAACCTAAACTTGAACTTAACAATATTAACAATTTCTAAAAATACATAAACACATGAAACAAATTGAAGAAACAATTAATTAAACTTCAATTTGTATCTCACCAACATTAGACTAACAACTTTTACCTAAACAATAAAACAAACATGAAAAACCACTAATTAAATTTCCATTTAAAATCTGAAAATTAATTCAACAAAACACATGAACAAACTAAAAAATTATTTCAACGACGAACAAACAAAACAAGAATTGAATCATTTAACGATTTTGGATCCGGAAAATATCAAACAAAAATATGGACAAAAATAAAACTTAGAACAACTAACCGGAGATGAACAACGACGAACTCGAACCATGTATGGACTGTTTTTGACAAATATCGACCAAAGCTCGAACAAAAGCTTGAACTCGACTTTAAGAAGTAACGTCAAAATAGTAGCAGCTGTTGGAACGATGAAGTGAAGCAGCAGATGCCGACTCAAAACAGCAGCAGCTTGACCTCGTCGTGACTGGAAGGAGGAAAATGAGCAGCATCGCAGCAGCAGCAGCTCGGAGCAAGGAGGAGAAGTAGCGGCGACGAAGCCGACGGGGACGAAGGAAGCTGAAGCAGCTGCGTGAGCAGCAGTAGCAGTTCGTCGAGCTCCAACTCGAGCAGCCATGGACGTCGAGCTCCACCTCGTCGGACTGGTCTACTTGGACGTGAAGTTGAGGGCAGCCATGGACGAGCTTTGAGCTCGCCATGGATGACAAAGCTCGATGGAGGAGGGCAGCTATGGAGTTGTTGGTGCGTGTGTGTGTGAGTGTGATGGGGTGGTCGTGGTGGAGGGTGGTCGACGTTGGGCAGCCATGGTTGGAAGGTTTTGAGCTTTTGGGAAGATGAAGAAAAGAAGAAGAAGAATGATAGGGGGGCGGGTAGTTTAGTGTTTAGGTTAGGGTTTTTTGATTTTGTTTTTCTTTTTGTTTTTGTTTTATTTTTGAAATGCAAGATAATAAGGGTATTGGGTTATGGATCGGGTCGACCCAGTTCGAAATGGACTGGGTCATTTTGGAAGATTGGGTATTTTTTGGGCTTGTGGCTTGAATTTGAAGAAGAGGCCCAATTCCGACTTTCTTTATTTTTTGCTCTTTTTCTTCTTTTATTTTTTCTAAAACTAAATTCTAAAAATGCTTAAATTATTATTAAGAACTAAATTAAGTTATAAAAGCACAAATTAACTCCCAATAACAATTAATGCACAATTAAGTAATAATGAAGCATAAAATTGTATATTTGGACGTTAAATGCTAAAAATGCAAACGATGCCTATTTTTGTAATTTTTATTTTTTGTAAAACAAATTTAATTACTAACAATTGTAGAATTAAATCCTACATGCAAAATGCGACATATTTTTGTATTTTTAATAATTTAACAAATAAACATGCACAGACAAACATACAAATAGTTACACAAAATATCACAAAATATCAAAAAAAAATTGCACACCAAGGAAAATTATTTTATTTTTGAATTTTTTGGGAGTAATTCTCATATAGGGCAAAAATCACGTGCTTACAGCGCGGGCCGAGCTTGCAACAACAAAATATCATGTATTTATGCCAAGCAATAAAGAATATCTTTCAGCATCTTGTACTCTAGAAAAGCGAATTTCAACATGCTCACGGCAAGGGCCCCTACGCCGAATGCGTCCCAAAATACTTGGAGACTTAGAGTCAATAATTCAGTGCCCGCACGACCCCAGGGTCGAAACTCTAGGCTCATAAGGCCCTAACAAGGCAACTCCGAGCTCACGAATAATGGCCTTCGAGCCTAAACAAACTCGATGACTCAGAGACTGTCATCAATTGCCATACACTGGAAAACCCGAGGCCATAGGACCCCGAGCGGGCAGACTCGGTATAAATGGATCTATTCTACATAGCAACAAAAAACTATAAGACCTCAACAAGCATGACAAACTGTAAGACCTCAACAAGCATGACAAACTATAAGACCTCAACAGGCATGACAAACTATAAGACCTCAACAGGCATAAAAATTTAGTAAGACCTTACTACAGGCGTAAAAATCAATCCCGAAGTTTAGGCTATGCGTCGTATTTGTAAGAACCCCGAAAGGGCATACCCTCAGTATAGATGCCTAAACTATCACTCGGGATCAAAAATGGCTCCGGCCAAACACATATGACTATAGTCAAAACGGCTACCCCAGCCAAATTAACGCGACTTGGGGACGCCCCATTGTCACTAACAAAATCGCAGGCCATTACTTCAAATATACTTCGAAAAGAACCGGTTAAAACAGGCTTCCCGTAATAGGCAAACGAGCTTCAACCATGTCAGCTCCAAATCACAAGGCTTTGAGCTACTCAGCCTACGAGCTAAGAACCTTCCGAGGTGCTTGAACATCACCGCTATTGACTTGAAATCGAGGTTCTTCCAGAAACGACGATGGGTTAGGAAAAATCATTTCAAAAAGACCTTAACAAGCAGAAAATCAAAGATTACAAAAAGACCACGGGCAAAAGCATAAGAGCCATTATTGCTAGCCAAACGAGCCTCCAGGCCACACACTAAAAGGTCTCAACGACCAAACAGCGTAAGAGCCATTGTCGCCAGCTTAAAAATTGAAAACTTGAGGATTAAAATGAGTTTGATTCGTAACCCGATTCGGAGACCGGATCCAAAACAGTTAACTATATATTCCTAAGGGCTACATATACAAAAGGTCGCTCCGACCCAAGGCTTAAGAGTCACTATCGCCAGCCCATGCAAACAAAAACTTGAGGGTATATTGAGCTCGAGTCGGATCCTGACTCGGAGACTGAACCCGAAGACGGTTAAAGCACGTAAGCCTAAGGGCAAAAAATGAAACCCGCTATCACCGAGCTAATAAATATTGGGGCCACATTGCAGATTCGGAGGTTTCTGCCAGTCCACGGTCGAATCAACTCAATTGAAATCCCGACAAGCAGAAATACAGAAGATACAAATTTCGGGGTTCCCCCTCTTATTTTTACATATTAGCGGTGGAGCACAATCTCAACCTATGACATATAATATACACAATGAAGAAGGCAGGGAATAAACATTCTCCCTTTTCTGCAACTATAGCCCGATGGTCTCCTCCTCATCATCCTCAGCATTGGATAGAAGGAACTTGGCATCATACTCCTCTCCTTTGGCTTGTTCGATCTCCCCCGAGAGATCGAAGCCTCTGGCATGAATATCCTCGAGGATTTCCCTCCGGGATCTGCACCTCGCATATTCCTTGCTATTATTTTCTGTCCCGCCCTGGTGTTGTTCATCACAACCTCGGTCAGGACATTCACCCCCTCGGTTTTCGCCCTCGAAAGGTTGGATGAGAGTCTTGCGATCATGTTCGCCCGAGCAGAATCATTTGAATGGGCGGTCCAAATTTGCCCCTCAAAGCGGAAGCCCCGGCCTAAGCCCTCTCTTTGGCCACAAAATGGGCATTCACGTGCGCCTACAACTCGGTGAATTCGTGTTTAGCTTTGCCAATCTCACCCCAGAGTTATTCCAGCTCATCCGCCTCATCCTTCAACTGAAATAGCAAAACATCAAGCGCCAATACAAAAAGGGAATGCAGGCCAGCATGAAATGCAGGGTACCTATTTCTCCAAGAGGGCCTCCCAGGCCCGGCTCCGGTCCTCTTCACATCTTAAAGAGAAAAGCTCGCTTTCCTTTGCTGAATAAAGAAGCTTAAGGGAATTCTCCCTATCCCGAGCCTCTCGCAACAGGGCCTCGCAACAAAGCAGCTCGGCTTTAAGCATGTCGAAGGCCTATGGAAGCCTGATAAATAAATAAAAATATAAAAAAATAAAAGAGGAGCACAGGGCCAGAACATTCTTACAGTAGTCGAAACTCACCATAAGGCCAAAGTGATGAGCCTCGCCAAAGGCCGAAGCAACATTCGATGGTGTACCACTCCCGTGAGGTTGCCGATCGACTAAATCACTTCCCCCTAACCGCTGCGAAAAAGTCGCCTCACTACAAGCCTTCTCGCACCTGGGAGCATCTTTCCTTTTACAGGTGCTCCTTGACCCCGTGGCCAGCGACCTCTCCTCCTCCCCTGGAGGACTCAGCTCGCCTTGAAAGGACTCCCGGCACCTGCAGCAAATAAATCAAATAAGCCGGCAAGAAGGAAGCCATCCCTTAAGAGGTAGAACTCCAGGCACCTACCATGACGCTTCGTCTCCCATCTCCCTTTTAATAAATCCCGCCACCGGTGCTTATCATAAATCGAGCAAGCTACCAGCTTACGAGACCATTCGGCTAAATCAGGGACCTCACCGGGCGACCAGTGAGTTTCTATAAATAAAGAACAGAAAGATATTGTTACGGAGCCAACCTCAGGTTGAGATAAAGGCATTTTAAACGAAGCATTTACGTGTGAAGTTCCGTTTTTCAGGAAATGGCAAAATTTCACAAGGTATAACGTTGGTCATTTGGATCTGAACGAACCGATTCATCCATCTGTGGTCCTCATCCTCCTCGCTGCCGATTATAGGAGCTCGGGTGGATCGACACTGAAGAGCAATCAGGCCCCGGTAGCACAATGGCCGGTACAACCTCACGAGGTGGATGAGGGTAAATTCTATCCCAGCCTTGTCAGCAAAATATCTCATTGACTGCACTATTCTCTAAAGAAAGGGATGAACCTGCACCACGTTACTTGATATCTTCTATAGAAATCAAGCACGACCCAGTCTGGTGAACCCGTCACAAAAACATGAATATATACACTCAAGAACCCCTCAACATATGTCATGACACTCTCCTCGGGGGAAGATACTTGCAAAATCGCGCCTTCCCCCCATCCACAGTCTTTTCTGATCATCTCGAGGCTTTCCTCCCTCACCGATGAAATAATCCTCGACACATGCTCTCGATGGCCCGGAATTTTGGGATGTTTCCCTGGTGTGATAGCCCTCCTCGAGGCAGGACACCCCAAGCCTCGCTCTCTCGACATCAGAAGCGAGCCGCTGGTACCGGCCAAATGTGGAGCACAAGAGAGACTCCCCTTCGTCCGATGATCAGACACCGAAGCAGCGGCCATGGCTACGGCAGATTAGGGGGGAGAAGGTGAGAATCCAGGCAAAAATTTTCTGAAACAGGGAAGCGGAAGGACTAACACAAAGCACCAGGCTCTGCAGAAGAGATAGCCTTACCAAGAACTGTAAAATCGCCACTTAAGATATAGATGAGCAAATATATAGGGGCAAAGCAACAATTACCCGCTTACCCAAGAGGGCCAATTAATTATGGCCGCATTAATGTCACCCTCTCCTACGGGAGTGTACTAGCAGAATCACTCCTGCTACCACGCGACTCAAAAAACTGCAGGACCTTCCCGACGTCATAAATATTGGTTCGAGAGGAGCTGTCGATTCAACCTCGGGACATGGCCAGTTTCAGCACCCCGATTTTTCCAAGAACATGCCCCAAAGGGCTAACACCGAAACACAAAAGAAAAAAGGCAAGGAGAAGAACTGACAGAATGAAAACTCTTTTTCTACATTGACAAAAAGAAAACCGTCTTTACACTTTCCATTTCCCGAGAGGCGGCATACAAAGCAAAAGGGAAGGCATACAAAAAAGACTCGGAGACTACTCCTCGTCACTATTGTCTTTGCCCTTATCAGGGGTAATCAAAAGTGCCTATCTTTCCTCCACTGCACGGGCCTACTTAAGATTGGCTAACAGATCGATGCCTCTGGCCCTGAGTTCCTCCAGGGTCTTTCTCCTTGCCTCTACCTTAGCATTCTCGATAGCTCGTATTAGCTCCTGCTCAGCTGCTACGTACATGTCACGAGTCATTATATGCAATATGGCTGCGTCCTCCCAAAAAGTAGTAGCATCTTGTTCGGCCTTAGACTTAGCCGCAACTAAAGCAGCAATCTTCCTGTGAGTATCCATGAAAAGATCCCAGGATGTCGCTAACTCCCTAGCTGCTATTTCATTTCGTTCTCTCAACCTAGAGATCTCCGCATTCAACTGATTGATCTGTGAGACACTCTACTCGACCTACGGAAGAAGGGTAAGCCAATGAATATGTGAATACAGAATGTCTGTGAATACGGGGTAAAAGGTTGGGTAGGAGCAAGACAAAATACCTGAGCAGCAAGATTAGCCTTCTCCCGGAGCGCCGTCTCCAAAGTCGCCCGAAATTCTCCTAGCTCTTTATCTCCTCGGGCAGAGTGAGCCTCCGAATTGTGTAGCTTCAAAGTAACTTTCTTACGATCCTTTTCATGATAAGAAAGCTCACCACGGAGCCGGAGGATGGCATGATCGTACATCTCCTTACACTGTGGCACAGCAGAAAAGTTAGAACGACGACGAATGATGCCTAAGGATGAAAGAAATGCGCGAGGAATGACTATCACCTGCTGCATGACTTCTCCGCCACTTTAACGGCGCCAGGAATATGGAGATCAACTCTATCGATAACACTATCAAAATGTTGGCAATCATGTCTCCCCCTTTGACTGGGGTCCCAGTTGTGGTGCCAATCATCCCGTGGGCATCCCACAGTTCCCTTGATGAAACCGGAAAGTTCGAAATAAAATCGTTCAAGTCACCGATTTCTCCAAGTGGTAACCCACGTTCCTGGAAGGCCCTAAGCTCTGATCTCTCAGGATCAACGCCTATAGTCCCCCTGGCAGAAGTTGCATCAAATCCGGCTACGTGACTCAAAGCTATACCAACATCCTCTTCAAGGACCCCAGACCTACGAGCCCGACCGGAGCCAGCCATTCTGGACTCAGCAGCCACATACCGGGGCACCTGCAAGTCTCTTGCACTCAACCTCGTTCTCCTCCTTGGCGGGCTTCCATCACCATCCTCTCCTTCGGTATCAGGATTCGGCCCTGAGGTTAGAGAAGCAGTCCCAGCAGTGGCTCCACGCTCGAATGACCTGGTTTTCTTTGCCTCAGGAAGGGCAGCAGCTGCCTTGCTTTTCCACTTCTTGATCATGCCGGGCTCCAAGGCCCCTACTTCACCTTCAGGGGGAGGCCTCATCTGCATATTCTCGCCAAGACCTGCACCAGCACAATAACCGCAATATACTTTGACTAAGGGCTCAGAAGGAAACACAAAATACGAAGCATAGGCGGTAAAGAAACCTCGCTATGATTCTTGGCCACCCAACTCTTCTTAGCCAGGCCGGTCCAAGACCGAACACGGTATGGGAATTTCTCACTCAACTACTCGATCCATCCCAACAAATATGGGACCACCTTTGGGTGCCAAGCAATGGTTGCAGAAAGCACGAAAACATTATTATGTCAAAAGGAAGAGTAGTTGAAAAGCGGCTAAGGGGAAAATAGCTTACGTCGGGCATTCCGCCTCTCCGGAAAGGGCATCCTCTGGGCTGGGATGATATCTGAGGTCCTCACTCAGATAAACCTACTCATCCATCCTCGATCTTTTCCCTCATCGATGCTCGTGAAGAAAAACTTTGGGACCAACGGCGGAGCCTAGTTAAGTCTCGATACAGTCGAGGGTTGTACATCTCGATCAGATGATTGAGGGTAAAAACCTCACCCTCAACCCCTTTGGTGAACTGACAAAGCATCAACACTATCCTCCAAAAAGAAGGATAAATCTGACCAAGTATCACCTGGTATCGGTCGCAGAAGTCAAGGATACTCGGGTCGATCTCTAGGGGAGGAGACTCAACGGATTTATTAGGGCCCAGGGTGAATCGGTAGGTGTATACGTAAAGGAAGCCAGCCTTAAAGTCAGTTATATTATTGTTGGGACCGGGAATCTCCACTGCCTTGATCCATCGGCAGTCCTTCCTCACCTTGCTAATATAGATCACGACGCTAACATATCGGGACACGTGCTCACACCGGCCTAGATTAGATGAAGTAGCATCGACATCAAAATCCTCTGACGTGTCGAGATCAGGTGGGGTACATTGTTCCAAAGACTGTCAAATACAAAATTCTGACTCGCGGGCTTGTAAGTGGGGTGAAAGTGGGAAGTGTCTAGCTACCGGTGAATTTATAGGAATCGCTGGGGAAGCGGAAAGGACGAGCTGATGGCAGTTCGTGGGTTTCTCAATTACCGCATCTGACGATGGCCTTGCATAGTTCTTTGGGGCATGGCATGTAATGATTTTAGATGGTTGACTTCACGGCAATGATGACCTTGAGACGACGGTTCAAAATCATTTTCTATTACTTCACTCTAGGAAACACGAAGACTACCTGTATGCGGGGAAATTAGAGGAGTCTATTTCTCGCCACTAGAGTGCATTCAGGGAGTCATATCAGCATCTCGAGGCTATAGGATTACGATCGAGCTCCCTCCCATGAGGTTCGTCTGTGACCCAGCGAAGGTTCCGAGGATGGAGAATTCATCTGCGACCCAACAGAGGTTCCGAGGATGGGTAATTCCCGAGGCGAGCAGCTAGAATCAGCGAAGTCTAGCACTGTGCCTACCCGTCCTATCCCCGTATCTTTACATTAAATTCACTTTGTACTATTGGATACCCTCTTCTGTATAAGGGGAGTCCATGCCACTTTTAAATGGATGATGTTTCTCTAACTATTTTCTCCACAAGATCAATAATATATCTCTCTCTCTCTCTCTTCCTCTCTAAATTGCTTGTTCTTACTAGCTCGAATCCACTTTGGCATTTATCAATCTCTCACTTGTTCTTCATTTATTGCTTGGTATTGGCCATATAGAGCCTTGTCTAATCATATCTTGACTATTATCCCATTCTTGACTACCCCCGATAGCTCGAGATCGAGCCTAGGTATTGACCCCGAGGTCCTCCATCGACCAGTCCGAAGCCAGGGCAGTAAGCCCCTCGGTTTGATTACTACCTCATTTTATCTTGCATTTCATCATTAAACTTCATATTCCTAGCATCATTTGCTATAACAACTAGCATAAAATATATCACGTATTTTTAAAATCCCATTTACAAATTTAATTGTCGTTACCATTTTCACGGTAGACAACCACCACACTTCATGCTTCATTGTTAGTCAAAGCCACAGTTTCAAGCCATTTGGAGACGTAATCCACACCAACAAGAATATAGGTGTTCTCACATGAACTCACAAATGGACCCATAAAGTCAATGCCACATACATCAAAAATATCAATCTCAAGAATAGTGGTGAGAGGCATTTCATCCTTCTTGGAAATTCCACCAGCTCTCTAACACTCATCACACCTCTTAGTAAGCTCACTAGCATCTTTACACAAGGTAGGCCAATAAAATCCTTAGCTGATAACCTTTGAAGTAGTTCTCGCCCCACCATGATGTCCACCGTAGGGCGAGGAATGGCAAGCATCAAGAATACTAATTTGCTCCTCTTCCGGAACACATCTGCTAATCACACCATCATTACAAATCTTGAAAGGATATGGTTCGTCCCAATAATAATCCAAGCTGTCCCGTTTAAGCTTCTTCCTTTGGTTAGAAGAGAGCTCACTAGGACAATGTCAGTCACAAGAAAGTTAGCCACATCGGCGAACCAAGGCATACTATTCAAAGACACGGAGAGGAGTTGTTCATCCAAAAACGAATCATTAATTTCGAGGCCATCATGGGGCCTCCCCTCCTCTTCCAAGCGGGACAAGTGGTCCGACACTTGATTCTCACTTCCTTTTCGATCAATGATTTCAAGGTCAAACTTTTGAAGCAGAAGAACTCATCTCATCAACCTAGCCTTAGATTTCTTTTTTGTCATCAAGTAACAGAGTGTCACGTGATCGGTGTGCACAATCACTTTGCTACCCATGAGATTTGGCCTGAACTTTTCCATGGCGAAGACAATGTCTAATAACTCTTTTTCGGTCACCGTATAATTTTCTTGGGCATCATTCATTGTTTTGATTGCATAATAGACCGGATGAAATATCTTGTTGATCCTTTGCCCCAAAACCGCTACTACCGCAACGTCACTAGCATCGCACATGAGCTCAAATGGTAAGCTCCAATTGGGTGCTGTAATGATGGGAGTGGTAGTCAATCTGTACTTGAGAAGCTCAAAAGCTTTCATGCAATCATCATTGAACACAAACTTTGCATCTTTTTCCAATAACTTGCACAAGGGATTCACCACCTTTGAGAAATCCTTGATGAACCGACGGTAGAACCTTGCATGCCCTAGAAAGGTCCTCACTCCTTTGACGGAAGTAAGAGGAGGGAGTTTTGAAATCACTTCAATATTCAACTTTTCCACTTCAATACCGCTCTTTAAAATTTTATGGCCGAGGACAATGCCCTCCTCGACCATAAAGTGGCACTTTTCCCAATTAAGCACTAGGTTGGTCTCTTCACATCGGAAAAACACTTTGTCAAGATTATCCAAGCATTCTTAAAAGGAGTCACCCACAACTCTAAAATCATCCATGAACATTTCAAGGAAGTCCTCTACCATATCCATAAATATTGCCATCATACACCGCTGAAAGGTAGCTGCTGCATTACACAAACCAAACGGCATCCGTAAGAATGCAAAGGTGCCATACAAACATATGAAGGTGGTTTTCTCTTGGTCTTCTGGTGCAATCAGAATCTAGTTGTATCCTGAGTACCCATCCAAAAAGCAATAATAGGCACGTCCGGCAAGTCTATCAAACATTTGATCAAGAAAGGGCAATGGAAAATGGCCTTTGCGGGTCACTTTGTTTAGCTTTCGGTAATTCATGCATACCCTCCATCCGGTGATAGTCCTAGTGGGGATCAACTCATTTTTTTCATTTGTGACCATAGTCATACCCCCTTCTTCGGCACACATTGCACCAGCGAAGTCCATGAACTATCCGAAATGGGCTACACAACCCCTGCATCTAGCCACTTGATAATTTCCTTCGTGATGACCTCTTGTATGGCCTCATTCAACCTCCTTTGATGTTCCATGGAGGGTTTGTCATCCTCTATTATAATTTTTTCCATGCAAAAGGTGGGGCTTATACCCCGAATGTCAGCCAAAGTCCATCCAATTGCCTTCTTCCTTATTTGGAGCACCGCAAGGGTGGCATCCACCTGCACATTAATTAAGCACGAAGAAAGAATAACAGGTAAAGTTGAACAAGGGCCCAAGATTCATACCTGAGGTGTGAAGGCAAAGGATTCAACTCCAATATTGGAGGCACCTCGATTGAGGGCTTTGTTGGTGGAGTCTTTCGGTTCTCAGGATCCAAGGAAAGTTTTCGAGGCTCATATGTGTATGAACCCATTCCTTGCAAAGCATTGACATATTCCACCAAGCCTTCATCCTCAGTCACTACATGGTTCAACAACACAGCTTCCAATGGGTCCTCCACATTAATCACAGCACTGGTGTCTTCAACAATCACCTCGGTTACAAGATCTACAAATGAACATACTTCGTTGCTATTGGGTTGCCTTATTGACTTGCAGACATGGAACAAAACCTTTTCATCACCCACCCAGAAGGTGAGCTCCCCTGCTTCCACATCAACTAAAGCCTTCCCTGTAGCTAGGAAAGGTCTCCCCAATATGATCGTCACCTCATAGTCAACCTCGCAGTCAAGGATCACAAAATCCACAGGAAGTATGAACTTGTTGACCCGCACTAACACATCATCAATTATCCCTAATGGCCTCTTCATTACCTATCCGCCATTTGCAACCTCATGGATGTGGTCCTTGGCTGCCCAATCTCGAATGTCTTAAACACAGAATATGGTATCAAGTTAATACTTGCCCCAAGTCGCACAAAGCTTTGGTGAAATTGGCACTACCAATAGTGCACGGGATGGTAAAAGCACTAAGGTCTTCTAGCTTTGGGGCCATGGAATGTACAATGGCACTCACTTGATGTGTCATCTTGATTTTTTCACAATTCATGGATCTCTTCTTTGTTACCAAGTCTTTCGTAAACTTGGCATATCCTGGCATTTGTTCTAGCGTTTCCACCAAAGGCACATTTATGGAAAAACTTTTCATCATGTCAATAAATTTCTTGAATTAGTTCTCATTGTTTTGTTTTGCAAGCCTTTGAGGGTATGGTGGGGGAAAAATTGGCAAAGGAGCCTTGGCTTTGGGCACTACCATTTCTGGTATGTCTATCATGTGTTCCCTAGATGGGTTCACATCATTTTGTGTTTCCTCCACGTTGTCATCAATGTCAATTCTCACTTCTTCATTCACATTCTCATCCCTCACTTGCACATCATTGCTTTGATCATCATCATCTTGCACCAACACATCATAACTCACAACCTTTCTTGCATTAGAGGTACTAGCATCTCCACCTCTACCACTTCTTATAGTCACGGCCATAGCATGGCCCGTATTGTTCCCTCCCTTCGGATTTACTACCGTGTCACTAGGTAGTGCCCCCTCAGGATGAGTATTCAAAGCTTGAGAAATTTGGCCAAGTTAGACCTTCAAGTTGCGAATAGAAGTATTGTGGGATGCCAATTGGGCATCAGAGTCAGCGTTTTTATTCACCATTTGCTCAAATATTGACTCAATCCGTCCCATCTCATTATTGGATGAGCAAGGACCATGTGATGGATATGGAGGCGGGTTGTTAGGTTGTTGAAACATTGGAGGCCTTTGAAATCTCGGCCCCGGATTTCCATGATTATTGTTATTCCAACCCCCTTGGTTGTTATTGCCTCCCCAATTGCTATTATTATTGCCACCCCAGTTGCCTTGGTTACCTTGGTTACCCCAATTTTGATTGTTGTTTCCCCTAGTTGTTTTGCTTATTTTTGTTGCCACTATTCCAATTTTCTTGTTGATTTTGATTTCCCCAATTTCCTTGGGATCTCCACTATTGTTGATTCGGAGCATTGTCCTATTGTCCTTGGTAGTTGTTCAGATACTGAACCTCTTCACTTTGATCTTCATACACATCATCTTGATTGTAACCACTACCACTATGCTCAAATTGATCCGGATTTCCTTGAACTTGTTGGCCTCGTCGCCTCCTCTTGTTGACCATCATATTTACCCCTTCTATGGCATTCAATTGTTATGGTTGTAGTTAACTCAGCTATTGCTTGGTCATGGTCATGGAGCTCTTTGTGTAGGTGAATGACATTGGGATCAACTTGTGGCACATTAGCTCGACTTTTCCACGCCGAGGAAGTATCCGCCATCACATCAAGTATATCACATATCTCAGCATAAGGCGTGTTCATGAAGTTTCCCCGACGAGTTGGTTAGCTACATACTGGTTGGTAGTGTTGATGCCATGGTATAATGTTTATTGGATCATGGCTTTGGTCATGTCATTGTTCGGACATTCTTTAACCATCGTCCGATATCTTTCTCAAATCTCATGAAGTGGTTCATTTGGCTCTTGTTTAAATGCAAGGATCTCATCTCTCAGCGTCGCCATATGTCCTGGCGAGAAGAACTTTGCTATGAATTTCTCGGCCAACTCATCCCAAGTGGTGATGGAATGGTTGGGCAACCTTTCAAGCAAATCCAAAGCCTTCCCCCTTAGAGGAAATGGGAAAAGCCTTAATCTCAACGCGTCCTCAGAAAAGTTAGTTTGCTTGCTCCCCCAACATGTATCAACAAAACTCTTGAGATGCTTGTAGGCATTTTGGTGTGGAGCTCCGGAGAAGAAACCCCTCTATTCCAAGAGTGTAAGCATGACATTTTTTATTTGGAAGTTGCCCGCCCTAATTCGGGGCGGGACTATTGTACTTGTGTATACTTCGTTGGGCAACACCCGGTGTGCTACCCTTGCTAGAGGTGGGGGAGGGTTTGGAATATTATCATGATGCAGTCGGCCTCTCCTTTGTGCTTTTGCTTTGGGTTGAATCTCATCCACATTATCATCATCTACCTCCTCCCCCAATGGCAAATTTCCGGGAGCATCGCTGTTAAGAGCCATTTTATACCTAAAAGTAATTCACAAAAAAATTAGAAAAATGGAAGGAAAGAAAAATAAAACACATAAATACTCAGAGATATAGCTAAAACTGTTTAACTTCCCGGCAACGGCACCAAAAATTGATCGGTTCCAAACTTGCACTACTATTGATTAGCAAGTAGTTAATTAGTTTGGATTTAGGTTTATATCAGAGTAGAAATGCGGGGCTTGCTCTTAATTGCACTTCCACAAATTGTTGGTTTTGTTTTCTACTTCTACTTCTATTCTATAGCATGCAATAGTTAAAACTAAGTACAATATTTTTGTTGGTTGTTTTCAAAGATTTAAAGAGACTAGGGTAGTGATTTCCGCCTAGGTGGATATCTAACGGGTAGCAAGAATCTAGGGCAATCATGTGATTAATTGGGGTCGTAATATAGCTATCACACTCGGGTACTCACTCTATACCTCTCGGTAGTTTGAGTATTTTTCCCAATTTGGCCCTCTCAAGTCCAAATGGGTATTCATGCAATTCAAGTGATTTTAGCTCAAGTCGGTATTACTATCTCTAGATTTAACCCTTTAATTGGGGCTATCAATTTCTTGAGTTCACCCCAATTCCTTTGTTACCCTAGCTTTCCTAGACTTAGTCCCTCTTTTTCAAGTAGAGACTAAGTTATAAAGGCATAAATCAGTGTTTGCAACCATTAATTCAATAGTTCTAGCAAAACTAGGCTAAAAATCACTAACACATACACATTCAAGCCCTAAAATTCAAGAGCCATCAAATACCCACACTAGGGTTGGGTCACTACCATAGCTATAGGTTTACCTACTCATGAAAATAGCAGAAATCAAAGATAAAGAGAAGATAAAATCCATAATGCTAACTTAAAAGATGAAAATCTAAAGTTATAAGGTAAATTTTGTACAAAATTGCCCAAATAGGTAAAACTAGCCGTCTCACGTACTCAGCAAAACATAACCTCCTCTAAAAATGTGAAAAAGATCTATTTATACTAGGGTGAAATTTTCAGACAAAAATGCCCCTACAAAGGTTTCGCGACCGCATAATTCTGACTGCGGCCGCACTCTTGCTTTCGCGGCTGCGTAATATTGAGCGTGGTCCGTGTTTCTTTACATATGAGACTGGGCTAGAACTTGTTTCGCGGATTGTGTAATTGTAACTACATCCGCGTTAGAGCCTTCTGCAGCTGGGTAATTTTGTTGCGGTCCGCGCTTAATAATTTTGCCTTTCTAATGAGCCCTCTGGACCTTAGCAAACTAGATCAGCGAAATTCCCATTGTGGCCGTGGTAGTATTTTTGCAGCCACCAATTTCTGGCGCGGTCTGCGTCTATGTCTATGTCCAGAATCTACCCTCTGATTCTCCTTCTTGCGGTCTATGAATTCATGACCGCATCCACGGTAACATTTCGCAGCTGCACTTTTCTGTCGCGGTCCAGTCTTGGTCTTTGTTCATGTTTTGACTCCTTTATGAGTTGATCATGGACACTTTGGCTCATTGTGAACAATCCCTACAAGCAAGCATATTATGTTAGTTTTCGGGAATACCTTTAAACATTTCAAGCCTAAAATGCAAGTAAAAAGAGAGTAAATAATGGTTAAAATACCCACTTATCAACGGACCTTCCCTGTATATGGATCTTGTCCGAAGCATTTATATACCTGAAGATGGATCTTCTCTGTGGGGCCGAATAGGCCTTCCTCGGCACTGAGTGACTGATGGTTACTGATGTATATGTTCCGAGATGGATCTTCCCTGGACCATATACAGTACCGAGTGGTTGAGCATAATGAGTGGAAAGTGTGAGACAGTGATATTGAGTACTCTAAGAGTGTGAGTACATGATTCATCTCTGAGATACATGGCATTGGCATGAACACATGACATACATGCATAGAGATGCATTTTCCTCATATTGTACGGTATCACGTCATTCATGACTTTTTACATACATTGATATGTGGGCATAGAGTGGTATTTCACACTTGCTATCTAGAAAGAAAATGAAAGATCTTATTTATTTTGGAAAATATTTTTGGAAAAATTACAATTTTCAAACTATCTCATATTTTTCAACGATTTTGGTAAAAGATTTGGATTTTCATTGATATTCTTGAGAAAGCGGAACTATTTTCGGAAAACCTATGAAAAAGCTGAGCATTTTATCTCTGAGTTACTTACTTATTTATATGCTCTACGTTTTTATGAACTATTGTTGGTTATTGGTGTTGGACCCGACCTATGTTCCAGCTCGTCACTAATTTCAAACTAAGGTTAGGTTTGTTACTTACCAGTACATAGGGTCAGTTGTACTGATACTATACTTTTGCACATTCCGTACAGATGTTGGCTGTTGAGGTCACTGTGTTCGATGGGAGCTGGATTTGAAGATGTACCTGTGTTCCGGCTATAGCTGCCTCTTATTCATGGTAGTCGTAGATTTATAAAAATTCAGTTTATGTACTTTTCAATTAGAAGATGTATTTACTTCATATCAGCTTTGTAAATTTATTCTTATGAGATCATGATTTGTACTACCAGTCCCTGAAAAAGGTATAAGATTCAGATAACTTCATTGATTAATTTTCTTTTTAATATTATTAAAATTGGATAGTTATTAGTTGGCTTACCTAACGGGTTGGGTTAGGTTCCATCACGACTAGTATATTTTTGGTCGTGACAGTGTAATAACTTGGCCGGTCATTTTGAGAGTTAGATCCTCGATCCCCTATTAACTGCTTTCCCCATATCTATTTCTACTATTGTAATTTGTCGGGAGGTCTCGTTTTGCTTTTTGGAGTATTTTGGGACACTTAGTCCCTAAACGGAGGCTTAAGCCTTAGGATTTAGACCGTAGTCGGAGTTGTGTGAAAACAACTCCGTAATGGAGTTCCATCAATTCTATTAGCACCATTGGGTGATTTTGAGCTTAGAGGCATGTTCGGATTGAGTTTTGGAGGTTCGTAGCTCATTTAGGCTTGAAATGGCGAAAGTCGATTTTTTGGAGTTTTGGACTGGTAGTGGAATTTTTTATACCAGGTTTGGAATCCATTTTTGGAAGTTGGAGTAGGCACGTAGTGTTGATTATTAGTCGTGTGTAAAATTTGAGGTCATTCGGACGAGGTTTGATAGGCTTCAGCATAGGTTGTGGAAATTTGAAGTTTCAAGTTCATTAAGTTTGAATTGGAGGGTGATTTGTGTTTTTAGCATTGTTTGATATGATTTGAGTGCTCGTCTAAGTTAGTATGGAGTTTTAGGATGGGTTGGTATGTTTTGTTGGGGTTTCGGGGGCCTCAGGTGTGCTTCGGACGCTCAACGGGTTGAAATTTGGACTTGTGCATATTCTGAAGTTTGCTAGTTCTGGTGTTTTCGCACCTGCGCTGGGAAGTGTGCAGGTGTGGCACCGCAGAAGCGAGGATGAGGTCGCAAGTACAATTTTAGGCATGAGTTTCAGTGGTCGCAGATGCAACGCAAGAGCTGCAGAAGCGGAGCCGCATCTACGGGGTAGTGATCCCAGGAGCGGATTTATGGAAGAAGTGAGGTTTCCGCAGAAGCGGACGAGTTAGCGCAGAAGCGCATCCGCAGATGCAAACATAGGTTCATAGGTGCGGAGTCTAAATATTTTATGAAATTCTGCATGTGCGGAGCTCTAACCGCATAAGTGGTACCGCAGAAACAGTTAATGGACACCAGGTGCGGTTTAATTGGAAGAAAGGGGATAATCGAGGGTTTGATTCATTTCTTCATTTTTGGACTTGGGAGCTCAAAAATTGGCGATTCTTTGAGGGATTTTCAGAGAGAGCTTTGAGGTAGTGATTCCTAACTCGTTTTTAGTTGTATTTCAGTAATCTAAGGTTGTTTTCTCCATTTAATTTCGGATTTGAATTGAAAAGTTGGGAAAATGGGGGAAAAGTTCCCCAACCGAATTTCTGAGTTTTCAGTGGGATTTAGACATCGGATTTGGATAACTTTGGCATGAGTGAACTCGTGAGTGAATGGGTGTTCATATTTGGTAACTTTAACTCGATTCCGAGATGTGGGCCCGGGGAGGCCTTTTGAGCAATTTTTCATTTTCGTGCCTTAGCTTTGATTTCATTAGCTAGATTAGCTTTTTGTAGTTATATATATGTTATGTAATTGGTTTTGGCTAGATTTGCGCCATTCGAGTCGGATACCCGTGGAAAGAGCATTGTTACTGATTGATTGAGCTTGGTTCGAGGTTAGTGGCTTGCCTAACCTTGTGGGGGGAAACTCCCCTTAGGATTTGGTACTGTTTCAATATTTGAGCATCGTGTACGTGAGGTGACTAGTAAGTACACGGGGTATTTGTTGTAAAACTCCGTTTTTCACTAAACCATACCATGTTTCTCCTTATTTGAACTACACTAGCATATGTAACTATCTTGTTTAGTTTATAATAGCATGCCCACGTATTTTAACTATCTATCTGAACTCTTTACATCATGTTTAGTGAAATTACCTTCTTTCCTTGACTTGAACTTAGTCTAATTTGTAGGTTTTCTTGCTGTAACTATTATTTCTATTGGTTGAGCTGCATATTTACTTTGGGACTACAGAACGATAATCCGGGATATCCCCTTGTACTGCATATTTACTTTGGGACTACGGAATGGTATTCCGGGAGATCCCCCTGTTCTGCGTATTTACTTTAGGACTACATAACGGTATTCCAGGAGATCCCCCTATACATTTATGTTTGGGAATACGAGACGGTATCTCGAGAGTTCCCCTATTGTTATCGCTGTGTTCTGAGTTGTTGTCTTTCTATGATTCTATACATGCTAGATTTCCGTATTTATTTTGACTGTGATGTTTCATTCTATTTATTCTGTTATATTTATACCAGTAGGGCCCTAACCTGATCTCGTCACTACTCGACCGAGGCTAGGCTTGGGGCTTACTGGGTACCGTTGTGGTGTACTCATGCCCTTTCCTGCACATATTTTTTGTGTGAAGATCTAGGTTCATCATACCAGCCTCATCACTAGTTGCAGTTGTTGATGCTTATTGAAGACTTCAAGGTACATCTGCTCGCGCCCGCAGATCCTCGGAGTCCCCCTCTATTCCCTTATATTTCATTTTTCTTTATTTCTATAGACATGATGTATAGAACAGTTAAGACTTCTTAGTAGCTTGTGACTTACGGTATTTCGGGTTTTGGAAATTGTTTGGTACATTTCAGAGGTGATAAATTTATATGTCGAGTGGCATTCAGTTGCTTATTAGATATTTGTTAGTGTTAGTAGTTATTGTTCATACTTTTATTTCATTTCCGCAAAGTTTTAGGATTACCTAGTCGTAGAGACTAGGTTTCGTCACTAAGGTTCACAGAAGAAGAACTTGGGTCGTGACAGATAGATTAGTATCAGAGCCCTAGGTTCATAGGTTCTACAAGTCATGAGCAAGTGTCTAGAAGAGTCTTGCGGATCGATATGATGACGTCCATACCTATCTTCGAGAGGCTACAGGGCATTTAGGATAAACTTCCAATCTTTCTTTTCTTATCGTGCGGCATTGATTCATCTTGAAGCGTAATCTTTTGAATTCCTTCCACGCATTCATATGCACACATGAGTGCTCGGTACATCTGTGCATCGACGGCTTGTGATTCCCCGAATGAGGTGCGAGATGTGATTTCTGTGTCTTGATGATGGGCCAGTCTAGAGGACTTGAGGCCCGGTTTTGACTGTAGCTTGAGCACAGAGGTGTTGATTGTGTAAGCACATACTTTTCGATTATATATCTGGTAGTGTCCCTGTTAGTGGAATTTGTGGTTGGATGTCTACTTGATAAGCATGATGTAACTATGAGATGTGTTCATATAGTTTGAATATGACAAGAAGGGTTTGCTTGAGGTGTAGAAAGAACTATTGGGTACTTAATTTCTATTTTTCTTTGATGTATAGCCTCGAGTTATGAGTATATTGGAGGATTTTTCATGTCGTTTAGCTATGAAACAAATTAGGTTCTCATGCCTTGTTGGTGAGTTCAGACTCGGAAAGATTAAGTAATTGCATAGTAGTTGTGCTGATGGGTATAAAGAGATGTCAGTTTGAGGCAAACCAGGTGGATTATAACATGCGAGCTAATCTACAGATGTGTGATTTTATTATGTTGGGTGGAGGCTTTCTTTTATCACCAGTGGGATATATTTGTGCGATTTGAAGTATTATATGGTTTGTGTTACACGAGCTTATGAAGAGTTTTGTTGAATTTCAGTGCGGGACTATGACAACAACAGAGCATTGGTATTGTAAGTTATCAGATGCTTTATTCCTTGGCTTTGAGCCAAGTAGGGGAGTCTGTTATCGACGGGTTGATTGCACTGTTATATGTTGTATTGGTTTCAGTTTGAGATATACTGGTGAATCAGTTATGACTTGTAGAGGTTGAGTTCGAGGATGACTCGAGTAAAGGAATTTCTGGATATGGGTTGTATTATGTTTTGTGGGTATATTGAAAACATTAAGTGATGAGTTGTTATTCTTAAAGGATATAACGGCATTGAGCAAGAATTTAGTTAGTTGCATTAAGGTGGGGTTACTTCCTTGGGTGTTGGTGTGCTAATGGGGCATAAGTCGTTCAGTTCATTTTTTTATGTTTATATTGTTATATTTATTATGTACACTTTATGTTTATATTTGTTATGTCAAATTTATTTACATGTAAATATTTTATATTCACTACACAGATGGATTCTCACGGTAAAGAAATAAAAAAATCTAAGGAGAAAAAACACAATTTACCTAGACCAAGTCAGCTTCCTCCACTTATACCAAATATAAGCCCTCCTCCTATGCCTCCTCATCTCATGGTGCCTCATCTTCGACCACCATTAATTTTATACGCATACCTCATTTCCCAGCTTCTTCCCTGCGTGATCCTGCTAGTCAGTTCAGTGGCTCACCACCGATTGCATCCCCAAGTCATCATAGTAACCAGTATGGTGGTTCATCTTTTGTGCCTTATACATCGTCCACTCAATTATCATCTCCATCATCATCCACTCCAAGTATATCTAACTTAGATATTGGAGGCTCTCACGCAACTGCATCCCCATCTACCAGTTCTTCTATAGTTTCTGGTACCGTGAAATAGTGTACTGGAGGGACTGTACAGTATGATCATCTTCATCGGCTAATTATTGTTCCCCATGGAAATATGCGTTTTTCTTAAATTTTCTTTTAAAATCTTTCGATAAAATTTTACATATAATGAATTTGATGACATTTTTTATATGTTAAATTGAATGCAGATTTTTTGCCATCTTTTCAGGCCACGCATATGGTGATGGAATCTATGAAGCCATTTTTTCATAAGCCATAGAATTCCTGAAGACAGTTACCGTACCAGATCAGAATGAATATGTGGAAACAATTTAAGGTAAGAATAAATTAATTTTTGTTAATACTTATCCTCATTCGTCTAATATTTATTCAATTTTGCAGGTTAGGTTCGTATGGCAGCCTATACTTGAAAGTATAGTGAATGAGAATTTTGAGAAGAGAGCACATAAGTGGATAACAGATTCACATCATATTCCTAGGAGAGGTGGTACCAGGCCTGATTAAAAACGTGAATGTGTCTGGAATCAGCTCTGAAAGGAAATCAACCAAGACCCCGTTAGTAGTAGTGAGCGAGAGCAGATTGGGGGTTTGTGGCGAAGTGGAATACCCCTGAGTGGAAAAAGAAGAGTGAACATACAAAGTTAAACGAAGCTTCGACTAAGGGTGGAGCGTTGCATACTGGAGGTTCTATTAGTTTTGCAGCCCATTGTTTGAGAATGGCAATTTCATTGCAAAATATTCTTACCCTACATGCATGCATACATACATACATACATACATACATACATACATACATACATACATACATGCATACATACATACATACATACATACATACATACATACATACATACATACATACATACATACATACATACATACATACATACATACATACATACATACATACATACATACATACATATATATATATATATATATATATATATATATATATATATATATATATGTGAACTTCAAGGAACTACATCAAAGGAGTTCGAAATATGCACCTGGTATTGACAACACAAGAAGAAGAAGAAGAAGAAGAAGAAGAAGAAGAAGAAGAAGAAGAAGAAGAAGAAGAAGAAGAAGAAGAAGAAGAAGAAGAAGAAGAAGAGAGGAAAGAGGAGAAAAAGATGTGAAGTTTTTTAAACAATGGGTACAAGTTAAAAAGATATTTGTATGATCCCAATATCAACACTATATTATTTTTTCTTTTGGTTTTTTATTTATATAACGTGTATTATTTTTATTTCAGGACAAGTATCATAGTGATTTTGATATTTGATTGTTTGAAAGTTGTGTGTTTGGTTTCTTATTTCTTTTCTTTATTTTTCGTGAAATAATAAATAAAGGTTGAGGCTATAGGATTGGAGTAATGACATCCTCTAGTCGTCCACCAGTAGCATTATTCACTGGGTCATCAGTTTCCCAAGAAGACATGGAAGCTATGCATCAAAGAGTGGATCAAATGTCGCAATAATTTCAAGCAACTTAGTCTTTCATCCAAAAATATTTAAATGGAGTCCGAGTCTGAGTCTGAGGAAGAGACTGAGTCTGACTAGGCTATTTGAATGTTTTATATTTGAAGTTAAAGACATGTTTAATTTATGTTGTTTGATAGTTGATTGTTTGATTAGTTGGTTAAATTATTATAAATATTATTGTTCATTTTGTAGTAAATATTGGCTTTGGATTGTTATACTAGGTGTTTGGTTGGTTGTTAGGTGTTTGGCAGGTGGTATAATTAAAAATACATCAGAATTCTGCTAAAAATATCCAAGATTTATGACTGATTCAGCTGTAAATGTTACCAGAAATTATCCAGATTTGCGACAAATTCAATCGCAAATTGAGAATTTCTAAAAAAAAAATTAATTAAGTTTGCAACTGATTCAGCCACAAATTGAGAGGTTCAGAAATTTTCTAACTAATTAATACTCAATATGTATGACTGTTTTAGTCGGAATAATTAATTAAAAATTAATTTTATTATTTAATTTTTCAATAGAATCAATCGAAACCTTTAATTTTTATTTATTTTTTAATTCTGGTCAGCGACCGAATCAGTCGCAAATTTAACGACCAACTCGGTCGCAAATGGCTTAAATTCAAATGTCCCTTTATTTTTTAGTTTGCGACTGAATCCGTCGTAAATTTTTGACTGATTCTGTCGCAAATATATTGCGACCAGGTATTTTTTGACTTACACTTTTCAGTCGAAAATCTATCAGAAAACCACAATTTTTGACTGATTTTCGACTGATTTGACGATCATAAATTTGCTGTTTTTTAGTGGTGCGACTCTAATGACACTTTTGCCCCATTTTTTAGAATATAAGCCACTATAATGTTCATTACATTTGCATCCTACATGGGTTTTAAGTTGTATCAAATGGATATGGAGATATGATGACCCAAAAGGTCAACACTTGTGTTGCAATAAAATTCTACGTTTTGAGGCCTTAAAAACCCCCCTTAGCACCACCTCGATTTGCGTGCACAGTCCGGGCGCATAACCGGAAAGCATAAATGTGAAAATCTATGAAAAATGATAAGTTTTGACTGTAAAATGAATAAATTTAACTTCGGTCAATATTATGGGTAAACGGACCTGGACCCGTGATTTGACGGTCCTGGAGGGTCTGTAGGAAAATATGGAACTTGGGCGTATGCCTGGAATCGGATTCTGAGGTCCCAAGACCGAGAAAATGAACTTTTTTAAAGAAAATGTTTTCTGAAATCGTTTAAAGAAGTTTGAAATGAAATTTGCTTAGAACATGATGGTATCGGGCCTGTATTTTGGTTCCGACTCCCGGTACAGGTCTTATATATGATTTAAGACGTTTCTATGGAATTTGGTAAAAAATGGATGTCATTTGACGTGATTCGGACTTAAATTGCAAAATTGATGTTTAAAGAAGTTTTGAGAAAATTTCATTGATCTCGAGGTTTAATTTGATGTTCATGATGTTATTTTGATGATTTTATTACACGAATAAGTCTGTAGGATGTTTTTGAGGTTTTGTGTACACTTGGTTTGGAGTTCCGAGGGCTCGGGTGAGTTTTGGGTAGGTTCCGGGATGTATTAGGCTTAAAAACATAGGTGTTGCAGGTTCAGAGAGGTGGAAGGCCTCTGAACCAACCAGTGCGGTTCGCACAAAAAGGAATACTGCCACGGAGGGGCTTGTACGGCCGCACTGGATTTTGGGCGGACCGCGGTGAGGGCCTGTGCGGCCGCACTAGTTTTGGTGCGGTCCGCGGTGAAGAGCAATTCCCTGGTCCGATTTCGGAAGCCTATACCTTTTGATCTACAAGGAATTTTGAGATGATTCAAAAATGAAAGTTGTAGACCTTCGTATCTAGTTTCCATAAAGGTAAAGAAATCACAATTTGGACATAGGTAGTGAAAGTTATGGCCAAAATATTATGACATGTCACTGCAGAACACAGGAAGCATATGCGGTCGCGGTTGACTTTGTGCAGTTCGCACAGGGCATCTGAGGGAAGTATATTTAGACGGGATTTTAAGTTATTTTTCATTTTTTAAGACCCCAAAAACATAAGAGGTGATTTTTCAAACAACCTTTCTTCTCCAAATCAATTGTAAGTCGTTTTTAACTAGTTTTCTTCAATCATTAACATCTTTTAACATGATTTCAACTTCAAATCAATGATTTTCATGGGGGAATTGGGTGTTTTGGGTAGAACCTAGGTTTTTCAAAATTGGGGAGTTGGACCTTGATTTGAGGTCCGATTTCAAAACAAATTACATATTTGAGCTCGTGGGGGAATGGGTAATCGGGTTTTGGTTCGAACCTCGGGTTTTGACCATGTGGGCCCGGGGGAGATTTTGACTTTTTGGGTAAAACTTTGGAAAATCCATTTTCGTGCATTCAAATTGATTCATTTAGTGTTTATTGATGTAATTAAGTAACTTGTGACTAGATACGAGCAAATTGGTGGTGGAATCAAGGGGTAAAGTTGTAATTGAATCGTGAATTGTGTTCGTGGCATCGAGGTAAGTGTTTGGTCTAACCTTAGCTTGAGGGATTAGGAGTTGTGTCCTATTTGCTATTTGCTTCTTGTTGAGTACGACGTATAGGCATGGTGACGAGTATCTATACGTTGGTGTCAAGCATGACCGTGAGTCTTATATTGTGATTTTCATTACTTCATTGTATTATACATGCCTTGGTGAAGATTTCTATTTGTTGTGTAAAGTTGTGGAAAAGAATTGTGACCTATGAACATTGAGGAGCATTGGCTCCAGTTGTATAACGAATTGTGAAAGTATAAGTGATAATTGAAACTCTAGAGTATTGGTTCGAGTTATGAAGTGAATTGTGAAGTAAAAGTGAGAAAGAGAAGAGATCATAATATTGCGCCCTTGTCGGGCTATTGTTGAGTTGTGGTTCCCTTGCATTGTGTTCTTAATTTATATTACGGATGTTTAGGTTGATGATTCTTTGTGTTAGGTGTTGTAACGAGTTTGGTTATAGCTGAGGTAGTTAGATGTTGTAACAAGTTTGGTTATAGTTGTTTCTCCCTTGCCGGGATATTGTTTGTTGATATTATTGTACTCTTGCCGGGATTTCTTGTGATTATTGTTGGTTTGTACGTGGGAGCGGTGGCACGCCTGCCACGAGATATAATGAAATAGGAGCAGGTGGCATGCCTGCCACAAGATATAGGAAATAGGATCGGGTTCCACGCCTGCAACAAGATGTGAAAAGAAAGTGAAATCTGCCTTTGTTTTCCTTATTCTTGTTAGTGGTTGGATTTTGATTCCTTTATAGTTCTCTTGATATTCTGTTTTTGCCTGTCATTTCCCGAAGCATGTTTCCACTCCCATCTTTACTTGTTTGTTTCCATATTTCATTTCCGCTATACATATATTTGAAATGCACAGGTTTATTTGGTAGTCTGGTCCTAGCCTCGTCACTACTTCGCCGAGGTTAGGCTAGGCACTTACCAGCATATGGGGTCGGTTGTGCTGATACTACACTCTGCACTCTTTTGTGCATACCCCGGCGTTGTGGACTTTGGACCACATTGAGATTTCTGATTCTTGATCATCAGGCGACCCGGGGTAGTCCTGTAGGCGTCCGTAGGCCTTGGCGTCTCATTCTATATACTTACCTATTTCTTACATGTATTTCTAGAAACAGTGTTGTAATTGATTCTTTCATACCTTTATTTGTAGTATTCTCAGACCGTCTGTGAAACTGTGACACTAGTTCTAGGTAGTCGAGACTCAAACAGTTGTAATAGACATTTATGTTCAGATGGCTTATTGCTTTCTTCCGCTTATGTTATATTCTGATGTTTAAATGTTATTTCTCCGTAATTGTTAAAGAAAATAAAATTGGTAAAAAAAGATAGATGGTTCAATAATTGGCTTGCCTAGTTCACATTAGTAGGCGCCATCACGACTCCCGAGGTGGGAAATTTGGGTCGTGATAAGTTGGTATCAGAGCTCTAGGTTGCATGGGTCTCATAGTTCACAGACAAGCTTAGTAGAGTCTAAGGGATCGGTACAGAGACGTCTATATTTATCTCCGAAAGGCTACAGAGTAAGGAAAAGTTTCACTTTTATTCTTCCCTATCATGCGATTTTTGTTTTCTCAATGCTAAATTGAAACCTCTACTCTTGTCCTTTCGCGAATGGTGAGGTCATGTACCGCTTCTTCAGCTGACCAGCAGCACGGACCAGTGATAGATCAACTACGTCTTCGGGGGCTTTGTGGAGGTTGGATAAGTTTCACCAAGCTCTTCACTACTACATTCAGCGGTGCATCTACTGAGGATCCCCAGGATTATCTAGACAATTGTCATAAGGTTCTAAGGAACATAGGGATCGTGGAGGTCAATGGGGTCGATTTTTCCACTTTTTGCTTGTCTGGATCCGCCAAGACTTGGTGGAGGAATTTCTATTTTGCTATACCAGCCGGATCGCCAGCTTTGACTTGGGAGCAGTTCATGCAGCTATTTCTGAAGAAGTTTCTCCCCATCACTCAGAGAGAGGCCTATCGGAGGCAGTTTGAGCATCTCCAGCAGGGTTCTATGACTTTTACTCAGTACGAGATCAGATTCAGACTTGCTCGTCATACTCTTATCATACTTCCCACTGTGAGAGAGAGTAAAAAGGTTCATTGAGGGACTCATCCAACCCACTCAGTTAGTTGGAGGTGGAGGTAGAGGTATTAGAGGTGGAGGTAGAGGTATTAGAGGTGGAGGTAGAGATGCTAGAGGTGGAGGTAAAGGTATTAAAGGTGGAGGTGCAGGTACTGTTCTGGTTTGTGGTAGAGAAGCTTCGATTTTATTTTGCGTTGTATCTGGTCATTCCTAGTGATTCTTTGAGTGCCCCTGTTTATGTGTCTACGCCGGGGGGTGATTCTATTATGGTGGATCGTGCCTATTGTTCATGTATAGTGGTTATTGGAGATCTTGAGACTCGTATAGAATTGCTTCTTCTGGACATGGTTGATTTCGATATTATATTAGGGATGGACTGGTTATCACCTTACCACGCTATCTTGGACTGTCATGCCAAGACTGTGACCTTAGCTTTATCGGGTTTGCCTCGTTTAGGGTGGAGAGGGACTCTTGGTCATTCTACCTTAGTGTTATCTCTTATGTGAAGGCTCGGCGTATGGTCAAGAAGGGGTGTTTGGCCTATTTGGCATATGTTTGTGATTCTAGTGCTGAGGTTTCTTCTATTGATTTTGTGCCCGTTATTTGTGAGTTTCCTGAATTATTTCCTTCAGACCTGCCGGGTATGCTACCCGACAGGGATATTGACTTTTGCATTGATTTGGCTCTGGGCACTCAGCCCATTCTATCCCACCGTATCGTATGGACCCGCCTGAGTTGAAAGAGTTGAAGGAGCAATTGCAAGACTTGCTTGAGAAGGGTTTCATTAGGCTGAGTGTTTCGCCTTGGGGTGCGCCAGTGTTGTTTGTTAAGAAAAAGGACGGATCGATGAGAATGTGTATCGATTATCGGTAGTTGAACAATGGTTACAATTAAGAATAAGTATCCATTGCGGAGTATTGATGATTTGTTTGATTAGCTTCAGGGTGCCAAGGTATTTTCGAAGGTTGACTTGAGATCTGACTACCATCAGTCGAGGATTAGGGCATCCGATGTCCCTAAGACAGCTTTCCACACTCGGTACATGCATTATGAGTTCTTGGTTATGTCATTCGGGTTGACAAATGCCCCACCATCTTTTAGGGATTTGACGAACCGAGTGTTTAGGCCTTATTTGGATTCGTTCGTGATAGTCTTCATTAATGATACTTTGATATATTCCCGTAGCCGGGAGGAGCATAAGCAGCATCTTAGAGTGGTTCTTCATACCTTGAGGGATAGTCAGCTATATGCTAAGTTCTCGAAGTGTGAGTTCTTGTTGAGTTCAGTTGCATTCTTGGGTCATGTTGTATCAGCAGAGGGTATTTAGGTTGATCCAAAGAAGATTGAGGCAGTAGAACTGGCCTAGACCAGCATCAGCTACAGAGATTCGGAGTTTCTTGGGATTGGCAGGCTACTCTCATCGGTTCATGGAAGGGTTTTCATCTATCGCAACCCCAATGACCAGGTTGACCCAGAAGGGTGCCCAGCTCAAATGATCAGACGAGTGTGAGGCGAGCTTTCAGAAGCTCAAGGCAGCTCTGACTACGGTACTGGTGTTTGTTTTGCCCACAGGTTCAAGGCCTTATACAGTTTATTGTGATGCATCTCGTATTGGACTTAGTACGGTGTTGATGTAGGATGGAAAGGTCATTGCCTATGCTTCGCGGCAGTTGAAGATTCATGAGAAGAACTATTCGGTTCATGATTTGGAGTTGGCAGCCATTGTTCATGCATTGAAGATTTTGAGGCATTATCTGTATGGTATGGCATATGAGGTGTTCACGAATCACAAGAGTCTTCAATATTTGTTCAAGCAAAAGGAGTTGAATTTGAGGTAGAGGAGGTTGTTGGAGTTGTTGAAGGATTATGATATCACTATCTTATATCACCCGGGAAAGGCCAATGTGGTGGCCGATACCTTGAGTAGGAAGTCAACCAGTATGGGCAGTCTTGCTTATATTCCGGTCGGTGAGAGGCCGCTTGCTTTGGATGTTCAGGCATTGGCCAATCGGTTCATGAGGTTGGATATTTCTGAGCCTAGTCATGTATTAGCTTACACGGTCGCTCGCTCTTCTTTATTGGAGCGTATCCGTGATCGGCAGTATGATGATCCCCATTTGTGTGTCCTTAGAGACACGGTGCAGCACAGAGGTGCCATACAGGTTACCTTAGCTGATGATGGAGTTTTGAGATTGCAGGGTCGAGTTTGTGTGCCTAATGTGGATGGGCTTCGGGAGTTGATTTTAGAGGAGGCTCACAGCTCCTGGTACACTATTCATCCAAGAGGTTAGCTGAGATCTATATCCGGGAGATTGTTCGTCTTCATGGCGTGCTTGTGTCTATAATTTTGTACCGAGGTATGCAGTTTACCTCGCATTTCTGGAGAGCAATTCAGCGAGAGTTGGGCATGCGGGTTGAGTTGAGCATTGCATTTCATTCTTAAACTGATGGGCAGTCCGAGCGGACTATTTAGATTTTGGAAGATATGCTTCGAGCTTGTGTCATTGACTTTGGGGGTTCGTGGGATCAGTTCTTGCCTTTAACAGAGTTTGCCTACAACAATAACTACTAGTCAAGTATCCAGATGGCTCCTTATGAGGATTTATATGGTAGACGGTGTCGATCTCCAGTTGGATGGTTTGAGCCGGGAGAGGCTCGGTTGTTGGGTACGGATCTGGTTCAGGAGGCCTTGGACAAGGTTAGGATTATTCAGGATAGGCTTCATACAGCTCAGTCCAGGCAAAGGAGTTATGCAGACCGCAAGGTTCAAGATGTCACTTTTATGGTCGGTGAGCGGGTATTACTCCGAGTGTCGCCTATGAAGGACGTGATGAGATTTGGGAAGAAGGGCAAGCTTAGCCCTAGGTTCATTGGCCCGTTTGAGATTCTTGATCGAGTGGGAGAGGTGGCTTATAGACTTCCTTTGCCGCCGAGCTTATCAGTTGTGCATCCAGTGTTTCATGTGTCCATGCTTCGAAAGTATCACGGCGATCCATCCCACGTGTTAGATTTCAGCACTGTCCAGTTAGACAAGGACTTGTCTTATGAGGAGGAGCCGGTAGCTATTATAGACCGGCAGGTTCGTCAGTTGAGATCGAAGAGTTTTCCTTCTGTTCGTGTTCAGTGGAGAGGTCAGCCTCCTAAGGCATTGACCTGGGAGTCCGAGTCTGATATGCGGAGCCGTTATCCCCATCTTTTCCCCGACTCAGGTACTTTCTTCTTCTGTCCGTTCGAGGATGAACGGTTGTTTTAGAGGTGAAGAATGTGATGACCCAAAAGGTCATCACTTGTGTTGCAATAAAATTCTACGTTCTGAGGCCTTAAAAACCTCCCTTAGAAGTACCTCAATTTGCATGCACAGTCGGGGCGCGTATCCGGAAAGCTTAAATGTGAAAATGATAAGTTTTAACTGTAAAATGAATAAATTTGACTTTAGTCAACGTTTTGGGTAAACGAACCTGGACCCGTGATTTGACGGTCATAGAGGGTCCGTAGGAAAATATGGGACTTGGGTGTATGCCTGGAATCGGATTCCGAGGTCCCAAGCCCGAGAAATAATTTTTTTTAAAGAAAATTGTTTTCTGAAATTGTTTAAAGAAATTTGAAATGAAATTTGCTTAGAACATGATGGTATCGCGACCGTATTCAGGTTCCGGCTCCCGGTACATGTCTTATATATAATTTAATATGTTTTTGTGGAATTTGGTGAAAAACGGATGTCATTTGACGTGATTCGGACTTAAATTGCAAAATTGATGTTTAAAGAAGTTTTGAGAAAATTTCATTGATCTCGAGGTTTAATTTGATGTTCATGATGTTATTTTGATGATTTGATTACACGAATAAGTAGGTAGGATGTTTTTTAGGTTTTGTGTACACTTGGTTTGAAGTTCCGAGGGCTCGGGTGAGTTTCGGGTAGGTTCCGGGATGTCTTAAACTTAAAAACATAGGTGTTGGAGGTTCAGAGAGGTGGAAGGCCTTTAAACTGACCATTGCTGTCCGCACAAAAAGGAATGCTGCCATGGAGGGGCTTATGTGGCCCCACTAGATTTTGTGTGGACCGCGGTGAGGGCCTGTGCGGCCGCACTAGTTTTGGTGCAGTCTGCGATGAAGAGCAATTCACTGGTCCGATTTCGGAAGCCTATATCTTTTGAACTACAAGGAAGTTTAAGATGATTCATAAATGAAAGTTGTAGCCATTCGTGTCTAGTTTCCAGAAAGGTAAAGAAATCATAATCTGGACATCTGTTTAGAATGTTATAGCCAAAATACTAAGACACGTCACTGCAGAACACAGGAAGCCTGTGCGGCCGTGGTTGATTTTGTGCGGTCCGCACAGGGCATCTGAAGGCAGTATATTTAGACGGTATTTTCAGTTATTATTCATTTTTTAAGACCCCAAAAACATAAGAGGCGATTTCTAAAAAAAACATTTCTTCTCCAAATCAATTGTAAGCCATTTTTAACTAGTTTTCTTCAATCATTAACATCTTTTAACACGATTTCAACTTCAAATCAATGATTTTCATGGGGGAATTTGGGTGTTTTGGGTAGAACCTAGGTTTTTCAAAAATTGAAGATTTTGACCTCGATTTGAGATCTGATTTCAAAACAAATTACATATTTGAGCTCGTGGGGGAATGGGTAATCGGGTTTTGGTTCGAACCTCGGGTTTTGACCATGTGGGCCCGGGGGCGATTTTGACTTTTTAGGTAAAACTTTGGAAAATCTATTTTCGTGCATTCAAATTGATTCATTTAGCGTTTATTGATGTAATTAAGTAACTTGTGACTAGATACGAGTGAATTGGTGGTGGAATCAAGGCGTAAAGCTGTAATTGAATCATGAATTGTGTTTGTGGCATCGAGGTAAGTGTTTGGTCTAACCTTAGCTTGAGGGTTTAGGAGTTGTGTCCTATTTGCTATTTGCTTCTTGTTGAGTACGACGTATAGGCATGGTGACGAGTATCCATACGTTAGTGTCAAGCATGACCGTGGGTCCTATATTGTGATTTTCATGACTTCGTTGTATTATACATGCCTCGATGAAGATTTCTATTTGTTGTGTAAAGTTGTGGAAAAGAATTGTGATCTATGATCATTGAGGAGCATTGGTTCCAATTAACAAATTGTGAAAGTATAAGTGATAATTGAAACTCTAGAGTATTGGTTCGAGTTGTGAAGTGAATTGGGAAGTAAAAGTAAGAAAGAGAAGAGATCATTATGTTGCCCCCTTGCCGGGCTATTGTTGAGTTGTGGTTCCCTTGTTTTATGTTCTTAATTGATATTATGGATGTTTAGGTTGATGATTCTTTGTGTTAGGTGTTGTAACGAGTTTGGTTATAGCTGAGGTAGTTAGATGTTGTAACAAGTTTGGTTATAGATGTTTCTCCGTTGCCGGGATATTATTTGTTGTTATTATTGTTCCCTTGCCGGGATTCCTTGTGATTATTGTTGGTTTGTACGTGGGAGCGGGTGGCACGCCTGCCACGAGATATAATGAAATGGGAGCGGATGGCACGTCTGCCACAAGATACAGGATATGGGATCGGGTTGCACGCCTGCAACAAGATGTGAAAAGGAAGTAAAATCTGCCTTTGTTTTTCTTATTCTTGTTAGTGGTTGGATTTTGATTTCTTTAGTTCTCTTGATATTCTGTTTTTACCTGTTATTCCCCGAAGCATGTTTCCCCTCCCATCTTTACTTGTTTATTTCCGTATTTCTTTTTCGCTATACATATATTTGAAATGCACAGATTTATTTGGTTGTCTGGTCCTAGCCTCGTCACTACTTCGCCAAGGTTAGGCTAGGCACTTACCAGCACATGGGGTCGGTTGTGCTGATACTACACTCTTCACTCTTTTGTGCAGACCCCGGTGTTGTGGACTTTGGACCGTAGTGAGATTTTTGATTCTTGATCATCAGGCGACCCGAGGTAGTCCTGTAGGCGTCCGCATGCCTTGGCATCTCCTTCTATCTACTTACCTGTTTCTTACATGTATTTCGAGAAATAGTTTTGTAATTGATTCTTTCAGACCTTTTTTGTAGTATTCTCAGACCGTCTGTGAAACTGTGATACCAGTTCTGGGTAGTCGAGACTCAAACAGTTGTAATAGACATTCATGTTCAGATGGCTTATTGTTTTCTTCCGCTTATGTTATATTCTGATGTTTAAATATTATTTCTTCGTAATTGTTAAATAAAATAAAATTGGTAAAAAAAAGATAGATGGTTCAATAATTGGTTTGCCTAGCATTAGTAGGCGTCATCACGACTCCCGAGGTGGAAAATCCGAGTTGTGACAGAAGAGTGCTTTTCTGAATGCGCATTTAAAAGAGGTACGTTTTTGTGCATTACCCTCCATGATATGAGAGTCATGGGGTTCCAGGTCATGTGAATAAATTGGACAAAGAACTGTATGGTTTAAAGCAAGCTCCAAGATCATGGTATGAAAGGTTGTCAAAATTTCTCCTGGAGAATGGGTTCACGACGATGCAAAATTGACAATACCATATTTCGGTTGAAAAGTGGCTAAAACTTGTTGATTGTTCAAATATATGTTGATGATATCATCTTTTGGGATACAAATGAATCCTTGTGCAATGAGTTTGCTAAACTCATGGGTAGTGAATTTGAGATGAGTATGATGAGAGAAGTAAATTTCTTCCTTGGACTACAAGTTAAGCAGACTGCAAAAGAAATAATGATATACCAACAGAAGTACATCAAGGAGATATTCAAGCGGTTTGAGTTGGACAATGCTAAGACAATTGATATTCCTAAAGCAACTGTAATCAGGTTGGATATAGAGAAACATGGTCCCTCTGTTGATGAAAATAAGTATAGGGGTATGATTGGATCTTTTTTTTCTATCTAACCGTAAGGAGACAAAATATTTTGCAAAGTATATAGTGTGCAAGATTTCAGCTCAATCCCAATGAGTCACATTCAAAAGTTGTTAAAGGGATCTTGAGATGTCTGAAAGGTACTCAAGACCTGGTTATTTGGCATCCATATGGTGATTCATTCGACTTGATTTGATATGCAGATGTTGATTATACGAGTTATCTAGTGATAGGAAGAGCACATCAGGGAATGGATCACTTCCTTGGTTCGTGTTTGATCTCATGGGCTTCAAGGAAATAAAATTCTATAGCCTGGTCAACTGCGGAAGTTGAGTATGTAGTTGATACTTTATGTTGTGCTCGGTTATTATGGATCAAACAACAGTTGAAATATTATAGAGTAATGATTGAATGGGCTCTCATATTCTTTGATAATACAAGTTCAATGAACGTGGAAAAAACTCGGTTCACCCAAGAGAACAAAATATATTAACAAAAGGCATCATTTCTTGAGGGATAATGTAGAGATCACATCTCTATTAATTTTTTTAAGAACGGAGAACAATATTGCAAACATATTTACCAAGGCTTTTAGTAGGAATCTTTTTTGAAAGAAATTGCTCGGATCTTGGTATGATCAAGATAAACTAAGACATTCTTTATTTTCCTTAATGATTGGCTATGATTTAATAAAGTGTTTAGCGAGTCTAAGTATTAAAAATGTCCAACTCCTTATACGGTAATAGGTATGCCCGCATGGTATAGTTTCAGGGGCTTAGAAGTTTAATATGATGATAACATCCTATACAGAAAAAAGACTTTTTGGCCGCATTGAGGAAATTAGTCAAATAACCTAGTTGTGTGATATTCAGGTATGTACCTCATTTCTAACAAATAGTTGTACTAAACTATTAAACTACTACGTCATGAAAACTAGGTTCCTAGTCAATTGATCTATCCTATAATGATGAATCCCTTCAATTCTTACAATTAAAAGGGGGTCACATGCTCAAAATCTTACAGAACACGTCTATATCACCCAATTAGAGCCAATAGAAGCCATCTTATTTATGTTTTGAACGTTGGGCGCCATTCTTTCCACATAGATCCCGATTAGGAGTTATTTCCACGTGATTGATTAGGTTTTGTAACTCTGAAATCATGTCCCCTGTTGACTCCCTACTCAAGAACCTCAACCCATTGTCTCTCACTCGCTATAAAAATTCCCAAATCAACAACAAAACAAGAACTTCCAAATCCTAATTTCTCTCCAAGAAACTGAAATTTACATCCATGTCAAACTTAATGAACCTTCCCAAATCTGGTCCTTTGGAATTTGAACCACCGTAATTGTTGATACCCCTACCATTTCACCCACTCAAATCGGGCTTGACCAAAATATTCAATAAACTCAAAATCTGCCATCGAGGTTGTCAGTGATTCTAATGAGAAGCACATGAAAGAATCTGAACAAACGAGTACTATGTTAGAGGAGTCTTAAACTCAAGGGAGGACGTGATAGAATGTGTGAAGGAGGAAGAGAAAAAGAGTGAAAATTTGACTGATGTTGGTGTTGATGATATTGTTAGTATTGTTGATACAGGTATGAAGGGCATAATTGGCCCTAGTGAAGAATTAGGAGGGAAGTATGTTAATGCAGGAGTAGAAGCACCTGGAGCCCCTAGCCAACAACCAGGTTCTTCCTTTTTTGGTGAGGACGTAGAAGATGAAGAAGAAAATGCTAAAATGAGTACTAAAGAGGTCCAAGAACCTGGTTCTTTAGTCCTTGACAAAGAAAAATTAGCATCGTTGGGGATATAGTCCAGTAATACTAAGAAAGAAAAAGAGGGAGAACCTAAAGTGAATAAGGAGGGAAATAATAGTAACAATGTGGTTTTGGCTGAGAAATTCTCTCAAGTAAAATAAAAGAGAATGGGTACTAAGGAGAATCCTAAGAGAGTTAAACAAATTTCAAAGAAAGTATTAAAGTCGGGGACATATAAGACTCTTAAGGCTAGAATGCCAAACACTAGAGGAAAGAGCAAGACTGCTCTTGAAGAGGCCTTGGAGCATAGTAAGAAAAAGAGAAAAGAAATACAAGAGTTCCGTTTGAGGGATGAGTCAGATATAGAGAAAGTAGACTCGGTAAGTGAGGGAGATAAGAAATAAAAAGAGGAAGAAGAGGAGGAAGAGGGTGAAATTTCTCTTCAAAATAAAAGAAAAGAGAAGGCCGGATCATCTTCAACCACATCTAAGAAAAATAGGAATCCCAAAAAATGAAAGGCAGTTGTTTCTTAGTCTAAGGGGAAAGGAACTAGTTCCAAATACTGGAAGAAAACCCAAAGAAAAATTACTATTATGGGAAAAGAAGATCAGTTTTCTGGGCTGATAATGCTTAAGGGAAGAGTAATTGACTCAAGCACTATTGACATGTTTTGAATGAAGGAATTGCTGGAGAAGATAGAGCACCAAACATGAACTTATCTATTCTAGTCCCCACTCTCATTAAAATATGGTGAGTCAATGCTTCATTTCTATAAGAACTTTAAGTTGCTTGAGGATGGGATTGTAAGTTCTGAGGTGAGAGAAGTGACCTGGTTCGTGATGCTAATATGCTTTGACATTCATGATATGCCAATGAATGGATTTGTCACCTATGTGAAAAGTGAGTGGCCTTGTTTGGAAGAAAAGGAGAATGCTATGTACTTGACTTCCATGTATATCTAGAATAGGGAGAAGCGAACCTCAAGAAAAGTTGGAAGAGGAGACATAAAGCCGGTTCACAAACTCATGTTTGAGTTTGTGAACAAATGTTTGTTGCCTCGATTAGAATGCAGTTTTGCTTGAAGGAAAGAACCTTGTCAGAAATTTTCTTGCCAAATCATTCCATGATGTAATGGAATTAGCTGGTTCTGCCTTTAGCCATCGCTTAGCCTCGCCCAACAGAGAGAATGGAAAAAGTGTGAGCCTCACATAATCTGGAGTGACCCCATTAGTGATATAAGTATCACTAATCTCCAAGAAGTTCAGCATATGCTGCTGTGGATCCCCGTGTGGAAGACCCATAAATTACCCGTTTGCATGAAGTAACTGGATCATGCTCTGTTTCAGCTCAAAGTGCTCAGTGATCCTGGGCTTCACTATACTGGAGGTGACATTAGCAATGATGGGTATCGCCACCTCCTGAACAGCCATGGGTTGCTCCTCTTCCATGTCTATAGGAAATTGAACAAGTGCCTGAATATTATTCGTGTCCCTTGCTTCCCTTAACCTCCTGTGAAATGTTCTCTCAGGTTCAGGATCAAAGCCTTGAAGTCGGTCCTGGCTTCTGACCCTACGCATTCAATCAAAGTTCCTGAGATCTGAGAAACAATCATGTAACGTTAGACTAGACTAAATAAACAATTAAAGCAAAAACTAGCAAGTAGCTAATATTCAAGTCCCCGGCAACGGCGCCAAAAACTTGTTGCTCCCAAACGCACACGCAAGTATACGTGGTCGTACAAGTAATATAATGATAAGTTGAGTGTCGAACCCACAGAGACTTGTGTAAACTACTCACTAATTTGCTAAAATTGTTATTCAATCCAGCTAAAAACAAAGTCCAATAATATGATTATATGATAATACGATTCTAAATAATAACTAAATTATCAAGTAACGAGTTGATTGTTGTGTATTCAGTAGAGACAAATATTTCAGGATTGTGATCGATTCACCATTCGTATTGTGTTCTAATTAACTCTCCCTTTCATATAATTCACTCATGGTTGCTAATTAACCAATAAATGCTCTCATAGCCTTCTCCCGAAGTACTACTCACCTATTCTCAATAGATTAACGCATATATTCCTATGAAATCAATCTATTAAGATCACGATATTTAATTAAGCGCGGTGACTAGGTATATTCCTATCCTAACCACAAATCTGCTCCCCTTAAGGGTTAAGATCATGCTCTCTTCAATTCTTCTCTAATCTAAACACGGCTTTCCCAAGCATAACATAGATAGTAAATAGAACCTAACTGCTGGCCAGACAATTAAGCAATTAAACACAGAATTGAAGAAACAACCATATATTGGTGAATTATAAGCAAGGTCAAGTCAACGCTAAACAACAATATTCATGGCTAGATCACAACCCCAGAACAATGGGTGTTTAGCCACTCATGATATAATCACAAAATTGCATAAGTGTTGAATCAATTGAAAATACTAGAAAAAGATGAAGAAAACTGAGAATTCTTCGCTTCCTCATGATCCCGTGTGTATCCCTACTCCAAAGTGGTGTCTCTCCCTTCAAATATAGATTGTTCTTGCTTTTATATCAATTGGGTAGGTCTAGGGACGAAATAAACTTGTACTGGGCAAAATAGGACACATTTCACGTCACCAGCGTCCAGCCCGGCGCCAGGCGCTCTCTACGGCGCCCCATTATTTGTGCATACTGTTTTTGGTGCCACCAGGCGCTGCCTGTGGCACCCAACTGGCTTCCTTTTCTGACTCCCAAGTGGTGTCTCTCCCTTCAAATCTTGCACGTTTCGCCCTCAATTGCTCTCGAATCATTCCTGCACATAAAAACACATCAAATTAACATAAATCAACACATTTAATATCCCAAATTCACGAAATAAAAGTAAAATATGAGGCGATATACATAGAAATATGTATGCTTTAAGCTAAACATCAAGGCATGAGGCCACATATTAGGACCCAGCAGTTATGGAAGTGTTGGATCAAAATAGGCTGATCAATTTGCCCTTACAGATAATCAAGTACATGGCAAGAACAACTGATCAAGAAAGAGGCACGCATGGTCGGCCGTATGGGTTCTTTTTTACTAGGGTGTTTGAGAACTTTATGGTCCCTCTGAGAGGACATATGAAAGGTACTAAAAAAGCTATATTTAATGACAAAGGCTTAAGGGAATGTGACTTGCATTTCAAGACAACCGAGCATGAAGAAAAAAACATGGTCACAAACCTATTAGAGGAATTGGATGCTGCCAATGAGGAGAAAGAGAGCTGAAAGATGAAATTACTTCCTTGAAAGAGGATAACATGAAGCTAAAGAAAAAGATGAAGCAAGAGTAGGTTGTGTTAGGACCGAAAAAAGCAGGTGTCATGCGAAAGCTAGCAAAGCAGACTTGAACGACGATAAGTCCGATAAAAAAAGAGAAATCTACCAAAAGAGACACAAATATTTAACGTGGTTTGGTCAACTGACCTACGTCCACAGCGGAAATAAGCAATCCACTATATAAAAAGAGAGTACAAAATATCGAGAGAACAACCTCACGAAGAGGAAAATACAAGTGACTCACTAACACTTGTCCCGTAAAGTTCTCCCCCTAAACACGACTCTCAAACCCCTTATGGATACATTGTGCATGCTGCTGAATGAGAAGGACGGATCTTCAATTTATCCAAACCTTTTCCTACAAGAAAAAGGACTAGCCAAGTATAGGAGAATTATAATTTCCTTCTACAAAAAGGAAAACCCAATTAAGGTAATTATATTGCCCTTTCCTTCAACAAATAGGAAAACCAAATATGGTAAGAAAATTATGGCAAACACCTAACAATTCTCCCTCTTGGCCGGAATTTTCTGACAAAATAAACTTGATCCACCTTTTTCACATAGCCTTCAACAGGTCGCATCTCCAAATCTCCTCCACAAAGTTTGTCTCAACGTGCGTAGCACACCGGTCAAATTTCTCAGACAAAAATCACGATTATCGTCAAATATGTTGCGCCTAGAAATGAACCCACCAAAATGAACCTGTCTTGAACCTCGCTCTGATACCACTTGTTAGGATCGAAAAAATCAGGTGTCATGCGGAAGCTAGCAAAGTAGACTTGAACGACGATAAGTCCGACAACAAAAGAGAAATCTACCAAAAGAGATACAAATATTTAACGTGGTTCGGTCAACTGACCTACGTCCATAGCGGAGATGAGCAATCCACTATATAAAAAGAGAGTACAAAATATCGAGAGAACAACCTCACGAAGAGGAAAATACAAGTGACTCACTAACACTTGTCCCATAAAGTTCTCTCCCTAAACATGACTCTCAAACCCCATATGGCTACATTGTGGATGCTCCTGAATGAGAAGTAAGGATCCTCAATTTATAGAAGTTCAAACATTTTTCTACAAGAAAAAGGACTAGCCAAGTATAGGAGAATTATAATTTCCTTCTACAAAAAGGAAAACCCAATTAAGGTAATTATATTGCTCTTTCATTCAACAAATAGGAAAACCAAATATGATAAGAAAATTATGGCGCACCTAACAGGTTACTGTTGCTGCTTCGTCCCTTTGACAATCTTCTGGTGCTTATTCATGCTCTTCCAGCAAAAAACCTGGTCCTTAATCCTTAATCCTCTTAGGTCTCCAGTCTAGTCCTACTCAGCCCCTAGTCATGTACCTTTTATGAGTAGATTCTGAATGTATATATTTGTTTTTTTTAATTCCTGCGTCTTTTGGTTATGGCCTTTTGGGCATAATTTGGTACATCTTTTAATCAATATAGTTTCTGCATTTGGGCTTAATTTCTCTCTTTAAATTTAGTAATTTTATTCGATTAAATGTGCTCTTGAGATTATGTGCATGTTAGTGTATCCCTAATGACCATGAGTTGATAATGATTAATTCTTACTTTTGACTCTACTGATTCTTTATTTTTTTTATGATGCTAAAAGGAAAAAGTTAATGATGTGTACATATGTTGATCAGTAAACATGGTCCTTAAGCACTTGGACCTAGTTCTTAAGCACTTGGACTAATAAATAACCGAATCAGTGAGTTTGTCTTATCTGTTTGCAGGATAAAATATGTATCATGTCTATCCATCTATAGGGTTGTAATGAATAAAATGTGAGTCCTTTACACCTATGCAAACATGGACAAACTTGAAAGAGAGTGCTGATAGTAGTGAAATTGATTCTTATTCTAAATATTGAAGAAAAATTGTTCAAATTGTTGGGTGATTGGCTCATGGATTTGTCATCATCAAAAAGGAAAAAAAAATTGAACTGAGCACGTGTGCATTTTGATGATTAACAAATAAGATTAATTGTGTTGAAAGAGCTAGGTTTTATGGACATGTTACCTTGCTATTGGACTAGTGTATAGATATCTTATGTTGATGTTGAAGCCACCAGGTTCGTAGCAGACTAGTGCAGAACGCTGATCGGACGCGAAATAGACAAATACGTATGCAACTTTTATTCCTTAGGAAAACTTGCTCGCGTGCTACAAGGACAACATTAGCTAGAGGAATTCATGTTCGAAAAGGATTAAACAATTTTAGAAATACTAGCATTGAAGGAAAAGGTTGAGGAGTTGGAAACAAATAAGGAAACCAAATCAAAGTTGGAGAGGTTTTCCTTAATCGAAATATACTAGGTTTTGGAGCATTAATTGGAGAAGATTTTCGATCAACCTTACAACGATATAAAGAGACCTTCTACTGTCATTCAAGAATTAATGCTATTCGAACTATTCACAAAATTTTTATTGGAAATAGCAATCTCGGCAAGAAGGTGCTCTTGGAGATTCAAGCTGCATGACTAAAGAACCTGCTCCGGAAGACAAAGCTATAGCAGTACTTAGTTGTTTAGGTTGAGTTAATTGTCCAAAATTTTAACCTATTTGCTTTTGAGAAGTGTAATTAGAGGTTAATGCAGAAACTTTGAATTTTTATATTCACTTCCTAGATTAGAGTTAGTTTGAAAAGGGGTAGCTACAATTGAGTAATTTTAGGGGAAGAATACTAGAGTTAGTTTCCTTGGCTATAGAGTTGTAACCTAAAAACTGCTCATTGATGTAAGTGAAGTGTTAAGGTAAATTCTTCGAGGGTATGCTTTAGCTTCTACTCCCTTGAGCAAGGAGGTTTTCCACAGTAAAATAGCTGTGTTATTTAATGTTCGCACTTTACCTTGTGTTTGTGTCTGTTAGTTTAGATCAAAGAACCAGGTACCTTGAAAATGCAAAAATCGGACAAGACACAGTTCAATCCCTTCTTTTGTGTAAGTGGACTCTAAGATAACAGTAATTCAGAATGGCAGCCATTGTGCCGATGAACCACAGCCTGTTTACATGGGCAGTCAATGGTTATGGAAATTTGATGACGGACACAAGGATAATGACTGTAATTACCATGTTGGGCAAGAAACCGAAGCTGCAAGTTCTAATAGACCTGGAAAACTGAACTGAGCCTCTAGTTGCTTGCCTGTATCATCTTCAATTTTTGCAAAAGATACTTGTCCTTTAATTTTAATTTTTCGGTATCCAGGGATTCAGTTTCTCAACATTTTCATGTAGCTTTAACATACAATCTAAAGTAGTTCAATAAATAAAGAGAACGTATTCAGAAAGAATGATCCACGGAGAAAGTAAGATTCTCATTCTGTTCCCCAATTCCTTTGAGCTTGTTTTATTCCAGGCAAAGCTGGTATACAGTAATACCTGTTTCATTAATGAATCCTGCTAACCTTCTAAAACCACTAACTATATTCCAAGGAAGCAGCAAGAACGCAACTTTTTTTTTTTGGCACTTAACCTAATTCATCCTAATAGACAATCAGGTGAAGGGCTGTCAGATGTTACCCCTTCAATGAATGGTCTTTGTCACTATTAATAGAAATATTTTATCATGTGTTCAAGTGCTTAAAATAAAATATACTGATAAGTTTAAGGGAGGAATCATATGAGACGCCTTTATCCCCAATATGTAGGAATTCTGGGGAAGGGGAAAAACAAAAAATTTGGCAACTTTTATATTTGTGTGTGTATGCATACATAGACATTATGTGTGTATATATACATATGGAGATTTAATTGGATGCAGTCCATACGAAAGCTCTCAAGAGATACATGCATGTATTCCACACTTAGTGCCACGTGGGATTTTCTTATCTTTTAATAGATACATGCATGCATGTGTTGTCTTGACGGATTGTTTGCTAAAAGTTGCAGAAGTTTTAGGCAGCCAATTTAACTGCTTTGAAGTTTACGGGTTAAAAAATTTTAGTTTTTTTTTTTAAGTCATCCAACTCTAAATCAAAAATTCATATTATACTTAAATGATTTTTTGAGAAAAATAAATTTGAACCAAAGCTACGTTTAGGCCGCATTTGATATTCATGTCTGATTATAGTCTCTTTTTGGTAGTATCTACTCCCTCCGTTTCAATTTATGTGAACTCATTTGACTGGGCACGGAGTTTAAGAAAATAGAGAAGATTTTTGAACTTGTGGTGTAAAATGAAGCACATATATTTTGTGTGGCTATAAATCATTGCATAAAGGTAAATTGTTTCCAAATAGGGAAAAAGGTCATTCTTTTTTGCACGAACTAAAAAGGAAATACGTTCACATAAATTGAAACGGATGGAGTATTTGTTTGGAAGCTCCTATATAGATTCTCATTAGAGAGCTTTGAAAATACAAGGGACATTAAAATAATAGTACTCCCAGATGGTTACATCATGCTGTCATGTCAGCTTTCTGTATAAACCAGTTCTTTTATTCAGAAATATCCCCAACCTTTGGACGTCTCTTCTCTCATAGTATATAAAAATAAAACCACTGTAACATTTTGACAAAAAACTCGTAATCTTTAATTGGGGCCAAGAGTTCACTCACAAGAGGAGAAGACATGGGTCAGTCATCTCAAGATAAGGGGCCGCCGAATGAACCTTTGCTAGAATCCGAACCGCCAACGTTGGCGGCGGCGAAAATAAGCTCTGAACTTGAAGAAATCCTGTCCGACACAAGCTTGTCACATCTTCAGCGGTTTGGACGGGCATCCGTCGTAGAGCTGAGAAATCTCTTCCGTCTAGCAGCTCCTGCTATCATTGTTTACTTACTTAACAACATCACTTCCATGTCTACTCAGATCTTCTGTGGCCATCTTGGCAATCTTGAACTTGCTGCTGCTTCCCTTGGTAATAGTGGCATTCAACTTTTGGCTTATGGAGTCATGGTACGTAATTTTGTTAATTCACCTCAAAAAGATTAATTCTCTTTAATTACTGCTCTTTTAATTTACTTGTACGTATAATTACAACTAGGGTGGCAAAAAGGTTAAAAGAAAATATTTAACCGCCCATATTATTCACAAAAAAAATGGGTTGAATAATGAACTTTTTAAAAATAGATCAAATATAGATAAGAATTATTATCCATTTAGAAAATGGATAACCAATGGGTCTAACTTTTACATGTGTAAAGCCTCAAATTGGAGATTCATCAAGTTAGGGAGACTAAAAATTCTCCCAAAAGTGATCATATACAAGAAGTTATGGATAATATGATTACTCAGAGGCGGATCCAGGATTTAAATCTTATGGGTTCAACTTTTAAAGTTTTTACCATTGAACCCATAATATTTTTAAAGTTATGGGTTCATATCTATTATTTTTTTACTCCCTCTATTTCAATTTTTGTGAACCCATTTGACTGGGCACGGAGTTTAAGAAAAGAGAGAAACTTTTGAACTTGTGGTGTAAAATGAAGCACATATATTTTGTGTGGCTATAAATCATTGCATAAAGGTAAATTGTTTTCAAATAGGGAAAGAGGTCATTCTTTTTGGCAAGGACTAAAAAGGAAATAGGTTCAGATAAATTGAAATGGAAAGAGTAATTTTTAATGAATTTTTACACTTAAATTTTTACTCCGCGTCAAAAGTTATGGGTTCAGTTGAACTCGGTGACACTACACTACATCCGCCACTGTGGTTACGCATATTATCCGCCGATTAATCCTTTTTTATCCGTATTATGGGTCGGGTCAGATAAATTATCCGGTTTTTTATTATCCATTTTCAACCCGAACCATATCCGACCCGACTCGCCCGTTTTTTACTCCTACTTACAACAAACAATATTGGAACTGCAGCTGGGAATGGGAAGTGCAGTGGAGACATTATGTGGGCAAGCATATGGAGCTCACAAGTATGAAATGCTAGGGATATATCTCCAAAGATCAACCATTCTTCTTATGCTTACCGGAATACCACTAACAGTGGCCTACTTATTTTCTAAGCCAATCTTGATTTTACTAGGACAATCCAAGAAAGTAGCATCTGCAGCAGCACTATTTGTCTATGGTCTAATTCCCCAAATATTTGCTTATGCTGCCAATTTTCCAATCCAAAAATTCTTACAGGCTCAAAGCATTGTCAATCCTAGTGCATATATAGCAGCTGTGACATTAGTTTTTCACCTTTTCTTAACATGGCTTGTGCTTTATGTATTTGATTGGGGATTGTTTGGAGGAGCTTTGGTTTTGAGTATTTCATGGTGGATAGTTGTGATTGCGCAATTTGTATATATTTTGTGGACTGATCGATGTAAGAAAACATGGAACGGATTTAGCCTTCAAGCATTTTTTGGAATGTGGGATTTCTTCAAGTTGTCTCTTGCTTCAGCCGTGATGTTGTGTCTCGAGACTTGGTACTTTCAAATTTTAATTTTAATTGCTGGTTTGCTTCCAAATCCTGAGGTAGCCTTGGACTCTCTGGCTGTTTGGTAAAACCGTCTACTTCCAAATTCAGTATTTGTACTAGCTCATATTTATTTATTTTTGTTTTCTTAATTAAATTAAACATTCTTGGTTTAATGGTAAATTAATAATTTTGTAACGCAGTACGACAATTCTAGGGTGGGTGTTCATGATATCTGTTGGCTTCAATGCAGCAGCAAGGTTAGTCACTGATATTATATATTCTTCATTTTCAATCATGATAATTGTGCTATATATGAATTGTTTCTACTGTCAAAAGTTTAAAATACAACCGATAATTAGGGATTTCATTAATATAGTTTGATCAATTATCTTTAAAAAAAGATATATCATGCATGCCCATTTTTTGGGTGAATTATCTCCTGTATATAAGACTTTTCAAGAAATTGCTAGTAATACTCTGTATAATATTAATTTTATGCAAATCACACATTTTATATATGCATCATTATTTTAACTGATTTGATTTAGTAATTTTTCAACTTCTTATATAAAATAAAAACAAATTATCCTAAATACTTGATCTGATTGTAGCATATACCTAAATTTATTTCTTAAAAACAGACATAACATTGATTCGATTAATTAGGCCCGATTTCATCAGTTCAGTCGATTTTGAAAGTTCTTTTAACACGCCTACAGGCTATAGCCAGATAATTACTAGACTAGATGCTTTTCTGTTTACCTTTTCTATTTTATCTGGAAAATATATTAATTAGAAAATAGAAAATAAAAATAACTCGGGGCGTGATTATTAAAATAGCTCTTAATTTTAGAAGATAAGGTGAAATCGAGAGAATATGAATTTTTTTTTTAAAACCACTAGGTTGTGTGCCTAGGGCTAATTTTTATATATAATAAACAAATTACAACAAAGGAGGGGGACATAAACCTGACCTCTAATGATATGGTATAAGGGCATCTGGTCATGTAAACATAAAGATCAGAAAGAGCATGAGAGCTATGTTGTGTTTGACCTATGATGAGGATCCAATTGACTATCAAACTATGATAGTCAACTAGATATGCAAAACTAGGATGAAGTTAACCTAGGTCAACTATACATGATTGCACAAGTAAACCTATTTCTACCCAAAAATTGAGTTGGAAGATTATCTTCCATATACAAACAATTCTACATCTAAGACAAGTGTAGAAGTTCCCTGTAGAAGGTGGCAAAATACATGTGATGTTGGATGGATCTATCTCCAGCCTTGCTTTGACATTGAGATCAAAGAAAGCTAAGGTGAAGATAGTTAACAAAAAGAGGGCATAGTTTGAGCATATAGTATGTTGCTTCTTGCTGCTGACAGTAGAGAGTGAACATTGGCTGCAATATCTGGTAAGTGTGTAGGGCAAGGTGTTTAGGTCTGGGCCCCAGGTGATTGTGATGCAAGTTTGATGAAACTGTTGTTGAAATTATTGTTGTTGGCTTATAGAGTGGGTGAGATTTGTGGCAATCTGTGCCTTTCCAGCAGAATGAGCACCAAAGGTGCTAATACCACTAACTATAAGGGCATAAATTGTTCAAGCCTGCACCATGTACCTGCAAAGCATAGCAAACAAGTGAGAGAAGGGGAGCTCAATTTCCAGGTTCTTGTGTGTACTGGATATGAGTCTGGGGGTAGGGGAATTGTGACCCCTGATTGATGAAGAAGAACTGATTGCAGGTTCTTGTGTTGACTGCAATTAGTGAATTTGTTATTTCTGGTGGAGGTGGAATGTGCATGGAGTTGTTGGGCATAGTGACATTCTTGAGAGTAAGGCTGCTCAACTAATTGCCCAGCTGTTTGGTTATATATGAATGGAATGCATCAGTCACAGCTTGCAGTACTGGAGTCTGCAGCTATAGCTGTTGATTTCCTATTGATAGTAGTGGGGAATTGGTTGAGCATCTGAAGATTGATGTTGTTGCTTTGATGTTCCTTAACTGCCAATTGATATATCTCCAAGAGACTGAGCACCATTGGTGCTAATACCACTCCTAGGAGACGTATCAATCGACTGACTAGACCTACAAAAGAATAAACAGAGTTAGGAAACATTGTGACATTTCTGCCCTGATTTCTTTGTCTGTTGTGATCAGGGTGTTTTTTGTTGTTTGCATTCAGGTTCTTGTGTAGACTGAGGCAAGGTGGGTGATAATGGATGGATATGGGCTGACATCTGTGTGTGTATGGTTGATTATGTGGGTGCTTCTGTGTGTTTTTGTGTTCTGGTATGGAATGGGGAGTGAAAAGGTGATGGATCTGGGGATATATGTAGTTGGCTATGTATGTTTGGATTGTTTGGAGGTTTAGAGTGTAGGGTGTAATCAGTTGGGAGTTCCTGTGGTTGTTGGGACTTGCATCAATTCGCAGGTTTACTACAGAACTGAGCAATGGCCCATGAGTACCTGTAAAATAGAAGCCAACATTAGAAAAATCAGCTTCAGTGATCTCCTCCAGTTGGATTGGATCCTTGTGACTGTTTGGTTGCCTTTTGGTTGAGTGAATAGCTAGAATCATTTGGACATTTAGATTAGCTCCCCTAGCTTCTTTTTTTGTCATCCATAACCATGAGAAGAAGTAGATGTCATGTTTGAAGGAACTTTGATTTTATTGGTAGTTTTGTGTCTGAAGGATGTGGTACTCCATTGATCTTGGACTATTTGACCTCTGATGTGGGATGGTAGTGAGGCAGCATTGGTGAAATGAGCTGGTAAAGTGAGTTTATGACTGAATTTTGAAAGGGAATCAGCCGGGTAATTTGCTTCTCTATAAACATGAGTAACTTTGAAATCCTCAAAGAGAGAGCATAGGAGCCTGAGTTGAGAGATCTTCTCACTTAAAGCCCATGGAGGGTCATTTTCCTCTGTCAACCAATTGACTAGGAGTGCAGAATCTGCTTCCAAATGAATTCCTGGAAATCCATTACCTAAACACCACTGAACTCTTATTCTAGCTGCTTCAGTTTCAGCATAATTGTTGGTACCATCCCCCAATGAAATGGCCATTGCATGAATGAAATGACCATTTTGGTTCCTGATGATGACACCCTCTCCAATCTTACTAGGATTTGTCATTGCACTTCCATCTGAATTGATCTTGACAAATCCATTATCTGGCTTGTTCTATGTGACTTGGGTTATGGTAATGTGGTGCTGAAGTTTTTCAATAAATGAGTAAAGTTCTCCACATTAAAAGGCCATTGGATGTCTGGGTAGTTGGATCTTAGGAGTAGGTTTATATCTGAATTGACTGAGTAGAGGACCCTAGCAAGGGAAGACTTTTTGGCCCCATACTTGGCACTGCATCTGTTCTTTCAAATATTCCAGCAAATGATGATGGGAAGAGTATCTAGGATGAGTTTTTGCACAGTATTATCAGTTTTCAGCATCCACCATTTTAGAAGAAGCAACCTCAGAGGCATGTTTGGATGCCTACATAGCCACCATATTTCTTCCATATAATTCTTGCAAAGTTCCCAGAGTTGAAAAGGTGATTCACTGTTTCCAAGGCATGCATGGAGCAACAAACACACCTGGTGGTTGTTGGATTACTGAAAATTTGCACTCTATCATCAGTTGGGAGTTTGTTTCTAATTGCTCTCCACAAGCAGAAAGACCACTTAAATGGAACTTTACTATGCCATATCTTCTTGTTGGTGAAGTTGGGTGATTTTTTCTTCCTGATAAGGTCCCATACAGAGGCAGATGTAAATTTACCTTTGACAGTAGGAGTCCAGATAGGCTTATCAAGCAAATAAGGGTTGAAATGAATGGTTGTTTGCATGATTTCTGTGATTTTGTTAGTTGGAACATGCTCATTGAGCTTTAGGAGATCCCAGTGGCCTTCAATACAGAAGTTGGACACTAATACGTTTTTAGGTCTGCCCCCTTCTGTTCTGTTGTGTGCCAAAGGCCCAGAACCAAGCCAATTGTCCCACCAAAAACTACATTTCCCATTGTGAAGTCTCCAATGAATTACTGTTTTTGCTTCCTTCTTATTGAGCATCAGTCTTTTCCATGCTTGAGATTGCCCTGGGTACCATTTCTTGGATATGGAATTGGATCTTTGACAATATTTTGCCTTCAAAAATGAACTCCAAAGAGAGTTTGTTGTTCTGAAATGCCACTATTGCTTGAGCTCCATGGCTTTACATTAGTCTTGGATGGTTCTGAAACCTACCCCACCTTCACTGGTAGGGTAGGATAGCTTAGCCCATGATTCCCAGTGGTATTTTTGGCTGTCCTTATACATTACCCAGAAAAAATTAGCTATCAGCTTTTCAATTTGATTCATGACAGTCTTTGGAGGAGAGATTGCTGAAAGGAGATGGATTGGTAATGATTGAAGAATATACTTGATTAGTATTGCTCTGCCACCATAGGATAGCATCTTGCCTTGCCACCCTTTAATTCTTCCCACCACCTTGGAAATGAGACTATTGAAATGCATAATTTTACTCCTTCCAATATACAGAGGGCAACCCAGGTATGTGAGTGGAGAGTCATTTCTGTTAAAACCTATTACTTCTTGAATTCTTCTGACAACACTTGGTAGAGCACAGTTAGCATTCATGAAGTGGCTCTTTTTTCTATTTATGAGTTGGCCTGTTGTTTTTTCATAATTGGTGAGATCTACATGATTTTCCTTAGGGAGGATCTTCTACCAAAAGTGAAGATGATAATGTCATCTACAAAGCTTAGGTGGTTGATCTGAGGACCTCTCCTCTCCATATAGAAGCCATGAAAAAGCTCATTATGGTTCCGAGTGTTGAGCATTCTTAACAAGAGTTCAACTCCTATGATGAAAAGGGAGGGTGCTAAGGGATCACCCTGTTTAAGACCTCTAGTAGAGTGGAAGAATCCACACCTAATGCCATTGACAATGACTGAATATCAGTTGTTAGACAAGGTTCTCCAGATCATGTCAATGATCATTTCACAAAAACCCATTCTCCTGAGCATAAGGCAGGTGAAGCTCCAACTTGATGACCACATTTGACCCCACATTTGGTTTCTTGATTCCATGGACAATTTCTTGTGCAAGCATAATATTCTCTGAGATGTTCCTGCCTTTTACAAACCCATACTGATTGACAGAAATTATTCTTGGAAGAATGGGACTGTGCCTTGAGCATATAACCTTGGAAATGATTTTGTTGATAAAGTTACTGAGATTGATTGGCCTAAATTCTGTGAGACTGTTGGGGAATTCCACTTTAGGCAGTAAGACAAGGCAAGCATTGGTCATGTATCTGGGCATTGGGATGCCCCTGAAGAAAGACAAAACAACATTGAGGAGGTCTTCCTTAATCACTTCCCAGCATGCCTAAAAGAATTTCCCATTCATGCCATCAGGGCCTGCTGTACTAGAGGGATCCATGGAAAAGACAACTTCCTTGAGTTCTGTCATTGAAGGATCTTTGGTAATATTGTCATTGTCATCATTGGTAATCATGGTTGGAATGATGAAGAGTAAATCTTCCCTGATGATTGAGCCATTGTCAGAGAATAGTTCATGGAAGTACTCACAGGCAGCCTTTCCAATGTTCTCATCACCTTGGATCCATTCCCCTTCCTCATTCTTGATTTTGTGGATGTACAGCTTCCTTCTTCTTCCTCTGATTAGGCTATGAAAATACCTTATTGGCATCCCCTTCCTTGAACTATTGGAGTTGAGTTTTTTGTTTCAATACATCCTACTCCACCTATAAGTGTCTGACATATTGGGCCTTGAGTTCATTGAGATTTTCTTTGTCAATGTCATTGTTTGTATGAGCCCATGTAATCTCTGCATCTTTCACTTTTTGTTCAAATTCTTTGACTTTTTGGAAGATGTCCCCATATTGTTGTCTAGACCACAGACTTAAAGCATGACTCAGGGATTTCATTTTCTGGTGAAATACCCACATAGCATTGCCTCTGACTTCTTTGTTCTAGATTTCAACAACCATAGGCATAAAATTTTTGTTGTCCACCCAGCAATTAAGGAATTTGAAGTACTTTTTGCCACTGTCTTGTCTTGTATGAAGTTCCAAAAGTAATGGATTATGATCAGATCCTGCTGAAGCTAGATAAGAGATTGTGGCAACAGGAAAGGCTTCCGACCATAGATCATTGGCAAGACCACTATCCAATCTTTTCCATACAATAGCACATTACCCCCCCTTCCATTAGACCATGTGACTTTGGAACCATAGAATCCCAGATCCATAACACCACAGTCCTCCATCATGCTCAAAAAGTCAATGCTTTTGGACAGCTGGTATGGAATGCCACCAATCTTTTCTTCAATAGAAGTTATGACATTAAAATATCCAATGACACACCATGGTACACTACATGTGGTTGATTTCTGCCTTAAGGTTTCCCACAGAGGTCTTCTAAGGACTGCTTTGCATATGGCATAAATGACTGTTAGGTGAAACAAGGTGCCATTTTCTACATGCTGCATCTTTAGGGACAGTTGTTGCTCATCATGATCCAGGACTTTGGCAGTGAATTCCTTATCCCAAAAAACCCATATCTAATCATTAGCATTAGAAGCAGCTTAGTCCATTGAGAGTTGGATTTTGAAAAAATTGATATGAGAGTTGTCCAAGAAGGGTTCAAGGACAGCTATAAAGGAGAGTTTGTGAATTTGTTTCAGGAGTTTGAGCCTTTCAATAGCCCCAGAGGTCCCGATGCCTCTTACATTCCAAATGATTGTACTAATCATTGGAAAGAGGGCTCAAGCTTGTGTTTTGGTGGGACACTGCTGCTTCTATTTTTAGCAGCTCTACTTCTGGTGAGACTAGGAAAGATGCTTTTTCTGGCAGACAAAGTGGCATTATCAGCCGTTTTCTGTTTTGATTTCCCATTAACTGCAGCAATCAACAGTTCACAGTGTTGTTCTTCTTCAAGGATTTCTTCACTACAAACATTGTCAACTTCCTTATTCACATCACTTTCATCCTCAGACTCAATTGGTTTGTATTTATCCTGTTGAGGGATGTATCTGTTGAGAGGGCAAGCAAAGGTGAGTTTGTAAGTTTAGGACTTGAGGTTTTCATCTTTGGTGGGGAAGTCTGAATCATTGTCATCTGAGGGTGGTTCTTTGTCATTTAGAAGTGGTTGGGATAGGGATGAATTGGCAATGACTGAGTGCCTGTAAGCAAGAGATGATGCATTAGGGATGGTTTTTTGCCGGGGTGATTGGATACTTAATTCCATGGTATATATATAAAAAAAAATATAAGAGACAGAACATATTTAAGGACACCAATAAACCACGACTACACGTGTATCTTGAAAGGAATAAGACCAAGAAAGTGATAGCAATACCATTAATTAAAATATCAAGACTTACGTTATTGAAATCGGCCAAAATCAGAAAAGACTGCTCCACTACGCATGGAATCAATTCACTCCAGAAATAGAAATGCAAATCAAGCAAGTTGATCTTTGTATAAATATCTCAGCAAAATCATCATCATGACATGTCGAGAAGAAGTTCTGATAACAGTAATTTGATAAGGAATTAGTTAGTATATACTTTCTTAATTTAAATTAATTAGTATATATGATTCTATTCTTTTTTAATTATTCTGCTCCAAAATAAATGACTATATTTTTAAATTTAAAAATAATATAACTTAAACTTCTCATTTTATTATTAATATCAAACTTTTATGATCTCGCAAATGATGTGACATATTTAAGACCACAAATTTTAAAAGTCTTATAATCACACAGATGTTATAACATGCATGTTCAAAATCATATATGACATGCTTAGAAATGTAGGAAGTGGTTTTTATTATCTGTATTCGAAAATATAATTTTTGCAAAATAAAATGAAACCAGAAACCAAAGACAGAAACAGAATAAAATGAATAACATTTCGAGCCCAAAAAAAAATTATGTTTCCTTAAGGAATTTTATCTCCTCACTGTTGTCCAAGGTTGTTACAGAACTTCGTCAACGACAACGACGCAACGCGAGGCACCACTTCTTCTTAACACTCAAAGAGCTAGATGATGTGCTTCTCTATATAAACACAAAAATTTTCTTTTCTTCTTCCGATGAGGAACAAAGTGTATTAGTAAAGGAAACTATTTCAAACTTTTCGTTTCCCTCCTAATCTTTTCCCTCCATTTCTCATTCACACCTCTGATCTAATTAGATTAAAAACCCCAAAAACCTGTATCATTAAGATTTACATGTAATTATTGTACAAATATCTTGATTGAACGAATATAATTTTTGCAATGTCAGTGTACAAAATTTAAGTTCATTTAAAAATGGCAGTGTGAGAGTGAGCAATGAGCTAGGAGCTGGACATCCAAAATCAGCAGCATTTTCTGTTGTGGTGGTGACATTGAGTTCCTTTATCATTTCTGTAATATTTGCAATTCTGGTGTTATTACTGCGTCATGTGATGAGCTATGCCTTCACGAGCGGAGAAACCATAGCAGAAGCAGCCTCAGATCTTGCTCCGCTCTTGGCTCTATCTCTCATACTCAATGGTATTCAACCTGTTTTATCTGGTAAGTTTTCCCATCAAAGTTGCGTTGACATTTTCTTTTCTCTTCGGGTTCCCATTTTTAAACTTTCTAAGGAGTAAAGTTGAATGCTTTTTAATCTTTTCTATTTTATCAAGAATTGGATACATCTCCTCAGTGTTCTTTTGGACGTAATGACAAATTATAGATATCGTTTACAGACATGAACGTTACTATACATGTTGGCGTAAGAAATTTTGATGGACTGAATCCACATAAAAGCAACTGATTAGATCAGCCAAAAATATACATATTAAAATGATTTTCACTCTAGGCTTCTAGAGTCCGAGGTGTATCTAGACTTGTTACACTGGGTATATTTGAACCAAGTACTTTCACGTAAAATAAATTTATATGTAAAAGTTTATTAAAATAATACCAAATAATAAATATAAACTTATAAGAATTTTAAAGATTAAATCCATACGGTTTAATTCCTGAATTTACTTCTGTCTAGGGTAACCTGACATGCTATAGAATATTCGATTGTTGAACGTAGATAGATGTTTGCGAATTGTTCTTCACAATATGATATCCTAGTATTCTGATGAACCTATCTATTTTGTTGTTTAAGAAATCTTCAATATATGCTTTGCGTGTTCTTCGAAATGATTTAATATTATTTTTCTAGTTTTATTAGGGCTCGTCAAAAATTATTTCATTGACTAAATCTTTTTGATTCCATTTATTCTATATCCTGAATAATACAACTTCGCAATTAGTAGCTCTTTTTCACACTTCTTAATTGAAGTTCAATACTTGCTTATTCAGTAGGAATTAATCTTTTGCATTTCTATCTATCTCACCTCATCTTTACAAGTTATCTCACCTTAAAAGCCAAGAAATTGGAAAGAGGGGAAAACTCTTAAATCTTCCAAGTGGTAAAGAAGAAGAGAAAGAACAAAAAAAAAAATCACTACAAAAAGAATGGAATTAGCTACGAACGACGTTGCTAATCTGTCGCTAAAACGCTCGTAGCTAGCAGAATTTCTTGATAATCCGTTGCTAATCCGTTGCTAAATGAGATTAGCGACGAATTTTTCTATTTAGCTACATAATTTGTCCATCGCTAAAACCTGATTTTTTTAGTAGTGAATAATTCAAGCCTTTGTTTCTAACCTAATGTTTCTTTGAGGAAATGATCTCCTGTGACTAGTTATATTTTAAGTAGCGAAAGTAATATTATATATAAAGATATCGTATATTTTAATTATCAATTTTCTATGTTAATTATTTGTTTACCAATCTCCTTTAAAACTGGTTATAATTAAAAGAGCATTTATAATGGATCATAAAACTGATCTCCCCTTTGGTTTTTTAGGAAGAGAAGTTCAATCAGAAGATGTATGTGATTTTTGTTTAATTAATTGATTGAATTATCATGGAGTATTTGTTCTTTAGCAAATGATATGATCACCAACCTAACAATTTGTCGCTCTCAGGCATCATTAATTAAAGTTCGACAAATATTAATGTATGGTTCTTAATTAATTAATTAATATATGAAATTTTTTGAAGGGGTTGCTGTTGGGTGTGGATGGCAAGCTTTTGTGGCCTACGTTAACGTGGGATGCTACTACGTTGTTGGCATTCCATTGGGTGTTATTCTCGGTTTTAACTTCAAGCTCGAAGCTAAGGTATATTCTCTTTACCAATACCTTCACAATTTTATATATTTAAGTTAAAATAAAAATATTTATTATGTGAATATTATTCCAATCACCATGACAACTAAAAAAAGACAGAGTTACATAAGTAATTTTTTTTTTCTCTTTACGATGGAGTAATATTAAGCATGAGGAATAATGTAAAATATTATTTTTAATTTGAAATACTTTTGTTCTTAATTATGATCGACCGACTGATGTTAATATTGTTTTGCCGAAATGCGAAGGGAATATGGCTGGGGATGTTAGGAGGAACAGCTATGCAGACCATCATCTTACTGTGGGTGACTTTTCGAACCAATTGGGAGCAAGAGGTATGTTTTAGAATTTGATTACTTGTTTTGTTATTTAAAGAAAAAAAAAAACGTTTGCTTGAGCAGTTTTTTGAGGAAAAAAAAAGTTAAACTTTTTATTGAAGATTTCTAACTCAGTTTTTCAAATACTTTCAAAAACGATTTTTTTTTTTTTTTTTGGAGCTTTTGAAAGATTTGAAAAAACTGAATTTGCAAAAAATGGGTCAAACAAACACTTATGTCCCTCTTCACTTAAAATTAATTTCCAAAAACTACTTTCTAAAACCTAGTGTTCAAAAAACTTGTACTCTACTAGTAATTTTCGATCATGCAATATAATTAAAATCTGACCCTTGATCAACCGTGGCAAGTTAAATTACCAATGTATATTATAAGCATAATCAAATGTTCCAATAGAACTTTAGCTTTTGATGATTTACGACAACGACATACCCACTATTATTCCACACCGTGAGGTCTGGAAAGGGTAGTGTGTACGCAGACCTTACCCCTACCTTGTGAGGATAGAGAGGTTGTTTCCAATAGACCTTCGGCTCAGGAAAGCATAAGCGCCACATTAATAAAAATATAGACAAGAAGGGACAACACCAAAGCATCGGAAGCGAATCTCCATTTCATCCATCCTGTCCCAATACGATGTGTGACATATTCATTAATCTCCCCATCCCCCTGAATAATAGACCCAAGGTACTTAAAACTTCTTCTCCTAGGGATGACCTGCGAGTCCGGCCTCACCTTCCCTTCCCCTCCTTGAGTCTCACCACTGAACTTACACTTCAAGTATTCTGTCTTGGTCATGCTCACCTTGAAACCTTTAGTCTCCAGGGTCTGTCTCCATACCTCTAACTGCGCAGTCACACCGCTTCGCATCTCATCAATCAATACAATATCATCTGCAAATAGCATGTAACACGGCACCTCTCCTTGGATATGGTGTGTCAGTACGTCCATCAATAGGGAAAATAAAAAAGGGCTGAGTGCCGACCCTTGATGCAACTCCATCATGGCCGGAAAATGGTCTGAGTCCCCACCTATCGTCCTCACTCGGATCTTTTCTCCATCATACATGTCCTTAATCGCCCTAACATAAGCAACAGCCAACAGGTATACCTCTAGCATCCAAACATCTCCACAAAACCTCCCTCAGAACTTTATCGTACGCCTTTTCTAAGTCGATGAATACCATATGCAAGTCTTTCTTCCTCTCCCTATACTACTCCATCAATCTTCAAATAAGGTAGATGGCTTCTATAGTCAAACGCCTCGGCATATACCCGAACTGGTTCTTGAAAATAGACACACTCCTCCTCACCCTTAGCTCTACTACTCTTTCCCCCACTTTCATAGTATGGCTAAGAAACTTGATGCCTCGATAGTTATAGCAATTTTGGATATCACCCTTGTTCTTGTATACAGGAACCGTTGTGCTCCACCTGCACTCTTTGGGCATCTTCTTTGTTCTAAACATGACATTAAATAACCTAGTGAGCCACTCCAAGCCTGCCTTACCCGCATTCTTGAAAAACTCTACCGGAATTTTATCCTGCCCGGTCGCTTTCTCCCTGTTCATTTTACGCATAGTCCCCTCAACCTCATCAGCTCTAATCTGCCTACAATACCCAAAGTTACAACGACTCCCGGAGAGTTCCAAATCACCCAGTACAATGCTCTTGTCCCCTTTCTCGTTCAGAAGACTATGGAAGTAGGTCTGCCATCTCCGATGAATAAGTCCCGCATCCAACAAAACTCTACCTTCTCTGTCCTTGATGCACTTCACTGAAATTTAATGTTCGAGCTAGTGGAAGTGTTTTCCTGTGATTATATAGAGAACATGTTTGACGATGAATATGTTGTTTGTTCACTTTGATAAGCTAATTAAGCTCTCTTTTTTACTTGTGTTTTACAGGTGGAAAAAGCAAAGAGCCGATTAAATATGTGGCAAGACCAGAGTAAAAAGCCATTGTTGAATGATTGAGAAGCAACAGCCGGAAAATTAGCTAATTCAGTTTGACCAATGACAAAATGTCATCCCTTATTTCACTGTCTTAATTTTCGTACTTTTCATCTCTAGGCACATTAACCGTTGGAAAATTGTTAAAGAAAATGGGGTATGGATATATAATATATTTTAGCCATTCCACATGCTTCATTTTTTTAGGCAACAGAGAGGGGGTCTTAGATTGGTGGAAAAAAAGGAGGGGCTCTTAGATGCGGAAATTGCAAAGTTAAGAACAGATTGCCCACAAAGTTAAAAGTGTGTAGAAAATTTAGAAGGAGGGAGAAGTTGTGTGGGGGGGAGGGGAGGGGGGAGGGGGGGAAGGGTGTTAAACTATGTATTATTAAATGATAGTTTTGCAAAGTAAAGATGCAGATTATCATTTTTTGTTTTTGAAAAATACCGAACTTAAAGAACTTTTTCGAAAAAAACAAAGTTCTCAAAAAGACTTTGCCTTTGCAACCCAAGAAGGCATTTAAGCTGCATTGGATCAACATGAACTTATTTGATTAATGGAGAAATTAGAGAACGAAAGATTGCGCAGAACTTTTTTAACATCTAATCACATTAGCACCAAAAGATACTAATTGAGACCTTTTGGGATATAAACATAATCAAATGATAAATTGCACCAAATTCACGCTACAATAGACGTTAAATATGATTTGTCTAGCCACTCATTAAAGCAGTAGCATATATTCTATCTCTAGGCAAAGAATTTATCTGATGTCCTCTTTTCTGCAAGTGACTCTTTACCTTACGAATAACGCGTTGAATGCCAAAATGTCTCACATCGTGGAGGAAGAAAGTTGTTGGGAATTATTTTTCAACGAAAGGAGGCCTAATGTTTAGGATTTAAATACACCTCTCATTTCCTTTCTTATCTTCTTAAGTCATTTGTATCTTCCCTTTTTAGTATTATTTCACTTGTATTTTTGGAGTGGAATAAAATATTGGTTGTGTTCGAGGAAGTAGGCAAAATTGGCCGAACCTCGTAAATTCTGATGTTCATTTTATTGTTGCTTTATTGTCTTATTTATTATTTGGTGTCATAATTTTTGGTATAGTAGTTGTGACTCATTCACACTATATACATTTGGCTTCCGCAACAATTGATATCAGAGCCAATGTACTGTCTAAGTATGCTCTGTGGTTGCAGCATAGCCTGATCTTCCACATCAGAAAAGATTTATCTTGGTAACTGAGTCAAGGTTCTGTCTGAGTATGCTCTGTGGTTGCAGCTTAGTTTGATCTTCCACACCAGAAATGAAATAATCTTGATTTGTGTCGTCAGCTATTAAATAATATTTGTGTCAAAGATGGGAGACAATAAACAAGAAGAATCTACATCAAGTGTCAACAATACGTCATCATTGGCATCTTCGCTTATGACAAGAATTGTGTCAAATGCGAAATTTGCGGTAGAAATTTTTGACGGGTCAGGACATTTTGGGATGTGGCAAGGCGAGGTTCTAGATGTCCTTTTTCAACAAGGGCTAGATCTTGCCATTGAAGAAAAGAGACCAGATGTTATTGGAGAAGAAGATTGGAGAATTATCAACCGTGTTGCTTGCGGTACCATTCGATCCTACCTTGCTAGAGAGCAGAAATATACATACACAAAGGAAACTTCTGCAAGTAAATTATGGAAAGCACTGGAGGATAAATTTTTGAAGAAAAACAGTCAAAATAAATTGTACATGAAGAAGAGACTGTTTCGCTTCACTTATGTTCCCGGTACCACGATGAATGAACATATCACCAGTTTCAATAGGTTGATCACAGATTTGCAAAATATGGATGCAACTTTTGATGATGGTGACTTGGCCTTGATGTTGTTGGGGTCACTTCTTGATGAGTACGAGCACCTTGAAACTACTCTACTCCGTGAGAATGACGAAATTTCTCTCAGAGAAGTTTGTTCGGCTTTGTACAGCTATGAACAAAGAAAAGGAGAATATGGAGTCATCCACACAACGGATAACAACCCTCTTACCTCATATGGAATTGGTTCAATACGATTAAGGAACCATGATGGAATGATTAGAACATTAACAGATGTTCGATATGTACCGGATTTGAAGAAGAATCTCATCTCTGTGGGAGCCCTAGAATCAAAAGGGTTCAAAATCATTGCAGAAAATGGAGTGATGAGAATATGCTCTGGTGCACTAATGGTAATGAAGGCCAATCGGAAGAACAATAACATATACCGTTATCGCGGTAGTACAGTTATTGGGACAGCAACAGTAACATCCAGTAACGAAAAAGCGGCAGAAGCAACCAGGTTATGGCACATACGCTTGGGACATGCTGGAGGAAAATCCTTGAAAACTCTATTAGATCAAGGATTGTTAAAAGGAGTAAAGGCTTGCAACTTGGAGTTTTGCAAGCATTGTGTCAAAGGGAAACGGACAAGGGTTAAATTTGGTACAGCGATCCATAATACTAAAGGCATTTTGGATTATGTACACTCTGATGTTTGGGGTCCTTCTAAAACACCTTCATTGGGTGGGAAGCACTATTTTGTAATCTTTGTTGATGATTTTTCCCAAAGAGTGTGGATGTATACAATGAAAAGTAAAGATGAAGTGTTGGGAATTTTTCTCAAATGGAAGACGATGGTGGAGAATCAAACAGGCAGGAGGATCAAGTGTATTCGCACAAACAATGGAGGTGAATACAAAAATGATCATTTCAATAATGTCTGTAAAAAAAATGGCATCATCCGACACTTCACTGTCAGGCATACACCACAACAGAATGGAGTGGTAGAACGTATGAACCGGATCTTGCTGGAGAAGGTACAGTTTATGTTGTCCAATGCTGGCTTGGACAAAGAATTTTGGGCTGAGGCAATAACATATGCATGCCACCTCATTAATCGCTTACTATCTGCTGCTATTGATGGTAAGACACCATTTGAAAAATGGTATGGAAAGCCTGCTGTAGATTATGACTCTTTGCACGTGTTTGGCTCAATTGCATATTATCATGTGACAGCGTCAAAATTGGATCCAAGGGCAAAGAAGACTATTTTTATGGGGATTACTTCTGGAGTCAAAGGATATCGCTTATGATGTCATATGACAAAGAAAGTAATATTCAGCAAGGATGTTACCTTTGATGAATCTGCTATGGTAAATAAGGTAACAGAAGATACCAAACAAAATGAGGGTGCTTCTAAGCAGGTGGAGTTTGAGGGAAAATTTATTTTTCCTACACAAGAAGCAGAGGGAAACAAATGAAGATTATTCTCTAGAAGAAGAGCCAGTAGAGAGGGAGATTCCAACTCAAAAACCTCAACAACAACTTGAATCAATTGCAACTAGCAGGCCAAAAAGGACAATAACAAAACCTGTTCGTCTTATAGAGACGGTTGCTTGTGCTACCTCAATTGTAGCTAATGATATTCCTACCATTTATAAAGACGCAGTCCAAAGTTCAAAAGAAGATAAGTGGAGGATTGCCATGAATGATAAAATACAGTCCCTTTATCAAAATCATACATGGAGATTGGCCAATCTCCCGAAGGGAAAGAAAGCAATTGGGTGCAAATGGGTATTTGCAAAGAAAGAAGGATTTCCTAACTAAGAAGATGTCCGCTACAAAGCAATATTGGTGGCCAAATGATATGCTCAAAAGGAGGGAATTGATTACAATGAAGTGTTTTCTCTAGTTGTAAAACATTCCTCCATTAGAATTATGTTGTCTTTGGTAGCACAGTTGGATTTGGAACTAGTTCAGATGGATGTAAAAACTGGAAACTTGGAGGAGGAAATCTACATGACTCAGCCAGACGGATTCAAAGTTGTTGTAAAGGCAAATATGGTGTGCAAACTTAAAAAAAATCGTTGTACGGATTGAAACAATCTTTTAGACAATGGTACAAACGATTTGACAAGTTTATGTTGCGGCAAGGGTACAAGAGAAGCAAATACGATCATTGTGTGTATTTGCGCAAGCTTGAAGATGGTTCCTTTGTATATCTTCTCCTATATGTTGATAGCTTCCAAGAATTCGGAAGAAATTGATAAGTTGAAGATTCAACTGAAGAAGGAGTTCGAGATGAAGGATCTGGGTGAGGCAAAGAAAATTCTTGGCATGGAGATAATAAGAGATAGACGTTCAAAGAAACTCTGTTTATCTCAAAAGGAATATTTGAAGAGAGTACTACAATGTTCTGGCATAGATGAGAAGACTAAGCCGGTTAGTACTCCACTTGCTCCCCATTTTAAGTTAAGTACTACTATGTCGCCAAAAGATGAAGCTGAACAGGAGTATATATCAAGGGTACCATATGCAAATGCTGTTGGTAGCTTGATGTATGCAATAGTCCGTACGAGACCTGACATTTCACAAGCTGTGAAGTGGATTCTAAGGTATATTCATAATATTGTAGATGTTGGGTTAGTTTTTGAGCAGGAAGGCAATCAGTCTGTAGTTGGATATTGTGACTCAGATTTTGCGGGTGATCTGGACAACGAAGATCAACTACTGGTTCTGTGTTTACTTTTGCAAAGGGACCAGTTAGTTGGAAGTCTACTTTGCAGTCAACAGTTGCTTTGTCTAGAACAGAGGCAAAGTACATGGCTATTACAGCGATTGTGAAGGAGGCAATTTGGCTTCAGGGATTGCTAAAAGAGCTTGGTATTGGACACAAAAGTATCGCAATTTTTTGTGATAGTCAAAGTGCTATTCAATTAGCGAAGAACCAAGTTTATCATGCAAGGACGAAGCATATTGATGTTCGGTACCATTTCGTACGAGAAATCATAGAAGAAGGTGGAGTCACGGTGAAGAAAATTCATATTAGAAAGAATCCTGCTGATATGCTGACAAAAGTGGTGATTGCGGTCAAGTTTCAACATTGTTTGAATTTGATCAACATTGTTGAACACTGAAGATTGAAGATGAAGATACAACCAAAATTTGTTATTAAGAGAAAATTAAAGATGTGGAATTTTGCCAAGGTGGAGATTTGTTGAATGCCAAAATGTCCCACATCGGTGAAGGAAGAAAGTTGTTGGGAATTTTTCCCTATAAAAGGAGGCCTAATGTTTAGGATTTAAACACACCTCTCATTTGCCTTCTTATCTTCTTAAGACATTTGTATCTTCTCTCTTTAGTATTATTTCACTTGTATTTTTGGAGTAGAATAAAATATTGGTTGTGTCCGAGGAAGTAGGCAAAATTGGCCGAACCTCGTAAATTCTGATGTTCATTTTATTGTTGCTTTATTGTCTTATTTATTATTTGGTGACTGTCATAATTTTTGGTATAATAGTTGTGACTCATTCATACTATATAATTTGGCTTCCGTAACATAACGAACTTCTTAATAAATAATACTTAATTATCTTCTTAGTGGATCAAATCGACCTGAATCTGAATTAATCGAGTGAGTAGATTTCAAATACCGAACGACAAAAAGTGATTCTTTAGGTCATATTTTTACTTTGAAAATTGACATCTCATTAGTAAACTCTATAACAAAAAGAGAGAAAGTAATGGAGTTTAGGAGAGAATGTGATGAGCCCTGTGAATCCATATCACCATCATCAGCAACACCAGAAGTGTTAGAACCGAATCATCAAACAATAAGCTCTGAGCTTGAAGAAATGCTATCAGACAAAAGCTTATCTTTTTTGGTGCGATTTCGACGTTCAATCAAAATCGAATTGAGTAATCTCTTGCCTCTGGCAGGGCCGGCAATTATAGTTTATATGCTGAATAATCTCATTTCTATCGTCACTCAAATCTTCTGTGGACGTCTTGGGAGTTTTGAATTAGCTGCTTCTTCTCTTGGCAACGTTGGTATTCAAGTCTTTGCCTATGGTATCATGGTAAGTTCATTACCCTCCGACACCAACCCTGTAATAAGCTAAGCATTAAGCACTTTTATGCTGCAGAATGTCAAATTCAGGCTTAAGGATTATGGCACGTCTATCCACAAGAACAAAATTTTGGAGTGTTTGAATAGTAACCACTGTTGAAAGGGCTAAAAGTGCCAGACCATTCAATTTTAAGAGACTTTATAATTCATTAATCGCGATCTGTGATGCTACTACTTACAATAAATATGATAATTTCCTAAGGATTTAAGCGATATATACTAACAGTAGTATAAAGATAATACTTTTACATTATTAGTGTATCTTAACATGTTATACAAATGTCATATTTATCAGTTGTTGCTTCACTGTTTGTTGCTGCAGCTTGGAATGGGAAGTGCAGTGGAGACATTGTGTGGACAAGCATATGGAGCGCAGAGGTATGAGATGCTAGGAATATACCTACAAAGATCAACACTCATCCTTATGGCCACAGGAATTCCACTCTTATTCATCTACATCTTCTCCAAGCCAATCTTGATTCTACTCGGTCAGAAACCAGCGATCGCGTCAGCAGCTGCAGTTTTCGTCTATGGTCTAATTCCCCAAATTTTCGCGTACGCAGCGAACTTCTCAATTCAAAAATTCCTTCAATCACAGAGCATTATCAAGCCTAGTGCTTATATTGCAGCAGCCACCCTGGTTGTTCATAGCTTCTTTACATGGCTTGTTGTGTATAAAACTCGTTGGGGAATTTTGGGGGCTTCATTGATGCTGAGTTTTTCGTGGTGGATTATAGTTGTAGCACAGTTTGTGTATATTTTGTCAAGTAAAAAGTGCAAGAAGACATGGACAGGTTTCAGTATGCTGGCATTTTCTGGATTATGGGATTTCTTGAAACTGTCACTGGTTTCTGCGGTGATGCTCTCATTAGAATGCTGCTACTATCAAATCCTTGTGCTGATTGCAGGGCGGCTCAAAAATGCTGAAATGTCACTGGATTCTCTTACCATATGGTAAATGAATGGTTCCAATATTTGAGTATTTGAGTTGAATTAAGTTTATAGCATAAAGAATTAACCACAAAGAAAAACTTTTAAATATTAAAATAACTTGGTATTCCTTCCGTTTCAAATTAGATGAGTTATTTTTCTTTTTAGTCTATTCCAAAATAGATGACGCATTTCTAAATTTGGAAATAATTCAACTTTAAACTCTTCATTTTACACATTTTACTCTTAATGAGAAATTTTACAACCACAAAAATATCATGGCCCCACAAAGTTTTTACCCCTTAAACTTGTAAAACCACAAATTTCAAAAGTCTTTTTTTTTCTTAAGCTCTGTGCCGAGTCAAACTACCTCATCTAAGTTGAACCAGAGGGAGTAAATAAGATTCCTTTGCAGTATTAGTAACTAAGAGGAAATATAAGCATAAACATTCATCTTTTGGAGGTTTTCAACCTATTCTTTTTCTTTCTTTTCTTGTTTGACTTGCGGTTTGACAGCTAATCAGTCAAGATAACCTCATTTGATTGTATTACCTGAATGCTAGATCTTCGGACGACAATATTCATCGAGAAATAGATTCGAGATTTGAATTTTATGGGTTCTGAATTCTGCAACAACGATCTCAAGTAATTGGTTTCTAAAATTTAAAGTTATACATATTTAGTGAATTTCATAACACAAATACAAGGTTTAGGGCGAACCTATTAGGTACGGCCAAACCCATAAGTTGCTCCTAGGGAGGCCCCTGATATTCATATCAGTATTTGCTCATTGTAAGAATATTTAATCACATTTATCAAACAAGTATGCACCCATGTTCTCAGTCTTTTAAATAAAATTTGACCTGCAGCATGCAAATACTTGGATGGGTTTTCAAGATATCTGTAGGCTTCAGTGCAGCTGCAAGGTTAGTGAAATGTCAACTTATGCAATCATAGATTATCAATGCAGCACACACTTATCAAAGCATAGATTCTGAACTCTATTTTGAAAACTCTGTTAATTAATTATTTGCCTACCTGGGATTATGATGACAGTGTTAGGGTGAGCAATGAACTTGGAGCAGGACATCCCAAATCAGCTGCTTTCTCAGTTCTGATAGCAACTCTAAGTTGCTTCCTGATTTCACTATTTTTTGCAATCCTTGTTCTTACGTTACGGCATGTCATTAGTTACATTTTTACGGATGGAAAGAATGTCGCAAACGTAGTCTCCGGATTAACGCCCTTCTTGGCAATGTCAATCCTGCTCAATGGCATTCAACCTGTTTTACTGGGTAAGATTTTCTTTTGTTTTATGAAATTAAATAGTTTGAAATCAGATTTTTTTTAAAAAAAATAATAAATGCTCATGATTATTAATGTTGGTATGTAATCATGGATTAACTTTGCGATTGTATCCATCATCGATCGGGCCATGGGCTATTCTTTTGGTCCAGATCTAATACACTTAAATTAGTCAAAATAGCACGGTATAACCAGTTTTCGGACTAGTCAATCAAAAATAGTCACCGTTTACGAAGTCAATGAAAAATAGCCACTATTTTGCTGCAACAGAGACCGGTCCCGTATAATATACGGGAGTTCGGTGCATCTGTGTACGAACTCCAGCATATTATGCTGGACCGGTATACTTTGCTGACTCCTGTATAATATACGGGAGACTGGAGCACCGGTGCTCCAAACTCCAGTATATTATACTGGACATTTATACTTGCTGGAACTCCCGTATATTATGCTGGAGTTCTAGTGTACTTATGCTGGAACTCCAACATATTATGCTGGAGTTCCAGCATAGTTATCCTGGAACTCCCGTATAATATGCTGGAGTTCAAGCATACTTATGCTGGAACTCCAGTATAATATACGGGTGTATTTTTCGAGTTTTGAATTGTATTTTCGCTCAGATTTATCTTTACATGAAAAGTGGCTGAATTTCAATTACTTTTGAAACTATGGCTATTTTTGAATGACCAATTGTAAATATGGCTATTTTTAAATTTCTCCCCTTAAATTAAGTTTGCTTGTATATCCTTCCTAATACAAAAGGTGTTGCTGTTGGATGCGGATGGCAAGCTTTTGTTGCATATGTAAATGTTGGTTGTTATTACATCATTGGAATTCCAGTTGGGTCACTTCTCTGCTTCAAATGGGACTATGGAGTCAAGGTATATGTTATAATTTTCTCTTCATTTTGCACAAGCATTTTCTTTCATATATATAATATATAATACTAAATGGAAATTAAAATAATCTAGATAAAAGTGTGTGTATATACATATGTGGGATTTGATAACCTACTACATAGGTATAGTAAGTGTCACGATCCAAAACTAACCCTGTTGTGATGGCGACTAACGTGGTACTAGGCAAGCCGAAACATTACCAAAACCAATCAATGTTTTCATTTTTAAGACAAAACCAAAGCTATTTAACAATAAACCTGCATAAGGAGTTTAAATTAAAACAACAGTGCGAAAAAAAAAGCCCGACATCGGGGTGTCACTAGTCATGAACATCTACTATAACCGTCTAACAACATCAAGACTAACATAGCCTGGAAATAATTGAATACAACTAAGGGAGGATAAGGAGGGAGAAAAGCAGGGTTGCGATCGCTAGGAAGCTACCTTACTAACTTCGATGGATTTGCCACTGAGTAATCAACACCCGCTATCGGGTTCAGAAATACCTGGATCTGCACACAAGGTGCATGGAGTAATGTGAGTACGCCAACTCAGTCAGTAATAAAAGTAAATAGAGACTGAGCAATAGTGATGAGCAATAAAACATATACAGTTCATATCATGAAATCTCAATAAAATACAGCAGGTTTTTAAAATCAGGGTTTTGAATCAACTCAGCTCATTTAAATCCAGTTTCAGTAAAACCATTTAAAACATCTTTCAACAGTTTTCAACGAAGTGATGAAAGAGTGAGCAAAAATGATGAAAACATAAACAGCCCCTCAGGCAAAACTCACTCGTATACAGCCCCTCGGGCAACATAAATTAAGAACAGCCTCAGTGAACATCACTCGTGAACAGTCCCTCGGGCAAACCTCACAGTCTCATATACAGCCCATTGGGCATTACCTCTCAATCGCTCGTAAACAGCTCCTCGGGCACAACATGAATCAAGAACAGCCCCTTGGGCAAAACATCATATCATTCACTCAGGGTACCCGCGCTCACTGGGGGTGTACAGACTCCGGAGGGGCTCCTACAGCCCAAACGCTATAACAAGCCACCTCGTGGCATAAATCAATCAGGCCCTCGGCCTCATAACAAGTCATCTCGTGGCATAAATCAATCAGGCCCGCGACCTCAAAAAAATCATGAATCAATAACAACATGCTACGGCGTGCAACCCGATCCCATAATATCCTCACAATACAGGCCCTCGACCTCACTCAGTCAGAAACCTCTCAAGCCACTCGGGTTATCAGTAAAACAGGGTGTTCAGCCCAAAATATCATTTTATGCATCAAAATGGAGTAATAAAGACTGAGTTATGAAATCAGTAAATACAGCATGACTGAGTATAGATCTTAAATAAAAAACAGTGAGAGGATAATAAGAAAAAAAATCTCTAAGGGTCCAAACATCTCTGCCATAAGGCCCAAATATGGCATTCGGCCCAATTTATAGGAAATTCTTTCTAAAACACATAAGTATCATATAATTTAAGTCAAATACGCAACTTTATAGTTACTCCGGGACGGATCAAGTCACAATCTCCAACGGTGCACGTCCATCTCCTAGCATGTGTGTCACCTCAAAGTAGTAAAAAAATGTGAAATCCGGGGTTTCATACCTTCAGGACAAGATTTACAATCATTACTTACCTCAAACAAGCCAATTCCAATACCGAGCAAGCCAAGCGATGCTCCAAAAATGACATCTCGCGCGTTCCGACCTCTGAACGGCTCAAAACTAACCAAAAAGAACTCAAATACATCAAACAATGCTAAAGCAACCAATCCCAATCGAAAAAGGTCAAATCTTTAATCAAAAGCCCAAAATCGGCCAAAAAGCCCAACCCGAGCCCGCATCTCGAAACTCAACAACACTTACAAAATCCAACAACTCATTCAATTATGAGTCCAATCATACTAGTTTCATCCAATTCCGACTCTGAATCGATGTTCAAAACTTAAAAATTCACTTTATGAAACTTTAGGCAACCCCCCCCCCCCCCCCAAAATTTTACTTTGAAATCATCAATCAAATGCCAAAAACGAAGGTGGATTCATGAAATATAACCAAAATCGAGTAGAGAACACTTACCTCAATACATATGGTGCAAATCGCCTCCAAAATCGCTCAAATCCAAGCTCCCCAATTCAAAATATGAACAAACCTTTGTTTTATATTTTTTTTTTGCCAGCTATTTTGCCTCGATTCTCATGCCAAACAATCCTGAAACTCGCTTTTGATGCCTCCAATGGATTCCTTCTGAAATTTAGTCAAGCTAAGCTCTTGAATCACTCCATTTGACCTTATATTGAAGGAGATACATTAGTTTCAATATTTGAAAATTGTGCAAATTTTTAAATACGAATTCAGTATCAATTTCGTAATTATTCTGAAAAATCTGGCAACCCAATTCTTAGTAAAATGACCATAAAATCCACATGTGATGTCCAAATTCGACAATTCTTTTTGTTATGGATCTGTAATTATAATACGGGTCTAATGCTTACATAAAAAAAAAAGAAATTGGAGCTCATTTGTTTAATGTAGTACCATTATGCTTGAAAAACGACGTCGAAACATAAAAAATGAGCGCAACACAACCCAAACCTATCCGAAACTCACCCGAGCCCCCCTTGGGACCCTACTCAAATATACCAACAAGTCTCATATCATAACACGGACCTACTTGAGGTCTCAAAACACACATAACAACATCGAAACGATGAATCACACCTCAATTCGAAATCAATGAAGTTGAAACTTCAAACTTCCACAACCGATGCTGAAACCTATTCAAATCATGTCCGATTAACCTGAAAATTTGTACACAAGTCACATTTGACATTATGGACCTGCTCCAACTTCCGAAATCGGAATCCGACCCTGATAACAAAAAGTCCACTCCCAGTCAAACTTTCCAAAATTCCAACTTTCGCTATTTCAAGCCAAATTCTACTATGGGCCTCCAAATCACAATCCAGACGCGCTCCTACGTCCAAAATCACCCAACGGAGCTAATAGAACCATCAGAAATTCAATATGAGGTCAAATTCTAATAGGTCAAAACTTGGTCAAACCTTTCAAATTTAAAGCTTCTAGCTGAAAATCATTCTTCCAAATCAATTCAGAATAACCTGAAAACCAAAACCGACGATTCATATAGGTCATAATACTTCCTACGGAGCTACTCATTCCCTCAAACAACCGAGCGAAATGCAATTGCTAAAAACGACCATTCGGGTCGTTACAATAAGTTAGCATTGTATACATATTTGCTTTCCCAAAAAACCCTTACATCATTCCGCGAACGACTAAATGAGAGGGATATTTTTGTCTTTCCACAAAAAATTAAACGTAGTTCCCATTTTGCCCTTTCTCATTTACACGTTGCTCTCTCCATCCGTAAATAAAAGCTTGAGGCATCTGAATGTCTTACAATTTTTTTTGCATTCTGTCATTTTCTTTATCTTCTTAATTTAGATAGTCTCCATAGAAATTAAGATTTGAAATCATTAGATGCAGTGTGAATAGTTTGGATTTATATTTTCTGACAAGATTTTTGGAGTAAAAAAGACATGAAATAAGCTAGAGCTCACAGGCATAAAATTGATCAACTGATTAAAGACAAACCACAATCTCTTTTCTTAACAATATTTTATATATTTGAGCTGAATAATTTTCTTTCCTCTGTGTTCCAGTGCCTCTTTTTTTCTTGCAATAGATACTGCATAACTTTCAATGAGAACTTCGGTGCAGTTCAATCGCAAATGAAGTGATGCACATGTTCTACATTATCCAAATTCCAAACATAAATTATCCATGAATCGTAAATCCTAGTCAACAAGTTCCCTTACAAAGAAAAGAAAAAACATAAGAGAGAAAACAGAGAAGGACGCCTCGCTTAGGGAGAGAAGAGAAAATACAGAAGGGAGAATTGGGTTTAGATTATCATAAAAAGACAGTAATGTCCCTCCTATTAATGTGTGGTTTGTTTGTTGGTTAGGGTATTTTATGAAAAGTAAATATGTATACAATGCTAACCTACTATAGTAGGTTAGTAAAATGTGTCAATTTATGCAATATAAATGCAAAATCTACAATCATCACTTAAGATTCATGAGGAACAACAATTTATAGTAATTTCTAGAGAGAGAAAGCTAGAGAGAAGGAAGAGTAGAAAAAGGAAATTTTATTTATGTAGAATCTATTAGAATGAACTATACACTTTTCAATACTAACAACTCTCCTTTTAACTAACTCTCTTACCTTCTCTAATGGATTTTACAAACTAAAGCCTTCACGCTTGACTAACTACACTTAGGTCCCTAATTTATTGCTACCAGGTCCCTATGCTTTCAGTCTTGATACTCCCCATCAAGCTAGATAGTAGAAAGCATCCAACACTCCCAGTTTGGAGACAAGGGTCTGATGATGGGCAGCTCTGAAAGCTTTTGTCATCAATCTACAACCTGCTCTTTTCTAGGAATATACCGTGGTGATATCAGTCCATCTTTAATCCTTCCCCTCACAAAATGACGGTCTATTTTTATGTTCTTAGTTCTTTCATGATAGATTGGAGTAGCAATAATTTGTAAGGCTGTCTTGCTGTTAAAAAATAGCTTCATAGGTTACTGAACTAGAATCCCAAGCTCTTTATCAAGTTTGCAAGGCAGACCACTTCAGGCACCACTACAACCATGCTTTTATATTCTGCTTCTGCGAAACTTCTTCTTACAGTCTATTATTTTTTAGATTTCTAAAAAATCAATTAATATTCCAATTTAACTACATATCTGTAACAGATCTTCTTGTGTTTGGACGTGCTGCCCAGTTTGAATCACAGAAGGATAAGACATGTTCTAGCGACTCTTTCTTTAGAAATATTCCTCTTCCTAGAGATCCTTGTATGTACCTTATTACCCTCATGGTTGCTTCTAAGTGAGACTACTTTGGATGCTGCATGAATTGGGTAAGTATCATAACTGCAAAGCAGATGTCAGGCCTAGTCATGGTTAAGTATATTTTCTTTCCTATGAGCTTTTGGTATCCACCAATATCATGTAGTTCTTCATATCCTTTGACCCCAACATGCATATCATAGTCAATAGTTGTAAGTTTATGATTTTGTTCAAGAGGTGAATTTGCAGGTGTTGCTCCACCTAGTCCTGCTTCAGATATAAGACCCACTGCATACTTCCTTTGATTTAGAAGAATCCCCTTCTGTGGTCTCATAACTTTTACTCCTAGGAAATACTTCAATTCACCAAATCTTTAACTTTAAAGTTCATGTGCAGTGCTTCCTTTGCATCATCTATCAATTCTTTACAACTTTCAAGGATTAAGAGGTCGTCAACATACACTAATATAATCACTATATCTGCACCATTTTTCTTTATAAAAAAAGTGAGTGATCATAGCACTTTGCAAATGCCCTGCCTTGGTGAGAGCATCAGCCAGTTTAATATTCTACTGCCTGGATGCTTGTCTAAGATCATAAAGAGACTTTGACAGTTCGTACACTTTAGACTCCTCCTTCGTATGAAAATCTTGAGGCAGATGCGTATCGACCTCTTCATAAAGATCTCCATGTAAGAAGGCATAATTGACATCCATTTGAAAGAGATGCCAATTTTTGGAGGTTTCCAGACTGATCACAGTTCTGACTGTCACCATTTTGACTACTGAGGAGCATATTTTATGGTAGTTTAGGTCTTCTTGTTGTGTATAACCTTTAGCAACAAGTCTTGCTTTAAAACTTTTTACATCTCAATTTGTCTTGTATTTGATTTTATATACCCATTTAGAACCAATGTGCTGCTTCTCTAAGGGCAAATCTACAACCTCCCATGTGCTATTGTCTTCCAAAGCTTTGATCTCCTCCTTCATTGCCTCTACCCATATAACATCTTGAGAGTCTTCTGTAAAGGAAGAAGGTTCTGCATCTGCTGAAGAAGCTGTTAGATAGGCCTGATATGCATTGGCAGATGATCGTAGGATCCATACTGTGAGATGGGATAAGGATTTTGTCCTGATGGTTTCTAGGTAGTGACATAGTCTTTCAGCCAAATAGCAGGCTTTACACCTCTAGCTGACTTTCTCATCCCAACTGAAGAACTTGTCTGATTTTTATATGTATCTACAACTGGTTTTGGTAGTGCCTCATTCACCTTATAGTCCACCTCCTGTTCCACTACTTCATCAACCAAGTTTTCCATTTCAGAAATGACTTCGTATTCCTGGTTAGATCCCAGTTGTTTAGTGTGGAAATCACCATCAGAGTTAGCTGTTGGAACCATGTTATTTTCTTCAGGAACTTCAATAGAAACATCTGCTCTTACATTGTATCTATTTTGGATGCTTGAATTAGTTGTGTCCACTATGCCGGGAAGAAATAAGTCCTCTTTGTCTATGCTCTCTTCCTTAAAAGGAAAGATGTCCTCTCTAAAACTCACATCTCTACTAACAAGAAATGTGTTGAGTCCAAATCGAATAGTTTGTATCCCTTTTGTGTATCTGTGTAGTCTATGAAGAATGTTCTTCTTGCTCTTGGTATATACTTATCCCCCTAGGAAATGTGCTTTCATAGCTGGCCTACTTTCGGACTATGAAAGCCTTGTCACTACGGCGAATCTTCAACGACCGAAACCAACTATGGCTGAGCTTTGATCTAGCTTGTTGTTACATGAGTCTTGACTTTAGTATAGACACCCAAATACTCTTAAGTGATCAATTTTGGATTGTTTACCATACAACATTTCAGAAGGAGATTTGACATCTAATACCTCTGTAGGTTGTTTGTTGATCAAATACACAACAATCTTTACACAATCTCTCCAAAACATCACTGACATGCTACTTTGAAATCTCAATGCCTTAGTTACCTCTAGGATATCCCTGTACTTTCTTTCTATAACTCCACTCTGTTGTGGAGTGTAGGGACAACTGCTTTGATGTATTACACCAAAAGAGGTAAACAATTCGTTGCACTTAGTGTAAAGAAACTCTGTGCCATTATTTGATCTTAATCACAGTACCAAACTGATTCTTAGTCAAAGGAAAGAAATCTTTTAAGACCATAATCACTCACTCTTGGAATGTAACAGACAAATTCAAGTATATCTACTGAAGTCATCAACTATGATAACAAAATTGTGTTTTGTATCATAGGTTGGTACTATATTATATGGACTACATTCATCAACATGCACAAGCTGAAAGGTACAACTAGACTTATTGCTACTAACATGAAATTTAAGTCTACTTTGTTTGGACAAAGGGCAAACTGCACAATAGTTCAGCATGTCTACATCTACCTTATTCTATAGTTCCACCAAGTGTTGCTTAACATTTTTAGAAGCATGTCTCAGTCTTTGATGCCATAATCTAGTATCTACTGTTTCATTTTTTAAAGTCCCTGCTGCTACCCCTTCTTCTCTTCTAAGTATGTATAGGCCAATATCTTCCTTACCAATCCCCAGCACCTTGCCATTGTAGAGCCCTGAAACACACGAAATTCAGGATAGAAGGTGATTGAACAACACAAGTCTCTAGTTATCTTGGACACTAAAAGCACGTTGAATTTTAAATCTGGCACACACATGATATTTGTTATCTTCCGTTTTTTTGGAATTAGTGCATCTCCTGAGTATGTGATCTTTTATTTATCTCTTGTAGGTGTTTCTACTCCATAACTGTTTTGTCCTTCTATTGCCTTAAGACATTCTAAAACATCTTTGCAGAAAATTATATGATGTGATATCCCTGAGTCTATTATCCAATCGTATACACTGTCGTGGGATACATTAGATAATAAGGACACAATACCTGTCATGTTTGAAGAATCTGTCATCACAGTAGATCCTTCTCCCACAGAAGATTGCTTGTAATATTCCTCTATCAAATAATTTCCTTGAACTTGACCTTTGACATTTGTTCCTACCTCTGAATTTGTATTTGCATTGTTGGAATAAGGCTAATATGCACATGGTTGCCACTTTTTCTTGCTCGTAAAATCTGCTGGATAGGCTATTGTTTTGTAGAAATTCTCCGTTAGGTTGCCCTTATAGCCATAGTGCTCACAGATTAATCCTGTTTTTTTCTTTAAACATTTGTCCCCGGCCTGCTAACATAGTTAGAGGATCTTTGTTTGTCTCAACAACTCCTAACGTTCTTTGGCTATAGCTCTCATTGAGCGTCATAAGGAACTGCAGTAGCCTTTGTCTTACCAGATGATCAACATACGGTCTCAATTCCTCATAGTCATGTGAAGGCAACCGTGCTAAAATGTCCAATTCATCCCATAAATCTTTCATCTTTAAAAAATACGTAGTGATTGTCCGTACCCCTGTCTCAGCATTGCAATATTAGTCCAGAGTTGATAGATTCTGGTCAAATTGTCCTTATCAAATCTCTCTTTGAACTCGTCCCACACTTTCTTCGCACTCGAAGCATACATGATACTTGGTACCAATTCAGTTGACACTGTGTTGCTGAACCATGATAGCACCGCTGCATTACACCTTTTCCATTGTGTTGCCAACTCGCCTCTGTATGAACTCTTGCGATAAGTACCATCTATAAACTCCTAATTTGTTCTTCACCAAGAGTGCTACCTTCATAGCTCTACTCAATAGGGCATAATTTTCAGGCCATGTGAGTTTCAGCGATATCAACGTTGTTCTAGGCAAGTCAGAATCTCGAAGGAATAAGGGATGATTATGGGGCAACTACTCGATCTCATTATTGTTGAACTTCAATCGACCTTCAATTAGTAAAATTAGAGTTGTAGATCTGGGTAATTACAGAGATCGTCGCTCTGATATCAAGTCAATTTATGCAATCTAAGTGCAGAATTTTACAATCATCACTTAAGATTCATGAACGAACAACAACGAGTAATTTCTAGAGAGAGAAAGCTAGAGAGAAGAACGAGCAGAAAACGGAAATTTTATTTCTGTAGGATCTGTTAGAATGAACTGTACACTTTTCAAGACTAACAACTCTCATTTTAACTAATTCTCGTACCTTCTCTAATTTATTTTACAAACTAAAACTAAAGCCTTCAAGCTTGACTAACTACACTTACACTTAGGTCCCTAGTTTATTGCTACTAGGTCACTATATTATCAGTCTTACAATCATTGTGTCGATTGTACACAAGACTGATAATATAATAAATTTACTGATTTTATATTGTTTCGTGCAGGGGATTTGGTTAGGGATGATTGGTGGGACAACAGTGCAAGCCTTTATTTTACTGTTCGTCATTTTTCGAACACATTGGAATGAAGAGGTAAATACAATGAGTATTTTCTCTCTCTTACAAAAATACAAATATTTAATTGAGAGTTTTACTTTACAGGTGGAGAAAGCAAAGAAACGTTTGGATAAATGGGAAGACAAGAAAGAATAATCTTGGTCGTACGTATTAACAAGTATTCTGTGTGATTCACTATATTGATGTGCCTATGTAAAATATTAAAACCATGAAATCTGATGTACGTGGAGCCAAGATTTCTAATTATTTGTAATATATCATAATCAAACATCATTTGAGGATATACTAATTTAACCCCTGTTGCCACTTCAACTTAATGGATTTCTTAACAAAAAGAGGTGTATTTTCTTTTTTAAAAAATACCGGACATGTATCTGATGTTGCATTATATTACAAGGAATATTTAATTTAAGAGAAATCTACGCGGTATACTTATGGGAAACACCAGTTAACTTCATATACATTTAAATATTTATTTTATCTTGTATGCCTATTTTATAAAACTTTATTTACTTTTTAAATCTGTAATATCATTATATATCATTAAACAAATCCCATATTTTAAGGAACTAGATTATCTCTCACTCCCTTAAAATACTCCATCATCCCACGTTTTAAGGAATTGGGATTATGCTTACCTTCTGACAAAAAATTCTCTAAGTCCTTCATCGCTTTTTTTTTCCTCTTCCATCTAAATCAAAAGAAAAACAAAAATAAGGTGAAAATGTTTTAACTTGGGATAGAATATACTAAACTAAAATAAAATACTAGAACATACTACTATTCAAACCAATACACCACAACATCCTAATAAAAAATATAATGTTCGAATCAAACAAACTATAATATTCTAATTTGGAATATAATATTCAAATCAAACATACCATAATATTCTAATTTGGAATATAATATTTAAATCAAACATACCACAATATAGTATTCAAATCAAACATACCACAATATTCAAATTTAAAATACAATATTCAAACCAAGTATACCAAATTACGATAGTTTAATCAAGAATATATAATTCAAACCAACATACCAAATTCTAATAAAGAATACAATATTTAAACCAAACACATCACAATATTCTAATTTAAAATCCATATTCAAACCAAACATTACATATTCAAACAAACATACCACAATATTCTAATTTGGAATATAAAATTCAAATCAAATATACCTTTATTTTTATTTGTTGTGTATAATTTATTTTACTTGTAATATTAACATGCTATATATAATACTAGTATATAATATTCTAATTTGGAATACAATATTCAAATCGAATATACCTACAATATTCTAATTTGGAATATAGTATCCAAACCAAACATATCTTTATCTTTTATTTATTGTGTGTATTTTATTTTACTTACAATATTAATATGCTATATATAATACCAGTATACAATGAATATTTTACTGAATAATTGTTTATTGTATAAAAGAAAATAAGGACAACGGTTCTCATAAGAAAAGGCTTTGTTTAAAGGGATTTTATTCTTTAATTTTGGTCTAAAGTTTAAACGGATGGAGTGGATTTGCTTCATATAGATCGATACTTTCCTTTAATTAGGGAGTAAATTTATATGGTAGTTATTGTTCTTTTGACTAAATGGATATGTATGGTAATTAATTGATGTGTACTACATGTAATTTCATAATTAAAGTATATTGTGTTAAAGGACTTTTAAAAGTAGGTACACGATGTAAAGTTCCTTTAATTTACCTTACCTTAAATTTAATCCACAGATCGCCACAAGACACAACTCAAATATCAATTGTGCTGGTGTTAACATATTTGGAGCTTTTTGGGCTAAAGTTTACCAGAGAAGTCCTTCATGGAAGGACTGATTTACGCAAATATCCCTTTTGAGGTCATAAATCCAGATGTTGTCTCTATTTTTGAAAACTATACAAATATAGCCCTTGACTAATTATTCTTTCGGACAATATTAGAACTCGAATGTTCTATCTATACTATATTAAAAGCACGAAGACCCTTAGCAAAATGTCGTTTGCGTTTTTTACCCTTTAGAAATAAATTTCACACTAGACAAAATAGTCATTTGATTATTTCTCTAATATTAGTAATAGTCATTTAATATTTTTCTAAATATTTAGGAATTCGGGATTAGCTAGATTTTGTGTATAATATTCTTCCTTATTTAAACTATGTAACATAATAAACTTGTAAAAGAAAGATCTAAATATTTTGTAAAATGTTCCAAAAAAGTCGTTTACATAAACTTTGAAGCACTTTTACGTCTTGGGGATACTTTTGTTTGTCACATTTCAACAATTAATTCTTTAAAAAAATTTAGGTAATCTAGGTAAGAGTTTTAATTTCAGTTTCTTTTAGGTTTAAGAGTTTTTTTCCTTTCGTTATAAGTTATTAAAAATTGAGGGTTTGACGTAGGTTTAGGAATATATATTTTTTTTAAAAAAATTAATCAATTAATTCTTTATAAGAAAGAGATTAATTCTTTGTAATTATGGTAGGTAAAAAAAATATTAATACTTTATAAATATTTTAGGTAAATTTTTTGTGCCCTTGGACCTCCTTTTAGGTTTAGGAATTAATTTTTTTTGGTAAAATTCTCAAGCACTTGTACTTCCTTTTATGTTTAGGAGTATGTGTTTATGTATAATTCCTAATATTAAGGACTGTAATTTCTTACATCTTTTGTTCATAATTCTTTTCATTTTGGTATTTACGAGATACAAAAGAATTGTGATTGAATCCTAGAGGCATACCCTTCCCTGTTTTTAGGATTTGTTTTTCTTTTGAAAAGAATTTATCTTTCTTCATTAAACTTTTGAGATCTTTGTTTGTACCGTGTAAACACAGAAAGTAAATTAATATCCAAGCTTCTTCTTTTTTTTTTTTTCAACAGATTCAAGCTTAAATTTTACAACTTATAAAAACTTGTCTTTTGGGTAGAAAATTGAATTTGGGCAAGAATCGAGACTGTACAAGAGGTATTATTCATAAAAATAACTGAAATTTCTCCTCTTTGTTAATGGAAAGGAGTCTCTCCCTCTCTCTTCTTGTTAATCTCACATTCATAAATTCATGCTAAAAAAAATTGTAATATGAAATGTTGTGTACTTTGCCTCATAGAGGAGTTAGAAATCAATTAAAATTTTAATGATTTGTTGGATAAACTTTGTCCTTTCTTTATTGCGTTCAGACTATATGAATTATAATTATTCCCGAATCACTATTTGTAGGCTCAAAACCAATGATTATGGTAAGTTATGCTAGAGTGCAACTTTGTCTTTCAGGTTTGCTTTGTTAAGCGTGCATACTATATTCGACAATTCTGAAAAAAGTTTGATCTTTCTTATGTTTCTAAATTCTAATATTCAAACTAATGTTTGAAATTAACTAAATGTATATATTGTTTTTATTTATATTTTCTATTAATATTTTGTTCTTGAATTTTATACTATTAGTATTTGCATTATATGCCTACATGTTCACAAGTTTGATTGTATATAGTTCATTGAAGTAGTATATTCTTCATTTAGATTTTTTATTTTCGATAAATTTACTCTTTTGAATCTTTTGTTCTATTTACAACTTTAAATCGATTGTTATAATTAAATACGTTGATTAACTTAAGAAATAGTTTTCACGATTTTTTTAATTAAATATTTTACTTAGTAAGTTGTTATTATTATTCTAAAGTAAATGCATCAATGATTAAATGATAGAGAGTCATTTTTTTGTTTTAAATGATTTGTCTTTTTAGGACCAACAATATCGTCTATGAAAGAGAAGTTAGATTAGATCCTTTAATATACTAACATATTATTATCTCATACAATAAAATATCTATAATTAACTTAACTGAATTATCTATTTTTGTAAGTTCAAAAAAATCTAATTACTACATTTATGTAATCACATTTATTTTTGTTGTTAAATGATTGTTATTTTAATGGCATTTGCTATTTTACATAATCAATTGTTCTTGTATAGAAGTTTTAATTGACTGACATTGTATACACGTGCAACGCACGTACACTAAGACTAGTTTTTTATATATTGCTCAATCTTGCGAACTCATTTAATATTTGCTATTTATACTAATATTTTGGACCGTCGTCTGACGCTTCTCAATAGATATTCAATTTTCTCAAAAACAACTTTAGACCAGGGAGAAATTCAAAAATAGCCAGATTTATAAGTGGTCATTCAAAAATAGTCTAGTTTTAAAAGTAATCGAAAGTTAGTCACTTTTTATGTAAAGATAAATATCTGAACGAAAACACTGTTCAAAATCTGAAAAAATACTCCAGCATAATATACTGGAGTTCCAGTATAATATACCAATCCAGCATAATATACTGGAGTTTGGAGCACCGGCGCTCCACTCTCCAGTATATTATACTGGAGCCAGTAAAGTATACCGGTCCAGCATAATATGCTGGAAGTTCATACGCAGGTGCACCGAACTCCAGTATATTATGTTGAACCGGTCTCTATTACAGCAAAATAGTGGCTATTTTTCATTGACTTGATAAATGCTGGCTATTTTTGAATGACCAGTCCGAAAGCTGGCTAGACCGTGCTATTTTTACTTTAGACCATGGTGTAAATGGCCTACAAGTTACAAGAGAAATTAAAAGGGAGTCATTTGTAAAGAGCTATCCCTAAAAAAAAGGAAAGTAATTTACATAGAATACAACCTTTTTAAGACTATTTAAATAACTTATTACCTCTTCTCAAAAATTGTATATAATACAACTTATTTTAAAATTTTACCTTTTTAATTAAACTAGTTTTCTGCACATGCGCTGCACGTGTATGCCTAATCATGTAATACACATTTTTGTAAATAATAGTAATATTATAAAATAAATTTTTGAGTAAATAACTATACATAATGAAGAAATAAAGTTTAAGTTTTTGTGATTGATCAATGTGAATTTATCATATGGTCACTTGTTTGTCTAGGTCAAAATGATTGGATCTAGTTTGAACTAATAAGAATGAAGGAGTTACGCTTACACCCTTAGTAATATAAAAGAGACAATAATGAAAAAATGAAGAAAAAATTGACCTAGAAGATAATGATTTATTCGAGAAATTTTTTTTAAATAAATAAAATCATATAAGCTTTACTGAAAGAATATAAACTCTAATCATCTCCAAATTATAATCATTTCGCAAAATATATTTCAGGTCAATAACAAACTATTAAAGTAAATTAAACACTCATGAGTGATAAACCTCAACAAAAAAAGAAAAGAGCATAAAAAATTCTGGTTCATTTCTGAAGAAACAGGTTCTGCATTGAAAATGCTAAATCAAGGAGCGATAGTTTAGATATAGTATATACATATTTGAAAACTGTCCTATATCTTTACACACTTGAATTTGAAAGAAAGTGAATTTTATTCAAAAACTAAAGGAAGGAACTGGAGCTACGTATGATTGTTGAAGTTTGTTTCTGATGATACGTAGTTATTTAGTAGAGTGTAGTTGGTGTGTGAAGTATATTAATATAATCAATAAGGAGTACCTATATAGTTGGATGACAGGAAAAGATTTTTCAGTTTATGAACTTCATTATTAAATACTGATGGGGCTCATCACCAGCAACTCACAAAGCGGGTATAGGGGACTCATACGTGATTCAAATGGAAATTGGATTATAGGATTTGCAGGTAACACTGACACTTCAACCAGCATTCATGCAGAATTACAAGCCCTTTTTCATGGGCTGGAATTGACAACTACTCGCAATTTGGTTCCTCTGAAAATAAACGTCGATGTATTAGAGGTACTAACACCGCTAAAAAACGATAATATGCTTTGTACTAATATAATTTCTCATGCCTAGTGTCACAGTTGCGCATACCTACAGAGAGGAAAATGAGGTGGCTGATCGTTTGGCTAAAGCGGGCGCAGCATGACACCAGCTACAAGACCTGTTTTTGAAGAGCCCAACAGATTTTGTCAACACCATTTTGTACCTGGATCAAGCAGGTGATGTACGATATAGGAAGGCGATGTGCAGAATAGCGGATCAGGCACTGGATATAGAACAAAAACCTTTTGTTGCCACTGATGACGGACATGCAAACACCACTTCCAATGGCGTTAGTATAGTAGAGAACTCCATTGATTATGTGGTCTTTATCCGTGTAATAGACAATTATCAAACAATAGTAATGGCGATGCACAGGCACCCCCCTCTTTGTAGTAACTTTCTTTATAAGTCTTAATGCAATATTATCTTTCTTACCCCCAAAAAAAACAAAAAATAGAAGGTAAAGCATAGTAGCATAGGTTATTATTTTATTTGTATAATATGTTTTATGTCCATTAGTCAGTATTTTAACGTTATATACTGGACAATATTGCTTAAATCTCGAAGAAGGTATCCTTTTATCAGCCAATTATTAAAGAATTCGGAATTTAATGTGAACTTTTACGAATTCTCGAAAAGTTTTTCAACAATTAAAAGTTATCTTTCTTATCTATCCTTTATGTTGTTGTAGAGAGTTATTTTTAGTCGTGAGTCTTATAGTATTATAATAAACAATAAAGACAAAATCTTTCTAGTTAGTATCAGTATCAAGCATTTCTACCCATCAAATGTGAGTTAGAATCATGGCATCTCTATATTATTAACTGTCAAATGAGAAGAGCTTTTGCTAAAAGATATAAAATACACATATGAGAGTTTGTTGAGATGAAGCTACAAACATATATACTATAGGTGAAGACCTTGAAATACCATATAAAATAACGACTGGCGATAGGAGAATAGTTGTTTCTTGCATGTTTTTTAATCAAAAAAGAGGGAACAAAGAAAAGATCGGTCTTGACTTGGGGCATTTGCTTTTGGTGTCCTTCGTAAATTTTGAATATCAATAATGATGCAAGAAGTGCTTTTCACATGCATAACATATGTCATTTCAATAACAAATTGTAAAAATAGATGTAGAAACCCATTAAGCTAAGGTACCTATGTTTGCACATAATCACATTTATTTGAAAAACTTTTAGTTGCTGAATCAACATGCACTTCAAAATCAGTATGATTTTAATTATTATCTAACTTCAGTTTTCACTCCAAAGCCACCCACTTTGGACATAGCCATAATTGAATTTCTGAATGAAATTCAGATAAGAATTTTTTCAACTCTATTTACACTATCTATATATGCATGTTGATTAGATGTAATAATAAGTAGTATGTGTATGTGTATGTGGATGTGTATGCCATTCCTTCCACTATCTTGAGGAGGTCTCATATGCAAATATATTCCTTTATAGCCAATCAACGTTCAAATTCTCAACTATATATATTCTACCATAGAATTGTTTTTCTTTGTTTTCCCCTAAAATCAGCTACAAATATGTGCTGTACTGGAAGTTCTCAAACATGCGAAAATATCATTCAAAGCAGAAATATTTTTAATTTATAAACAAAAATGACTGGAAATTAAAATTAATAAATATAGAACATAAATTCTTCATATTCAGCCCTCAGAATCCCAAGCTTCCACACTGAAATACACATTTTAATCAATATAATTGGAGAAGTAATCTAAAAAGTTGCGTAATACATATTCATCGAAGGAAACCTTAACAATTACTCCATAAGAAACTAACACCCATATAAAATGCCGAAGAAGATAATGAAGTTCTTCATACCTTTGGAAACGTAAATTTAGTCAAACCCAAAGATTAAATGCTGAAATTTATATTTGAAAACACGTCATAATTGGACAAACAATTGCCGAGAAACAATAATCTTTATTTTTCATTTAATAACAATATTTCTACACTTACATGTCATTTTCGAGTTCATTACTCAAATGGTCACTCAACTATCCCAAATTATCTCCTAAAGTCACTTTACTTTCGTTTGTAACAACAAAGTCACTGAACTATGCCTATTGCACTCAGAAGGTCACTCAACTAGATTTTCCAAATTTTGGAGTGCCAAATACCTATTTTACCCTCTAAATTATAAATATTTATCTTCTTTTTATTTTGTTAAACTTTTTAATATTATGATTTTCCCTATTTAATTTATATTATGGACTTATCTATAGAATAAATAAATATTATTTATAAATTAAAAAAATAAAAATTATTTAAGCATGTACAATGCTGGAATAATAAAATAACGAGCTTAGTAAAAAAAGGTTAATTAGAATAATTTGTTAGTTATAATGATTTAGTATTAACAACAAAACTTTAAAAATTTATTTACACAATTCAGAATGAAAGAAAATAAAGGTTGTAAAATATATATTCCATGCACGTAATACAAAAATAATTATTTAAATAAAGATATTTTTATAATATACATTATATATTCTTAAATATGCTCAATTATATTATTATGTTTCTATCAACTTTCTGACGACACAAAGTTATGTCACTGGAAAGTAGGGGGACTATCTGTATAGGGTAAAATATACTATGTTAAATCGTGCATGGAATATATATAATATAATTGAGCATAATTTTCAAGAATATATATATGTATATTATAAAAATACTTTTATTTAAATAATTATTTTTATATTACATGCATGGAATATATATTTTACAACCTTTATTTTCTTTCATTCTGAATTGTGTAAACAAATTTTTAAATTTTTGTTGTTAATACTAAAATTATTATTACGAACAAATTATTCTAACTAATTTTACTATGCTTATTATTTTGTTATTCCAACATTATAGATTATAGATGCTTAAATAATTTTTATTTTTTTAATTTATAAATAATATTTATTTATTCTATAGATAAATCCATAATATAAATTAAAAAGAGAAAATCATAATATTGAAAAGTTAAAAAAATTAAAGAAGATAAATATTTATAATTTAGAGGATAAAATAGGTATTTGGCAATCCAAAATTTGAAAAATCTAGTTGAGTGATCTTCTGAGTGCAATAGGCATAATTCAGTGACTTTGTTGTTACAAACGAAAGAAAAGCGACTTTAGGAGATAATTTAAGAAAATTGAGTGACCATTTGAGTAATTGATTCTGTCATTTTCCCCATCTTTCCTCTTTTCCATCCAATTCAAAAAACAACATGACACCAAAAAAAATACATCTAACAGAATCTTAACAATGAATTACAATCCGTCTAAAATAAAGTTTCCATAATATCCTTCAAAATTCAAGTTTCAAACAAATATAACATGTCAAATTTTAACTGTACTTACAACCGATAAATTATCTTTACAATTGCCGGTACTGGCCTCACCATGAACCGCTAATACACCAATATTAGCAACGCCGAATATATTAACAGAGAAAATCCAAGAGTGAGAAGAAAGTGTAATAGAGGTTTTTGATTTTTCACGAGAATAAAATTAAAAGGTGGTATCTCTTCGTGTTATTCTTCAAAAGAGGCGTGTGGAGCGTTGGCTTACTTTATAGTTTGTAGGCATTAGTTTTTTTATTAATAAAAAAGGGTAATATATTTAAGTTAATAGAAAGGGAATTAAGTCAAGGGTTAATCTAACTTTCTGTCTTCCTTATTATTTTTCGGAAAAATCATAACACAAGGGAGTATGAAGGGGTGGCTTAGATCGAATAGTTGTGAGTTGTGACTGAAGGAGCATGAGAATTGAAATGGTTGTGGCTGTTCGGAGGCTTACGGTTTTTTTTTTTTTTTTTTTTTTTTTTAAAAGAAGTAAAGTATTGTAGTTTTTTTATGTTAAGAAGGGTACTAAAGTAATTTGCTCACAAAAGAGCTTCCTGTTTTTAAATTAAGTAGAAGGGCAATTATGTACTTCAAACTTTTCAGTTAAGGCCTTCTTGCTTTTAACATAACTAGTATTAGGGTACGCGCTTTGTGCGTGTACACTATCTCGATAAGAAAGAATTTTAAAATATTATATAAATAATATATTAAAATATTATGTTTGAATAATAAAATAAAAGCTAATATTCTCTAAAATGATGAATCTTCATACAAATTCTCAATCATCGATCAATGTATTCACCTAAAAATTTATTTTAATTTTTTAATTCAATCGCTTTAAATTCATAAGTTATCATGCTTCCTTTTCAATTTCAGCTTAAGAATTTTTTAATTTTTTTAAAAGTTATTCACTACTTCATTTTAGAAGACTCAAATAAGATTAACAAATTGATAGAAAATAACAATTTTTGTTTCGGGAGTAAAATGCATATTATTTAATTTTTAATTAATAATAAATATTATATGAATTATTAACAGATTAGAAAAAGAATAAGTTACTGTAGCTCATTGTATAATCAAATTACATAATTATACGAATAAAATGAGTTCTGAAAAAATAAAATAAAAATAAATAATACTAAAACTAAAACTTTTTAACCAAAACAATAGAGCTCGTCAAGGACTCTTAAACAAATATTTTTATAACAAAAAGATAATTATATGATTTTCCATGTCAAAGTCCTAAATAATAGGCAACTAATTAAATGATTGTCCCTAAATATGAGAAAAATAATTAATGATTATTCCTACATATTAGGAAAATAACTAAAATTACTACTTTGTCCAATATAAAATATATTTTTAAAGGGGTTAATGACCTTCGTACTTAAGATACACGTTTTGTGCGTATACCTATATCAACAACTATATAATTATTTAAAAATATAAAAATATTATTAAATAACATATTTAAGTTATAAAATAAAAATTTTGAAAAATATATAAGTTATTGAAATGATGAACATTGATATCTCTGATCTAGGCGAGAAGTAAAATAAACAAAACTGTTTTAAAAAAATATTAAATTATATTTAATTCTTAAAATATAACGTAAGTAAAAGAGAAAAATACCTTTTCAAGATAGAATAAAATTGTTTTCAACTCCAAAAATTCATAACATAAAAATTGGTACCTCGTTTCTTCAAATAAAAAAAAGTTTCGGTAGTTGTTCAATTTTTTCCGTTAATGACTTTGAATCCTAAGTTTAATGGTTTCTGGTGAGATATTAAAGATTTTGAGTTTCTAATGTATTTCAACGTAAGTTAGTTAATATATTTGGTCCTAAAATAGAACTTTACTTTATACATGGAAGAAATTTAGTTGATTTTAATGTCCTAAATATTAAGGCTTCCTACATAATAATTCAAATATGGGAAATTTTAATAAATATAATTTTATTTGATTTAAGGGTAAATGACAATTTTATCTAGTGTGAATTTTTTTTTAAAGGGCAAAAAAGGCAAACGACATTTTGTTAAGGGCCTTCGTGCTTTTAATATAGTATAGATATAGATATAGATTATACATGACTTTTCATCCCTAATATCTCACTCTTAAAACTCATTATTGAACCTCAAAATAGAGATTATACCAATTAAAGCATATCACTACATTAAATTTAAAATTATCATATTTTCTCTCTCGTCAAATAATATATCGCCAGTATCAAATTTTGAAACTTTTTCCAGTCTCTTTAGTAACGGCGATGGAATTGAATTGAAACTATTCTTATCACCCAACTTGTCTTCTCACCACAATATCATATATTGTATGTAAGATATTGTATGATACTTATCTCTGTGTATTTGTATTAATATAATATTTTATATATTGTATAATAACATATAATATTTGTATTATTAATATTGTATAGATGACGAAAGAATGAAAGAAGGGAGAAAATTTCATCCGAAATTATGCAACGTGAGTCCCTATTTTTATGGAGGATGTAGCGTGTGGATATGAGATAGTGTTATAATGGTAACCTAATGTATTTATAGTGATAATTAATGATTAATAAATAAAAAAAATTAGGAGCTAATTATGGGATACGTTGCAAATTAGAATTCCCCTTTTATTAGGAGATCTACCTTTTTTATTTATTTATAGTATATATTTTATACATTTATTGTAGAATATAATATTACTTTTATTACTAGTTGTAGATTATGGAATATTTTTAGAATTCATATGTAATTATGAAATTCGCGTAAATTTCTGTTATGGAAATCTTGGTAGCAATCTAGGCCAAATCAAATTACTGCTTCAGAGTATAGCCCGTTAAATGGAATTCAGGATTCTCGCATAATTTTGATAGGATAAACTGGAAACTACCAGCTATGTCCATTTATAAGTAGCTCATTATAAAAATTGATCAATTTATAAAATATTACTAATATTAGTCATTTAGGTATTTATAGCGAAAAAATGTCAAAGTTTTGCTTTCTTTTGAGTGTGTGTTATTAGAATAGATTGGGTACATTTTTAGGAGCTTGAATCTCAGTTTTGGGATGATTGGTGAAGTTTTGAGGTTGTTTGAATTGAAAATTCGAAGAAAAACTGAACATAAAAATAATTTGTGTATCACATATGTATCATATTTGTATCATTTGTGTATCTTATGTTTATCCAAGTATACCTGTGTGTGAGATACATGCGTGATACATGTGTCGCAGAAGAATTTTTTAAACTCGATTTAATTACGAATTTTGATAAAACCAGTCCAAATCACCTCTAATCTTCCTCAAATTTTGTATATTGACTTATCTATATATTTTCAATGAATTTTAACTATACCAATTGAAAAAGATCCTTTTTGCTTAGATTTTTGGAATATTGTATATATATATATATATATATATATATATATATATATATACATATATTGTATTTCATCACCTCATTTGCTACCTCATCCATGAAATTTCCTTTCTATCTTGCATCTAATATTGCTAATCACGCTTACATATATGGAAGGTGATTTTTGCATGTGATTCTTTGTGAGAAAGAACCTTAGTTATTTGGTTTTTCAATTTTTATATGTGCTTGGCTAGTTTTGGTAAGTCTATAACTAATGGCTAAAGGTTGGTAAGTTGAGACTTATTTGAGACATTTGTTTAAGTTTCTCTAAACTTTAAAATCATACTCCAGCTACTTCTCTAATAATATTACAATCACCCCTCTAAGAAATAACAAATGAAAAACGTTGTTCATGAGGGTAACAGTTATAGCATTTCTTGCACACGTGAATTTCTTTTTTCCTTTTCTTCCTTGTATCTTATTGCATCTCAAGAAAATTAAAACAACATATATTTTTGTTTACCCTCAAAATCGGATAATAATTGAATTTATATGCGTTTTAAGAATATGTGATCTAACTTGATACAAATTGAGAAAACAGATTAATATTGAAATCAATGATATAAAAGTAAATGCGAACCACACAAATTGAAAAGTCTTAGCCTAGAAGATTGGTCACCCTCGAGTCAAAAAGTGCCTCAATCGATGTCGGAAGAGAATGACAAGATAATCAGAACTAGAAATAACAGTGTATTGCTTTAGGATGAGTGTTACAATGTGTGTTATAAATAATCAGACCCCTTTATATAGTAGGAGAGTCCTACTTTAGATATAATTCTACAAAAGATAAGTAATCTCATGATTTGCTAATTAGCCGATCTCTCGTTGACACGTGCCGAGATTTCCGCCGTGATATCCAACCGGTTACGAATATTTCGGCCTTCCGTTATTCCGTCCGATAATATTTCCTCGAGCTTGATCGGAGTCGGGGTCGGTTTTAGAGTTACGGGCTCGATGATCTTGAAGACGTATGTTCTAGCTTCGTAATTTGACTCGAAGGAATCCGGGGCCGATCTTTAGTTCATTACGTTTCAGTCCCGATCCGTCATGCGATAGGTGAGTTCGATTTCAAACGTATACAATTTTCTAGCCTTTTAAATTATTTTTTCTTATCTGAAAGTCTCACATTTTTGTTACCCTTTTTTATGATAAAGTTAATAAATGGAACGCGTGAAGCATAGACTTTTTCCAGGAAAAAAATACTTGTAACTTTTTTTTTATCTAAATATTCAGATAATGTAATAAATGTTATCAATAGAATTTTATTTATGGTGAATGTCTATATTTAGAGAGATTTTATGGTTTATTACTTGGTGACTAAGTCACTCTCTTCCTATAAATAGAAGGTTATATTCCATTGTAATTCACTCCAAATCAATAAGAATCCTCTCTCCCTATTTTTCTCTGCAATACTCTTCTTCTTCTTTTATTGTTTCATAACACGTTATCAGCACGAGACTCTAATCAATTGAGTAGAAGCTTTGGGATTGAGCATAATGATTGTCAATTGTTCCATGAACTTCCTTCGTGATTAAATTTTGAATTTAAGGTAAGTATTTTACTTTTCTCTTTCAAATTCTTGACATTCTATAATTTGATTTTAAATACAAGCAAAGACGATAAATTTTGATTATAACTCTAATGGAGTTTGAAGGAAATTATAACCACCCAAAGTGGTAAAATTTCTATGTCTTGCCATGATCAAAATCATGTATGATCGTGAGCACAAGAAGTGAAAACCTGTCCCATTGAATTTGCTTCATTCCCATTCCCTTAAGAGAATGTGATAGCAATATATATAAGTCTGAAAGAAGACAAAATTTATTACCGTGAAGGTATCAATGGATGTGGACGTGGCAATAGACGAAATTATAATCGTCATCATTGTGATAATGAGAATAATAAGGATTCTCAGAATAATCCTTCACTCTGTAAAAGTGATATTTGTCATCGATTTGACATGAGATTTTATAAAGCACATGCAGATGATTATGGTCCATTTATGATGTGAACGTGACAACATCTGATTTATGAATACATATTCATTTTTGGAAGAATATGAACATGCTAGTGGTAGTGAATATACCACACTCACCTCTAGAAGGAGGTTTGAGATGATATAAGAAAATAATATCATTATTATGTCATGAATCGTCATTGGTCACGTACCTATTGCACGCCAAAATATTTTGATAATGTGATTATTAAAGAATATCATTAATGCAAGAAACATATCTTGCATATAATTTTGACCATAACCATAATGGTATAACTTTCTCTTTAAAAGAGATATTCACCATATAGATGTTGATGAATATGTAGTAGTACCAAATTAATTGAGAGCTCTAGAAGAGCCAATTATACTATTTTGGAGAAACACAATTGATTACCAATAAGGTATTGTGTTGTAGTAAGTCTCAAAGAAACTTATTCAGTTTCCAAAGTATACACGAAAACGGTTGATTATATTGAGACTATAAATAAAGCAAAGATTTAATATCTTCTATTACTATAACTTGTAGTGGGGTAATATATATGTGAAAAGTTACCCGCTTTATTCTCCAGTTTATACTACACAAACAAAAGAATGCCACAATAAAGTAGAAGTTTATTGATATAAATACCCATATCATAATAAACTTGAAGTTTATTGATAATTACACATGTCATGGTGTAAACCTGAACTTTATCAATATTTGATAATTTATTCAGTTGGCATAATCAGTTTAGCCATATCAATTTAAGTATGATGTGCAAAAATAATAGAGAATTCACATGGGTAAATATTAAAGAACTAGAAAGTTCTTTACGAATTCTCTTATATTGCTTGTTCTCATTAATTAATTGACCAACTAAAATTGGGATTGAATCCCATGAATGCTGAAAATATCAAAGATGAATATGGGCTCATTCACCTGCCATGTATACCACATAAGATGCATCTATGAGATGGTGACATGTGCAATTATTATTAACCCGTAATATGGTATTTTGTGAGGTAACTTGCTCAATAATTTAATTTCAAGCATAATTTCCAGATTTTCTATTCAAAAAGTTCATCTTTATAAGTTGGTTTATATCATAGTTGGTTTAGCAAAATAATTTATTGAGTGCCTCCACTTAATAGCTAAATTATTGCTTATGAGAACAAAGTTATCTATATCAGTTTGATATATGTTATATATAAAAGTATATTACATTCTCCCATCACAAGTGATTTAGGGTCAGGAACCAAATAATTTCATCTTATTATTATTGATGTGCGGTGTACATTTTGATTAACACCATAACGCACAAAGGTGAGTTCTCAAAGTTGAGGAAACAAGTTAGTTTTTTTAACATGAAGGGGAGACATGATAAACAATTGAGAAAAAGTTACATGGAATGAATTATCATTTGTATATATAGATCCTCGAATACGATAATATGAACTTGAAATTCATAAAAAGATAATTCGTATGCAATATATTGCAAAGCATGCTATACGTATTTATTGACCCAAAGAAAGTAACTATATTCTCATTGAAAATGCATATTAAGTCCTAGAAGGACAAAGTCTATGATACGCTTAAAGCATATAGACAAATCGGTTTCAAATAAAACTTCTTGATAAAGAAGATGGGCAAATGATCAAACTGATCATAATAATGAGGCAAGTGATCTAGAAGATCACATGACATAACACTTCATAAAATCTCATGAGAGATTCAGGTACCTGAATATATGAATGAAGAGATCACTATGTTATGTCTTTGTGAAAAATTATTAGAACCGATATAAAATGTCCGTCGACAACATCTATCATAGCGCTAAGTATAGATGAGGATCTTAAGGCTGTCGAGACAGACACAAAAATATTGGCCAAATAGACGATACACAATTCAAATAGAATTGGTTTAATATGAAAGACATGTAGTTTTGAACATGTAGTTCAAACACTTGAAAGTATAAAGTCAATGGTGTATGCAATCACTTTTATTTATCTTATATGTCTAGCATGATATGAAAAGTTGATATGCGTCTAAAGTCTCTTTAAATGGCTTATTTGACTATACTTATATGATAATCCCTAAAGGATTTAAACTGCTTAAAACATATATAATTCTTGATCTTGAAGTAACACTTCCTCAGTGCAATTTGTGTACATATATATCTTGCTATTACTATAAGCATGATAATGTGATAGCGAAGATTTTCAGGGTGCAACATATTCATTGGAGTTAATATGGCTATTTTATTCATCAAATCTTTGCTGACGTCAATCTTCAAGAAGCTAGTGCACAAGATTGGAATGCAAATGCTTGAATATATGAATTGATGCTCTCATCAGGGGGAGTTAATACGCGTTGTACTCTTTTTCCCTTAAAAGGTTTGTCCCACTGGATTTTTCCTTGCAAAGTTTTTAATGAGGCAACCAAAAGGCGTATTGTTAGATATGTGTACTCTTTTTCCTTCTCTAGAATTATTTTCTCACTGAGTTTTATTTTAGATAAGGTTTTAACGAGGCACATTATCTATTGAATAGACATTCAATGGGGAGTGTTATAAATAGAATTTTATTTATGGTGAATGTCTATATTTAGAGAGATTCTAGGGTTTATTACTTGGTGACTAAGTCACTCTCTTCCTATAAATAGAGAGTTATATTCCATTGTAATTTACTCCAAATCAATAAGAATCCTCTCTCCCTATTTTTCTCTGTAATATTCTTCTTCTTCTTCTTTTATTGTTTCATAACAATAAACGTTTTATACAACTGCTATTTATTAAACTTCAATAGATGCAATATATTTCTTACTTCTTTTTTTGTTCGGCGGGAAAAGGAAAGAGAAATTTCGAATTTTTTAAAAATTCTTTAATCTTTTATGCATATTATTTTTAAGAAAATATCATTTAAAATATTAACTTATGTTTTGAATTATTTTTGTGTGAGTTCGAATAGCAACTAGAACCGAAAAGCTCGAAATGCGACTCGAATTGAAAAACAAATTGGGAAATTGTGTTGGTAGCACAAGGCGAGAGCCAATCAGGGGTGGACCCAAGTGGTGAGACGTGGGTTCAATTGAACCCGTTTCGTTAAAAAATAATACTGTATATATGTATAAATTATGGCTAAAACAAAATAAATTTTGTATAAAAATTATTTTTGAACCCACTTATACGGCTTATACCGCTTATGTTAGTTATGGACTTCTTCGACTGAATCCGCTTGCACAAAATCCTGGGTCTGCCACTGAGGCCAATAAGCTTGAGCCCATACAGAGTTCAGTAAGGGGAGACGACACAGTTACTCACAAAAATAAAACTATTTACCCTTGTCTATCCATTTATTTTTTTACCCATAAACTAATTACATTTCCTACCCATAATAGTTTTTGTGGTGAATTTTTTCTTTATTCTCCAATTCTTTTTTATTTCTATGCTTCTTTTTTTTTCTTTTTTTTCTCCTTTTCTTTTTTCTCGTTTTCTTCTTATTTTTTTCTTTTTTCCTTTTCTAATTTGATTTAACTTCTTTTTTTTATGTTCTTTTTCTCTTCATAATCTAATTTCATTTACTGTTTTCACTAGTTTTTATTATTCTTTTTTTATACTATTACTAAAGAAAAATTAAATTGTGTACCAATTAAATATAGCTAATACAACCAAAAAATATTAACTAACATATGATACCAGTATAATATATAGCTATACCAACAGGGTATATAGCAAAGAGTTAATTTTTTTAATTCAATTATTAAACTGAAATAATATCAGTTGTCAATAAAAAATTCAAAAAAATCTAAAAGTATCTAATTGTAAGAGTATACCGTTATATTATATAGCATACTATAATATATTTTTTTGCATTTTTTATTTTTCCCTCACGCATTGCCCCTCACGCTGGGTAAAAGCTTAAAGCAAATTAAAAAGGAAAAGGCAAGTGAATTTACGGGTAATAAGTATACTATTATGGTATATTGTATATTATTACAACATACTGTTACAATATATTGCATATTATTACAGTATACTATAACAATATATTGTATACTATAATAGTATACTGTTGCAATATAACTATATACTCCTATAGTATATTATATACCTATCACGACCCAATTTCCAATCTAGCTCGCGATGGCACCCAACACTGATGTTAGACAAGCCAAACTCAACCAACTAATGGATTTCATTTATGTCACCAAAACATTTCCGACATTTACTTAGATTATATCTAAAACATTCAGTGAAAATAAATAGTTTAGACAAATTTAAAGCTGAAGTGACCAAATGATGTCATAATTAAGTGATTACATCCCGAAAGAATAGTCTACTAATGTGTGTGCCAAGACCTAGTGTCACAAGTTGTCATGACCCAAAACCCGATCCGTCATGATGGCGCCTATCGTGAAACTAGGCCAGCCTCAACTAAACAATCAATACGATAATAATAAGTTTGAAAACATTTACGGAAGCTTTTAACAGTTAAAGAACTATTTGAAATATAAGAAATTTCAAGAATAAATACAATCCAGCCCAAAACCTAGGTGTCACTGAGTGCATGAGCGTCTAAGGAAAAATACATAGTCTCATATAATGTCTAAAGGAACAACTGAAATACAACTGGAAACTAAGGTGGAGAGCCAATGCTTGCCAACGCCATGCAGGTACCTCAATAATCTTCTAAGTTAGAAGCCTCGATCAAACATCCACCACTGGATCCAAAGTGCCTGAATCTGCACACGAGGTGCAGGAGGTAACGTGAGTACACCAACTCAGTAAGTAACAAGTCCAACCTTTGGACTGATAGGTAGTGACGAACTCAACCTCCTCAAGGATAACAGAAATAATGTACAGAAATGTAGGAATGCTTTCAGTTAAATAAATAGCTCGAACAGTAAAACAGAGCAAGTATGAACAAGGTAAAGAAGTGTAACTCTGCTACATCTACATGTCGATGCACATGCTGTATGAAATGCACCGTGCTGAGTGCCTCATGTGCCCACAATCTCAAATGTTCGTCCACTCAGTACTGTATATGGCTCATATGGCCCAGGGAAGATCCATCCCGGAATATATACATCTCTGACAGCAATCACTCAGTACTAAGGAAGGCCATTTCAGCCTATGGAGAAGATCCATCTCCAGATAATAACAATAACAACCTCACAACCACTCGGTACTGTATATGGGTCACAAGGCCCACGGAAGATCTATCCCGGAATATATACACATCACTAGCAACAGTTATCCAGTACCGAGGAAGGCCATTCCAGCCTATGGAGAAGATCCATCTCCAAGTATAAATACTTCGGACAAGATCCATGTTCAGGGAAGATCCATCCCTCAATAATACCAACTACGCTCACTGGGAGTGTAAAGACTCCAGAGGGGCTTCTCTTAGCCCAAGCGCTATAACAAGCCAATGAAGGCATGTCCAATATCTCGCTGCGGCACGCAACTCGATCCTATACTGTCACTCAATATTAGGCTCTCGGCCTCAGTTAGTCATCACTCTCCAGTATCACACACACATGCTCAAAATGTCATGATGCTAGCCCGAACAATGATATGATATGTCAAATAACAATAATCGAGACTGAGGCATGATAGAATATGCATGAACAAGATTGAGTACAGAATATAAATGAAACTAATGATATGACATTAAGAAATGAACTCTCGAGTCTTCAACTATATTGACGTGAAGCCTTAACATGATTATTAGCATTATTTACAGCTCATTAACTTAATCATATAGTTACAATAGAGATATCAGTAAGAAAGACTCACTAAGTGGTGCCACAGAATGATACATGCCGTGATTCTCATGGTGCACGCCCACGCGCCCGTTGCTTGGCATTTGTGTAACCTCAATAGTAATCATATAACACATAGTTCGGCATTTCGAACACTCAGAACCAAGTTTGGAAGCATTACTTACATCAAGCCAAGCTAAATTCTAGACCGCGATGCCCTTGCCTCTCGATTCGGCCTCCAAACGCTCTGTCTCTAACCAAAATCAGAACCATAACATCAATATATGCTAAGGGAACAAAGCCCATGCGAAAATAATTAAATTACATCCAAAATCCCAAAATTGGTCAAACTCGACCCCCTGGCCCACGTCTCGGAATCCTATAAAAATTACATCAATAGAATCCTTATCCTCCAACGAGTTTATACATACCAAGAACATCAAAATCAGACCTCAAATGGTCCATCAATTTCCCAATTTATACTCTCCAATTTCAAGCCCTAATTCCCCAATTTTAGGCTTTAAATCCCACTAATTTCATGTCTAATTAGTTAGAAATCATCATAGAATCGAGTATTGAGTTCAAAAATCTCACCTCTAAGTGTTTCCCTTCGAATCCCTCTTCAATCCCTCTCAAAAAGTTTCAAAACTGCTCAACAATGGTGAAAAATGGGCTAAAAATTGTGAAGACCTCTATTAAACATTCTGCCCAGGTAATTTTCCTTAATCGCGATCGCGGAAAGACCCTCGCAATCGCGAAGAACAACCTTGCTGGCTCCTAAAATAACTCTAAGTGATCGCATAATACACTTCGCGATCGCGTTAAGCTCCATTGACTAAACTACGCGTTCGCGGAATTGACCTCGCGAACACGAAGATGTAACCACACTGCCCCAGCTCAGACCAGACACTGCACGAATGCGTGCTCATCGCTATGAGCGCGACGCTCCATCTGCCACAAGCTACGCGAATGCGAAGAAGAAACCAACAGCCTCAGGTCTTCCCTTACGCGACCGCGTTCACCTCTCTGCGATCGCGATGAAGAGAGGAGACACCAGATATAGAATCATACCAGCACTGAAATCATAGGGAAATATAGCCCGAAATCAATCCGAAATACGCCCGAGCCCCTCGGGACCCTGTATAAACATGCCGATAAGTCCCATAACATAACACGGACCTGCTAGAGCCCTCAAAACACACATAACAACATCGAAACGACAAATCACACTTCAAATTCAAAATCATTTAACTTTGAAATTTCAACTTCCACAACCGATGCCGAAACATATCAAAAATCACGTCCGAATGACCTAAAATTTTGCACACACATCACAAATGACACAACGGACCTACTCCAATTTCCGAAATTCCATTTCGACCTCTATATCAAGATTTGCACTGCCGATCGAAAAACGTTGAATTTCCAATTTCGCCAATTCAAGCTTAAATCTACCACGGACCTCCAAAATACATTCTGGAAACCAAAACCGACGAAGCTCAAAACTTGGTCAAACCTTTCAAATTTAAAGCCTCAAGATGAGAGTTGTTCTTCCAAGTCTATTCCGATTATCCTGAAAACCAAAACCGATGATTTACATAAGTCATAACACATCATACGGGGCTAGTCATGCCCGAGAACTGGCAAGTGAAGTGCAAATGCTCAAAACGACTGGTCGGGTCAGTACATCCTCCCCCACTTGAACATACATTCGTCCTCGAATGTGCCCAAAGTTATTCCGAAAATCATCAAATCACTGAGGATCTTCACTATGCACATACCCGGGGGTGATCCCACGTCACCTCATCCCATATGGGTCCGATAGCACTACATAACTGAAATTCCGCAATCCAACTAAGCCCATAAACCTTAGAACCAAATTTCCACTTCCGAAATCATCTATAAGACCAGAATCTCACATCTATTCTCTGAATAAGTCCGAACAAGCTGTAACAAACCATACCTACAACCTCAGATGCAATTACATGATATACCATATAACTCGAACACTAGTAGCAATAACTCCTAATCAAAGCAGTTGCTCAAAACAACTAAATATCGATAATAAACCGCTTATCAAATAAAGCCTCATTCCAACACTTCTGCATACTGCCAATGATAAATGAAACCCACAGAAATTCATAACCATTTCTCAGATCAACCGTTCATGAAGCTCCCTGTCCTTTGGCAAGGACCATAGTAAATTTCTAAGCCGAATCCCGATATTATCCTTCCAACATGTTGAAACCGAATCTGATAGTATTCATTCGAGATCCCAATGACCTCATCTCAACCCATACAACTACTTTAGTGACATGACGCATCGATGCAATCTCAAGCCACAAACCATGCAACCCGTACACCAATAAGTAACAGTCCATATGTGCTCAAATTATGGAAAGTGAATCAAATGAGAGAGCTGTACTGCAAGTTTAACAGTACTACCGCAACACGATGCTAAGAACCCATCACACACGGTAGGACCAGAATACACGAATCTAACCTGAATGATCATACCTCCACATAACTTCGCTGTAATGCGTGATCCTAACCAAACACCGGTCCACTCGAAACACCTCAAGTCGCCATGCTCAAAATCAACAACCACGCACAATTTGATGTCTATTACCAAGAGTGAATCATCGTAACCACGGAGAAGCAAATGATGAAATGACACACCAGCCCAAAAGAACATACCCAATGCGCAAGCAATCGTGCAATACCTAAATACTCATCTCACTCAAACTCTACTATAAAGCCCAAATGGAACCTCACCATATGTGCATATAACCAATAATTCATTACTCCTCTTAACACAGAAGAGTAACTCATAGATCACCCCAAAACACGAATAAGTCAACAACAATCGAATGGAACATCTCTCAACAATAGCAGTTCAGAGTCAACATATCCGACTCGATGCAGAAAACACATCCATATTGGCCTATCAATGGACCCCAAATCAACTCTGGTTACCCACAATAGATAAACAACTCTCAGAAAGTTCACAATGACTGAATCATAGCACATACTATCATCTGACTAGCTTGCCCACATCTTTACAGTCCATAATCACTAAACAATCTACTTACAAGAACTCTCTCAGTCTCCAAATCCATTAGAACACGAATAACCATTTCTGGTCTCAACTCCACCGCCTGTATAACCACACTTCCCCGATTACACGGTCATCCTACGAGGAATACTCCTAAATTTTTTCTGTGCCACAAGGCAAAATCTAAATTTCAGTAATTGATCGAACAAGAGAGTGCCGCAATACCAACGAAGTATCTATAACTCAAACATATCGCCCTTTCTGAAATGTATACCCTCGTCAAGCCACACCAATCAGTGATCTCATTTATCTAGTTATCTGAATCTGCCTGTGCTATCTAAGAATTTATGACCTTTCTTTCATAGCTGAACCGTGACCTTACACATGCAAATCTCAACCCTACATAACATACCGCATATACCATCCCATCTTAGGATAAACATGAGAATTTCATATCCATTCCGAGCCACAAACAACTACGTACTCAACTAGCCGAGAACTTTCCATTTGATCCCATCTAGAAGAAAATCACTATTCATCATATGCTCTTCACGCTAGTAGAAAATATATATCTCTAACCATGGTAGAACCCATCGAGAACTCTCCGAATTCCATTTGCATAAAACCCAATCGTCACGACTGAATCCTTCTAACTCAACCAAGCTACGTAGGTTACCAAAACCCAAGAGCATTGCCACGAAACGCCTGTAGAAACTCATTACCTCATAAGCACCCGAAGAACTACTCATATCCCTTACCATGCCAATCCGGACTATTACCAAGCTGTCATATTTATCCAAGTTACTTCTAAATTTCCTTCAAATTGATATTTTCCCTTGCCATAATACCGAAATCCTCAACCCAGACTCTCCACATGAGACTCAAGCATGAAACCGCACCGTCTAAGGCTCATAAGCCGCTGAACACTCTCTTAAATATTCTCAAAAGTACCACATTCAAAATACTTATCCTGAAGAGACTTCATGTGAATCTAAAGCCATTACCTTTACCTTTCTGATACTGATGTGTAGAATCCATAATGATATAGAAATACCACAAGTTTTGACACCCTCTAATGTAAACCTCAGTTTATGGCCAAATACACCTCCTGAAGGTCTCCAATTGTTACATATAAGTCTTGAACCCATTAAAACCATTCTTGGGAGTCATCTACTCTACTTAGGTTTCAATTACACTGATCAAACAAATCGAACGACCTGCCCTATTAGAATAGCAACACCTATGGAAGTAACCCCACCTTAATGCAACCAAATAAATTCATGCTCTATGCGCCATACATCCTTCACCAATAACAACTGAAGTCATTTTGTGATTCTCATACTCCCATAATACATGACATAACCTTGATTAAAATTTCCTTTACTCGAGCCATCCTAGATCTCCACCCCTGCAAGCCACAACTGATTCACTACTATATCTCAAAATGAAACCAATACAACACATAGCCGTGTAATCAACTAATCAATAGAAGACTCCCCCACTTGGCTCAAGGCCATAGGCCAAAACACACAGAACTCACAATGCCCATACTCTACTACTGCCCTAATACAATGGTGAGGTTTAAGTAAATCTTTCATAAGCTCGTGCAATACAAACCACCTAGTACTTCAAATCATCTGCAAATCTCACATTCATCCTCATAACAATCAAGACAACTCTCACACGCAATCCAAACTCAAACTGTAGCACATATAATTCACTGGCAAAAAAGGACTTTCAACAAACAACATAGGGATCACACAACATCAGAACACTTCGCAGGAGATAACCCACCTGCTCCATCTCAAACTAACTTCTCTTTATACCCTTCCACTACCATAAATATCACGCAATCACCAAATCTTCCTGAGTCTAAACTCAAAATCGCGACATAAAATCCACCTTACTCCCTAACTAACAACATGAAAAGGTCCTTCAATACACCCTGACTCGAGCTATACATCAAATCACGATGGAAATCACGCACCAAATAGTTCTTTCTACCCCCAATCAGACCCTTCTCGTTACATTCAAATCATATGAACACATCTCGCAGTCACATCATACTCATCACATAGACATCCGGTCATCACTTCCACTAATAGGGACATTATCGAACATATAAATCCAAAAGCACGTGCCCATACAACCAATGCCTCAACGCTCAAGCTATAGGCAAAACACGGCCTCATGTCCTCTAGACTGGCCCAATATCAACACACAGAAATCACATTTCGCCCTTTCGATCAGGGAATCACGAGCCGTCGATGCATAGCTGATACCGAGCGCTCATACGTGCACACGAATGCATGGGAGGAATTGAAGGAGTTAAGCTTCAAGCTGAATCAATGTCGCACGATAGGAATTCAAGAATGTGAAGTTTATTTCCTAAAGGTTCTGCAGCCTCTCGAAGATAAGTACGGATGTCTCCACACCGATCCGTGAGGCTCTACTATACCCGCTCATGACTCGTGAGACCTATGTAACCTAGTCTCTAATACCAACTTGTCACGAACCAAAACCCGACCCGTCGTGATGGCGCCTATTGTGAAACTAGGCCGGCCTTAACTCAATAATCAACATGATAATAATAAGTTTGAAAACATTTATGGAAGGTTTTAACAGTTAAATAACTATTTGAAATATAAGAAATTCTAAGAATAAATACAATCCAACCCAAAATCGGGGTGTCACTGAGTGCATGAGCGTCTAAGGAAAAATACATAGTCTCATATAATGTCTAAGGGAACAACTGAAATACAACTGGAAAGTAAGGTGGAGAGCCAAGGCCTACGAACGCCATGCAGGTACCTCAATAATCTTCTAAGTCAGAAGCCTCGATCAAACATTCGCCACTAGATCCAAAGTGCCTGAATCTGCACATGAGGTGCAGGGGGTAACGTGAGTACACCAACTCAATAAGTAACAAGTCCAACCTTTGGACTGAAGGGTAGTGACGAACTCAACCTCCTCAAGGATAACAGAAATAACGTACAGAAACGTAGGCATGCTTTTAGTTAAGTAAACAACTCAAATAGTAAAACAAAGCAAGTATGAACAAGGTAAAGATGTGTAACTCTGCTACATCTACATGTCGATGCACATGCTATATGAAATGCACCATGCTAAGTGCCTCATGTGCCCACAATCTCAAATGCTCATCCGATCAGCACCATATATGGCTCATACGGCCCAGGGAAGATCCATCCCGGAATATATACATCTCTGACAGCAGTCACTCAGTACTGAGGAAGGCCATTCCAGCCTATGGAGAAGATCCATCTCCAGATAATAAAAATAACAACCTCACAACCACTCGGTATTGTATATGGGTCACAAGGCCCAGGGAAGATCTATCCCGGAATATATAGAAATCACTGACAATAGTCATCCAGTACCGAGGAAGGCCATTCCAGCCTCTGGAGAAGATCCATCTCCAGGTATAAATACTTCGGACAAGATCCATGTCTAGGGAAGATCCATCCCTCAATAATACCAACTGCGATCATTGGGGGTGTAAAGACTCCAGAGGGGCTTCACTTAGCCCAAGCTCTATAACAACCCAATGAAGGCATGTTCAATATCTCGCTGCGACGCGCAGCCCGATCCCATGCTGTCACTCAATATTAGGCTCTCGGCCTCACTCAGTCATCACTCTCTAGTCTTACACAGACGGGCAAAATGTCATGATGCTAGCCCGAACAATGATATGATATGTCAAATAACAATAATTGAGACTGAGGCATGATATAATATGCATGAACAGGACTGAGTATAGAATATCAATGAAGCTAATGATATGACAGTAAGAAATGAACTCTCGGGTATCCAACAATATTGGCGTGAAGCCGTAACATGATTTACAACTCATTAACTTAATCACATAGTTACAACACAGATATCAGTAAGAAATAGTCACTAAGCGGTGCCATGGAATGATCCAGGCCGCGATTCTCACGGTGCACGCCTACACACTCGTCACTTGGCATTTGCGTCACCTCAATAATAATCATAGAACACATAGTTCGGGGTTTCGAACCCTCAGAACCAAGTTTGGAAGTGTTACTTACCTCAAGCCAAGCCAAATTCTAGCCCGCGATGCCCTTGCCTCTCGGTTCGGCCTCCAAATGCTCCGTCTCTAACCAAAATCAGAACCATAACATCAATATATGCTAAGGGAACAAATCCCACGCGAAAATAATCAAATTACATCAAAAATCCAAAAATTGGTTAAACCCGACACCCGATCCCACGTCTCGGAATCCTATAAAAATCACATCAATAGAATCCTTATCCTCCCACGAGTTCATACATACCAAGAACATCAAAATCGGACCTCAAATGGCCCCTCAATTTCCCAATTTACACTCTCCAATTTCAAGCCCTAATTCCCCAATTTTAGGCTTTAAATCCCACTAATTTCATGTCTAATTAGTTAGAAATCATCATAGAATTGAGTATTGAGTTCAAAAATCTTACCTCCAAGTGTTTCCCTTCGAATCCCTCTTCAATCCATCTCAAAAATCTTCAACACCGCTCAACAATGGTGAGAAATGAGCTAAAAATTGCAAAGACCTCTATTTAAACATTCTGTCCAGGTAATTTTCCTTAATCGCGATCACAGAAAGTTCCCTGAGATTGCGAAGGACAACCTTGTTGGCTCCTGAATAACTCTACACGATCGCATAATACACTTTGCGATCGCATTAAGCTCCACTGAATGAACTAAGGTTACGCGAAACTGACCTTGTGAACGCGAAGAGGTAACCACACTGCCCCAACTCAGACCCAACACTACGCAAACGCGTGCTCACCGTTGCGAATGAAACACTCCATTTGCCACAAGCTACGTGCACGTGGACCTTTGTTCGCGAATGTGAAGAAGAAACCAATAGTCTCAGGTCTTCCCTTACACGACCGCGTTCACCTCTCCGCGATCGCGATGAAGAGAGGAGACACCAGATACAGAATCATACCAGCACTGAAATCATAGGGAAATATAGCCCGAAATCAATCCGAAACATGCCCGAGCCCCTAGGGACCCCGTCCAAACATGCTGACAAGTCCCATAACATAACACGGACCTGCTCGAGGCCTCGAAACATACATAATAACATCGAAACAATGAATCACACCTCAAATTCGAAATCATTGAACTTTGAAATTTCAACTTCAATAACTGATGCCTAAACATATCAAATCACGTCCGAATTACCTGAAATTTTGCACACACGTCACAAATGACACAACGGACATACTTGAATTTCTGGAATTCCATTCCGACCTCTATATCAAGATTTTCACTCCCGATTGAAAAATGCCGAATTTCTAATTTTGCCAATTCAAGCTTAAATCTACTAGGGACCTCCAAAATACATTCCAAATGTGCTCCCAAGTCCAAAGTCACCAGACGGAGCTAACCAAATCATGAAAATCCAAATCCGAGATCAAATACTGAAAAGTCAAAACTTGGTCAAACCTTTCAATCTTAAAGCTTTAAGAAGAGAATTGTTTTTCCAAATCTATTCCGATTATCCTGAAAAGCAAAACCGACGATTTACATAAGTCATAACACATCATACAGGGCTAGTCATGCTCGAGAACTGGCGAGCGAAGTGAAAATGCTTAAAATGAACGGTCGGGTCGTTACACGAGTATATGGGCATCTAGTAGAATATACAAAAGAATACATCTATCTTACTGTCTGAAATAGAATAGACAGTCAAAAACAAAAGAGAGACTCCATCATGCTGCTGAACGACATAGGAAGGGAGTAGCTCACCGTGGAATCTCGGTCAACTATCAAGAATGTGCACCAGACGGGTAACTAGATGCACCTGACTCAGAACATGTACAATTAAGTACAGAAGCGTAGGATGAGTACATAAACAATATGTACCCAGTAAGTATCTAGTCTAACCTCGAAGAAGTAGTGATGAAGGGTCGACTTGACACTTACTAGGGTCAATAATATGATAATATGAGGTTCAATATGTCAATTCACAATGTACATAGATAGAAAGAAGTTCAAATAAGAAATAATACTGAAAACCTTCTTATCAATTAATAAATCTAGGAATTTCCTTATTTTAAAACAAGTGGTCTTTCAAACAATAAATCATTCAGATTATAAGAAATCCCGGTTCCATTATCACGCAATTTCTGTCGATGACGTTCGGCCCAATCCAACATAAAAGTAAACTGTGCACTGTCGAGGGTCGAACGACCCAAACCACATATATATACAATGACCAATCTACCGAGGTGAACGGACCGCTCCCATGAGAGTAGTGGAAATCTCACTCCTTTAATGCTCCTTTATTACCGTTCGTCTTAAGAATCATGGCCTAACCTCATGTCCTACTTTGTAACTTGTATCTGTCCATTGTTTATTCACCTTAATGTTGATCTACAATCCTCTATTTGAAGACTTGAAACTTCTTACGTAATACATTGCCGCTAGGGCTTACGTTGCATTGAGGAATATTTGAAGTGGTTTCCATAATCGTATTTCATAGTGTCTCAATGTGATTCACCTTATGGGGGGTATCCTAATCTCGTGCCGTCAATGAAATCTTTTCTCCTTCTCTTTTTTTCAAATCATTATTCAAATGAAGGCCCAAACGTCATCCTTTATCTGTCACAATTACACCCTCATTTTTATTACCAGGTCAACATTTCATTCTTTCTAAATGGTATTAATCTTAGACTTCTTTCAGTTCATTCAGGCTATATTGAACTTTTAGTACTTAGAGAAACCATTATCACTCTTGTTTTCATGGACTTAATCCCGATGACTTATCCATTCTCGTCACCTTTTCACTTGCCTTTCCTTATCCTTACTCATGTTTTCTTAAAACTTTGTCGCTCTATCATACTTTAGCTTGCGACCTATACATATCCATTTATACTACTCGCAACTTTTCTTCAACTTTCTTGCACCATAGATTTCCTTATGTTATTCTGGAATGTTAAGAGAGACATCACATTGTCTCTAACCCTTCTCTACTCTCTTAACTAGATTTCTCAGTACTTAGAAACCATAGGCTGGAAGACATGCCACTGACAATGCTGCTATCATTCCCAGTTATTGGATCCCCGCGCTTCTAGCCTTATATCCGAAGTATGGACTATTCCCAACTTCTGCATTTGAGTATCTAGTACGTTGTTCACCTTTACCTTACTTACTTAAAAAATCTTGCATCATATCTTCTATCTCTTTCATAACCTCCCTTACACATAGGTATGATTCACACCAAAACTTGAAGCTTTATTATAATAGTACAATCTAGTGGGAGCTTCATATTGACTTATTATGTAGCTGTTACTTTTTTTTAACTGGCTTTATCATAGAGCCATTATTGAATATGGTTGTTGTATTATCTCTCTCGTACCTCTGATTTTAAGGGAGATCCTGCAATGTTCTCGATCACGATGTTTCTATTTGTCTGGGTCCAATAATCAAACTCCTGATTTACTTGGGTGATGTAACTCTTTAGTTTCCTCCTTCTTCTGATCGACCTTTACGTTGGCTTAAGCTATCTTCCGATCTGTGGTTCATGGTATTATTTATACTATTTAGCCTTTCATGGGCTTGAGAAATATGCATGATACAACCCTTTAATAATGTAATCCTTCGTTTATGACCTGGACTCAATTCTTTCTTTTAACGTATACCAGAATCTTCTACGATTGTATATGCTGCATGTATAAAACTCTGAACCCTTAAGTGAGTTCATAATGTAACCAACTCTGGATCATTGATCGAATAATTTCTTTCATTCCATTTCAGATTTCTTTTAACGTAAGCTATTACTTTTCCTGGTCTTTCTATCCCATTGCCACATCCATACTTAGCTTATCTTAGTGCCCACACTTGCTAGAGTTTTCGTGCAACTCATATGATCTCGAATATTACTTTTAATTTTACTTCCCATTCATTAGTCACGGTAGGTGCCACTTTCCTTTGGAGTGATTATAATGTTGTTGTGAGACTGTTGTTATATGATCATTTCCTCTTTAGGTCATTGTGCTTAAGTTGAAGCCTTCTTCCTTGTTTCCTCAGCTAGTTTTTCATTGTAGTACTTAGGGAGAACCTTGACCCTCGTAAAGATGTGATCTTATTACGGACCTTTTGATGTCCTTCCTTGCCTATAATTATCCGTAGTTGCTTACCTCTGTGCCCTTGTGCTTGTAGGGTTGCTTCTGAACTGGCATTTTGATTGCCTTCCTAGTGGCACTTTCTTTTATCCCCATAACACTCATACGGTATCTATAACTACCCCGACTCCTATTTGAATATATCTCAAGTATTTTAATGACCTTACAGAGAGGCTGAATTCTCTATGTTGGGGTTTACTAAATTCATCTTGCATGATCTGTTGATTGTCCGTAACTTCTTGTCTAGTCATGACTAGGCTCTTCCTGAATCAACTACTAACTACTCGTTGGCCCATTCTCATATCCATATTCTGCGTAGTCTTTCTTGGGTATTTTCCTTGTCTTAACTTACCTCACGTGCTGGCTCCTTATCTATCAATAACATCTCGGGCAGGAACCCTTACTTCCCTTTTTTTTTGACTTCGTGCTTACATAACGTCCTGGAATCATAGAATATCTGTAATATTTGGACAAGTGAAATCTCATCCCTTTCTCATTTTTATCGCATTCTTCCTTTATCATTCAATATTCCCCCCTTTAGGGGAGTACTAAGACTTGGAGCTATAACAACCTGCCTATAGATATTTTTCCTCTTCATCTTTGGTGTCCTTTCACATCATCGATGACCCTTACTCACTTGCGGTAATCCTTTTGTACCAAGGATAAAACAATTCCTCACTCGCGATGGTGACACTTAGTGTAACTGGCACATACAGTCGCTTAAGCTTAACTTTGCTAACATTGCTTGCTTTAGGGAAGTGTCTTCCTAAATGAGCATTCCCTAAATTTCTCATGAATCTTCTTCTATTGTCCATTCTATTATCGCCGGAAAGTAATCTGAGATTCTCATAATGCCGACCGTTATCAAATCACTCAGTCCCTAATTCATGTTTAGTTTATCTTGTTCACCAGCCCATATTGATTTCTATTATTCTGGGGTTTAATTCTCCCTTCTGGTAATCACGTTAGAGTCACAAACTTATTCCTTGTGATGAGGATATGACTTTATAGCATATACTCTTTTGTTATCCTAAGGCCTGTCACCTATCGACTCTTCATTCACTTGACTAGACTCTGTAATACTGTCATTTCTTCTTCTTTTTTTCCCTACCATCGTTATCCATGTATCACACTTTATTCATAATGCTTCCTTATCTCTCTTCTCATTACTCTGCTAGTATTTTTGCATATCCCTTTTCTTGTAACTTCAACACGATATTCTTTCACTTTTAGCTCTCCTTGCTTCATTCATCGGCTCTTCGGGTTGCTCAACGTCCTCGCTCGTCCAGGGACGAAAGTCACACTAAGGTAATATTTATCCCTTCCAGGCTTTCAGTGCCTATCATCTGATTTTTTTTGATCATGCTAGTATTCAAATCTAATTGTAATATTCTAGAGTTCACCATATGGGTCTCTTACAAGGAGATCTATTAGCACATTTGCAAAATCCTTCGGCAATGTCAACTAACACAAGCAATCCATTCACCAATTTGGGTTACCCTAACCCCAGCCGGATCTTCATATCCCATCCTTCTCTTAACTATACCTGTTAGCCCCCACAGGGCATAACTGAAATGGGTGTGACCAATTGTATGTACCTCTGTTACTGTTGAATATAACTAAAAAAGGTTATGTTCCTCTGCCTGAATTATAAACACTGTTAACCTTCATTAACTGCGCACCTCGTAGCCTTCTTCATTTTGCTTCTTTTTGCTTGTTGAAACTTGTATTTATCATCTTAATCTCTCATTGTCTTTCACCATAAAGATGGATAGGCATTCTTGCCTTAAGGCTTCTTATCAGGAAGCTTACACCTTTCAGTACACCCATGATCTGCTAAAGACCTCACATTTACTTATCATAGACATCATATAAAAATCCAATTCCTCTGACTCAACTCTTCCATAACTGTCTCTCTTTCCAACCTTCTTTCCAGATGTAGGTATCGTCTTATTACGAATAAATAAAATTTCGGAATTTGAATTCTTATAAGTGAGCTCTACCACACGATCTAGAGTAAGAAGAAAGAGTGACAATCCTAAATGCCCTGTAGCCTCTTGCTTATAAATGTGGTGCATGGCACACCCATAAACAAGACTCTACTAGACACAACTTGTAGACTCCCCAGGACAGAACTTCTCTAATACCACTTTTGTTACGACCCAAACCGATAGACCGCGACGGGCACCCGGTAACTTAGTTAATCGAGTACCAACATAACGTATCTTTTCATGTCATACTATCATAAATAACTGAGTCGGAGAGGCTGCCATAAAATAGGTAGAATACAACAGGTAATGCCAACTTATACATAAGACATATGGGCCTCTAAGACCAAAATAACCACTCGAACACTGGACATAGGCCGACAAGGCCATACAATCTTTTACGTACATGACATATGTCTACAAGCCTCTAAGAATATGTAATTTTCATAAAGGTCGAGACAGAGTCCCGCCATACCAAACAATACAATCTAACTCATACTAACCAAACAAGCAACTCCAAAGCAAATGAAGCACACCATCATCTTCCGCTAAGTTGATAGCATACTTGGAGGGCTCTTGACCTATCTATCGGGACCTGCGGGCATGAAATGCAGCATCCCCAGGCAAAAGTGACATCAATACAAATAATGTACTAAGTATGTAAGGCACATAAATAAATACATAACAGACATAGAGGAAAAATAAAGTAAATGACTCCACATGTAGGTATGAATAACTTTGTAAATCATGAAATAATTATAGTATCATGCATATGCATATGAATGTCATGTCATGCATAAGTACATATTTCATAACATCATCAGCCTCTGAAGGCATCCCATCATATCATCTTGGCTACTAAAATCATCAACGTATACCGGTTGATCAGGTGGTGGTGCGTATATAATGCCATAACATTTTCCATATCCCATATACATATATATACATACATATATACACGTATATAATACTATCTGGTCATGGGTTAATGTACATGAATACAATGCATGAAAAGTACGTTAATAAAATCTTTCGAAATGTCATAAGACCATTTTGCCTTTAAGTAATATCATAAAGTAAACTCTTTTCAGTTTTCGTATTTTTCTGAGACCCATGAACAGATGATAAAATATTATGAAACATCGAAATTCAAGAACATAGATATCTCTAATACTTCTATGAATAGAGTCATTTATGGAATTTGTGCATTTGCTCGTTTCGTTTGTATCGTATAGATCATGCCAAAAGAAAGAAGGAATAGCCTTAACATACCTTTAATGTCAATTTCCTACTTGTATTTGTGAAAAATCTCCTCAATCTTGTATGCGAAAACTAGTCTTCTTACAAAAAATCTCCAGATTTCTATCATCCAAAGGAAATCTTGTGGGTATATAACATCTATGTTGTTCTTCATATTTTGGTTCAGTGCAAGGAGATATATCTATATCCACACGTTGCTGTTCAAATTCTCAAGGGACACGGTTTTAATCTATGTTGACAAGATGTAGAATATGTATTTTCTCCATTCTTTCTAAGACTTTTTTTTGTGATAGATATATCTATATATTTCAAGACATAATCGTATCCCAAAGTGAATGTAATAGTTTAGTTAGTGGATAGTGGGGTCCACCCTCATTTTGTTCATGTATCATTTCCATGTTAGGAACTTGATATGAATCATCATCCATTCCTTTAAGTAGGTCCCACGTGAACATAAGACTAATCTTTATTTGTAATTAGACACACTTCTTACATTACTTGAATATTAACAATATTTAATACATCTCCTACACAAATTATCGCCATCTCCGGTATAACACTAGTTTGAAAATACGGGGTATTATAGCTCGGACCGTATTTTACCCCAAAATGCCAAACTTTGACGAAAATTATTTTCTTTGACTTGCTTCCCCTTTCACCTTCACGAATTTACTCATCACTTGTAAAATAGCATAATCCTTATAATCTCCAAATAATCTTTTACTTGCACTGATGTCAATCACCTTACGACAAATTCAACGTATAATACTACAGGGTGCAACATCGTCATAACTTAATACTATGAAACGTAACATTATTGTATAGTAATACTATAGGGTGCAACATTGTCGTAACTTAATACTGCGTGCGTAACATTATCGTAATGTAATACTGTAGGGTATAACATCATCGTAATATAATACTACAGGATGCAACATCATCATAATATTGTAGGGTGTAACACTTTGGAAAAGAGATGACTCGACTAGATGAACTAACGGAGGAACCCTTCCACTCCAACCTCAGTAACTCTGGCATCACTAATGTAACAATCTTGGCATGGAAGTCAAGAATGTCGTGATATGGAGATAATTAATCCATGCCCAAGATGACCTCAAAGTTGATCATATCAAGTAATAGGAGATCCGCTCTAGTCTCGTAACCACAAAAGGTAACCACATAGGACTGGTAGATCTGATCCACAACCACAGAATCGCCCACAGGAGTGGATACATAAATAAGGATACCCAAGGACTCATGAGGAATATCCAGGAAGTGGGCAAACAGAGATGACACATATGAATATGTAGACCCTGGATCAAACAATATCGAAGCATCCCTACCACAGACAGAAATAGTACCTGTGATCACGGTATCTGAGGCCACTACATCTGGTATGGCTAGAAAAGCATAGAATATGGCTGGAGCGCCAGTTGGATGTCCTCCGTCGGGCTGAGCAATGGATGACTGACCTCCCCCTATCTGGCCTCCACCTCTAGGACGGTCCCTGCCAGCCTGTCCTCTACCTCTAGGCATCCGGACGGCTGGCGATGTAATCATAGGCTAATAACCTTGATGTACTGCCTTGCCCCAAAGTCTGAGACAAAATCTCTTCATATGACCTGGATCCCCACACTCATAACAACCCTGCAGTGCCATAAACTATTGTCCTGAAGCCTGCACCTACTGGCCGGAATACCCACTAGAAGAACCTTGAATGGATGGTGGGCGGTATGAATTCTCTGGCATAGCACTGAAGTGAGCACTGGAAGGACCCTAATGACCAGAATACCCGCCGGAGGAACCCTGAATAGCTGGTGGGCGATAAGAGCTTTCCAACATCGCACTGAAATAAGGTCTCATTGGAGCACCTTGAGGAGGTGGGGGTGGTGCTGAGTATGGGGGCCTGCTGGGCTGACCCCTCCCAAAGTGACCTCTTCCACTAACTGGGGCACCTCTAATCTCTCCAGAGAATCGGGTCCTCTTATCCTGCTGCAACTGCTCTCTACTCCTCTGGCGGTAACCCTCAATCTTCCGTGCAATCTATACCACTAGCTGATACTCAGTCCCCATCTCGACCTCTTAGGCCATACTAGCTTGAATGCCGGGGTGTAGCCACAAAATAAATCTCCGCACTCTCTCTACGTCTGTAGGAAGTGTCATGAGCTCATGGAGAGACAACTCAGAGAATCTCGCCTCATAGGCAGTCACAGACATCTGATCCTGCTCGAGCTGCTCGAACTAGCACCGCAACTCTTCCCTCTGAGAGGATGTGATATACCTGTCCAGGAAAAGCTGTATGAACTGACCCCAAGTAATGGGAGGAGAACCCGCTAGCCTGCCAAGAACATAAGACTACCACCATCTATGGGCCCTGCCCTCCAGCTGGAATGTAAAAATAGTTAAAATGGCTATACTAGTCCTAAATTAGATATTTAAGCTTAAGAACGTAAAAATTCCCGGGGAGGGTCAAAAATCACGTGCTTACAGGGTGAAGTCTAGTCCATCTATCTAACAACTTCTGTGGGTCGCCATCCGCAGCTAGTCTGGGTAGGGGCGCCACTGCAGCAACTGGATAAGGCCCATCTGCGGGTAATGCACCCAGAGTCTGATACACTGCAGCTGCATGACCAGGAGCCTGAGCAGTAGGGGTCTGTGCTCCCCCTCCTGCCTGTGATGTGGCTGGGTCTGTTGGAAATAAACCATCCTGAGTCATGGTGTCCATGATGCAACATACGGCCCATAACCTCGTGGAAACCTGGTGCTGTCATGAAGTTCGCCAGGGTAGGCTCAGCTCCGGTCACCTCGCCCTACTCCTCTATGATAAGATCCCCCGCAGGATCCGCCGGTAGTGCCACTAGGGCAGCTCTGGGACTCCCTCTTCCCCTACCTCAGGCCGGTGCCCTCCCCCGGCATCTCGCAATGCTGGGAGCAGCTCCTCTTGGGTCTAGAACATCTGCCATGCGCGTCCTCACCATTTGTGAGAGAATAGGAGAAGGGAATTTAGTATACCATCAACTGCACAATAGGAGATGAATAAAGAGTAGTTTTCCTAACACCCTAATGCCTCTCGAAGATAGATACAGACGTCTCTGTACCGATCCACAAGACTCTATTAGGTTTTCCCATGACTTGTGAGACCTACGTGAACCTAGTGCTCTAATACCATGTTGTCACGACCCAATTTCCAATATAGGTTGCGATGGCGCCCAATACCGATGTTAGGCAAGCCAAACTCAACCAACTAATGGATTCCATTTATGTCACCAAAATATTTCCGACATTTACTTAGATTAAATCTAAAACATTCAGTGAAAATAAATAGTTTAGACAAATTTAAAGCTGAAGTGACCAAATAATGTCATAATTAAGTGATTACATCCCAAAAGAATAGTCTACTAATGCATGTGCCAAGGCCTGGTGTCATGAGTATATGGGCATCTAGCAGAATATACAAAAGAATACATCTATTCTACTATCTGAAATAGAATAGACAGTCAAAAACAAAAGAGAGACTCCATCATGCTGCTGAACGACATAGGAAGGGAGAAACTTACCGTGGAATCTCGACCAACTATCAAGAATGCGCATCAGACGGGTATCCAGATGCACCTGCCTCAGAACCTATACAATTAAGTACAGAAGCGTAGTATGGGTACATAAACAATATGTACCCAGTAAGTATCTAGTCTAACATCAAAGAAGTAGTGACGAAGGGTCGACTTGACACTTACTATGGTCAATAATATGATAATATGAGGTTCAATATGTCAATTCACAATGTACATAGATAGAAACAAGTTCAAATAAGAAATAATACTGAAAACCTTCTCATCAATTAATAAATTTAAGCATTTCCTTCTTCTAAAACAAGTGGTATTTGAAACAATAAATCATATAGATTACAAGAGGTCCCGGTTCAATTATCACACAATTTCCGCCGAGGACGTTCGGCCCGATCCAACATAAAAGTAAATTGTGCACTATATATATATATATATATATATATATATATATATATATATATATATATATATATATATATATATATATATATATATATATATATATATATATATATATATATATATATATATATATATATATATATATATATATATATAAACGACCCACTCCCATGAGAGTAGTGGAAAATATCACCCCGCTCGCGGAATATACTTGCAACGCGGTTAAGTATAACTACGACTTAAATGCTTATTTAATTCTTTCAAAATAATTATTTACTTTAAATCCTAACCTTCTCAACAAGGTTTCAATCAATGTAATTCCACAATCCATAATCATACAACAATATCCACAAAGTATGGTGTAAGCCTAGAACTACCCGGACATAACAGGAATAGTAGCCACGTACGGACTCTCATCACCTCGTGTGTACATGGCCCCCCCACAATCAAATCACGAATTAATTAAGTTTACCTATGGGGAGATTTACCTATTACAAGGTTAGAAAAGAGATTTACCTCGCTTCACGGTCTACTTTCCGGTCCAAGCTTAAGACCAACCCTCAATTTGGTGTCAGACACTCCAAAACCATCCAAATAGCATAGAAACTAATCAATATAGGCTTAAAAGTTCATATCCCAACCATTAGAGTGATTCCCCAATCCAAATTACAAATCTAAAATTCATCCCCGAAACCACATGCCCAGATTTCGGAAATTTTTGAGGAAAGTTATTACCCATTACCTAAGGATCAAGAATATATAATTTTTATTCATTCCATAACGAATTTTGTGGTAAAATCTTGTTTTTATCAAAACCCTAGGTTTTTACTCAAATCCCGTGATTTTTACTAATTTATGTGTGTTAATCTACCCCAAACCCAAGTATTGAACTCACATTAAGTAGAAATAACTTACCTAACAATTCTAGGTTGAGATCCCCTCTTTGAAAGCTCCCAAATCGCCCAAGTATAGAAGTGAAATGAAATAAATGGCCTAAGTCCCGTTTTTAAAAGCTGTGTCCAGGCCTCTGATGTCGCATTTGCGACATCAGGTTCGCAAATGCGAAGTCGCATTTGCAAAAAAGCAATCGCAAATGCGAACTGGGCCTCCCCTGCCTTGATCGCAAATGCGGACCCTTCGCAAATGCGAACAAGACGTTGCAAATACGACCACTTCCCCCAGCCAGGCTTCATCGCAAATGCGATGCTTTTCTCGCAAATGCGAGGTTCGCACATGCGAACATTTCCTCGCATTTGCGAGACCTGCAACCTTGCCCAGAAACACCAGAAAACTGGGGTGTTTTTCACCCCCAACCCAAGTCCGAAACTCACCCGAGCCCTCGAGGCTCCACTCCGAATACTCACACAAGTCCAACACCATCGTACAAACTTGCTCGAGCAATTAAATTTCCGAAATAATATCTATTACTATGGATTTAACACTAAAATGCATGAAATCCTTAAGAACATTTAGAATTTCTATTTTTACAACAGGACATCCGAATCATGTCAAATCAGTCCCGTTTCTTACCAAATTTCACAAACAAGACTTAAATGTTATATTGGACCTGTACCAGTCTCTGGAACCAACATACGTGCCCGATACCAACATGATCAAACATTATTTAATTTCTTTAAATCCTTAGATGTTCAGTTTAACAATTTTTAACAAAAATTCATTACTTGGGCTAGGGACCTCAGAATTTAATTCCGGGCATACGCCCAGGTCCCATATTTTACTACGAACCCTCCATGTCACGACCCTAAACCCGGAACCGATCGTGAAGACAATGCCAGCCGACCCTTACCCATTTCAGTTTTAAGCAATTAAACATCGAGAATTAAGTCTAAAGCGTGATAAATAATCCAACAGTAAGTAGTGAACATTACAGTTTACGAAAATAAAACCCAACACAGCCCGATACCGGGGTGTCACTAGTCATGAGCATTTATCGATACACTACAAGTCTGAAATGTCTACCAAGCTATTACAGAATAACTGAGAAAGATGAATAAATGAGATAAAAGGGGAGAAACATGGGACTGCAGACACCAAGCAACTAACTTGCAGGATCAGCAACACCTGAATCTGCACACAGAGTGTAGGGAGTAAAGTGAGTACTCCAACTCAGTGAGTAATAATCATAAATAAAGAATGAAAGCAAGAAATCACGTAAGGCACATTACAGGCTATACGGAAGCAGTAAAAGCCAATAAAAATAGTGAAGCAGTGATAATGTGTAAAGTCATTTTAATTCAGTTCAAACTTCATGAAATGCCTTTTTAACAATTAAGAAGGTAAATGACAGACAAATAAGACAGATAGGCACATAAAGGATTGCCCCTCGGGCACAATGTCAGCAATACCAGCCCCTTGGGCTATATCTCACATCACAATGGGTACCCGCACTCACTGGGGGAGTGCAGACTCCTAGAGGGGCCCCTTACGACCCAAGCGCAATATCAAGCCATCTCGTGGCATCACCACTAGGCCCTCGGCCTCATATCAACAAGCCATCTCGTGGCGTATAAATCTCAGGCCCTCGACCTCATAATCATAATCAATGTTTCCTCATAACATAGGCCCTCGGCCTTACTCAGTCAGAATCTCACAGCCACTTGGGCAACAGTAAAACATAGTGCTCAACCCAAAATATCATTTCATTATTAAAGCAGAGTAAACATGACTGAGTTATGAAAAATAATAGAATATAACATGACTGAGTTCAAGTATAAAGTCAAAACAATGAGGAAATATTAATAAAAATCCCCTAAGGGTTCAAATAGTTGGCATGAAGCCTAATTATATGGCATTCAGCCCAAAACATGAGGATAGCAAATAGTTTTCAGTTAAATATATAGTAAAACAGTCACTCAGGATGGACTAAGTCACAATCCCCAACAGTGCACGACCCCACACTCGTCATCTAGCGTGTGCGTCACCTCATACAGCATAACGATGTGCAAATCCGGGGTTTCATACCCTCAGAACATCATTTACAATCATTACTCACCTCAATCCAGTCAAATCTTTAGCCCGCAATACCTTTGCCCCTCGAATCGGCCTCCACTCGCATCGGATCTATCTAATGTCAGAATCACGGCATCAAAATATGCTATGGGAACGAAGCCCAAGTGAAAATAATTAATTTACAACTTAAATCCCAAAATTACCAAAACCCGACCCCCGGGCCCACATCTCAAAATTTGATAAGTTTCACATAAATAGATTCCTCATCTCCCCACAAGTTCATACATATCAAAAGTACCAAAATCCGACCACAAATGGTCCCTCAAATCCTCAAGTTTAGGTCTCCAATACCAAGCCCTAGTTTCCCCAATTTTAACCCTTAAATTCCATTAACTATAGCTCTAATCCGTGAAATAATACCATAGGAACGAGTTTTAGGTCCAAAATCCTTACCTCAATAAAGTTCCCTTGAAATCCTTCTTCAAAATCGTCCAAAAGGCCCCCAAGCCAACTTAGAAATGGTGGAATAGCTCAAAAATCGCGAAGGAAACAATTTATACTTTCTGGCCCAGGGATTTCGCATCTGCGGCCCAATTCCCGCTTCTGCGGTCAAGACCACCGCATCTGCGGTCCTCACTTAATTCCCACTTTTCGCATCTGCGATGCACAAGCTGCACCTGCGCCATCGCAGGTGCGGTTCACCAGCAGCTTCTGCGGTCACAGCCTTTCCAGCCTATCTCCGCTTCTACGACCAATCGTCTGCATATGCGGCGTCACACCTGTGGTCCCCAATCCGCAGGTGCGGAAATATTAGAAGCAGCAAAAATCTGCAGCTCTACCAAAAACACAAACATACCCCATAACCTTATTCAAACTTGTACCAGTCCTTAAAACACCTCAAGCAACATTAAAACATCAGTATCACATGAAATTCAAGACTAATATTCCAAAAATCTTCTGAATTCCGCTTTTGATCAAAGACCCAACCAAACTATGTCCGAATGACCTGAAATTTTGCACATACATCCCAAATGACCCAATGGAACTACTACAACCATTGAAACTCACATCCGAGCCCTCTAACACATAAGTCAACATCCTGTTAACTTTTCCAACTTAAGCTTCCTCATAAGAGACTAAGTGTCTCAAACCTTACAAAATCCTTTCCGAATCCGAGCCAACCAATCCGATCATATATAGAATCGATAGACAAAGCAATAAGAAGGAAAAATGGGGGAAACAGAGCGATAACTCATGAGACGACTGGCCGGGTCGTCACATCCTCCCCCTCTTAAACAAACGTTCATCCTCGAATGAGTCAAGAAACATACCTGAAGCCTCGAACAGGTGAGGATATCTGCTCCGTATCTCCCGCTCGGTCTCCCAGGTAGCCTCCTCCACGGGCCGACGTCTCCACTGCACTTTTACTAAAGCTATATCTTTTGACCTCAACTTTCGAACCTGACGCTCCAAAATAGGTGCTGGCTCCACATCATAAGTCAAATCACCATCCAACTGAACCGTGCTGAAATCCAGAACATGAGACGAATCCCCAATATACTTCCGGAGCATAAAAACATGAAATACAAGATGTATACTCGACAAGATGGGTGGCAAAGCCAGATCATAAGCCACCTCCCCAATCCTCCAAAGCACCTCAAAAGGCCCAATGAACCAAGGACTCAATTTACCCTTCTTCCCAAATCTCATGACACCCTTCATGGGCGAAACCTTCAACAGAACCTTCTCGCCAACCATGTAGGACACATCCTGAACCTTCCTGTCAGCATAACTCTTTTGTCTCGACTGCGCTATATGGAGCCTCTCCTGAATTACCTTCACCTTTTCTAAAGCATCCTGCACCAAGTCTGTCCCTAATAGCCCAGCCTCACTCGGCTCGAACCAACCAAGTGGAGATCTACAACGCCTCCCATACAAAGCTTTATATGGAGCCATCTGAATACTTGGCTGGTAGCTGTTGTTATAAGCAAACTCTGCAAGCGGTAGAAACTGATCCCATGACCCTCCAAAATTAATGACACAAGCACGCAACATGTCCTCCAATATCTGAATAGTGCGCTTGGACTGCCCGTCCGTCCGAGGGTGAAAAGCTGTGCTCAACTCAACCTGAGTACCCAACTCTCGCTGCACAGACCTCCAAAACTGCGAAGTAAATTGAGTGCCCCTATCTGAAATGATGGAAACTGGGACACCATGAAATCGAACAATCTCCTGGATATAGATCTCTACTAGTCGCTCTGAAGAATAAGTAGTACACACAGGAATAAAGTGCGCGGACTTGGTCAGCCGATCCACAATCACCCAAATAGCATCGAACTTCTTCAAAGTCCGTGGAAGTCCAACTACAAAGTCTATAGTGATCCTCTCCCACTTCCACTCTGGAATATCCATCCGCTGAAGCAAGCCACCCAATCTCTGATGCTCATATTTCACCTGCTGACAATTGAGACACGAGCCACAAATCCCACAATGTCTTTCTTCATTCTCCTCCACCAATAGTACTGCCTCAAATCTTGATACATCTTCGTGGCACCCGGATGAATGGAATACCGCGAGCTATGGGCTTCCTCCGGAATCAACTCTCGAACCCATCCACATTGGGCACACAAATCCGGACCTGCATCCTCAACACCCCATCATCACCAATGGTCACATCTCTGGCATCATCATGCTGAACTCTGTCCTTAAGGACAAGCAAATACGGATCATCATATTGGCGCTCTCTGATGCAATCATATAAGGAAGACCGAGAAACCACACAAGCCAATACCCGACTGGGCTCCAAAATATCTAACCTCACGAACCGATTGGCCAAGACCTAAACATCAACTACAAGAGGTCTCTCCCCAATTGGAATATATACCAAACTCCCCATACTCACCGCCTTTCGGCTCAAAGCATCCGCCACCACATTGGCCTTCCCCGGATGGTACAATATAGTGATATCATAATCCTTTAGCAACTCCAACCACCTCCGCTGCCTTAAATTAAGATCCTTCTACTTGAACAAGTGCTGGAGGCTACGATGATCAGTAAACACCTCACAAGACACACCATACAAGTAATGCCTCCAAATCTTCAACGCGTGAACTATGGTAGCCAACTCCAAATCATGAACGAGGTAGTTCTTCTCATGGGGCTTCGACTGATGAGAAGCATAAGCAATAACTCTACCCTCCTACATCAATACACAACCAATACAAACTCTCGAAGCATCACAATACACGGTATATGAACCTGAAGCTGATGGAAAAACTAACAATGGAGCTGTGGTTAAGGCTATCTTGAGCTTCTGAAAGCTCTCCTCACATTCATCTGACCATACAAATGAAGCACTCTTCTGAGTCAACTTGGTCAAGGGCAATGCGATAGACCAGAATCCCTGAACAAACCGGCGATAATAGCATGCCAAACCAAGAAAGCTGCGAATCTTTGTGGCTGAGGAAGGTTTGGGCCAACTCTGAACCGCCTCTATCTTCTTTGGATCAACCTGAATACCCTCATTAGACACCACATGCCCCAAGAAAGCCACTGAACTGAGCCAAAACTCACACTTGGAGAATTTTGCATAAAGCTTCTCCTCCCTCATTCTCTACAACACAACTCTCAAATGCTCCGCGTGCTCCTCCTGACTACGCAAATACACCAGAATATCATCAGTGAAGACTATGACAAACGAGTTGAGATAAGGTTGGAATACGCTATTCATCAAATCCATGAACGCTGCTGGGGCATTGGTTAGCCCAAAAGACATCATTAAGAACTCATAATGACCATATCGGGTCCTGAAAGCTGTCTTAAGAATATCCAAGTCCATGATCTTCAACTAGTGATAAACTGAACAGAGATCAATCTTGGAGAACACTCTTGCTCCCTGAAACTGGTCGAATTAATCATCAATGCGAGGCAAAGGATACTTGTTCTTAACTATTACTTTGTTCAATTGCCTATAATCAATGCACATCCTCATAGTGTCATCCTTCTTCTTCACAAATAGAACCGGTGCACCCTAAGGTGACACACTAGGTGAATAAACCCCTTATCAAGGAGTTCCTGAAGCTGCTCCTTTAACTCCGCTGGTACCATATGATACAATGGAATAGAAATAGGCTGGGTGCCAGACACCAGGTCAATACCAAAGTCAATATCCCTGTCCGGTGGCATACCCAACAAGTCTGCAAGAAACACATCGGGAAAATCCCTCACAACTAGAACAGAATCAATGTTGGGAGTCTCTGCACTGACATCACTCACAAAGGCTAGAACTAGATACGAAAGATAACCCTTCCCAACCATACGCTGGGCTTTCAAGAATGAGATCACTCTACTGGGAACATAATCAGTCAAACCTCGCCACTCAATCCATGGCACACCCGGTATAACCAATGTGACTGTCTTAGCATGACAGTCTAGAATAACACGACACAGATATAGCCAATACATGCCCAGAATAACATCGAAGTCCACCATACACAATAATAAAAGATCCATTCGGGTCTCTAGACCCCCAATAGTCACCACACACGACCGGTACACACGGTCTACAACAACAGTATCGCCCACTGGGGTAGATACATGAACAGTTGAAACAAGAGATTCACAGGGTATACCCAAATAACGTGAAAAGTATGATGACACATAAGAAAAGGTGAAACTAAGATCAAATAATACAGAGGCATCTCTGTGGTAGATGAAATAATACCTGTAATAACAACATCGGAAGCAATAGCATCGGGTCTAGCTGGAAGTGCATAGAAACGGGCCTGACTGCCACCTGAGCGACCTCCCCCTCTAGGGCGACCCCTAGCTGACTGACCTCCACCCCTAGATGACTGGGTGGGTGATGATGAAGTAATTGGCGCTGAAGCCGATGACTGACCCCTCTGCTGAGATTGACCCGCGAGACGACGAGGACACTGCCTCCATATATGATCTATCTCTCCACACTCATAGCAGCTCCCAGGTGCTGGAGATGGGGACGGAAGGGAACCCCTAGCACCGAAATGACTAGCAGATGCACTCGGCATAGAAGATCCCTAAACTGATGGAGCAAGGGACGAACTCTGAGATGGAAGGGCACTAAGTGATGACTGGCCCTGATGAGAACTGTGAGAACCATGACCCGATGACGCCCCATGATAACCTGGGCGAGCTAGCTGAGCATGCCTGAATGGACGACCTCTGCTGTACTGAAATTGACCTCTCTAATGAGCACTACTATAACTACCAGATCCTCGAGGCCTCTTGGCCTCCCTCTCCTCTCGCTCCTGGCGACGAACAGATTCAATCTCACGAGCGATGTATACAACCTCCTCAAAAGTTGCACCAGTCACCCTCTCCCTAGTCATAAGAATACGAAGCTGATAAGTGAGGCCATCAACAAACCTCCTAATCCTCTCTCTATCTGTCGGAACCAACCAAATAACATGATGAGCTAACTCTGAGAACCTCATCTCATAATGCGTCACAGTTATCTCTCCCTGATGCAACCACTCAAACTGCCTGCGCAGCTCCTCTCTTCTAGACTGCGACACATACTTCTCTAGAAAGAGAACGAAAAAGTGCTACCAGGTAAGGGGTGCTGCACCAATAGACCTACGCCTCTCAAAAGTCTCCCACCAAGTGAAGGCAGCTCTAGAAAACTAATAAGTAGTGAAAGCGACCCTGTCGGTCTCCAGAATACCCGTTGTACGAAGCATCTTCTAGCACTTATCCAAGAAACCCTAGGTATCCTCGCCCTCTGCACTGCTGAAAGTCGGAGACTGAAGTCTACCAAACCTCTCCAACCTATGTTGCTCGTCCTCTGGCATGGTAGGAACTACATAGTCCTGAGCAGCTGCAACCGGCTGGGCTGGATGCGCCTCCGGTGTCTGAAATCCTTGCACGACCTGCTCAGGTGTGCGAGCGGTGGGAGTCTCATTACCTCCCCCGACCTAAGAAGTAGCTGCGGCTGTAGTAATTGAGACCGCCTGAGCTAGGCCAGTGCAAACTGATAGAATCTGAGCGAAGGCCTCCTGAAGACCCAGAATCACATTGGGCATAGCTGGTGCTGCTGTAGCGTCTACAACTAGGACCTGATCCTGAATTGGGGCGGCTTGTGGATCTGCAGGTGCTGCCCTAGCTACTGTGCGGGCCACACCTCTGCCCCTACCACGACCATGATCGCATCCTCGGCCTCTAGTGGTCACAGCTGGTGGTACTGGTGGTCGTCCATCCTGACCGGTAGCGCGTGTCCTCACTATCTATGAGAGAATAGAATAACAGAAGTTTAGTACTCTGATCAACAAATTTGCACAACATGAATTTCAAGAAAATGAAGTTTTTCCTAAAGGTTCTGCAGCCCCTCGAGGATAAATACAGACGTCTCCGTACCGATCCGTGAGACTCTACTAAACCTACTCATGACTCGTGAGACCTATGTAACCTAGGCTCTAATACCAACTTGTCACGACCCTAAACTCGGACCCGATCGTGATGGCTCCTCTCGTGAAGACAAGGCTACCCGACACTTACCCATTTCAGTTTTAAGCAATTAAACAATGAGAATTAAGTCTAAAGCGTGATAAATAATTCAACAGTAAGCAGTGAACATTACAGTTTGCGGAAATAAAACCCAACACAGCCTGATACCGGGGTGTCACTAGTCATGATCATCTATCGATACTCTACAATTCTGAAATGTCTACCAAGCTATTACAGAATAACTGAGAAAGAGGAAGAAATGAGATAAAGGCGGAGAAGCACGGGACTGCAGACGCCAAGTAGCTATCTCGTGAACTCTGAAATCTGCTAAGAGCTCTCAACCCTCGCTGGCAGGATAAGCAACGCCTGAATCTGCACACGGGGTGCAGAGAGTAAAGTGAGTACTCTAACTCAGTGAGTAATAATCATAAATAAAGACTGAAAGCAAGAAATCACGTAAGGTACATTATTATTGGCTATACGGAAGCAGTAAAAGCCAGTAAAAATAGTGAAGCAGTGATAAGGTGTAAAGTCATTTTAATTCAGCTCAAACTTCATGAAATGCCTTTTTAACAATTAAGTAGGTAAATAACAGACAAATAAGACAGATAAGCACATAAAGGATTACCCCTCGGGCACAATGTCAACAATACCAGCCCCTCGGGCTATATCTCATATCACAATAGGTACCGCGCTTGCTGGGGGTGTGCAGACTCCTGGAGGGACCCCTTACGGCCCAAGCGCAATATCAAGCCATCTCGTGGCATCATCACTAGGCCCTCAGCCTCATATCAACAAGCCATCTCATGGCGTATAAATCTTAGGTCCTCGGCCTCATAATCATAATCAGTGTTTCCTTACAACATAGGCCCTCGACCTTACTTAGTCAGAATCTCACAGCCACTCGGGCAACAGTAAAACATAGTGCTCAGCTCAAAATATCATTTAAAATATATTTAAGTGTTAAAGCAGAGTAAACATGGCTGAGTTATGAAAAACAGTAGAATATAACATGATTGAGTTCAAGTATAAAGTCAAAACAATGAGGAAATATCAATAAAAATTTCCTAAGGGTTCAAATAGTTGGCACGAAGCCCAAATATGACATTCAGCTCAAAACATAAGGATAACATATAGTTTTCAGTCAAATACGCGGTAAAACAGTCATTCGGGACGGACTAAGTCACAATCCCTAACAATGCACGACCCTACGCTCATCATCTAGCATGTGCATCACCTCAATATAGCACAACCACTACTAAAAAAATGTGAAATAGCTATGAATGTTGTCGCTAATCTGTCGCTAAATCGCCTGTAGTTAGCAGAATTTCTTGATAATCTGTCGCTAAATGAAATTAGTGATGGATTTCTCTATTTAGCTACAGAATTTATCCGTCACTAAAACTAGATTTCTCAGTAGTGAACGATGTGCAAATCCGGGGTTTCATACCCTCAGAACATCATTTACAATCATTACTCATCTCAATCCGGTCAAATCTCTAGCCCGCGACGCCTTTTCCCCTCGAATCGCCTCCACTCGCGTCAGATATATGCAAAATCAAATATGCTAAGGGAACGAAGCCCAAGCGAAAATAATCAATTTACAACTTAAATCCCGAAATTACCAAAACCTGACCCCCGGGCCCATATTTCAAAATTCGATAAAATTTACATCAATAGATTCCTCATCTCCCCACGAGTTCATACATATCAAAAGTACCAAAATCCGACCACAAATGATCCCTCAAATCCTCAAGTCTACATCTCCAATACCAAGCCCTAGTTTCCCCAATTTTAACTCTTAAATTCCATTAACTATAGCTCTAATCCGTGAAATAATACCATAGGAACGAATTTTAGGTTCAAAATCCTTACCTCAATGAAGTTCCCTTGAAATCCTTCTTCAAAATTGTCCAAAAAGCTCCCAAGCCGACTTAGAAATGGTGGAATAGCTCAAAAATCGCGAAGGAAACAATTTATACTTTCTGGCCTAGGAATTTCGCATCCGTGGCCCAATTCTCGCTTTTGCGATCAAGACCACCGCATCTGCGGTCCTCACTTAAGTCCCACTTTCCGCATCTACGATGCACAAGCCGCACCTGCGCCATCGCAGGTGCGGTTCACCAACCGCTTCTACGGTCACAGCCTTTCAAGCCTATCTCTGCTTCTATGACCAATTGTCCGCATATGCAGCGTCGTATCAGAGGTCCCCAATCTGCAGGTGCGGAAATAATAGAAGCAGCAAAAATCTGCAGCTCTACCAAACTCCCGAACTCTCCATCAACCATCCAAAATCACCCCGAGGCCCCCGGGACCTCAACCAAAAACACAAACATAACCCATACCTTATTCAAACTTGTACCAATCTTCAAAACACCTCAAGCAACATTAAAATACCAAGATTACATGAAATTCAAGTGTAAGATTCCAAAAATCTTCCAAATTCCGTTTTTGATCAAAGACCCAACCAAACCACGTCCGAATGACCTAAAATTTTGCACATACATCCCAAATGACCCAACGGAACTACTGCAACTCTCGAAATTCCATTCCGGCTCCTATATCAAAATCTCACCTATCAACCGGAAATCGCCAAAATACCAACTTCGCCAATTCAAGCCTAAATCTACTTCGGACCTCCAAAACCCATTCCGATCACGCTCCTAAGTTCCAAATCACCTCCCGAAGCTATCCCAACCATCGAAACTCACATATGAGCCCTCTAATACATAAGTCAACATCTGATTGATTTTTCCAACTTAAGCTTCCTCAAAAGAGACTAAATCTCAAACCTTACCAAATCCTTTCCAACCCTAACCAACCAACCCGATCACATATAGAATCGATAGACAAAGCAATAAGAAGTAGAAATTGGGGAAACAAAACGGTAACTCATGAGACGACTAGCCGGGTCGTCACACTCCGAGATCGTCAAAATGCAAGTTCGGGTTCGTTTACTAAAAATATTGACCATCAAACTTGATCTTTTAAGCCAACCTTAAGGAACCAAGTGTTCCGATTTTAATCCAAGCTCTTCCAAATCCCGAACCAACCATCCTTGCAAGTCGTAAATCAGTTAAAGCAAGTACGAAAAGTCTTATTTAGGGGAACGGGGTTCTAGAAAGTAAAACGACCAGCCGAGTTGTTACAATACCTAATGGTATACTGTTAGGTAACTGTGTTCTTCTTCGATTATTATAATATACCATTGCAGTATATAGTAAACTATAATAGTATACAGTTGCAGTATAGCGATATACTCCTACAGCATATTGTATACCGTAGCGGTATACTATTAGGTAGCTGTGTTCTTCTTCGATTTTCAGCTGAAATTTCGATTTCAATCACCTCAAATCAGCTCCAAATGCTATCAAATTTTTGTATGAACTTCCAGAAGGTAATATAAGCAATATTTAACAACACCCACTTTGAATCAAACAAGAAATCTTCAAAAATAAAATTGAGTTTCAAGCCCAATAATGGTGGATATTCAAATACACATAAAAATTTGGATCTGGGAAGCTTACTCGAAGATACTATAAGAAATTTTTTATAGCACCCACATCGAATCAAACAATAAATCTTCAAAATTAAATTTCAAAGTTTGGAGCTTCAAGCTCAACAATGGTGGGTCTTCATACACACATAAAAATCATAAGAAGAGGAGGTAGAACAATAGCTTGGGTTGACCCTCTTAATGAAGATTGATTTGGCAAGAGGAGAAGTAGATCTATTTAAGTCCACTACCAAGTAAGCTTGCAAAAATGAAGTCAGATGTTTTAACATTCTGTACTTCAAATGCGAAGGCAAATAGCTGTGGGCCGGGTAAATAGTCTTGGTTGCATAGATAAGAAAAGTAAATAGTTTAAGTTTGAATATTAAGGATAAATAGTTTGGACTTAATTGGTATAAAGTGAAATTTTTTATATTTTATTTTGTGTATTTTGTGAGGTCCCTTTGGCCCAGTTAATTTGGAAAACGCTTCGGTTTTTCCAAAACATATTTTAATTGGTAATCAATTTTATTGTTTCTTCTAATATTTAATTCTCGGTGCTCTCACCTTGAAGATCAGGCATCTTGGCCAAACATTCTTAAATCTTTGTGTCGTTTTTATCTTTTTGTTTCCTGTGTAATCTTATGTTAGTTTAATTGTTCATTTTCCAAAAAAGAAATAACCATTTAAAAGGGGCAAAATACCTTAAAACCCCCCTAAACTTGGTATGTATAGTTAAATTTTTGAACTATTCATGGTCTTAATTATTTCCTTATATTTGGTTATTTAATAGCTGTTACCCCTTTGGATGATCTCATCCTAGGAAAGTGAGTAGATTTTCCCGTCCATGTGACATTTTTTGAAAAATAAAATATATTTTATACCTTTTTAAGTGTGTTGCTTTTTTAGATAATCTTTTTCGAATAATATTTATAATAAAACTTGGCTAGAACTACATTATTAGGCTAATTTAATAGAGTTTTAGTTATTGTTTTTTGAATTTTACCTGAACATAATAATTTATATAGTTAAAATAAATAGTCAAGGCATTAAAAAGATATAAAAAATACATAATTTAATTTTTATTATTTTGGCTATAATTTTTTATATAGCTCTAAATTATTGAGCTCTAAAAATTTATATTTTTTATGTATGTTATCTGAAAAAGTAAAAATACACAGTTGAAATAAATAATCATTGCTTCAAACGAAGAAATAAAAAGAGTGAATAATTTGTGAGCACGCGATTTTTGTCCTATAAGAATTACTCCCATAAAATACAAGAAAAATATTTTTTTTCACTTTTTACAATTTTATAGGATTTTGTGGGAATTTGTGCTAATTGTTTGCATTTATGTGCATGTTTATTTTTGTTAAAATTATGAAAATGCAAAAATACCATGCATTGCATTTATGTTTTATTTTTTACATTTTTGAGGTTAATTAGTGAATTAGTTGCTTTATTAAAATTGAAAATCACAAAAATTGGCTTACTTTTTACGTTTTTAGCTTTTAATTTTAGAATAGTAGTTTTTCTCTTTCGACTTAAGATTAAGTGATTTTCATATTTTTTATAACAAATAATTAGTTTAATTTTACAAATTAGATCAAGTTAGGATTTAATTTAGGATTCTTAATTAATGGAAAATAAAGAAAAGAAATAAGGAAAAGAAATTGAGGAAAGAAAAGGGGCCTATTCTTAAAAACCCGAAATTGGGCCAAGTTAAAATTTTGAAGTCCAATTCTTTCACACCAAATCATCTTAGCCCAATACCTCTCCTTCTACTTAAACCCATACGCGACCCGCCCCAATCAAATTCGCCCAGCCCAAATTAAATCTGACCAGTTACCCACCCATAATATTACCACTTATAATATCTTTGAAACCTAACCCTAAATTCCAAAGACCCAAAAATGGCGCAACTACTGTTCTTCTTTTCCAACCAGCCGATTCAACCCTAACTCGCCTGAAAACTCAGGCAAGTTTACTGACACGGGCTCCATCTTCACCACATCACCAAGATTCTAACTGTTTCTGACAAAATTCCTCTCCCTCACATGCCATCTCTTTGATTTATTTCAGATTTTTAACCTTTCGGATGAAAATATGAAAAAATGGGGAGCGTTGGATTGGATTCGATTTGATCCACTCCCTCCATTTGTCCATTTTTTCATAAAAAAGGGGGTAAAATTTCAGATTCGGGGAAGGTATTATTTTTAGAGATTTCTTGGAGAAGAGGGCAGAAGGTTCGAGAAGCCTGAGGTCCTATATATAGGAGATGATATTTTCAGAGGAATGAGGATGGAGAGAGAGAAATTTCGGAGAAAATTGAAGATGAGAATTAGGTTCTGAAATATTTTTCTTCTTCATTTTTGTTTGAGAGCAAAAAAAAAAAACATAAAAAATATACTGTCGAGGGTCCTATTCTATAGATCCTATATTTACATTTCAATTTCTGGGTTTTTCGGTAAAAATGGAATTTGTTTGAAAATCTGTTGAGGCTGCTGTTTGTTAGAAGTACCGATCACTGTCCATTTCTTATTACAATTCGTGTATTCAGAGCTTGGAGCCCAGATTTAGTAATTGTTTGTTGTTCTCTGTTCTTATAACAAAGATTTTGCCGCAAAAGTCCACTTTCATACTATCCTATCTCTCTTAGTTTTCTTCTGTGAATGAAGCTTTAAAATATGTCAATGTAGATTAATTTAGTAATAATTACATTTTTATGTAATCAATCTGTTTTTAGAATGCATCAATTGGGTTGTTTCATCATGATTCTGTTTGTGGTTGAGTTGGAAAGAATCTGTCATTTCATTTGTTTTATCAGCTACAAGCTGAGATTTTTAGATTTTTGCTTAATCCTAAGTTTTCTTCGTAGATTTTTCTTGATATTTATTACGTTATCTTTGGTTAGTTTTAATCTATTGTAGGGTTTCTTGTTTTCTTTAAAAGGAAATGAATTGTATATTCTCATGTGTATTTATTTTTTAAAAGAAAAAGGGATTCAAGGGTACGCACTACTCCCTTAGTCCATATTGTATTAGAGAACATCTAACATGGTTGAGGCGCTATAGTGCTATTGTAGTGGTTCGTTTTGCTTTTCATTTTTCTTTTTGAGATCAAACTAATCAATCATCCCTTAAAAACTGATGAGTTTCTGGATTTTGTTTTAAAATGATGAACTTATCTATTGGAAAAACTTTTTACTGCATAAAAAGCAGTGTATCTCGTCTTTGGTGACTATTCATTTTCGAAAATGGTTATCACTCACTTTTTGTGTGCACCCTTCTGTTTCTAGTATGTTTAGATTGAAAGTTTCTGTTATAGTTTAGGTTCATTTTAATAAAAGTTGTCCGCATCTTCTTCGTTGATCACAAAAATTGCAAGGTTCTAATTGAGTCATTAAGGGATTAGTGATAATGGGTCATGTGTTATTTGTAGCAATAATTTCAAAGATTTTAAAAATGACAAACACTCGTAAAAAAGCCTTTAGGCGTGCGTTTAAAATACAATTGTGATTGTGTACACGTTCGCGTGACATGATTACAATTCTAAAAATCAATTTGGAGTATGCGTTCATGCAACTTCGAACAAACTTTCTTAATAATAAAATGGTTGCTAATAGGCCACTAATTTTAGTTCATATAGCCCGAGGTATGCCATCCACCATTTAATCATACATGACACTCGTATTAATTTCATAACCTAGATATAAAAATGACAAATGTTCGTAGTTTGCTTTAGGCACGTTTAATACACTATCGTGGTTGTGGACACGTTCGCGTGATATGATTACGATTTCTAAAAACAAAACCGTAGTATGCGTTCGCACAATTTTGGCCAAACTTTACTTAATAATAATAAAGCGTTATTAATTGTGGACACGTTCGCGTGACATGATTTTTGACGCGCCAAATAAACGGGTGCACGTACGCGTGACCCAAGTTTCAAGATAATTTCTTAATTAAAAGAGGCAAATGCACATAGGTTCTAAAATCAGTAATCAAAAAATTTAATTAAGCCAAGTATGATCAAAGCGACCTTGCTAGAACCACGGAACTCGGGAACGCCTAACACCTTCTTCCGGATTAACAAAATTCCTTACCCGGATTTCTATGTTCGCAGACCATAAATAAGAGTCAACTTCCTCGATTCGGGATTTAAATTGGTGACTTGAGACACCATAAATTATCCCAAGTGGCAACTCTGAATTTAAAATAAATAATCTCGTTTCGATTGTCACTTAAATTGGAAAAAACTCCCTTCATTCCCCTTTCGAGGGTAGTAAAAAGGAGGTGTGATACAATTGCATGTTCATTATTTTGGCTATACTTTTTTATTTGGAAAAAAATAATGGAGTTGTAGCCATTTTTTTACTGATTTGACTCGAAAATAAAAATACACAATTAAAATAAATATACATTATATCTAATGTAAACAAATAACAAAAAATACACAACTAATACTCCATTATGTTTGCCAAAAGTTTTCTATGTTGCTAAAATGATAGAGTTCCAACCAAACTTTTATAAATTTGGCCCAAAAAAAAAAAAATATGCAGTTGGAACAAATAGACATTATATCTATAGAAGAAATTAAAAAGAATAAAAGTAAGAGTAAATTCCACATTATATGTAAAGATGAAGCAAGAAAAATACATAGTTATAACAACTAAATCATTATATATGACTATATAACAATTAAAAGTTAAACAATAACCTTCTTGGAAGCTGATTTTTCAACTTTTCCTTACTCCCACGTGCTTAAAAGAGAGTGCATCTATACTCTTTGCCACATCAGCGTTCGGGGGAGGGGTGGGGGGAGGGGGGAGGAGGGGATACTGGATCTCAATAAGCCAAGTTCAGCGAAGTAATTAAGACCACAAATAGTTTAGGAATGTAACTAATAATCTGTGTCAAGTTTAGAACTTCTAGTTCAGGGTTCAGAATTCGAGCTTGTTGATATGATTTTTATTTATCTTTAATTATTGTTAATGTTACTGTATTTTGTGAACCTTTGTGCTAATTTCTGTCTATTTACCGTTTTGATATTATTTGAATTGTATATAACTGTCTTCTTACGCCACCCCTCTGAGTCTTCTGAAAATGGTGCACACATTCGCGTGGCCCATTTTTTCTGTAGAAGTTATACCAAATAAGAACGGGGTTGGGCCAGCACCAAGGCCGGTTAGACTTCAGTGCTCCCAGTACGTTGCCCCCTCTTCGGCTCCCTAAGTCTAGAACAAAACCCCCACGATTTAAACATAGAAAAACACAGCCTCATACCGGATCCCTAGTAGGAACGTTTGTTTGCATCATGTACATTTGACTTAGGGGACTTAATATAGGGGTTGGGTCCGTCTAGGACAGGTATACCCAAAATAATAGACCATCCAGATGCATCCTATGTGCTATGTGAATATTTATTTGATTCGGCTTGCATGCTGATCGGTTAGGGAAAATAAATCAAGAGAAAAACCAAGAGTGATGCAGAGAAGGAAATAAAGCACGCTTCTGAAAAATCTTCGGTATTTGGAAACGTCCCGAAACTCTGCCAAAATTTCTTCAAAAAAAAGGAAAAAGAAAAGAGTCATTTCAAAAGAGTCAATACCGTGTCCTTTTCAAGTGTGTCAAAACTGACCGAACTATGCAGGTCTGATTCTCACCGGATGTGGGATACGTAGGCAACCTACATAAGGTTCGGCCTCATTTTTGAAAAAAAGAAAGAAAAGAGTAAGTGTTCAAATAAACGTAGTGTGGAGTTTTGGTAAAAAATAAGCCGATCTAGCTTCGGTAACGTCGTAAGCCGTTCTTGCCGAGATAGCTTCAGAGTATCTTCAATTGTCAAAGGTCTATTTTTGCAAAAGAACGGACAAGTCTGTCGGTAAAGTGTCATTTTTCCATAAAGTAGTTCTCCCTGGCCTCAAAATTTATTTGGAATTAGGAAGGGGCCATGTTTGCAAAACGACCATTTTTGCTAAAATTAGCATATAGGGGAAGGAATCATGGTCTGTTGATTTTTCTTTTAGAAATTTAAAAACCTGTTTTACAAAAAGGGTCTGCCGGAGTCAAACCTAACCTTAACCCTCCACAGGTACAAATGAATACTATCCAGGGATAGTCACAAATGAACACCGCCCAGAACCCGTCAGAGTTGGTCAAAGAACAGGCTCAACTGCAGTTGCGTATGTGGTGGAGTGATCTAGATGAAGATGGTCAGAAGTGGGTGAAAAAATAGTTGGGTGCCTTTATAAGTATTTTTGAAATCAAACCACGGGAATATCTAATCAAGGCTTTGGTAACTTTTTGGGACCCTGTCCACAATGTGTTTTATTTCTCGGACTTTGAGATAACCCCTACTCTGGAGGAGATGGCTGGGTATATTGAGTTTGGCCGGGATTTTAGGAAACATCAACTTATATTTCCAAGGGCTCCTTCGGTACACAAGTTCTTTGACCTCCTAAATATCAGTAAACAAATGAAGAAGGCCCATGTAAGCAAAGGGTGTTATTCTTTCCACTTCTTGTACTTTAGGTTCGGACACTCAGTTGGGTTTGAAACGCATGAAAATGGTTTGAGCAACAAACAAGATAAGGGCCTTTGGAAAATTCATCGTCGGTTCGCTTTTATTGTGGCGTTTTTGGGGATCATGGTCTTTCCAAATGCGGAAGGGACAGTGGATACTCGTATGGTCAGAATTGCACAAATCCTCACTACCAAGGAAGATCATACACTTGTCCCGTTAGTGCTGGCAAACATTTACCAAGCATTGACATTATGCAAAGCTGGGGCTCAATTCTTTGAAGGTTGCAATATTCTTCTACAAATGTAGTTGATATAGCATCTCCGCCATTATCCCAAATTCATGAGCTATGGTTCGAGCCCAGATAACTTAATTGAGAGTTATGAGTAAAGGGTGAAAGGCTACAATGTGCCAGACGAGTTTGAAGCCTGGATCTCCCACTTGAAAGCTCTCAAAGCAAGTTAGGTCGTGTGGACTGTAGGATGTCTCCCAATGACAGAAGCCATATACATGACAGCTACCAAGGATTACCCGAGGTTGATGGGTGTGAGGAGTATCCATCCATATGCACCGCAGAGGGTCTTAAGGCAGTTAAGAAGATATTAAGTGGTGCCCGAAGATGAATATCTAACCACCCAGGTCATTGAGCTACATCCAGAAGCTGCATTGCCCGAAACTTTGGTTCAGCAGGATTGAAATGGTTGCCGATATCTGAGAAATGGCACCCAGGTACCAGATGTCGCAAAGGGGAAAGTGGATCCAAATTATGCCGCATGGTTTGAGAAAAGGTCTTGTGTAAATAACGAACCAGAGCCTGAGCCGGAGCCCGAGAGGCCTGCCAAGAGACCTCATGTTCAAGCTTTTGATGATAAAATCCAAGAAAAGTTGGCCTGGGGAGAAAAGGAGAAAAAATATCAAACTGCGATTCACACCTTGGAAGAAAAGCTGAGAAATATGGAATTCAATAATGATCTCCAGGTACAAGAAGCTGAAGGTGAAAGAAGAAGATTGGCCCAAGAGAATGAAGCTCTCCGAGCCCAAGTTCAAAAAATGAGAATAGCAGCTGAAAACCCGGGCAGAAGCAAAAAAGATGAAAAGCTCATCTACAGCCTTATGCAAAAAGTACGTGATTATGAGGATGATTTGCAAAAGACTGAAGTGGATCTAGAAAATACCCGAGCTAAGTTAGCTAAGAATGCAGAGGGACGGGCCAGTTTCGTTCGAAAACTGAAGGAGAAGTATGACAAGGGAATGGTGAGGATAAAGAAAAAGGTCAACGTCTTTGAGAATGAAATGGCCAAGCAGGCAGAGACTTCAAAGCAGAAAGGGAGCACTGCTATGCCCTGATGGCGCAACTAGAGAAAAACTTGCAGCAGCTTCAAGAGCAAAATCATACAGCTGAACAAGTTTTGGATGCCAGATCTCAGCAGATCGGACGGTTGCTACAGGAGAAGGGTATTATCAGGGAAAGGGTTAGAAGAATTGCGGACTACATTATGATGAAGTGCAACGAGTGTGAAGACATGACCAGAACTATGTTCTTTGCTTCGGTTATGATTTTTGTTCGACAGATCATGGATGATTTGTTTTGCCTCCAAGAAGATATGGCGCAAAGGCCCGCAACAAGGCCAACTAGAGCAGCAGTTGAGGCACTTTTGTATTCTTGACTTTGTTTGTTCAAGTCTGTATTTTGTTAGTTTATTTTCGAGTCTGTATTTGTTAGTTTGTTAGTTCATTTTCGAGTCTGTATTTTCAGTTTTCTTTTGAAGTTGATGGTCCACTCATCGAGTCTGTCAGTCTTTATGTTTAACTCTGTAGGAGAAGTTGTCGTAATCAAGATGTTTTATTTCATTTTATTTTACGAAAATTTGAAAACCCCAAAAAATGTTTTTTTTATTATTTTATTTCACACATGTCCCAGAACTATGCTTGGTCTGATTCATGTGGCGTCATGATACGTAGGCAATCCCCATAGGATTCGATCATAAGGGAATAAAAACAAGAATCAAGCAAAGAAAAGCAGGAATGAAAAAAAAGAGAGAAAGAAATTGCAAAAAGAAAATTAGTGAAAGTCGGGATGACGCAAGCAGCCGTTCAAATGCATAATAGAAATGACTAACTACTTAGGTGCATTGCATCCCTAATGTGCGGTTGCCTATCTGCTAAGCTCTTAATCGCTAACAAGTTTTCTTGTTGTTGTCAAGTATAGGCAGGTGGTTAGTTTGTTTGGCATTCTGGAAACTCACCTGTATAACACCAGGTCCAAAGAAAAGTTGATCATGGCTGGCCAAGAACTGGATGCAAGTGTTATTGATCCGTCAAGGGAGGGGGAAGAGTCTGATGTTAATCTAAAAGAGGAGTTACATAAGTTGTAACACCATATGGCAGAGATGTACCAGGCATGGATGAAAGGGCATCCACCACCATCATACCCTGCCAACCCGACTTTCGTCCCGCCACTGGATCAATCCCAAGAACCTCCCACTATTGATTCATCTCCAGGCTTTCCCCATTACCACCACTACCAAGGCACCACTTCCCAAACCCCACAAGCACTACCACTTAAACCAATCCCATACCCTCTTCACCAACCACCCCTATTTTCGTGGCACCCCCACCCGCTACACTCCACCGATCCTCTAGTGAGTCTTTATTCCAAACACAAGATAACCAATACTATCCCCTGGAGCCTACTTTCAATGCCCCAAAGCATTACTCCTATACTCTTCGTTTCGATCGCCCAGTTGAGACTGAGAAACCACCTAAAAACCCAGAGCAGTAGGAGATGTTCAGGAAGGTAAGAAGCCTGGAACAATCGTTCAGAAACATGCAGGGATTGGGAGGTCAGGTGAGCGTAGCCTACAAAGATTTGTTCTATTTCCCGATATTCAGTTGCCCGTGGGTTTTAAGATGCCGAAGTTTGATTTGTATGACGGGCATGGAGACCCGGTGGCCCATTTAAAGGGATTATGCAGTAAAATGAGAGAAGATGGTGGGAAAGATGAGCTGTTGATGGCATACTTTAGCCAGAGTTTGAGCGGCGCGACATTGGAGTGGTACACTCGTCAGGATCACAGCAGATAGTATACCTGGGATGATTTGGCCCAAGCATTTGCTCGTCATTTTCAATACAATATCGAGATTGTTCCATATCGTTTGTCTTTGACTAAGATTGAGAAGAAGCCTAGTGAAAGTTTCAGAGAATATGATTTTCGCTGGAGAGAACAAGCGGCAAGAGTTAACCCCCCGATGGAGGAGAGCGAAATGGTGGAGTACTTTCTGCAGGCTTTGGAGCCTACTTACTTTTGCCATCTGATATCGGCCATAGGCAAGTCTTTCAACGAGGTAGTGAAGATAGATGGCATGGTGGAAGAAGGGCTTAAATCAAGCAAAATCATGAGTTATTCGGCTATCAAATCAACTACCTATGACATTCAAAATGGTATTGAGGAGTGATCGGAAAGAAGAAGAAAGAAGTTGTGGCAACAGTTGATTCAGGACCGTGGTTTGGACCGAGGGGCCCGTCACACCATTATACCCAGCCTCGACCCCATCACCAAACCTACACCCAAACCCCATATAATCCACCCCAGCATTACTTCCTATTACTAGACCCTCAGATTTCTGTCCACCATGCCCAGCCATATACTCAACCTCCTGCCTACTCACAATGGCGTGCTCCGACCCCATATAATACCTACCCAGCTCCATAAAATGCTTACCCACCCCCACGAGCCTACCAAAACCATGTCGGCCCAGGTTTCCAACCAAATCCAGTGTTAAAAAATGAGATGTTGCAGCGGAAGAAAACTTTCACCCCATTGGGGGAATCTTATACCAGCTTATTCGAGAGATTGAGGTAGTTGGATATAGTGAGGCCAACTGAGTCGAAATTGCCAAACCCTCCTCCAAAGAATCTTGATTACTCCTTGAGATGTGAATATTGTTCTGATACTTCGGGGCATGATACGGAGAAGTGCTGGCACTTGAAAAATGCCATCTAGGAGCTCATCGACACAAACCGAATTGAGGTCCAGACTCTAGAGGCACCCAACATCAATCAGAACCCACTACCAACCCACGAGGAAGCAAACATGATCAAGATAGTACACAAGGGGGGAGGAACCCAAGAAGCCTTCACAATCCGTCATGATAATTCGGTCTAGTGAGGTTAGGCCAGTCAAAAACCAATAGTCGAAAGATCGGAGAACAAGTTGAGCATGACAAATGGTGAACCATCTGTGGTAGTTGGGAAAAGGTCCCTAAGTGATGTTGTATCAAAGCAAGAAAAGTCAAAAGTGTTCGTGCCAGGTTTGGCAAAGAAGCCTGTCATAATTGTTGAGGGTGCCCGTACGGACCCTGTCATCATCAAACGTGTAACCCAGTTGTCAGTAATCAACACCAAGGCTATCCCATGGAACTATGAACAGGTGATAGTAACCTATAAGAGAAAGGAAGTGAAAGAAGAAGTCAATGAGGCCCAGGGATTAACTCGTTCGGGGAGATGCTTTGCCCTAGAAGTGTTAAGGAAAGCTAAAACATCCAGAGATAATCTAGTTCTAGTAAAGAAAGCAGCCACTGAAGAAGAAGCGGAGGACTTTTGAGAAAAATGAAGGCACAAGATTACTCCATCATGGAGCAGTTGAGAAAGATGCCTGCTCAGATTTCTTTGCTATCATTGCTGATCCACTCAAATGAGCATCGTCGGGCCCTGATGAAAATTATAAACAAAGTTCATGTCCCCGACAAAATTTCATTGAACCATCAAGAGAAGATCGCTAAAAAAATATTTGAGGTGAACATGGTCACCTTCTCTAATGACGAGTTGCCTGTGGAAGGTACTAAACATAACAAAGCTCTCTATCTTACGATAAAATGTGAAGATTTTGTGGTCTCCAGAGTGTTAGTGGACAATGGTTCCAGTGCAAACATCTGCCCTTTCTCTACTCTGAACAAGTTGAAAGTTGATGATGAGAGGATTCACAAGAACAACATCTGCGTCTGAGGTTTTGACGGTGAAGGAAAAGATTCAGTTGGTGATATAGTGCTTGAATTGACAATAAGACCAGTGGAGTTCACCATGGAGTTCCAGGTACTGGACGTAGCCATCTCTTACAATTTGCTGTTAGGTCGGCCTTGGATACATGCCACCAAAGCAGTCCCGTCCACTTTGCACCGAATGGTCAAGTTCGAGTAGGATAGGCAAGTGATCGTTGTGCATGGTGAGGAGAATTTGTGTGCTCACAATGATGCCTCCGTCCTGTTCATTGAGGCTGAAGATGACAAAGGGCCATGCCAGTCGAGAAGTTTCTAGAAGGGAAATGTATTCCAACTCCAAAGATAACCTCTGTATCCGTCATGGTGGCCTATGAAATGCTGAAAAATGGCTTTGTGCCAGGTAAATGTCTGAGTGCATCCCTGCAAGGTATCATACAGCCAGTGTCCCTCCTTGAAAATTTGGGTACGTTCGGTCTTGGATTCAAACCTACAACGGTAGATGTGAAAAGGGATAAAAGGTTAAATTAGTAGGCGTGGGCACTTCCGAAGCCTATCCTGCGTCTCTCCAGGTGTTTTGTCAAGCCCGATGCCAGGAAACGCCCAGTGACGATGGTTCCAAGTTTGTGGTTGATATTGATGAAGAGTTAATTGAAAGATTCCAGAGGTTGTTTGATGACGTGAACATGGTAGAAGTTGGAGAAGGTTCTAGCAAAGCGGACGTGTAGTTCGTCGGGCCGAATGTAAAGCTTAACAATTGAAAGGCTACTCCTCTCCCTACTCGGAAGGAGTCTTGGTAGTTTGTTTAGTTTTCCTTTTTTAGGTCATTCCAGGGTTGTGACCCAGATTTTTATTTTTCGCTTCTTGATGTACAAAACCTGTTATCCTTTATTTTTCAATAAAATGCAATTTCCTTTTCCATCATTCCTGATAGCTCTTATTTTTGTTTTCTTTTCTTCTTTGTACAGTTCTTTTTATGCTGGTTTCAATGACATGACATGCATGAGGAATCTTCGGCCAAGTCTTAAAAGTCAATCTAATTCTGAAATAATAATCCAAGAAATAGAGTGTGATGATGAATCAAAATATGATGAGCATGAGGCCTTTGAAGAGATTAGTAAGGAACTAAGTCATTTTGAAGAAAAACCCAAGCCTAATCTGAATGAAACAGAAGCAATCAATCTAGGGGATCCAGATAATGAATGATAAACTAAGATAAGTGTCCATCTTAAACCGCAAATCAGAGAAGGAATAATTAAAGCATTTTTTGAATATAAGGATATTTTTGCATGGTCAGACGATGACATGCCAGGCTTGAGTACTGATTTGGTGGTCCACAAATTGCCAATTGATCCAGCATTCCTTCCCGTCAAGTAGAAGTTGAGAAAGTTCAAAACTGACATGAGTGTGAATATTAAAGAAGAAGTCACAAATTAAAGTAGCTTGATGCAAAGGTCATTAGAGTCACGTGGTATCTCCCGTGGTTAGCCAATGTTTTGTCTGTGCCAAAGAAAGACGGTAAGACTAGAGTGTGTGTTGATTACCGTGATCTAAACAAGGCAAGTCCAAAGGACAATTTCCCACTGCCAAATATCCACATTTTGATTGATAATTGTTCCAAACATGATATTGGGTCCTTTGTGGATTGCTATGTGGGGTATCATCAGATTTTAATGGATGAGGAAGATGCAGAAAAGACGGCATTCATCACGCCGTGGGGAACATATTGCTATAGGGTCATGCCTTTTGGTTTGAAAAACGCTGGGGAAACTTACATGAGGGCAATGACAATCATATTCTATGACATGATACACAAGGAGATTGAGGTTTACGTGGATGATGTGATCATAAAGTCCAGGAAGCAGTCTGACCACGTCAAAGATTTGAGAAAGTCTTCCAGAGGCTTTGCAGGTACAATCTTAAGCTCAACCATGCAAAGTGTGCATTTGACATTCCATCTGGGAAACTATTGGGGTTAATAGTCAGTCGGCGGGGCATTGAGTTGGATCCGTCAAAGACCAAATCTATCCAGAAATTGCCACCACCAAAGAACAAGACCGAGGTGATGAGTTTGCTAGGGAGGATGAACTACATCAACAGGTTTATTGCTCAGCTCACGATAACTTGTGATCCCATCTTTAAGCTGCTAAAGAAGTATGCTGACTTCAAATGGACTGATGAGTGCCAGAAAGCATTCAATAAGATCAAAGAGTATTTGTCGAACCCCCTTGTGTTGGTCCCCTCGAAACCCGGGAGACCTTTGATTCTTTATTTGACAGTCTTGGATAACTCATTTGGTTGTGTGTTGGGTCAGCATGACATCACTGGCAGGAAAGAGCAAGCCATCTATTATCTTAACAAGAAGTTCACATCTTATGAGGTTAAGTATACTCCCATTGAAAGGACATGTTGCACCTTGACTTGGGTAGCACAGAAGCTGAAGCATTATTTGTCATCCTACACTACTTACCTCATTTCTCGCCTGGATACTTTAAAGTATATCTTTCAAAAGCCCATGCCCATAGGAAGGCTCACAAAGTGGCAGATCTTGCTCACAGAGTTTGGCATCTTATATGTGACTCGGACGACGATGAAATCCCAAGCTTTGGCCGATCACTTGGCTAAGAACCTAGTGGATGAAGAATATGAACCTTTGAAGACTTATTTTCCTGATGAAGAGGTAATGCATATTGACGAGGTTGAGAAAGACAAAAAGCCCGGTTGGAAACTCTTCTTTGATGGGGCTGCTAATATGAAATGCGTTGGGATAAGAGCTGTACTTATTTCTAAAATAGAGCACCACTAACCTGTCACTGCTCAGCTTCGTTTCTATTGTACCAACAACATGGCCGAGTACAAAGCGTGCATTCTAGTTTTGAGGTTAGCTATGGACATGGGAGTCCAAGAAGTGTTGGTTTTGGGAAATTCAGATCTGTTAGTGCATCAGATCTAGGGAGAATGGGAGACCCGAGATTTGAAAGTCATACCGTATTGTCAATGCCTGCAGGATCTCTATCAGTGGTTCAGATAAGTGGAGTTCAGGCATATCCCTACGATCCACAATGAGGTTGCCGACGCTTTGGCTACTCTGGCGTCGATGTTACATCATCCAGATAAGGCTTATGTTGACCCTTTGCATATTCAGGTCTGTGATCAGCATGCTTACTGTAACATGGTGGAAGAAGAACTTGACAGTGAACCTTGGTTCCACGATATCAGGGAATACATCAGGTCGGGGGTATATCCAGTACAAGTCATGGGGGATCAAAAGAGAACAATTCAACGCTTGGCAAGTGGATTTTTCTTTAGTGGGGGAGTTTTGTACAAAAGAACTCCAGATCTTGGATTGTTAAGGTGCATCGATACTAGACAAGCCACGACTATCATGGCCGAAGTGCATACCGGAGTCTACGGGCCGCATTTGAGTGAGTATGTTTTGGCAAAGAAAATTGTTCGAGCAGGTTATTATTGGCTGACCATGGAGTGAGATTGTATCAGTTTTGTGCGCAAGTGTCATCAATGCCAAGTACATGGAGATTTGATTCATTCTCCGCCATCTCACAATGTCCGCACCATGGCCTTTTGTTGCATGGGGTATGGATGTTATCGGACAAATTGAGCCAGCAGCATCCAATGGGCACAGGTTCATTCTGGTAGCCATTGACTATTTCACTAAGTGTGAAGCTAAACCTTTCAAATCTGTGAACAAGAAGGCAGTGGTCGATTTTGTTCATTCGAATATCATTTGTCGGTTCGGAATCCCAAAGGTGATCATCACAGATAATGGTGCTAATCTTAACAGTCATATGATGAAAGAGGTATGTCAAGAGTTTAAGATACGCATCGCAATTCCACCCCATACCTCTCCAAGGCGAATGGAGCAGTCGAGACAACCAACAAGAACATAAAGAAGATACTTCGAAAAATGGTGTAGGGTTCCAGGCAATGGCATGAGAAGTTGCCCTTTGCTTTGTTGAGTTATCGCACTACCGTTCGTACTTCAGTAAGTGCAACTCCTTATTTGTTGGTATATGGAACTGAAGCAGTGATACCCGCAGAAGATGAAATTCCATCCCTTCGGATCGTTGCTGAAGCCGAAATTGATGATGACGAGTGGGTCAAAACCCGTCTGGAGCAAATTGAGTTTGATTGATGAGAAAAGATTAGCAGCAGTGTGTCATGACCAGTTGTATCAAAAAAGAATGGCAAGAGCATACAACAAGAAGGTGCGTCCGCAAAAATTTGAAGTGGGTCAGTAAGTATTGAAACACATCCTTCCACATCAGCTAAAGCAAAGGGCAAGTTCACCCCAAATTGGCAGGGCCGTTCATTATAACAAGAGTATTGTCCAATGGTGCTTTATATTTAACAGATATAGAAGGCAAATGTGTAGATATGGTTATTAATTATGATGCAATCAAAAGATATTATGTATGATTTCTTTGGTTTGTCTAAATTGTTGTTTGTACTTGGCATATTTTGAATATTGGAATGACGAAGGTATTTTTATTCTGTTGTCCAAACACTTTATCCTTTGATACCACTTTGAGCCTTATTTATTTCCTCTCATACCCCTCTTTTGGAATCAGTAGCAAAATTCAGAGACACGAACGCAAAGGGTAAGTAAAGAATAAAAAGAGAAAAAGAGAAAGAAAAGAATGGAAAAGAGTGAAAAGAAAAAAGAAGAAGGAAAAAGAAAAAGAGATAGAAAAGAAAAAAAGAGAGAAGAAAGAAAAGAAATAGAGATAAAAGAAGAAGGAAAAAGAAAAAGAAAAAGAAAAGAAAAAGAAAAGAGAGAAGAAAGAAGAAAGAAAAGAAATAGAGATAAAGGAAGAAGGAAAAAGAAAAAGAAAAAGAAAAGAAAAAGAGAGAGAGAAGAAAGAAAAGAAAAAGAGAAAAGAAAAGCAAAAAGAGAGAGAAAGAGAAAGAAAAAGAAGGAAGTAACAACAAAGAAACAATTCCTATGACATGAACTACGTTCGACCTATTCCTTTTAAGGAAACGTAGGCAGCCTCATGGTTCGGTCCCACCTAAATAAAAATCCAAAAGTCCCCAAGCAAAGAAACTGGGGCAGAAAGTTATGGTTGTTGTAAGATATCTGATTCCAAGAGTTGTAGTTTTGAACCCATTCAAATTGTTTTGAACCTTTTGATATCCTTTCTTTCTAATCCTATCCAAAAGTTCACATTACGATCTAAAGAAAGACCTTCCGATTAGTCTTCGAGAGATGCCAACTCGAGCAAGTAGAGGTGTGATTCATATCAGGGGCAACACTCCGGTCTAAGTAGGAAAAATGAAAAAATGAGAGAGTCTTATTGGTGAAAACCCTCTCGGGCACCGTAAGGCGATTGAAAGCTGAGAGAAATTAAAAAATGAGAGAGTCTTACTGGTGAAAACCCTCACGGGCATCGTAATGCGACGGTGAGTTGAGAGATGAATAAATGAGAGAGGTTTGCTGGTGAAAACCCTTCAGGGCACTGCAAGCCGAATAAAGTTGTTGACTTTGCAAAGGAATCGGATTATGGGAACCCCAGGCATAAAGTGTGAAGATTGAAAAGGATTGACCTAATGGACTAGACTGTTTAATCCGAAGTGCATGTCATGATCATTGGTGCCAACAGCTTCACTTAGATAAGTCCCTTTTCCTTTACTTCCTCAAAGAGTCCTTCTATTTTGATTTTTCTTCCCTACTCATAACTCACGAAGTCATTGCATTTCATTTCTTTTGGGTTTATCTCTCTAATGTTTTTCCAATGTAGGCCTTGTTTAAGCAAGTAAGAATGGATTTCAAAGCTTACTACCAATATCCAAAATTGCACAAAGCAAAGTGCGGCCACAACTTACCAGAAATAGCATGATACGAAAGTGAAAAATAAGGTGTTAATGAAAGTTCAAGCGGTCGAGTGGTTTGTGAATTTTGTGGAAGATACAGAGGTTCATATGGGAAAGACAGATATGTTAAAACAACAGGTTGACTATAGAGCACTCGGATCATTCAGGGTCGTGTGATTGAAATTCAGTTAGAAAGGCAAACAACTATGGCCAGTTCAAGGCGGCTAGTCAAATCAAAGCACGACAGCGAAAGGGCCACCCTCAGCAAGAATGCCGCAAACTAACCACCACATTTTCAAACTGACAAGATTTTTCTTTGATTGAAATAGGGGCAGAAAATTTCCCGTGTTTCGGAGGAACCCTCCGTGAGGAAAACAGGTGCCGGGCAGGCTCAACAGTAAGCTCCAGTATCCTTCTGGATAAGAGAATTTAGTACGTTTTGAGACCCTCGCAAATGACAAGGTCTGACAAGAGGTCTACTTTTGGGAAGTACAATTTGGCATTTAAGTTTTTCCCTTTTGAGATGAGGCTTGGTTTGAAATTTTCAGGATAAAGGAAGTTAGTTTAAAATTTATTTTTATAACAAGAATCGGTTAACACTCACAGATGTTCCCAATATCAAACTGGGGCAAAACAATTTCTTTTGTTTTGTCTATTTTATTGAAATCAGGCTCCCCCTGGAGAACAAGGGAAGACAACACGAGTTTCAAGAATAGAAAGCAATTCAGGTTCAAGCAATCAGGCCCCCTAGAGAACAAGGGAAGACAGTTCAAAGGAAAAGCAGTTTCAATAATAGAAAGCAGTTCATGTTCAAGCAATCAGGCCCCCCTGGAGAACAAGGGAAGACAGTTCAAAAGAAAAGCAATTTCAAGAAGAGGACAAGTCAGGTTCAGCAATCAGGCACCCACTTGGAGAACAAGGGGAGACAGCACAAGTTCAAAGGAAAGCGGGTCAAGCTCAGCAATCAGGCGCCCACCTGGAGAACAAGGGAGAACAACTCAAGTTTCAAAGGAAGACAGTGCAAGTTCAGCAATCAGGCGCCCACCTGGAGAGCAATGAAAAATGGTGCAAGTTTCGAGTGTCTGCAATCAGGCGCCCACCTAGAAAACAAGGGAAACCAATTCAAGTTTCAGAGGAAAGGAATACAATCAAATATTGGTAATCAAGCATCCACCTGGAGAACAAGGGAAAGCAGCTCAAGTTTCAGGAAAAAGCAGTTCGAGTTTTAGCAATCAGGAGCCCACCTGGAGAACAAGGGAAAACAAGTCAAGTTTCGAGGGAAAAGCAGTGCAAGTGTTGGAAATCAGGCACCCACCTGGAGAACAAGGAGAAGCAGTTCAAGTCTCAAGGAAATACAGTTAAAGTTTTGGCAATCAGACGCCCATCTGGAGAGCAAGGTAATACAATTAAATTTTTGGCAATTAGGCGCCCACCTGGAGAGCAAGGGAATACACTCAAAGTTTCGGCAATCAGGCGCCCACCTGGAGAGCAAGGGAATACAGTTAAAGTTTCGGCAATAAGGTGCCCACTTGAAGAGCAAGGGAATACAGTTAATGTTTCGGCAATCAGGTGCCCACTTGGAGAGTAAGGGAATACAGTTAAAGTTTCGACAATCAGGCGCCCACCTAGAGAGCAAGGGAATACAGTTAAAGTTTTGGCAATCAGGCGCCTACCTGGAGAGCAAGGGAATACAGTTAAAGTTTTGGCAATCTGGCGCGCACCTGGAGAGCAAGGGAATATAGTTAAAGTTTCGGCAATCAGGCGCCCACATGGAGAGCAAGGGAATACAGTTCAAGTTTTGGCGATCAGGCACCTACCTGAAGAGCAAGGGAATACAGTTAAAGTTTTGGTAATCAGGCGCGCACCCGGAGAGCAAGGGAATACAGTTAAAGTTTCGGCAATCAGGCGCCCACCTGGAGAGCAAGGGAATACAATTCAAGTTTTGGCGATCAGGCACCCATCTGGAGAACAAGGAAAACAGTTCAAGTTTCAAAGGAAGACAACACAAGTTTCAAAGAAGAACAGTTTAAGGTTACAAAGGGAATACAATTCAAGTTTTGGTAATCAGGCCTCCGCCTGGAGAACAAGGGAATACAACTCAAATGTTGGCAATCAGGCGCTACCTGGAGAATAAGGGAATTCACCTCAGAATGCAATTCAATTCAGCAACAAAGGAAGCTCACCTGGAGAGTACGAGTCAGCAGAGCAGCAGAAACTACGAGATCATGTTTTAAGATATAGATAGGATTCTTGTAATTCATAGATCATAGTTTAGTCTAGTTTCTTTTATTTTGTCTTGGTGTAATAGGGAGTCCAATAAGCAGTAGCAGCAACAGCAACAGTGAAATCACAACTTCTTGGTAGTCCCAGCTATCAAAACTTCCCGAACTATACTGATCTGATTCCTTTATAGCCAAGGATATGTAGGCAACCTCGAAATCAAGGTGTGGTCAAATCTTTCAAAAATGCTTCCCACGGAGTATTCAAATGGGAAAAAATCGCTTATATCCACTCACTTTATGTTTGCACAAAAAACGTTTCGTGTTTCCGAGCAAAGAGGGGCAGCTGTGAGCACGTGATTTTTTCCCTATAGGAATTACTCCCATAAATACAAGAAAAATGAATTTTTCCACTTTTTACAATTTTATAGGATTTTGTGAGAATTTGTGCTAATTGTTTGCATTTGTGTTCATGTTTATTTTTGTTAAAATCATGAAAATGCAAAAAATACCATGCCTTGCATTTATGTTTCATTTTTTATATTTTTGAGGTTAATTAGTGAATTAGTTGCTTTATTAAAATTGAAAATCACAAAAAATTGGCTTACCTTTTACAGTTTTAGCTTTTAATTTTAGAATAGTAGTTTTTCTCTTTTGACTTAGGATTAAGTGATTTTTCACATTTTTATAATAGATAATTAGTTTAATTTTATAAATTAGATCAAATTAGGATTTAATTTAGGATTCTTAATTAATAAAAAAGAAAAGAAAAACAAAGAAAAGAAATAAGGAAAAGAAATTGAGGAAAGAAAAGTGGACTATTCTTAAAAACCCGAAATTGAGTCAAGTTAAAATTCTGAAGCCCAATTCTTTCACTCCAAATCACCTTAGCCCAATACTTCTCCTTTCTAGTTAAACCCATACATGACCCGCCCCAATCAAATCCGCCCTGCCCAAATTAAATCTGACCCGTTACCCACCCATAATATTACCACTTATAATATCCTTGAAACCTAGCCTTAAATTCCAAAGACCCAAAAACGGCACAGCTACTATTCTTCTTTTCCAAATAGCTGATTCAACCCTAACTCGCCTGAAAACTCAGGTGAGTTCACTTGGGCCAATTTCTTTAAGAATAGGCCCCTTTTTAAGAATTAGGTTCTGAATATTTTTCTTCTTCATTTTCGTTTGAGAGCAAAAAAAATACATAAAAAATATACTGTCGAGGGTCCTATTCTATAGATCTTATATTTGCATTTCAATTTCTGGGTTTTCCGGTAAAAATGGAATTTGTTTGAAAATCTATTGAGGCTGCTGTTTGTTAGAAGTGCCGATCACTGTCCATTTCTTATTACAATTCGTGTATTCGGAGTTTGGAGCCCAGATTTAGTAATTCTTTCCTGTTCTCTGTTCTTATAACAAAGATTTTGCTACAACAAGTCCACTTTCATACTATCCTATCTCTCTTAGTTTTCTTCCATGAATGGAGCTTTAAAATCTGTCAATGTAGATTAATTCAGTAATATTTATATTTTTATGTAATCAATCTGTTTTTAGAATGCATCGATTAGGTTGTTTCATCATGATTCTGTTTGTGGTTGAGTTGGAAAGAATCTGTCATTTCTTTTGTTTTATCAGCTACAAGCCGAGATTTTCATATTTTTGTTTAATCCTAAGTTCTCTTCATAGATTTTTCTTGATATTTATTAAGTTATCTTTGATTAATTTTAATCTATTGTAGAGTTTCTTGTTTTCTTTAAAAGGAAAATAAATTGTATATTCTCATGTGTATTTATTTTAAAAGAAAAAGGCATTCAAGGGTATGTACTACTCCCTTAGTCCATATTGTATTAGAGAACATCTAACATGGTTGAGGTGCTACAGTGCTATTGTAGTGGTTCGTTTTGCTTTTCATTTTTCCTTCTAAGATCAATCTAATCAATTAGCCCTTGAAAAATGATGAGTTTCTGGATTTTGTTTTCAAATGATGAACTTATCTGTTGGAAAAACTTTTTACCGTATAAAAAGTCATGTATCTCGTATTTGGTGACTATTCACTTTCGGAAATGGTTATCACACTCTTTGTGTGCACCCTTTTGTTTCTAGTATGTTTAGATTGAAAGTTTCTGTTATAGTTTAGGTTCATTTTAGTAAAAGTTGTCCGCATCTTCTTCGTTGATCACGAAAATTGCAAGGTTCTAATTGAGTCATGAAGGGATTAGTGATAATGGGTCATGTGTTGTTTGTTAGTAATAATTTCAAAGATTTTTAAAATGACAAACACTCGTAAAAAAGCCTTTAGGCGTGCGTTTAAAATACAATTGTGATTGTATACACGTTCGCGTGACATGATTACAATTCTAAAAATCAATTTGGAGTATGCGTTCATGCAACTTCGAACAAACTTTCTTAATAATAAAATGGTTGCTAATAGGCCGCTAATTTTAGTTCATATAGCCCGAGGTGTGCCATCCACCATTTAATCATATATGACACTCGTATTAATTTCAAAACCTAGATATAAAAATGACAAATGTTCGTAGTTTGCGTTAGGCACGTTTAATACACTATCGTGGTTGTGGACACGTTCGCGTGATATGATTACGATTTCTAAAAACAAAACTGTAGTATGCGTTCGCGCAATTTTGGCCAAAGTTTTCTTAATAATAATAAAGCGTTATTAATTGTGGACACGTTCGCGTGACATGATTTTTAACGCGCCAAATAAACGGGTGCACGTACGCGTGACCCAAGTTTCAAGATAATTTCTTAATTAAAAGAGGCAAATGCACATAGGTTCTAAAATCAGTAATCAAATAATTTAATTAAGCCAAGTATGATCAAAGTGACCGTGCTAAAACTTCGAAACTCGGGAACGCCTAACACCTTCTTCCGGATTAACAAAATTCCTTACCCGGATTTCTATGTTCGCAGACCATAAATAAGAGTCAACTTCCTCGATTCGGGATTTAAATTGGTGACTTGGGACACCATAAATTATCCCAAGTGGCGACTCTGAATTTAAAATAAATAATCTCGTTTCGATTGTCACTTAAATTGGAAAAAACTCCCTTCATACCCCTTTCGAGGGTAGTAAAAAGGAGGTGTGATACAATTGCAAGTTCATTATTTTGGCTATACCTTTTTATTTGGAAAAAAATAATGGAGTTGTAGCCATTTTTTTTTACTGATTTGACTCGAAAATAAAAATACACAATTAAAATACATAGACATTATATCTAATGTAAACAAATAACAAAAAATACACAACTAATACTCCATTATTTTTGCCAAAAGTTTTCTATGTTGCTAAAATGATAGAGTTCCAACCAAACTTTTATAAATTTGGCCCAAAAAAAATATGCAGTTGGAACAAATAGACATTATATCTATAGAAAAAATTAAAAAGAATAAAAGTAAGAGTAAAGTCCACATTATATGTAAAGATGAAGCAAGAAAAATACATAGTTATAACAACTAAATCATTATATATGACTATATAACAATTAAAAGTTAAACAATAACCTACTTGGAAGCTGAGTTTTCAACTTTTCCTCACTCCCACGTGCTTAAAAGAGAGTGCACCTATACTCTTTGCCACATCAGCGTTCGGGGGAGGGGTGGGGGGAGGGGGGAGGAGGGGATAATGGCTCTCAATAAGCCAAGTTCAGCGAAGTAATTAAGATCACAAATAGTTTAGGAATGAAACTAATAATCTGTGTCAAGTTTAGAACTTCTAGTTCAGGGTTCAAAATTCGAGCTTGTTGATATGATTTTTATTTGGCTTTAATTATTGTTAATGTTACTGTATTTTGTGAACCTTTGTGCTAACTTCTGTCTATTTACCGTTTTGATATTATTTGAATTGTATATAACTGTCTTCTTATGCCACCCCTAAGAGTCTTCTGAAAATGGTGCACACATTCGCGTGGCCCATTTTTTCTGTAGAAGTTATACAAAATAAGAACGGGGTTGGGCCAACAACAAGGCCGGGTAGACTTCAGTGCTCCCAGTACGTTTCCCCCTCTTCGGCTCCCCAAGTCTAGAACAAAACCCCACGATTTAAACCTAGAAAAACATAGCCTCATACCAGATCCCTAGTAGGAACGTTTGTTTGCATCATGTGCATTTGACTTAGGGGACTTAACACAGGGGTTGGGTCTTTCTAGGACAGGTATACCCAAAATAATAGACCATCCTGATGCATCCTATGTGCTATGTGAACATTTATTTGATTCGGCCTGCATGCTGACAGGTTAGGGAAAATAAATCAAGAGAAAAACCAAGAGTGATGCAGAGAAGGAAATAAAGCCCGCTTCTGAAAAATCTTCGGTATTTGGAAACGTCCCGAAACTCTGCCAAAATTTCTTCAAAAAAAAGGAAAAAGAAAAGAGTCATTTCAAAAGAGTCAATACCGTGTCCTTTTCAAGTGTGTCAAAACTGACCGAACTATGCAGGTCTGATTCTCACCGGATGTGGGATACGTAGGCAACCTACATAAGGTTCGGCCTCATTTTTGAAAAAAAGAAAGAAAAGAGTAAGTGTTCAAATAAACGTAGTGTGGAGTTTTGGTAAAAAATAAGCCGATCTAGCTTCGGTAACGTCGTAAGCCGTTCTTGCCGAGATAGCTTCAGAGTATCTTCAACTGTCAAAGGGCTATTTTTGCAAAAGAACGGACAAGTCTGTCGGTAAAGTGTCATTTTTCCATAAAGTAGTTCTCCCTGGCCTCAAAATTTATTTTGGATTGGGAAGGGGCCATGTTTGCAAAACGACCATTTTTGCTAAAATTATCATATAGGGGAAGGAATTATGGTCTGTTGATTTTTCTTTTAGAAATTGAAAAACCTGTTTTACAAAAAGGGTCCGCCGGAGTCAAACCTAACCTTAACCCTCCACAGGAACAAATGAATACTGTCCAAGGACCGTCACAAATGAACACCGCCCAGAACCCGTCAGAGTTTGTCATAGAACAGGTTCAACTGCAGTTGTGTATGTGGTGGAATGATCTAGATGAAGATGGTCAGAAGTGGGTGAAAAAATAGTTGGGTGCCTTTATAAACATTTTGGAAATCAAACCATGGGAATATCTAATCAAGGCTTTGGTAACTTTTAAGGACCATGTCAACAATGTGTTTTATTTCTCGGACTTTGAGATCACCCCTACTCTGGAGGAGATGGCTGGGTATATTGAGTTTGGCCGGGATTTTAGGAAACATCAACTTATATTTCCAAGGGCTCCTTCGGTACACAAGTTCTTTGACCTCCTAAATATCAGTAAACAGATGAAGAAGGCCCATGTAAGCAAAGGGTGTTATTCTTTACACTTCTTGTACTTTAGGTTCGGGCACTCAGTTGGGTTTGAAACGCATGAAAAGGGTTTGAGCAACAAACAAGATAAGGGCCTTTGGCAAATTTATCGTCGGTTCGCTTTTATTGTGGCATTTTTGGGGATCATGGTCTTTCCAAATGCAGGACAGTGGATACTCGTATGGTCAGAATTGCACAAATCCTCACTACCAAGGAAGATCATACACTTGTCCCGTTAGTGCTGGCAAACATTTACCGAGCATTGACATTATGCAAAGCTGGGGCTCAATTCTTTGAATGTTGCAATATTATTCTACAAATGTAGTTGATATAGCATCTCCGCCATCATCCCAAATTCATGAGTTATGGTTCGAGCCCAGATAACTTAATTGAGAGTTATAAGGAAAGGGTGAAATACTACAATGTGCCAGAAGGGTTTGAAGCCTGGATCTCCCACTTGAAAGCTCTCAAAGCAAGTTAGGTCGTGTGGACTATAGGATGGCTCCCAATGACAGAAGCCATATACATGACAGCTACCAAGGATTACCCGAGGTTGATGGGTGTGAGGAGTATCCATCCATATGCACCACAGAGGGTCTTAAGGCAGTTAGGAAGATATTAAGTGGTGCCCGAAGATGAATATCTAACCACCCAGGTCATTGAGCTACATCCAAAACTGCATTGCCCGAAACGTTGGTTCAATAGGATTGAAATGGTTGCCGGTATCTGAGAAATGGCACCCAGGTACCAGATGTCGCAAAGGGGGAAGTGGATCCAAATTATGCTGCATGGTTTGAGAAAAGGTCTTGTGTAAATAACGAACCAGAGCCTGAGCCGGAGCCCGAGAGGCCTGCCAAGAGACCTCATGTTCAAGATTTTGATGATAAAATCCAAGAAAACTTGGCCTGGGGAGAAAAGGAGAAAAAATATCAAACTGCGATTCACACCTTGGTAGAAAAGCTAAGAAATATGGAATTCAATAATGATCTCCAGGAACAAGAAGCTGAAGGTGAAAGAAGAAGATTGGCCCAAGAGAATGAAGCTCTCCGAGCCCAAGTTCAAAAAATGAGAATAGCAATTGAAAACCCGGGCAGAAGCAAAAAAGATGAAAAGCTCATCTACAGCCTTATGCAAAAAGTACGTGATTATGAGGATGATTTGCAAAAGACTGAAGTGGATCTAGCAAATACCCGAGCTAAGTTAGCTAATAATGCGGAGGGATGGGCCAGTTTCGTTCGACAACTGAAGGAGAAGTATGACAAGGGAATGGTGAGGATAAAGAAAAAGGTCAACGTCTTTGAGAATGAAATGGCCAAGCAGGCAGAGACTTCAAAGCAGAAAGGGAGCACTGCTATGCCCTGATGGCGCAGCTAGAGAAAAACTTGCAGCAGCTTCAAGAGCAAAATCATACAGCTGAACAAGTTTTGGATGCCAGATCTCAGCAGATCGGACGGTTGCTACAGGAGAAGGGTATTATCAGGGAAAGAGTTAGAAGAATTGCGGACTACATTATGATGAAGTGCAACGAGTGTGAAGACATGACCAGAACTATGTTCTTTGCTTCAGTTATGATTTTTGTTCGACAGATCATGGATGATTTGTTTTGCCTCCAAGAAGATATGGCGCAAAGACCCGCAGCAAGGCCAACTGGAGCAGCAGTTGAGGCACTTATGTATTCTTGACTTTGTTTGTTCAAGTCTGTATTTTGTTAGTTTATTTTCGAGTCTGTATTTGTTAGTTTGTTAGTTCATTTTCGAGTCTGTATTTTCAGTTTTCTTTTGAAGTTGTTGGTCCACTCATCGAGTCTGTCGGTCTTTATGTTTAACTCTGTAGGAGAAGTTGTCGTAATCAAGATGTTTTATTTCATTTTATTTTACGAAAATTTGAAAACCCCAAAAAATGTTTTTTTATTATTTTATTACACATGTCCCAGAACTACGCTTAGTCTGATTTATGTGGCGTCATGATACATAGACAATCCCCATATGATTCTATCATAACCATGAAATGAAAAAAAAAAACAAAATAGAAGAGAGAAAACAAAAGAAAAAGAGAAAAAATTGTGGGAAAGAAATGATGGCAAAACGAGAGAGGAAAAATGAGAGAATAAGGGAATAAAAACAAGAATCAAGCAAATAAAAACAGGAATGAAAAAAAGAGAGAAAGAAATTACAAAAAGAAAATTAGTGAAAGTCGGGATGACGCAAGCAGCCGTTCAAATGCATAATAGAAATGGCTAACTACTTAGGTGCATTGCATCCCTAATGTGCGGTTGCCTATCTGCTAAGCTCTTAATCGCTAACAAGTTTGCTTGTTTTTGTCAAGTACAGGTAGGTGGTTAGTTTGTTTGGCATTCTGGCAACCCACCTGTATAACACCAGGTCCAAAGAAAAGTTGATCATGGCTGGCTAAGAACTGGATGCAAGTGTTATTGATCCGTCAATGGAGGGGGAAGAGTCTGATGTTAATCTAAAAGAGGAGTTACATAAGTTGAAACACCAGATGGCAGAGATGTTCCGGGCATGGATTAAAGGGCATCCACCACCATCATACCCTGCCAACCCGGCTTTCGTCCCGCCACTGGATCAATCCCAAGAACCTCCCACTATTGATTCATCTCCAGGCTTTCCCCATTACCACCACTACCAAGGCACCACTTCCCAAACCCCACAAGCACTACCACTTAAACCAATCCCATACCCTCTTCACCAGCCACCCCTATTTTCGTGGCACCCCCACCAACTACACTCCACCGATCCTCTAGTGAGTCTTTATTCCAAACACAAGATAACCAATACTATCCCCTGGAGCCTACTTTCAAAGCCCCAAAGCATTACTCCTATACTCCTCGTTTCGATCGCCCAGTTGAGACTGAGAAACCACCTAAAAACCCAGAGCAGGAGGAGATGTTCAGGAAGGTAAGAAGCCTGGAACAATCGTTCAGAAACATGCAGGGATTGGGAGGTCAGGTGAGCGGAGCCTACAAAGATTTGTTCTATTTCCCGATATTCAGTTGCCTGTGGGTTTTAAGATGCCGAAGTTTGATTTGTATGACGGGCATGGAGACCCGGTGGCCCATTTAAGGGGATTCTGTAGTAAAATGAGAGAAGCCGGTGGGAAAGATGAGCTGTTGATGGCATACTTTAGCCAGAGTTTGAGTGGCGCGACATTGGAGTAGTACACTCGTCAGGATCACAACAGATGGTATACCTGGGATGATTTGGCCCAAGCATTCGCTCATCATTTTCAATACAATATCGAGATTGTTCCATATCGTTTGTCTTTGACTAAGATTGAGAATAAGCCTAGTGAAAGTTTCAAAGAATATGATTTTCACTGGAGAGAACAAGCGGCAAGAGTTAACCCCCCGATGGAGGAGAGCGAAATGGTGGAGTACTTTCTACAAGCTTTGGAGCCTACTTACTTTTGCCATCTGATATCGGCCATAGGCAAGTCTTTCAACGAGGTAGTGAAGATAGATGGCATGGTGGAAGAAGGGCTTAAATCAAGCAAAATCTTGAGTTATTCGGCTATCAAATCAACTACCTATGACATTTAAAATGATATTGAGGAGTGATCGGAAAGAAGAAGAAAGAAGTTGTGGCAACAGTTGATTCAGGACCGTGGATTGGACCGAGGGGCCTGTCACACCATTATACCCAGCCTCGACCCCATCACCAAACCTACACCTAAACCCCATATAATCCACCCCAGCATTACTTTCCACCACTAGACCCTCAGATTTCTGTCCACCACGCCCAGCCATATACTCAACCTCCTGCCTACTCACAATGGTGTGCTCCGGCCCCACAGAATACCTACCCAGCTCCATAAAATGCTTACCCACCCCCACGAGCCTACCGAAACCATGCCGGCCCAGGTTTCCGACCAAATCCAGTGTTCAAAAATAAGATGTTGCAGCGGAAGAAAACTTTCACCCCACTGGGGGAATCCTATACCAACTTATTCCAGAGATTGAGGTAGTTGGATATAGTGAGGCCAATTGAGTCGAAATTGCCAAACCCTCCTCCAAAGAATCTTGATTACTCCTTGAGATGTGAATATTGTTCTAGTACTTCGGGGCATGATACGGAGAAGTGCTGGCACTTGAAAAATGCCATCTAGGAGCTCGTCGACACAAACCGGATTGAGGTCCAGACTCTAGAGGCACCCAACATCAATCAGAACCCACTACCAACCCACGAGGAAGCAAACATGATCAAGATAGTACACAAGGGGGGAGGAACCCAAGAAGCCTTCACAATCCGTCATGATAATTCGGTCTAGTGAGGTCAGGCCAGTCAAAAAACCAATAGTCGAAAGATCGGAGAACAAGTTGAGCATGACAAATGGTGAACCATCTGTGGTAGTTGGGAAAAGGTCCCTAAGTGATGTTGTAGCAAATCAAGAAAAGTCAAAAGTGTTCATGCCAGGTTTGGCAAAAAAGCCTGTCATAATTGTCGAGGGTCCCCTTACGGACCCTATCATCATCAAGCGTGTAACCCAGTTGCAGGTAATCAACACCAAGGCTTTCCCATGGAACTATGAACAGGTGATAGTGACCTATAGGAGAAAGAAAGTGAAAGAAGAAGTCAATGAGGCCCATGGATTAACTCGTTCGGGGAGATGCTTTGCCCCAGAAGTGTTAAGGAAAGCTAAAACATCCAGAGATAATCTAGTTCTAGTAAAGAAAGCAGTCACTGAAGAAGAAGCGGAGGAGTTTTTGAGAAAAATGAAGGCACAAGATTACTCCATCATGGAGCAGTTGAGAAAGATGCCTGCTCAGATTTCTTTGCTATCATTGCTGATCCATTCAAACGAGCATCGTCGGGCCCTGATGAAAATTATAAACAAAGTTCATGTCCCCGATAAAATTTCATTGAGCCATCTAGAGAAGATCGCCAAAAAAATATTTGAGGTGAACAGGGTCACCTTCTCTGATGACGAGTTGCCTGTGGAAGGTACTAAACATAACAAAGCTCTCTATCTTACGATAAAATGTGAAGATTTTGTGGTCACCAGGGTGTTAGTGGACAATGGTTCCAGTGCAAACATCTACCCTCTCTCTACTCTAAACAAGTTGAAAGTTTATGATGAGAGGATTCACAAGAACAACATCTGCGTCTGAGGTTTTGACGGTGAAGGAAAAGACTCAGTTGGTGATATAGTGCTTGAATTGACAATAAGATCGGTGGAGTTCACCATGGAGTTCCAGCTACTGGACGTAGCCGTCTCTTACAATTTGCTGTTAGGTCGGCCTTGGATACATGCCACCAAAGCAGTCCCATCCACTTTGCACCGAATGGTCAAGTTCGAGTAAGATAGGCAAGAGATCGTTGTGCATGGTGAGGAGAATTTGTGTGCTCACAATGATGCCTCCGTTCTGTTCATTGAGGCTGAAGATGGCAACGGGCCGTGCCAGTCGAGAAGGTTCTAGAAGGGAAATGTATTCCAACTCCAAAGATAACCTCTATATCCGTCATGGTGGCCTATGAAATACTGAAAAATGGCTTTGTGCCAGGTAAAGGTCTGAGTGCATCCCTGCAAGGTATCATACAGCCAGTGTCCCTCCTTGAAAATTTGGGTACGTTCGGTCTTGGATTCAAACCTACAGCGGTAGATGTGAAAAGGGCTAAAAGGTTAAAACAGAAGGCGTGGGCAATTCCGAAGCCTATCCCGCGTCTCTCCAGGTCTTTTGTCAAGCCTGATGCCAGGAAACGTCCAGTGACGATGGTTCCAAGTTTGTGGTTGACATTGATGAAGAATTAATTGAAAGATTCCAGAGCTTGTTTGATGATGTGAACATGGTAGAAGTTGGAGAAGGTTCTAGCAAAGCGGATGTGTAGTTTGTCGGGCCGAATGTAAAGCTTAACAATTGGAAGGCTACTCCTCTCCCTACTCGGAAGGAGTCTTGGTAGTTTGTTTTGTTTTCCTTTTTTAGGTCATTCCAGGGTTGTGACCCAGATTTTTATTTTTCGCTTCTTGATGTACAAAACCTGTTATCCTTTATTTTTCAATAAAATGCAATTTCCTTTTCCATCATTCCTGATAGCTCTTATTTTTGTTTTCTTTTCTTCTTTGTACAGTTCTTTTTATGCTGGTTTCAATGACATGACATGCATGAGGAATCTTCGGCCAAGTCTTAAAAATCAATTTTATTCTGAAATGATAATCCAAGAAATAGAGTGTGATGATGAATCAAAATATGATGAGCATGAGACCTTTGAAGAGATTAGTAAGGAAGTAAGTCATTTTGAAGAAAAACCCAAGCCTAATCTGAATGAAACGGAAGCAATCAATCTACGGGATCCAGATAATGAATGATAAACTAAGATAAGTCCATCTTAAACCGCAAATCAGGGAAGAAATTATTAAAGCATTTTTTGAATATAAAGATATTTTTGCATGGTCAGACGATGACATGCCAGGCTTGAGTACCGATTTGGTGGTCCACAAATTGCCAATTGATCCAGCATTCCTTCCCGTCAAGCAGAAGTTGAGAAAGTTCAAAACTGACATGAGTGTAAAGATTAAAGAAGAAGTCACAAATTAAAGTAGCTTGATGCAAAGGTCATTAGAGTCACGTGGTATCTCCCGTGGTTAGCCAATGTTTCGTCTGTGCCAAAGAAAAACGGTAAGACTAGAGTGTGTGTTGATTACCGTGATCTCAACAAGGAAAGTCCAAAGTATAATTTCCCACTGCCAAATATCCACATTTTGATTGATAATTGTTCCAAACATGATATTGGGTCCTTTGTGGATTGTTATGTGGGGTATCATCAGATTTTAATGGATGAGGAAGATGTAGAAAAGACGGCATTCATCACGCCGTGGGGAACATACTGCTATAGGGTCATGCCTTTTGGTTTGAAAAATGCTGGGGCAACTTACATGAGGGTAATGACAATCATATTCTATGACATGATACACAAGGAGATTGAGGTTTACGTGGATGATGTGATCATAAAGTCCAGGAAGCAGTCTAACCACGTCAAAGATTTGAGAAAGTTTTCCAGAGGCTTCGCAGGTACAATCTTAAGCTCAACCACACAAAGTGTGCATTTGGCATTCCATCTAGGAAACTATTGGGGTTCATAGTCAGTCGGCGGGGCATTGAGTTGGATCTGTGAAAGATCAAAGCTATCCAGAAATTGCCACCACCAAAGAACAAGACCGAGATGATGAGTTTTCTAGGGAGGATGAGCTACATTAGCAGGTTTATTGCTCAGCTCACGACAACTTGTGAGCCCATCTTTAAGCTGCTAAAGAAGGATGCTGAGTTCAAATGGACTGATGAGTGCCAGAAAGCATTCAATAAGATCAAAGAGTATTTGTCGAACCCCCTTATGTTGGTCCCCTCGAAACCCGGGAGACCTTTGATTCTTTATTTGACAGTCTTGGATAACTCATTTGGTTGTTTGTTGGGTCAGCATGACATCACTAGCAGGAAATAGCAAGCCATCTATTATCTTAACAAGAAGTTCACATCTTATGAGGTTAAGTATACTCCCATTGAAAGGACATGTTGCACCTTGACTTGGGTAGCACAGAAGCTGAAGCATTATTTGTCATCCTACACTTCTTACCTCATTTCTCGCCTGGATCCTTTAAAGTTTATCTTTCAAAAGCCCATGCCCATAGGAAGGCTCGCAAAGGGGCAGATCTTGCTCACAGAGTTTGACATCTTATATGTGACTCGGACGACGATGAAAGCCCAAGTTTTGGCCGATCACTTGGCTGAGAACCTAGTGGATGAAGAATATGACCTTTGATGACTTATTTTCCTGATGAAGTGGTAATGCATATTGACGAGGTCGAGAAGGACAAAAAGCCCGGTTGGAAACTCTTCTTTGATGGGGCTACTAATATGAAAGGTGTTGGGATAAGAGTTGTACTTATTTCTAAAATAGAGCACCACTAACTTGTCACTGATCAGCTTCATTTCTATTGTACCAACAACATGGCCGAGTACAAAGCGTGCATTCTAGTTTTGAGGTTAGCTATGGACATGGGAGTCCAAGAAGTGTTGGTTTTGGGAAATTCAGATCTGTTAGTGCATCAGATCTAGGGAGAATGGGAGACCCGAGATTTGAAAGTCATACCGTATTGTCAATGCCTGCAGGATCTCTATCAGTGGTTCAGATAAGTGGAGTTCAGGCATATCCCTACGATCCACAATGAGGTTGCCGACGCTTTGGCTACTCTGGCGTCGATGTTACATCATCCAGATAAGGCTTATGTTGACCCTTTGCATATTCAGGTCTGTGATCAGCATGCTTACTATAATATGGTAGAAGAAGAACTTGATGGTGAGCCATGGTTCCATGACATCAGGGAGTACATCAGAATGGGGGGTATATCCAGTACAAGCCATGGGGGATCAAAAGAGAACAATTCAACGCTTGGCAAGTGGATTTTTCTTTAGTGGGGGAGTTTTGTACAAAAGAACTCCAGATCTTGGATTGTTAAGGTGCATCGATGCTAGACAAGCCACGACTATCATGACCGAAGTGCATTCCGGAGTCTACGGGCCGCATATGAGTGGGTATGTTTTGGCAAAAAAAATTGTTCTAGCAGGTTATTATTGGCTGACCATGGAGTGAGATTGTATAGTTTTGTGCGCAAGTGTCATCAATGCAAAGTACATGGAGATTTGATTCATTCTCCGCCATCTCACAATGTCCGCACCATGGCCTTTTGTTGCATGGGGTATGGATGTTATCGGACTAATTGAGCCAGCAGCATCCAATGGGCACATGTTCATTCTGGTAGCCATTGACTATTTCACTAAGTGTGAAGCTAAAACTTTCAAATCTGTGAACAAGAAGGCAGTGGTCGATTTTGTTCATTCGAATATCATTTGTCGGTTCGGAATCCTAAAGGTGATCATCACAGATAATGGTGCTAATCTTAACAGTCATATAATGAAAGAGGTATGTCAAGAGTTTAAGATACGCATCGCAATTCCACCCCATACCTCTCCAAGGCGAATGGAGCAGTCGAGGCAGCCAATAAGAACATAAAGAAGATACTTCGAAAAATGGTGTAGGGTTCCAGGCAATGGCATGAGAAGTTTCCCTTTGCTTTGTTGAGTTATCGCACTACCGTTCGCACTTCAGTAAGTGCAACTCCTTATTTGTTGGTATATGGCACTGAAGCAGTGATACCCGCAGAAGATGAAATTCCATCCCTTCGGATCGTTGCTGAAGCCGAAATTGATGATTATGAGTGGGTCAAAACCCATCTGGAGCAATTGAGTTTGATTGATGAGAAAAGATTAGCAGCCGTGTGTCATGGCCAGTTGTATCAAAAAAGAATGGCAAGAGCATACAACAAGAAGGTGCATCCGCGAAAATTTGAAGTGGGTCAGCAAGTATTGAAACACATCCTTCTACATCAGGCTAAAGCAAAGGGCAAGTTCACCCCAAATTGGCAGGGGCCGTTCATTATAACAAGAGTATTGTCCAATGGTGCTTTATATTTAACAGATATAGAAGGCAAATGTATAGATATGACTATCAATTCTGATGCAATCAAAAGATATTATGTATGATTTCTTTGGTTTGTCTAAATTGTTGTTTATACTTGGCATATTTTGAATATTGGAATGACGAAGGTATTTTTATTCTGTTGTCCAAATACTTTATCCTTTGATACCCCTTTGAGCCTTATTTATTTCCTCTCATACCCCTCTTTTAGAATCAGTAGCAAAATTCAGAGACACGAACGCAAAGGGTAAGTAAAGAATAAAAAGAGAAAAAGAGAAGAGAAAAGAGAAAGAAAAGAATGGAAAAGAGTGAAAAGAAAAAAGAAGAAGGAAAAAGAAAAAGAGATAGAAAAGAAAAAAAGAGAGAAGAAAGAAAAGAAATAGAGATAAAAGAAGAAGGAAAAAGAAAAAGAAAAAGAAAAGAAAAAGAAAAGTGAGAAGAAAGAAGAAAGAAAAGAAATAGAGATAAAGGAAGAAGGAAAAAGAAAAAGAAAAAGAAAAGAAAAAGAGAGAGAGAAGAAAGAAAAGAAAAAGAGAAAAGAAAAGCAAAAAGAGAGAGAAAGAGAAAGAAAAAGAAGGAAGTAACAATAAAGCAGCAATTGCTATGACATGAACTACGTTCGACCTGATTCCTTTTAAGGAAACATATGCAGCCTCATGATTTGGTCCCATCAAAATAAAAATCCAAAAGTCCCGAAGCAGAAAGTTATGGTTGTTGTAAGATATCTGATTCCAAGAGTTGTAATTTTGAACCCATTCAAGTTGTTTTGAGCCTTTTGATATCCTTTCTTTCTAATCCTATCCAAAAGTTCACATTACGATCCAAAGAAAGACCTTCCGATTAGTCTTCGAGAGATGCCAAGTCGAGCAAGTAGAGGTGTGATTCATATCAGGGGCAACACTCCGGTCTAAGTAGTAAAAATGAAAAAATGAGAGAGTCTTATTGGTGAAAACCCTCTCGGGCATCGTAAGGCGATAGAAAGCTGAGAGAAATTAAAAAATAAGAGAGTCTTACTGGTGAAAACCCTCACGGGTATCGTAGTGTGACGGTGAGTTGAGAGATGAATAAATGAGAGAGGTTTGCTGGTGAAAACCCTTCAGGGCACCGCAAGCCGAATAAAGTTGTTGACTTTGCAAAGGAATCGAATTATGGGAACCCCAGGCATAAAGTGTGAAGACTGAAAAGGATTGACCGAATGGACTAGGCTATTTCATCCGAAGTGCGTGTCATGATCATTGGTGCCAGCAGCTTCACTTAGATAAGTCCCTTTTCCTTTACTTCCTCAAACAATCCTTCTATTTTGATTTTTCTTCCCTACTCATAACTCTCGAAGTTATTGCATTTCATTTCCTTTGGGTTTATCTCTCTAATGTTTTTCCAATGTAAGCCTTGTTTAAGCATGTAAGAATGGATTTCAAAGCTTAATACCAATATCCAAAATTGCGCAAAGCAAAGTGCGGCCACAGCTTACAAGAAATAGCATGATGCAAAAGTGAAAAATAAAGTGTTAATGAAAGTTCAGGCGGTCAAGTGGTTTGTGAATTTTGTGGAAGATACAGAGGTTCATATGGGAAAGACAGATATGTTAAAACAACAGGTTGACTATAGAGCACTCGGATCATTCAAGGTCGTGTGATTGAAATTCAGTTAGAAAGGCAAACAACTCTTGGTCAGGTCAAGGCGGCTAGTCAAAGCAAAGTACGTTTTGAGACCCTCGCAAATGACAAGGTCTGACAAGAGGTCTACTTTTGGGAAGTACAATTTGGCATTTAAGTTTTCACTTTTGAGATGAGGCTTGGTTTGAAATTTTTAGGATAAAGGAAGTTAGTTTAAAATTTATTTTTATAACAAGAATCGGTTAACACTCGCAGATGTTCCCAATATCAAACTGAGGCAAAAACATTTCTTTTGTTTTGTCTGTTTTATTGAAATCGGGCACCCCCTGGAGAACAAGGGAAGACAACACGAGTTTCAAGAATAGAAAGCAGTTCAGGTTCAAGCAATCAGGCCACCCTAGAGAACAAGGGAGGACAGTTCAAAAGAAAAGTAGTTTCAATAATAGAAAGCAGTTCATGTTCAAGCAATCAGGCCCCCTTGTAGAACAAGGGAAGACAGTTCAAAAGAAAAGCAATTTCAAGAAGAGGACAAGTCAGGTTCATTAATCAGGCACCCACCTGGAGAACAAGGGGAGACGTCACAAGTTCAAAGGAAAGCCGGTCAAGCTCAGCAATCAGGCGCCCACCTGGAGAACAAGGGAGAACAACTCAAGTTTCAAAGGAAGACAATGCAAGTTCAGCAATCAGGCGCCCACCTGGAGAGCAAGGAAAAATGGTGCAAGTTTTTAGGGAAAACAATTTCAAGTAGCAAGAGAAGATGGTTCGAGTGTCTGCAATCAGGCGCCCACCTAGAAAACAATTCAAGTTTCAGAGGAAAGGAATACAAGTCAAATATTGGTAATCAGGCATCCACCTGGAGAATAAGGGAAAACAGCTCAAGTTTCCGGAAAAAGCAGTTCGAGTTTCAGCAATCAAGAGCCCACCTGGAGAACAAGGGAAAACAAGTCAAGTTTCGAGGGAAAAACAGTACAAGTGTTGGAAATCAGGCACCCACCTGGAGAACAAGGAGAAGCAGTTCAAGTCTCAAGGAAATACAGTTAAAGTTTTGGCAATCAGGCGCCCACCTGGAGAGCAAGGGAATACAATTAAATTTTTGGTAATTAGGAGCCCACCTGGAGAGCAAGGGAATACAGTTAAAGTTTCGGCAATAAGGTGCCCACTTGGAGAGCAAGGAAATACAGTTAAAGTTTCAGCAATCAGGTGCCCACTTGGAGAGTAAGGGAATACAGTTAAAGTTTCGACAATCAGGCGCTCACCTGGAGAGCAAGGGAATACAGTCAAAGTTTTGGCAATCAGGCACGCACCTGGAGAGCAAGGGAATACAGTTAAAGTTTTGGCAATCAGGCGCTCACCTGGAGAGCAAGGGAATACAGTTCAAGTTTTGGCGATCAGGCACCTACCTGGAGAGCAAGGGAATACAGTTAAAGTTTTGGCAATCAGGCGCACACCTGGAGAGCAAGGGAATACAGTTAAAGTTTTGGCGATCAGGCACCCACCTGGAGAGCAAGGGAATACAGTTCAAGTTTTGGCGATCAGGCACCTATCTGGAGAACAAGGAAAACAGTTCAAGTTTCAAAGGAAGACAACACAAGTTTCAAAGAAGAACAGTTTAAGGTAACAATGGGAATACAATTCAAGTTTTGGTAATCAGGCCCCCTCCTGGAGAACAAGGGAATACAACTCAAATGTTGGCAATCAGGTGCTACCTGGAGAATAAGGGAATTCACCTCAGAATTCAATTCAAGTCAGCAACAAAGGAAGCTCACCTGGAGAGTACGAGTCAGCAGAGCGGCAGAAACTACGAGGTCAAGTTTGAAGATATAGTTAGGATTCTTGTAATTCATAGATCATAGTTTAGTCTAGCTTCTTTTATTTTGTCTTGGTGTAATAGGGAGTCCAGCAAGCAGTAGCAGCAACAACAATAGTGAAATCACAACTTCTTAGTAGTCCCAACTATCGAAACATCCCGAACTATACTGACCTGATTCCTTTATAGCCAAGGATATGTAGGCAACCTCGAAAGCAAGGTGTGGTCAAATCTTTCAAAAATGCTTCCCACGGAGTATTCAAATGGGAAAAAATTGCTTATATCCGCTCACTTTATCTTTGCACAAAAACGTTTCGTGTTTCCGAGCAAAGAAGGGCAGCTGCGTGATTTTTGCCCTATAGGAATTACTCCATAAAATACAAGAAAAATGAATTTTTCCACTTTTTACAATTTTATAGGATTTTGTGAGAATTTGTTGTTTGCATTTGTGTTCATGTTTATTTTTGTTAAAATCATGAAAATGCAAAAAATACCATGCATTGGATTTATGTTTCATTTTTTATATTTCTGAGGTTAATTAGTGAATTAGTTGCTTTATTAAAATTGAAAATCACAAAAAATTGGCTTACCTTTTACATTTTTAGCTTTTAATTTTAGAATAGTAGTTTTTCTCTTTTGACTTAGGATTAAGTGATTTTTCACATTTTTATAATAGAGAATTAGTTTAATTTTATAAATTAGATCAAGTTAGGATTTAATTTAGGATTCTTAATTAATAAAAAAGAAAAGAAAAACAAAGAAAAGAAATAAGGAAAACAAATTGAGGAAAGAAAAGAGGACTATTCTTAAAAACCCGAAATTGAGTCAAGTTAAAATTCTGAAGCCCAATTCTTTCACTCCAAATCACCTTAGCCCAATACTTCTCCTTTCTACTTAAACCCATACGTGACCCGCCCCAATCAAATCCGCCCAGCCCAAATTAAATCTGACTCGTCACCCACCCATAATATTACCACTTATAATATCCTTGAAACCTAGCCTTAAATTCCAAAGACCCAAAAATGACGTAACTACTATTCTTCTTTTCCAAATAGCCGATTCAACCCTAACTCGCCTGAAAACTCAGGTGAGTTCACTCACACGGGCCCCATCTTCACCACGTCACCAAGATTCTAACCGTTTCTGACAAAATTTCTCTCCCTCACATGCCATCTCTTTGATTTATTTCAGATTTTTAACCTTTCAGATGAAAATATAGAAAAATGGGGAGAGTTGGATTGGATTCGATTTGATCTACTCCCTCCATTTGTCCGTTTTTTCATCAAGGGGGGGGGGGATTTCAGCTTCGGGGAAGATATTATTTTTGGAGATTTCTTGGAGAAGAGGATAGAAGGTTCGAGAAACCTGAGGTCCTATATAAAGGAGATGATATTTTCTGAGGAAGGGGGATGGAGAGAGAGAAATTTCGGAGAAAATTGAAGATGAGAATTAGGTTTTGAATATTTTTCTTCTTCATTTTCGTTTGAGAGCAAAAAAAATACATAAAACATATACTGTCGAGGGTCCTATTCTATAGATCCTATATTTACATTTCAATTTCTGGGTTTTCCGGTAAAAATGGAATTTGTTTGAAAATCTATTGAGGCTACTGTTTGTTAGAAGTGCCGATCACTGTCCATTTCTTATTACAATTCGTGTATTCGGAGTTTGGAGCCTAGATTTAGTAATTCTTTGTTGTTCTCTGTTCTTATAACAAAGATTTTGCTACAACAAGTCCACTTTTATACTATCCTATCTCTCTAAATTTTCTTCTGTGAATGGAGCTTTAAAATCTATCAATGTAGATTAATTCAGTAATATTTATATTTTTGTGTAATCAATCTGTTTTTAGAATGCATTGATTAGGTTGTTTCATCTTGATTCTGTTTGTGGTTGAGTTGGAAGGAATCTGTCATTTCTTTTGTTTTATCAGCTACAAGCCGAGATTTTCAGATTTTTGCTTAATCCTAAGTTCTCTTCGTAGATTTTTCTTGATATTTATTAAGTTATCTTTGATTAGTTTTAATCTATTGTAGAGTTTCTTGTTTTCTTTAAAAGGAAAATGAATTGTATATTCTCATGTGTATTTATTTTAAAAGAAAAAGGCATTTAAGGGTACGTACTACTCCCTTAGTCCATATTGTATTAGAGAACATCTAACATGGTTGAGGCGCTACAGTGCTATTGTAGTGGTTCGTTTTGCTTTTCATTTTTCCTTCTAAGATCAAACTAATCAATTAGCCCTTGAAAACTGATGAGTTTCTGGATTTTGTTTTCAAATGATGAACTTATCTGTTGGAAAAACTTTTTACTGCATAAAAAGTCGTGCATCTCGTCTTTGGTGACTATTCACATTCGGAAATGGTTATCACTCACTCTTTGTGTGCACCCTTCTGTTTCTAGTATGTCTAGATTGAAAGTTTCTGTTATAGTTTAGGTTCATTTTAGTAAAAGTTGTCCGCATCTTCTTCGTTGATCACAGAAATTGCAAGGTTCTAATTGAGTCATGAAGGGATTAGTGAGAATGGGTCATGTGTTGTTTGTTATCAATAATTTCAAAGATTTTACAAAAGACAGACACTAGTAGAAAAGCCTTTAGGTGGGCGTTTAAAATACAATTGTGATTGTGTACACGTTCGTGTGACATGATTATAATTCTAAAAACCAATTTGGAGTATGCATTCGCACAACTTCGAACAAACTTTCTTAATAATAAAATGGTTGCTAATAGGCCGCTAATTTTAGTTTATATAGTCCGAGGTGTGCCATCCACCATTTAATCATACATGACCCTCGTATTAATTTCATAACCTAGATAAAAAAATAATAAATGTTCGTAGTTACTTTTGGCACGTTTAATACATTATCGTGCTTGTGGACATATTCGCGTGACATGATTACGATTTCTAAAAACAAAATTGGAGTGTGCGTTCGCGCAATTTTGGCCAAAATTTTCTTAATAATAATAAAGTGTTATTAATTGTAGACAAGTTCTCGTGACATGATTTTTTATGCGCCAAATAAATGGGTAGACGTACGTGTGACCCGTTTCAAGATAATTTCTTAATTAAAAGAGGCAATGCACATAAGTTCTAAAATCAGTAATCAAACAATTTAATTAAGCCAAATATGATCAAAGCGACCATGCTAGAACCACAGAACTCGGGAATACCTAACTTCTTCTCCCGGGTTAACAGAATTTCTTACCTGGATCTCTGCGTTCGCAGACCATAAATAAGAGTCAACTTCCTCGATTCGGGATTTAAATGGGTGACTTGGGACACCATAAATTATCCCAAGTGGCGACTCTGAATTTAAAATAAATAATCTCGTTTCGATTGTCACTTAAATTGGAAAAAACTCCCTTAATACCCCTTCCGGAGGTAGTAAAAAGGAGGTGTGACACAATTGCAAGTTCATTATTTTGGCTATACCTTTTTATTTGGAAAAAAATAATAGAGTTGTAGCCATTTTTTTTACTGGTCTGACTCGAAAATAAAAATACACAATTAAATAAATAGACATTATATCTAATGAAAACAAATAACAAAAAATACACAACTAATACTCCATTATTTTTGCCAAAAGTTTTCTATGTTGCTAAAATGATAGAGTTCCAGCCAAACTTTTATAAATTTGGCCCAAAAAAAAAGAAATATACAGTTGGAACAAATAGACATTATATCTATAGAAGAAATTAAAAAGAATAAAAGTAAGAGTAAAGTCCACATTATATATTAAGATGATGCAAGAAAAAATACATAGTTATAACAACTAAATCAGTACATATGAATATATAATAATTAAAAGTTAAACAATAGCCTACTTGGAAACTGATTTTTCAACTTTTCCTCACTCTCACATGCTTAAAAGAGAGTGCACCTATACTCTTTGCCACATCAGCGTCTGGGGGGGGGGGAGGAGGGAGGAGAGGATAATGGCTCTCAAAAAGCCAAGTTCAGGGGGGTAATAAGACTACAAATAGTGTAGGAATGTAACTAATAATCTATGTCAAGTTTAGGACTTTTTTTTAGGTATTCAGCCTTTATAAGGTAGTTTTAACTATTGTACCCAAATGATATCTAAGTGAAATTAAATATAATGTACTATATTTTCTCTATACAGTTTTCTCTCTCGACGCATTATAGGTGAGCTACGTACACAGACACCAAAAACTGCAAAGAGGGTGGCCTAAGAAAAGATAACAATAAGACGATTGTCATGCTCCAAACTTGAGGAGGGGTGGCCGTCACCCGGTACCATACTCGGCTTGAGTGTACCGTTCTGTAACTATGAAACCTAGAGGGTTATCCCTCAACTTAGGTCGACGATGCTTACCTGCAAGCTGACAATACCAATCAAGGTGACGAGGCTATTGTAACGACCCATTTCCCCTTTTGATGCTTCACACATGTGTATTTATGATTTTATGACTAACAAGGTTGATTTGTTTTAGTTTGGGAAGATTTCAGATTAATTTTGACCCTTTGACTCTTGACTTAGAAGGTTATGTTAGAAATGTCGACAACTTCATATCGTGATTTTGAACTTGGACGTATGCCCGGAATTGAATTCGGAAGATGGTAGATTGGTTTATGTTGTTTTGCCGAAATTTGGCAATTTAAAGTTGAAAAGTTTGACCATAGGTTGACTTTTAGCTATCAAGTTCGGAATTTAATTTTGGGAATTGGAAAAGGTTGTTATGCTATTTAGAACTTGTCTACAAAATTTGGTATCATTTTGTGTTTAAGTTGTGAAAGTTGTTATCACATTGAGGCAAAGTGTTAATTGTTAAGATATCTCTCTTATTATTGTTTTTATTGATATTCTTGTACACATTGTGATTGAGCCATAGTTTATTGCTGTGAGAAAATTAATATTGTTGATTATTGGCAAGTTGTGGCATATGGGCAGTTGTGGTGCGAGTTGTTATTGTGATGTGATATTGATTTGTTTGCGGTAGCATAAGGATATGGGTTAAGGCGTGTGCGGAGCTATAAGCTGGGAATTATGCGCGTGTTTCTTTTAAGGGAATTACTTGAAGCCACGTGGCGTCATAAGATAGGCTAAAGCGTGTGTAGCTATTTCGAAAAAAATATTTTTAAAACTATTTAAATGTAAGGCTACAGGGCTGTATAAGGAAAGATTGTGATTGAAATGAAAAAATGTAAATACGAGGCGTTACCTCGGTTATGATTCTTGCTGTATACGAGACGGTACCTAGGTTGTGATTCTTGCTTATGAGCCGTTACCTCGGTTGTGATTTTTGTTGTATATGAGACAGTACCTCGTCAATGATTCTTGTTGTTTATCTCATGTTGTAAAGAGTTATTGGTGAAATACTCCTTGTTGCTTTTATTCTTCCTTGTCTTATCAATTTGGATCCGTATTTGACTTTGATGGTTCCCTTTAATTTCTTCCCTTATGTTATCTCTATGCTTAAAATTCCGGTATAATTTTTGTTGTTAACTTGTTCGTATCAATTATTTCTTCACTTGCCTTTACTTCTCGTCATTATGTTTTCATTATGCTATTTATATACAAGTAGGTGTCTTGACCTATCCTCGTCACTACTCTACCGAGGTTAGGCTTGATACTTATTAGGTATCATTATATTGCTCATACTATGCTTTTGCACAACTTTTTATGCAGATCCAGGTACATATGCTCGTGCCGGACGCTAGAGATTAGTTGAGTAGCTGCTTTTGGATATTTCAAGGTATACCTGCTTGACGTATGCAGGCCTTAGAGTCCCCTTCTTTTTTAGACATTCTATGGTTTATTTTTTGGTTCGAACAATATTGTATTTCGAGACTATTAGTACTTTTCGTAGAGCTTGTGACTCTATTCCACCAGGTTTTGGGAAAAGTGTTGGCTATTGTACTGTTGAGTTTATTATTATGGTGTGAAGGTTTAATTTGAAGTTTTAGTAGTATTTTTATTACTTCTCTATGTAGTTTAGGCTTACCTAGTCGTAGAGACTAGGTGCTATCACGACATCATATGATGGGAAATTGGGTTGTGACAATTTGGTATTAGAGCTACATCGTGGAGTATATAGCTCGGTGCCTAAATTGTGAGCAGGTGAAGTATGAGTATCAGAGGCCGGGCGGTTTGCTTCAGAGACTTGAGATTCCCAAGTGGAAGTGGGAGCGTGTCACCATGGATTTCATTGTTGGGCTCCCACAAACTCAGAAAAAATTTGCAATGTATAGGTGATTGTGGATAGGTTGACCAAGTCGGCTTATTTCACTCCGGTAGTGACTACCTATTCTTCATAGCAGTTGGCTCAGATCTATATCTGTGAAATTGTCCGACTTCGAGGCGTGACGGTATACAAAATATCTGACCATGGCACGCAGTTTACATCACGTTTCTGGAGAGATGTGTAGCGTGAGTTAGGAATATGGAATGAGCTGAGTATAACATGTCACTCCCAGACATACGGACAGTTCGAGCGCAACATTCAGATATTAGAGGATATGCTTCGTGCTTGTGTTATGGATTTTAAGGAATTTTTGGGATCTTTTTTTGTCGCTTGCGGAGTTTACCTACAACAACAACAATCAATAAAGTTTTCAGATGGCTCCTTATGAGGCCTGGGAGGCGGTGTCATTCTCCAGTTGATTGGTTTTAGCCAAGAAAGGATAAGTTATTGGGCACGGATTTGGTTCGGGATGCCTTAGAGAAAGTCAAGTTGATTCAGGATCGTCTTCATACAGCCCAATCTAGACAAACGAGTTATGCCGATCTGAGAGTTCATGATGTTGTATTCATCGTTGGAGAGTGAGTTTTGCTCCAGGTTTCAACCATAAAGGGTGTAATGAGGTTTGGGAAGAAGGGAAAGTTTAGCCCTAGGCATATCATACCTTTTCAGATCCTTGAGAAGATTGGTGAGGTGGCCTACAAACTTACATTGCCACCTAGCTTATCTGCAGTTCATCCTGTGTTCCAAGATTCTATGCCCGAAAAGTATTATTGTGATCGGTGTCATATTTTAGACTTCAACTCAGTCTAACTGGATAAGGATTTGACTTATATTGAGGAGACAGTGGCTATCTCTGACAAACAAGTCCGAAAGTTGAGATAAAGAATATTGTTTCAGTGAAGGTTCAATTGAGGAGTCATCTGGTTGAGGAGGCGACCTAGAAGACCGATCACGACATGCAGAGTCATTATCCTCATTTATTCATCACTTCAGGTATGTCCTTATGCACGTTCGAGGATGAACGTTTGTTTATAGAGGGGGAGAATGTAACGGCCCGACCGGTCATTTTGTGTAATTACGCACCGTTTTCTGTTTTGATGCTTCACATATGTGCATTTATAGTTTTATGACTTAAGGGGTTGATTAGTTTCATTCTGAAGAAATTTCAGGTTGATTTGGACCCTTTGAGCCATGGACTATTGTTCTTGTACACATTGTGGTTGAGCTATGGACTATTGTTGTGGAAACATTGATATTGTTGATTATTGGCAAGTTGTGATGTATGGGCACTTATGGTGTGAGTTGTTATTGTGATGTGATATTGATGCGTATGCGGCGGTATAAGAATAGGGGTTAATATGCATATAGTGGTATAAGGTGGGACTTATTGCGTGTTGCTTGTAAGGGAACTGCTTGAAGTCACACGGTGGCATAAGGTGGGCTAAAGTGCGTGTAGCTATTTTAAAAAAAATGTTTTCAAAACTAACTAAATTTAAGGCTCACGCGGCGGTATAAGGAACAATTTTGATTGAAATTGAGAAATATAAATACGAGGCGGTACCTCGGTTGTGTTTCTTATTGTATACGAGGCGATACCTCGAATGTGATTCTTGTTGTGTACGAGGCGGTACCTCGTCCGTGATTCTTGTTGTTTATCTCATGTTGTAAAGAGTTATTGCTGAAAAACTCTTTGTTGCTTTTATTCTTCCTTGTCTTATCAGTTTGGATCCGTATTTGACTTGGGTGGTTCCCTTTAATTGCTTCCTTTTTTTTATCTCTACGCTTAAAATTCTGGTATTAGTTTTTGTTGTTAACTTGTTCATATCAGTTATTTCTTCGCCTGCCTTTAATTCTAATCATTATGTTTTCATTCTGTTATTTATATCCTAGTAGGTGTCTTGACCAGGCCTTGTCACTACTCTACCGAGGTTAGGATTGATACTTACTGGGTACTATTATGGTGTACTCATACTACGCTTCTGCATATCTGGGTACGTCTGCCCGTGCCAGACGCTAGAGGTTGATTGACTAGCTGCTTTTGGAGACCTCAAGGTATACTTGCTCGACGTCTGCAGGTCTCGAAGTCCCTTTCTGTTTTAGACATTTTACTGTTTATTTGTTGTTTCAAACAATAATGTATTTCAAGAATATTAGTACTTTCTCATAGAGCTTATGACTCCGTTCCACCAGGTTTGAGGAAAGTATTGGCTATTGTATTTTTGGGTTTATTATAATCGTGTGAAGGTTTAATTTGAAGTTTTAATAGTATTTCTGCTATTTCTCTATGCATGTTAGGCTTACCTAGTCATAGAGACTAGGTGCCATCAAGACATCCTACATTGAAAAATTGGGGTCGTGATAGCCATATTATGAACGTCTATCTCATTTGAGGGGTAAGCATACCCAACATCTCATATACATAACTATCCAGGTTAACGAGGCTGCCACGAACATCTACAACCAGCAATATAAAATTGAACATGCATATAGGGTTGGTAAGGCCATAATACTAACATACAAAATATACAGGACTCGTCTACAGGCCTCTAGAGATAAGTGAACTGTATCATGATTGGGACAGGGCCTCGACCTACCAATCAACCTATATATAAAATGGACTCTAAAATTCTTGACATGGTAACTCCAAGGGAGTGGAGCTTACCAATCAAGCTAATGTTTGTCTCTATCAACTGGGAAAGTCTATCCGACTGTCTATCAGGACCTGCAGGCATATGCAATGCCCCCAGAAAAAAGACGCCAGTGTGAAATAATGTGCCATGTATATAAGGTAATAGAATAATTGAAACCTAAAACTTAACTTATAATATAATAACTAAAAGTAACTAAGAGTTAAAGATGATTTGAAGATATGCTTATCTGTTGATACTGACTCAACTTTCTCAATATAGCAAGTAAAATAGTTGTCCGACCCTATAAGGCTCGGTACAGGTAATTGCTCGGCTATAGTAGGCTTGCTCATAGGCGCTCGGCCATACTAGGCTCAATATCTTGGCCATTTTAGGCTCGCTCATAGGCGCTCGGCCATAGTAGGATCGGTATATAACTTACCATCTGATCTGAGGTTGCCCAATAAGGGCTTGCCCACCGATTATAGCTCGATGGTGGTAAAAATATTGTATATATATATATATATAGACCATATTCTCTGTTGACTGAAAGAAGACAATACTTAACTGAATATAAAGTCCCGATAAGGGAAAATACTGTAACTTATGAGACTAGGATAATGTACATAAATTCAGGAATACAAACTTATCTTTATGTCTCAGTATCAAACGCATGTAGTTACGGGATCATGACAAAATAAAGAAAAGGTTTAGCCTAAACATTCCTTATCCTGAATGAGGGTCTATTGAAAATAGTCTCTCTATCCTCATAAGGTAGGGGTAAGGTCTGGTACACACTACCCTTCCCAAACCCCACAGTATGAGATATTACTAGGTATGTTGTTGTAATCTGTCCAATAACCACATTGAACTCGTCTTGTCTCACTTTTACAACAACGATAATAATGCTATCGTTAAGCTGTGAAAGATGCAACTACCGTACAACGAACGACAAGCTTATTTTATATTAAAACGGGTAGCATCTCCCTTGTTTTCATTACACTCACAAGTCTATAAACCAAGAAGAACCCATACAACCTTAAAATATACTTTCAGCAACAGAATACACCCAACAACACAAATTAATCTACACGACAACAAGTGCATAAATATTACCAACGAAACTACTATTTAATACGACGAGCACCAAGCTCGGATTGAAACCATTTTGAACCCTTTAACCCCGAAGTCATTCATTCATTAACTTAAAAACATTTCAAGTATGATATTTAGTACAATGTGAGGACTTCTAACCTCCTATTCATCTCCTAATTCACTATTGAACGGCCCAACAATCCAACAACAACAACAAGTATAACTTTTCATTGTTATATTTTCCTTTCTTTTCATATTCACATTACCAAGAACAATTTCGACATGTAGACAATATACTTATAATAACAAATCATAAAAAGTAATTTTTCAAGGTTTCCAACCATTCCAAAATAGTACATTAAAAAAGTCATTTTTCAAGGTGAGTTAAGTCAACTCTTGATGCTCTAGTGTCACATTAGAGCTATGGTACTCAAAAAGTCAAAGCATGGTATTGTTGATAATCCATTTGTGTTGAGGGTAATTGTTAGTCCAATTGATGCATGATTGATTTACATTAGGGCAACTGAAATATCCTTTTGTTTTAATGGAGGTGGGAATTGCCTTATTTTCTTGAGGACAAGCAAACGCTTAAGTTTGGGGTAATTGATAAGTATGGATTTTAACTTATTATTTGCTCTCTTTTACTTGCGTTTTAGGCCAAAAATGCGTGAAGGTATTCCCGAAAACTAATGTAATATGCTTGCTTGCAGGGATTGTTCAAAATAAGCCAAAGGATCCATATTCAACTCATAAAGGAGTCAAAACTTGAACAAAAACCAAGCCTGGGCCAAAAGATATGAAACACGGACTGCATCAGAAAAGTGCGGCCGGGAAAGTATCAACGCGGTCGCGAACTCTATTTCGAGGTCCGCAAAATAAAGAATCAGAGAGATGGATTGTTGGGATATAACATGAATGGGGACCGTATCAAAAAAGTGCGGTTGTACCGTCGCTGCCACGATTGGAAATATGCGAACTGCGGTGGCTGAGGTCAAGAGAGTTCACATTTTAAGCTAAAACAAGAAGTGTGATCCGCGTTAGAATTACGAGGCCGTGGAAGTCTCCTACGTGACCGCGATGCAAATTACGTGGTCCTCGAAACCATGCTCAATCTAGATTTAGAAGTTAAAAACGTGGACAACGGTCAAATTACGCGGCCGCGAAAGCAAGAGTGCGGTCGCGGTAAGAATTACGTGGCTGCAAAACCTCCATAAGGGTATTTTTGTTCAGAATTTCAGCTTAGTATAAATACATCTTTTTGATATTTTTAGGTTATTTTATGTATTAGAAGAGCACCTGAGATGGCTGACTTTACTGCTTTTGGAAATTTTATATTAGATACGTCTTTTAACATTAGATTTTTATCTTTTAATTTAGTATTATGAATTTCATCTTCTTTTTATCTTCAATTTCTGTTATGTCCATGAGTAGCTAAACCCATATCTAAGGTTGTGACCCAACCCTAGTGTGGGTATTTGATGGGTGTTGAATTTTAGGGCTTGAATGTGTATGTGTTAGTGATATTTAGCCTAGTTCTTGCTAGAACTATAGAATTAGTGGTTGCAAACACTGATTCATGCCTTTATGACTTAGTCTCTACTTGAGAAAGAGGGACTAAGTCTAGGAAAACTAGTCTAACAAGGAATTAGGGTGAACTCAAGAAATTGATTGCCCCAATTAAAGGGCTAAACCTAGAGATAATAATATCCGACTTGAGCTAACATCACTTGAATTGCATGAATATCCATTTGGACATGAAAAATCCAAATTGGGAAAAATCACTCAAACTACTGAGAGGTATAGAATGAGTACTCGAGTGTGATAGCTATATTACGATTCCAAGCTTTCCCTAGATTTTACTATTCGTTAGATAACCACCTAGGTAGAAGTCACGACCCTAGTCTCTTTAAACATTTGTAAACCAACAACAAAAATATTATCCTTAGATTTAATTATTGCAATCAATAGAATAGAGTTAGAAGTAAAAATGAAACAAACATGTGTGGAAGTGTAATTAAGAGCAAAACCCGCATCTAGACTTGGATATAAACCTAATTCAAATTATTAACTCCCTATGGATTCGATCCCGACCTAGTTGGGTTAAAACTGCATCGACCACCCTCTCTACTAGATAGTAGTGTAGGCTTGGACCTGATCACCTATTCTCATCACCTTCTCACTTACCTTTTCTTATCCTTACTCTCGTCTACCTAAAACCTTGTCGCTCTACTGTCACGCCCCTTTTTTCCTCGCGGAGTCCGAGTTTCGACATTCATTGGGAACAACTCATTTCCTTTTGAAATTGGGTATTTGAAGAGTCGCCACCTAAAGGATTAAGGTGCGTTTGGGCACCAAGAGCAGTTAACTCATATAACTAGTTTGCATTACAAGAGATTAGGGTAAGAGCTCGAAGTAACCTTGAGGGGAAGGTATGAGGTACCCCTCGCAGTCCACAATGGTGGGTCCCGGCCGAACTCAGTTATGTGAATTAGTCATTTAACAGGTAAGCAGTCTAAGCACACATTTACAAATAAAGGAAGTTTATGTAGTCTGAGCACACATATGTAAATAAAGGAAGTTTAACAGATAGGTAGTCTAAGTACACATATGTAAATAGTGGAAGTGAAATCCGAAGTTGTTAGCCTAGAGGATTACATCCGTACAATACCTGGTAAGCCTTCCTCAAATAGAGGGTTACACGTGGCATTAGCGCACAGATCATCATATCCTTTTTACTATCCATTACCATCCCCTTAGCGGTTATATAAGCGAGTTTAATTAACGAACTCTAAGCGTGCTTTAACTATCCCTTCATTGTGGTCCTAAAAGTGTTTAGGACCTTTAAATTTAGGTAGTACTAGACCTTTCTAAGGTGTTTAAAAGGTAAAATCTAAGTGACAACAAATAACATATAGGACTGTCAAATAGGGAAGCAATTAAGGGGCTCATGTTTACCTCCACACATATACAAACAAGTAGCACGTCTCGAACAACAAATTTTAAAGAATTTCAGAAGGCCCTAAAACAGGATATCTAGGTAAGCATCACAAACATAGAATATGAAGCATTGTTTTAAAACAAAGTGACAGAATCCTAATCAGTTTGCCTACTGATTTTAAAACCTGTTAAAATCGGACAATTTCCCACAGAATAAACGGAGCACAACTTCACAGTTTTAATACCATTAATTACCTAAGGTTTGCCTAGGCGTGGGGCTGTATACAATCATAATTCTAGGAACTAATTAAAACAGGTTGAAGTAACTCAGTCCTATAGGCATGATTTCTAATGCACAGAGAGAGATGGTCATTTTATTAAGCATGGTTACAGTAATAACTTAATGATAGGATTTGTAGGTGATTACGACTTAGGCAGAATCAGAGATAAAATGATGAACTACAACATGTTTTCTAATATGCAGAAGCAGTAAACATGATTATCCTAAGGCAGGATATCTAATGCGCGGATTTTATGGCATGGGTTTTAATACAAACAGACATAGTAAACCTAGAGGCATGATATCTATTGCAGAATATGAACGTAAAGCATGCTTTCTATTGCAAATCAATATAATGTAAACCTAAAGCATGATTTCTACTGCAAATCAACATATATATAAACCTAGCGCATGATTTCTACCTGGTTTCCCCACAAAATCGTATAGGAACCCTCCCCCTTTTACTAATTACCCTAATATCTGTTTACAAAGATCATTATTATAGAGCAGGAGTGAATGAACTACATAAATAAATGAAACTATACTATAGGGAGCGTGAATCAGGCCCAAAGTAAACCTGGGAATGCCAGGCCTTCAACACAGTCTCAGATGCCAAGAATCTCATAGCCATTAGTGTGTCCTAGTATGTCAAAGTTCCCTAAGAACCTCAGGGATCCCAGGAAGTGGTCACACCAAATTTTTTCTCAAATAGGGATTGGTTATGTGCAGTGTGGAAGGGCCAACCCTAGTGTGCTAGAGTTCGGAGGAATCTCATGGATTCCTAGGCAGTACATACACTGGAGGGGCAGAACTAATAGTCTAAGAGTAATGTGAGAGTGTTTGACATAGTTTTGAAAGACTTAGTAAAAATATTGTAGAAATAACATTTAGGAGTGAAAAGATTTTCAGGAGTAGAAATAGTTTTAAAGAACTACTAAGAGTGGAAAAACAGTTTTGAAATCAATTGAGAAGAGCCAATATTCAACATCTAATCACGCAGACTCAGAAAGCCCAGAATTACAATCACTTAATAGGCAGCTTTACACACAGGGATGAAGGGGGTTGGGAACATATATAGTTCATATTAGGGGGCACATAAACAGGGTACATGGGAGGCATATAGACAACAAATGCATAGAACACTTAGGAGTCTTAGAGACTTAACATGTTAGCCATGATAATAGGCAGTCAGACATAGGGTAAGGATGTAGCAAAATCATGTTGAAGATAAGGGTGTATTGGACAGAATTGGACATACAATTAGGGCTAATCGAATGCATTAGGAGACTAAGTAACTAACATGATCACACCAGTTAAAGGGGGGGGGGGGTAAGTAGGGACTAAGTAAACATGTTGGACAAGTATCAAAACCAAGTGAAGTTTAGACATGCTGATTACACATTGAACAAGAGAAGACATAATTTAGACATGCTGAATAAAGCAGTAAACAGGGAAACAAATTGAATACATAGCCAATTGAACTAGTGCAGGAATGGAATACATAGAGTTTGAATTTAAAAATTTAATTAGAGACATACCAGTTAAAGAAGAAAGTGCAGAATGTAAAGCAGGTGTAGTTCCAATGTCTAGCCTTGGCTTTCAACCGGCTAAAGCAATAGTTATCACAAGTAACAGATAAAGAAGAGAGATTTTGAGTGTGTGTATGTGTATTCTGAACTTAGTTTGTATGTTGAAGGAGCAGAATGAGAGTGTATATATAATACTTAGGGAGTAAAACAAATAAGGTAAAGGAATCAGAAACCAGCAATTAAGGAAATCACAGAATCCAATCACATAAGGAGTTCAGAATAGACTCCTTTAATTAGGGGCAATTAGCCAAGCGGTAACAACAGAGATTCTAATTAAGGAAAGAATCCTAATCATACCATGTAAAGAATCAGTAAGAATCCACAACTTATACGGGCAATCAAATAAGGCAGGGATGACCCATTAAGGTCATAAACAAGGAAACAATCAAGGATTATGCACACGAAATTCTAACAGAGCAAATCATGCAGCCAAAATTTCAAAATAATACTGATTTCTAGAAAGAAATATCAACTCTCATAAATAGGAAATAGGCTAAGTAAACTTCATAAAAATACAACAATTAGCCAGAAAACATATGCGAACCCTAATAGAGATTAATTAGGGAAAAAATCATAGAATAAGGGGTTTGACAAAGAAAATGTTTAAGTCCTAGAAATAGGGCAAATTAATATGACTGGTAACATAGAAAGTACCCAGAATCGAAGCAAAGGTTAGAAAAAATCACAAAATCAACTAAGGCTTGAACACTCTGGTAAAAATCAGCCAAGAAGATAAAAGGAGAGTCTATTAAGTACTTAGAAGTTAGAAAGACCATTGGAAAATGATTTGTAATGAACTCTAGTTAGGGAAAAATCGAAATAATTAGTTAAAACCAGAAGTTTTCTTCAAAAAAAACGTAATAGTGCTTGATTCATCTCAGATCTATACAGATCTGAGAAGGATCGAATGCAATAGCCTAGGGTTTTTGAGAAAAATAGCAGAGATGAGATAATAGGTTTAGAAACCACAAATTTGTAATAAATAAAGAGAAATATCTTACTCACAGTCGAGAAAATGGCCTGAGACAGGCTATTGAGCAAAGTTTCAACCCAGAATCGCTTGGGTTCCCTTGAGATCGTCTCAAGGTTTTACAAAATCAAAGAGCCATGGCGCGTAGAAGGCCAAGACTGGCCGGAGAAGCCATTGAAGATTCATAAGGAGAAGGTTTATGCCGGTGACGGCGTGTTAGAACTAGGGTTAGGTAGAGAGAGTTGAGAGAAGAGGGAGTGGTGACGGCGGGCGAGAGGTGATAGATGAAAAGGTTTGGGGGGGTGGGGGTCATTTAGGAAGGAGGGTTGTGGACCGTTGATCAAAATGATCAACGGTCATGATTGGGCGGAGGTATTGGGTCGGGCAGGTTTATGTTTGAGCCTAAGGGGATTGGGCCAAACTAAAAGGTATTTTTGAGCTGGTCTCTTGGGTTAAGTCTAAAAATAAAAAAGAGCTATTTATTAAATAACCAAGTAATTTATAAAATACTTACCTATTTATTACAAAATAATTTTCATGCATAAAAATGTTTTAAAGTAATTACTTAATATTTTAAAACTACAATGAGCCATTTTTTGGTAAAATAACGCAATAATGTATGCATGGTCTATAATTGCAAAATTATTGTAATTGTTACCAAAATGTATAAATCTGGCTATTTGTGAAATAATTTAAACTTAATATGACCATAAAATAGTAATATTAAATCATGAAATGCTATAAAGTCATTTATGATGTAATTTTGTAATTATTTACATAAATAAAATATTAGGAATAAATTAATTTTGAAAAATGTAAGCACTGCACTGGAGGCCTTGTTTGAGTTTCCCTAGGTATATTCGTTTGTTGGCTTTGCTCCTCCGTTCTGAAGGCCTTGTTTGAGTTTTCCTAGGTAACACCTAGCAGTTACAAAAATAGAGTTTTCGAAAATATGCAATTATTGGTGAAAATAGAGTTATTTTAGAAAACATAGTGAAATATCAAGTAATTTTAGATGAACTAGTGATTGTAACATATTCAGAGACATTGCACCTTTCTTGTGTTAGAATTTTGAGGGTCCTCCTCAAAATTCTGCCTAGTTTGATAGATGATCCTTCGGCCGTTTGCGAGTGACCAAACTTGTTGAACCTTCTTCGGAATTTTGAGAATCCTTCTCAAAATTCTGCCCCAGTTTCTTAACCAATTTCTGACCATCTGGTATATGCTGGCATTGGCTAAACTTGGTCCGGAATTTTGAGGGTCCTCCTCAAATTTTTGCCCCAGTTTTGGTTTCTGGGGGAAATGAAAATTTTATTATGATATGACCAAAACCACAGGGCTACCTACATATCCCATCTTAAACGGGAATCAGGTGAAGCGTAGTTCAATTACATCATGCAAAAAATCTAAGCATAGTATCTTTTGACTGTGTCTGAATTGATTGGTTTTGGCTAGACTTCTCCATCCATTTCTGCAAGTATGAGTGCTCCTCCTGTTATCACCCTGTGAACCATATAGGGACCTTGCCAATTGGGAGAGAATTTCCCTTTGGCTTCATCTTGATGTGGGAAGATCTTCTTCAACACCAGATGTCCTGGTGCAAATAATCTTGGTTTGACCTTTTTATTGAAAGCTCTGGACATTCTGTTATGATAAGCTAACCGTGACATACTGCATTCATCCTTTTACCATCTATAAGGGCCAGTTGCTCATAACGACTCCATATCCATTCTGCATCGCTGAGTTCGGCTTCCTGTATGATCCTTAAAGAAGGAATCTCTACCTCAACTGGGATGACAGCTTCGGTACCATAAACCAGTAAGTAGAGAGTTGCCCCAGTTAATGTACAGACTGTAGTGTGGTATCCCAATAGGGCAAAAGGTAATTGTTCGTGCCATTGTTTGTGGTTTTCTACCATCTTCCTTAGTATCTTCTTGATGTTCTTGTTGAAGGCTTTTATGGCTCCATTCATCTAAGGTCTGTATGCTGTGGAGTTCTTGTGCTTGATTTTGAAAGTCTCACACATGGTATTCATCAGATCGCTGTTGAGATTGGAGGCATTGTCAGTGATGATTGATTCTGGAACTCCAAACTGGCAAACAATCCGGCCGCGGACAAAATCTGCCACGACTTTCTTAGTTACTACCTTGTAATATGCTACTTCAATCTATTTGGTGAAGTAATCAATAGCTACCAAGATAAAATTGTGCCCATTTGAAGCAGTGGGCTTGATCGGATCGATAACATCCATTCCCCAGGTGGTGAATGGCCAAGGTGAGCTTGTTGCATTGAGCTCATTTGACGGCACCTTTATCATATCGGCATGTACTTGACATTGGTAGCATTTTCAGACATACTGGACACAATCTGTCTCCACGGTCATCCAAAAATAACCGGCCTTAAGAATCTTCTTGCCGAAGACAAAATCATTCATATGCAGGCCGCAGGTCCCAGCATGTATCTCCTCAAGTAGCTTAGAAACTTCTTTTGCATCGACACATCTCAGCAATTCCAAATCAGGGGTTCTTCTATATAGGTTTCCTCCTCTATGGAAGAAGTGATTAGACAACCTCCGAAGTGTGCGTTTCTAAGTATGGTTCGCATGCTCTGGATATTCTCCTTTTGCCAAATATTCTTTGATATTGTGAAACCAAGGCTTCCCGTCTGTTTCTTCTTCAACATGGGCATAATATGCCGGCTGAATATGAATTCTCACTGGGATGGGATCAATGAAAATATTGTCTGGATGTTGTATCATTGATGACAAAGTGTCTAGTGCACCTGCGAACTCATTTTAAATTCTGGGCACATGCTTGAACTTTCTTTTTGTGAATCCTTTCATCAGTTCATGTACGTGGTGCATGTATGGTAGTATTTTGGTGTTCTTTGTAGCCCATTCTCCTTGAACCTGATGTGCCAGGAGACCCGAATCTCCAATCAGCAACAACTCCTGTATATTCATATCGATGGCCATATTGAGCCTCATGATGCAAGCTTCGTATTCTGCCATATTGTTGGTGCATGGAAACCTAAGCCTCGCGGATACAGGGTGACGTTGGCCTATTTCTGATACCAAAACTGCTCTGATGCCCACTCCTTTGAAGTTTGCAGCTCCATCAAAGAACATTCTCCAACCGTCGTAAGCTTCAGTAATGTCCTCTCCTATGAATGATACTTCTTCATCGGGAAAATATGCTTTCAAAGGTTGGTATTCTCCTCCCATAGGATTTTCATCAAGATGGTCTGTCAATGCTTGTCCTTTGACTGCCTTCTGAGTTACATAGACAATACCGAACTCACTTAACAGTATCTGCCCCTTGGCGAATTAACTTCCCGGTTGGCATGGGCTTCTGAAAGATGTACTTTAGAGGGTCCAGCCTTGATATGAGATATGTGGTATAGGCACAGGAGTAATGCCTCAATTTCTGAGCCGTCCAAGTCAAAGCACAACAAGTGCGTTCCAATAGAGAATATCGTGCTTCGTAAGGAGTGAACTTCTTACTCAAGTAGTATATGGCTTCCTCCTTTCTCCCTGTCTCGTCATGTTGTCCCAAAACACATCCGAAAGCTCTATATAATACAGATAGATAGAGTAGAAAAGGTCTCCTAGGTTCTGGAGGGACTAGGACTGGTGGTGTGGACATGTACTCCTTGCTCCAACTTGTTTCAGCATCTTTCCTCAGTATCTTGAAGATGGGTTCACATATGACTGTGTAATGCACTATGAAGAGACTAATATAGTTGAGACATCCTAGGAAGCTCATCACGTCCTTCTTGCTTCTTGGTGGCGGTAACTCTTGAATAGCCTTAACTTTGGACGGGTCCAACTCGATTCCCCGACGACTAACAATGAATCCTAATAACTTTCCTGTGGGAACCCTGAATGCACATTTTGCAAGGTTCAATTTTAAGTTGTACCTCCTTAACCTGTCAAAGAACTTTCTTAAGTATGTTATGTGATCTGCGACGCTCTTGGATTTGATAATGATATAGACAACATACACCTCTATTTCTTTGTGTATCATATCATGGAAGATGGTTGTCATGGGTCTCATATAAGTAGCTCCAGCATACTTTAGACCAAGTGGCATCATCTTGTAGCAGTACACCCCACATGGTGTAATAAAAGCTATTTTCTTTGGGTCTTCTTCATCCATCCAGATCTGGTAATAACCCGCGAAGCAATCTACAAAGGATTGGAGCTCATGTGTTGGCGCAATTGTTGATCAGGATGTGTGTATTTGGTAGTGGGAAGTCTTCCTTGGGACTTGCTCTATTTAATTTTTGATAGTCAACACATACTCTGACTTTCTCATCTTTCATCGAAACTGGTACAATGTTGGCTAACCAGGTTGGGTATTCAACAACCTTAAGAACTTTGGCTTTGATCTTCTTAGTGATCTCCTCCTTGATTTTCAGGCTCATGTCTGGTTTGAATTTTCCGAGTTTCTGATTCACTGGCGGACACATTGGATTGATAGGTAATTTGTGAGTCACTATGGATGTGCCCAAACCGGTCATGTCATCATATGACCATGCAAATATATCCTCATATTACCTCAAGAAACGGATGTACTCCTCCTTCTCTATCGGTGATAAGTGAATGCTTATGCGAGTCTCCTTGATGGTTTCGGCATCTCCCAAATTTACTACTTCGGTTTCGTCCAGGTTGGACTTAGTCTTATTCTTAAAGTTCTCCACCTCTCAGACAATTTCCTCAGGTATTTTATCCTCTTCTTCTGAGTCACTATCCTTATGTTGCATTGTTTCATTACATGTCACAGTCATTGGTTCATCAGAAAAAGTAATAATGACACTATAGAAAGAGAAGTGTGCAATATAATAATGAATAATAAATAGCAATACATTTGATTAAATTCTGAAAGTATCCAAAACAATTACGGCTTGATGAATCGAGCAATTATTTTGATACAAGTGAGTCTTTAAAACAAAATTACTAAAAATATCTTAGATGCCTAGCATGGCTATAGAAATAAAATTAGGCTGATTGTCAAGCTACCCAGGGACTCGGCGGGCCTGGGATGGTGTGGCAGTCCAGTTCCTGAGAACAGCTCCCTTCTCCATAGTCTGAATGGTGAGACCTTCCTCCTCCTCAATTATTGCACTGTAATCCATATCCTCATCTTCTATGAACATATTTCTCAGCCCAGCTAACGCTTCTTCTTCTATAGTTCCCCATATTGTATCAGCCTGGTGAAAAATCTGACCCAGATGTCGCACTGGTTTCTCGAGAGGGTAATAAGGTCCATGCCATGGAGGAGACCAATCATCATACTCCTGCCATGTATACTGGTATCCGAGCCCGAAGGTAGTACCATGACGTTTCAGCTATATTGGTTTGGTAATGCCATGGAGATTCTTCCCAAGCCCTTTGCCGGGTTCATACCTAGACCATGCTAGTATGCTTTCTATTTTGTTACTCCACCATTTGTCTTTCTCAACGACATTAACATGTTCGATGTGATGATAAGTTTCCCCTCCTTGCCTTCTTTTGTTCCCGATAACTGGGATGGTTTGACTGGTGCAAATGGGGTCACTCCCATCTCCGTGAATGATCACCTCCTGATGTTCAATTTGAAGTTCACGTCCTGATGTAGTGTGGAAGCCACAGCTCCAGCGGCATGTATCCAAGGTCGTCCCAACAGAAGATTGTATGTGGCTGATATGTCAAGCACTTGGAATTCAACATCGAACCAAGTTGGCCCCATATGCAGAAAAAGGTTAATCTCCCCAATCGTGGCCCTTTGAGATCCATCAAAGGCATTCACGTTCATACTTCCTACCCGTATTTTATGGAAACCTTTGCCCAATCTTTTCAGAGCATGCAACGGACAAATATTGAGGCTTGAACCTCCATCGATCAAGACTCTAGCAATGAATTTGTCTTCAAATTTCCCCGTGATATGCAATGCTCGGTTGTGATTCAACCCTTCAGGCAGTAATTCATCCTCGTGGAAGGTTATCTTATGACTTTCCAGCAACTACCCTACCATGTTGGCCATCTCTCCGCAGGTGATATTGTTGGGTATGTAAGCTTTATTTAACAGCTTATTCAAAGCATTCTCGTGCGCATATGAATTTTGCAACAGTGACAGGATGGATATCTGAGTGGGGGTTTTATTCAAATGATCAATGATGGAGTATTCCCTCGCCTGTACTTTCCTCCAAAGATCATCTGGCCCTGTTTCAATGAAAGGCTGCTTGGTAGTGGCCTCCTTACTTGATCCTCCCAAGTTTTCAGGTGTATAGATCCTTTCGGTCCTGGTCATTCCTAGTGCAACATCAGATTCTTCTATATTTGTCTTTCCTCACCTAGCTTCGGCAATGTAATTCTAGGTTATTGCTTTTGAATCGAAAGGAGGTGTGGTTGATACTGTCACTATGAAAGGTGTGGCCACTTCTACTTCAAATGGAGTAAGTGTGGCTGTAGGTGGAGCTACCTCTACCTCAAATGGAACCAATGAGTCTACCACAACCTCGATTGGTGACTGCATCTGTACCACAATGAGAGTGAGTGTGACTGCAGGTTTAAAGTCATTGCCTTCTCGAATAAGACTTATTGACCCCTCAGGATCCCATTCTTCATCTATCTCTATCATATGTATTCCACCGCCCCTATAATCCAGGAGAGAATAACGTGCGCAACTTCTTTTGCCTGTATGACCTTGTTGTCAATCAGTGTCTGGATTTTGTCTTTCAATGTTCGGCACTCGTTAATGGTGTGCCCCTTCATACCGGAGTGATATGCACAGGTTTTGTTTGGGTTGACCCATTGAGATGGGTTCTCCACTGCCACAACGGGAATATGAGTGACATAACCAGTGGCCTTCAACCTTTCATACATCTAGTCGATGGGTTCAGCAATAGCGGTGTATTGTTTGGGTGGTTTGCAATCAAAGTTAGGTCGGGGTCTGAAAATGAGATGGTTGAGAGTTATATGTGTGATAGGCAATGGCTGGTTGGGAATATCTAGGAGATGAGGGTTGGTATGTGGGTGGAGGTATTTGGTATATAGGTGGAGATGTTTGGTATGTGATTGGAGATTTTGGGCCCTAAGCCACCTTTACTGCCCCCATGTCTTTCTTCATTGATATGCCGCCTGATTGTAATGCTTTGTTCGTGGCCCATAATGCCTTGAAGTTTGTTACTATTCCGTTTTTGATACCTTCTTCAATCCTTTCTCCGAGTTTGAAGATATCGGAGAGTTTGTGATTCTCAATGACCATTAACCTTTCATAATATTGTGGGTCTTGTGCCCTAATAAAGAACTTGTTTATTTGTTCTTCTTCTAGTGTTGGTCTAACCTTGGCTGCTTCTGACCTTCACCAGGTAGCATACTCACGGAAGGTCTCAGTTGGCTTCTTCTTTAAATTCTAGATGTAGAAGACATTCAGTGCATTCTCCGTGTTGAACCTAAACCGGTTCATAAATTATGATGCCATACTCACCCAATTAGCCCCACTTCTTAGGTTTCTAACTTATGTACCAGGACAGATCATCTCCAGTAAGACTTCTCATGAAGAGCTTCATTTGGATCCTTTCATGTTTTCGGACCCCCACAAGCTTGTCGTAGTAAGTTCTCAAATGAACCTTAGGATCACCTATTTCATCAAACATCTCGAACTTGGGAGGTTTGTAACCCTCGAGTAGTTCTACGTCCGATTGTATGCATAAGTCTTCATAATTCAAACCCTCTATCCCTTTGCCTCCTTCGATACCCTGAACTCAACTTGCCAATTTCTTACGTTCCTCAGCCATGTTCTTGATGAGCAGGTCCTTCTCAGTAGATTCTGGTGTATAAGAGAATGGTTGAGTAGAGTGAGGTATGTTTTCCACATATATAGGGTTGTTTAGGTAAGTATTAGGAACCTGGGTATAGTGGTGATCGTTGGTTGAGTTTTCAGGATCGGGAATAGGTTATAGTGTATTCTGAGGAGTGTGATAGGTAGCAGTTGGTGGGTATTGGATCGTTTGATGATGGTGTTCTGGTGGTGTGAGCCCGTTATTTTTGCCCTATATATGAATTACTCTCATAAATTCAAAACAAAATAACTTCGTTTCATTATTTGGAATTTTGAGGATTTTGTGGCATTTTCTGATAATTGTTTGCATTTGTCTATGCATTTTTATTTTTGTTTAATTAATGAAAAATACAAATATATGTTGCATTTGCATTTAGGAGTTAATTTTGCATTTTTAAATCAATTAGTAATTTAGTTGCCTTACAAAAATGAAAAATCACAAAATTGGTTTATTTTGCATTGTTCAATTTTTAGATTTGAATTTCGCTGGTTTTTCTTTAATTTGGTATTTAATTAGTGGTAATGATTAGTAGGGTTAATTAATTTAATTTTCTAGGATAATTTGATTAGGATTTAATTTAGGATTTATTTTTAATTTGATTTTAAAAAGAAATTAGAAAAAAAAAATCAAAAGAAAAGGAAAATAAAAAAGAAATTGGATTTATTAAGAGAAGACCCTGATTTAGGCCATTTGTATTCAAAATTCCTCAGGCCCAAACAATTGTGCCTGAAACCCGTCCAAACCACCCGAAACCCGGCCCAAACCCGCGCCCCAACCCGGTCTAGCCCCACTTCCCAACCAAACGACGTCGTTTATCTCCCCCGGATCCCAGCCGTTAATCTCAACTAATCCGACGGTTGGGAAGTAGCCTCCCCAGGCTATTTAAGTGTCCGAATAAACCCCACCTCCCTCAGAACCCCCCTTCGCCATTTCCGGCGGACGTTGGAGCTTGAAAACCACCCAAATTTCATCCATGCAACCATTGCCCTTCCCTCAACCCCAATCCACCACCATTTCTTACCAAGTCCTCACCAAATCAGTCCAGTTTTGAATCTGAAAATAAAGAAGAAAAGAATCTGTCAAGCTCAAATTCCCTTGAACGATAGGGTTTGAAATGGGTATTGACCTTTGTTTTCTTTGAGAACATATGGTTAATGCTTGTTTCGAATCAAATCGAAGTCATAGAGTTCATCAAGCTTTATCCGGGCGAACTTAGAGGTATTCTTTCCGTCTCTTCTCCGTCATCTTCGTCGTCAGGTTCATTATTTAACTCTTTTTCTGGTATTTCTCCTCCATCTTCATTTTGCCTTTTTCTTTTCATTTTTCCTTTTGTTTCTGTTTGAATTCGTACAAGCAATAGCTTTGAGCTAACTTTAATTAATTTTTTTAAAGGGATAGAACTAATTCGGTTTATTAGTGTTAAAATTGATTGGACTCTTTTGGGGCCATCGTTTAAATGATAATGTGTTTGGGGTTAAGAGTTTTGGGTCTCAGAATATTCATAGGTTGGGTGAATTTCTTGGGCCCTCGATTTATTGTGACCCGTCCCAACAACAGCCTTAGAGTTCTGGTTGTTCGGTTTGGCTTGACCCATAGTTGGATTAGGCTGGGAGGGTAAATAATCAGGGCTCGAGGGGTTGTTTAGGAAATTGGGGAAGGGAATATTTGTGTAACTGAATGGGAAGTTTCTAGGAAGCTGGGGAAGGGAATTTATTTGAACTTCTGAATTTTCAACTAGGGATATCTAGGCTAAAATGGAAATTTAAGAAGGGCCTAAATGCAGAATTTATTTTCTTAAGGCTACCCTACTTGCCTTACCTATAAAGGCAGCTTTTCTTGCCTTTCAAGGCAGAGTCTGAGAGATGGAAATCCAGAAAATACAGAAGCTGCATAAATTTTACTATTTCATAGACCCAAGGGAGCTAAGAGAAAAAAAGGGTATCGAAAAGACAAAATTCCTAAAAAAGCTGCAACGGCTGAGTTTCTTTGAAAATTCTAAATTCCATTACTAAAAACTACTAAAATTCTGTTTGGTTGTGGGTTTCTGAGCTTTCTTTTAGCTAGAATGTTTTTGAAGAATTTCATAGTAACATTGCTTGGGTAAGAAATGGTTTGAAACTGGTTTGAGATTGGGTTTTTGTATGTTGTGTGTCACTGTTGGTTTGAGTTGGGTTTTTGCTGGTTATTTCCTGAATTTGGGTTCCGTGTTGCTTGCTACTAGCTACTGATTCTTCACTGTTTTGGTTTCTATCTTATTTCCAGGTATTTCCTTCAAACCCTGAATGGAAATGAAGCTTGTTATGGCTATTTGTGTTGGAATCATGTAATTCGAGTTGAAGAAACTGATTGTTGCCCCTTCTCTGTTACATTACCAGTTTTGAAGTCTATTATATTTTGTCTTTATGTTCCTCCTAGGCTTATATAAGTTATTTAGTTTCTTGTCATTATCTTTTTAGATTCTTTTATGGTGTTGTATAAATGTTTCCCTTTCACTTGCTTAGCTTAAATGTTTGAAAGTTCCTGATCATATGTATGAGCAGTAGAGAACTATTGCAAAGAAATTTTAGTAATGTCAAGTATGTTTTAGGTTTGTTTTGGCATGTTTTTCTCTAGTTTAGCTATACATTTCAAATCTTGTAGGTTGAGGCCTGCTTATTGTTAGGAAGGAAGGTTATACATATGTTATTTGCTTCTGAGGAGACTCGATATCGAGTCTTAAAGCCTCCAGCAGTTGACCCTGAAATCTAGCTTGGGCTCGTTTGGGCCCAAAGTTCATTTTCCTTGTGATGTGGTCTTATGAGTCCAAGGTAAACATGGGTCCGAGGTGCAGACATGATCATAATTATAATTTTAGTTGCTCTATGTTTAAATAATCAAAGAAGCAAAGATGTTAGTTTAGTCACGTGCTCAACATAGTTTTATGATTGGTATTCAATAAAATGTGTACAATTCTGAGTTCTTGTGTATGATTTGGTGTTGAAATTTGCAGCTGGGCCTTTAGCATTGGCCCAATGTCTTTTGATGCGCTACAAATTTCGTTCAAGACCTCTGTTTCTATTTTGTGATTTGGGCCTGCTGTTGATTGGATTTTATATTAGCGAAACGTTGTTGCATTTTGTTGATCCTTAAAGGTTATGTCACTTGTTTGCCTAGATGGAATTCAAATCACCTTAGACCTTTAGTTAACTAACTAGACCCTTTAAAAATGGGTTGAGGCACGCCCTATTAGCCAAAATGTATAACTTATAGCCCTCAAAAGCTTAATTTCGAATTTCCTTTAAGAATTGAGAACGAGGTGTGTCGTGCCAAATAAAATCTCAATTGCATGTCCCTCATTTTAACTAACTTCGTTTTGATCCTTAGAATTCGAGGTGCGTCATTTAGCAAATTTTCATGGCCCTCGCAAAGTTGCAAACGTGTAGTTGCTTTAGGCGCGTTATTCTAATAATTTACCTTCTTAAACTCGGGTGTGCATTTCATGTGACCCAAATCAAATATTAAAACTCTGAATAAAATATGTTTAGGATTGCGGGTGCATTTCATGTGGCGCGATCCAAAGACGTGTTTTAAACGACGTTCAAATCTTCTTTAAAAGTAATTAAAAGCGGTTAAGGGTTAAAAATGCACATAGGTTCAAAAGTGTTTTAAAATCAGGTAATTAAGCTGAATATAACAGTTGAGTGACCGTGCTAGAACCACGAAACTCGGGAGTGCCTAACACCTTCTCCCGGGTTAACAAAATGTTTTACCCGGATTTCTGGTTCGCGGACTATGATACAGAGTCTTTCTTTCCTCGATTCGGGATTTGAACCGGTTACTTGGGACACCATAAATCTCCCAAGTGGCAACTCTGAATCTTTAATTGCAATAATCCCATTTCGATTGTCCTTTAATTGGAAAACTCCTTTATATTATACTTACGGGGGGGGGGGGGGGGTGTAGGTAAAAAGGAGGTGTGACAGCTTTGGCGACTCTGCTGAGGAATCGAACCCAGAATCTCTGGTTCAGGGTTCAAAATTCGAGCATAGAATAATTGTTGTATTTGGCTTTATTTATTATCTGATTTTATCACATGTTTGGGCCTAATGTGCTAATTATTGCTTTTACTGCTTTGATATTATCTGAACTGTATGTATAAACTGCTACGAAATCCCTCTCTTCTCTCTCTTGAGGAGTGCACGCTGGTCGTGACTTCTTTCTGTTAGTGTCATATTCCAAATAGAACGAAGTTCGGATATGTTGCAAAGCCAGATGATCTTTTGGTTACCGGTACGCAGCCCCCCCGCCTCGAGCTATCTGATCGGGTAAGCCAGGTCTAGAACAAATAAACCCAAGGTTCTAAACCTACTATAACAATACCTCATGCCGGATCCCTAGTAGGAACGTTTGTTTGCATCATGTGCATTTTGACTTTGGAGACTCAACACAGGGTTTGGGTCTGTCTAGGACAGGTGCACCAGAAATAAAAAGACCATCCTGATGCATCTTACTTGCTACTTGTGCATTTATTTGCTTCGGATTTGCATGCTGACCGGCTTTTGAATAAAAGGAGAGAGTTCAAAAAAGAAATAGAAGTGTAGAGGGTTAAGAGAGTTAATCACCTGTTTTAAGAAAAACCAGTGTCAAAATAGCACCGAAACTCTGCCGAATTTTCGAAAAAAGAGGAGAAAAACGAATTGAAAAATGAAAAAAAAAGAAGAAAGTTTGGTTTTCAAAAATAGTCCGTTTTATTTGCCCGAACTATGCCAGTTTGATTCCTACCAGAAGTGGGATACGTAGGCAACCCCCATCGGGTCCAACTTCCTTTTTTCGCAAAATAGCCCAAAAAACAAAAATTTTACTTTTATTTGAAAATAATTAGGGTGATGCCATTCTTGTTAGAAACCGAATGTCCCTAAAAGGGTGCTGGAAGGCTACTTTTGCAAGAACAGCTGCATGCGGTCATTTTTCAAGGTTTTCACCGGTTGGCCAACACAACCTTAAAATCTTCGTCTTCGAGGTGCTGAAAGGTCGTACTTGCAAAACCAGATTTTTTTTATGACAGAGAAAAGAGAGAGGAAAAGTGTCAATTTTGTCCTTGGGTCAAATGAGTCTTGATTTTTCCTTAATCACCCTAATAAATGTGCAGAATGAGTATGAGTCCAAATTTGCCGATAACAGTCATGAACAAGATCCCTTTGGAGTTGCATATGTGGTGGGAGGATCTAGGAAAATTGGAGCGAGATAAAGTCAATCTACATTTGGGAGGTCTCACCGGGTTATTAAAAATCAGACCTAGAGGAGATATCATAAATGCATTGGTTACGCTTTGGGACCCGACCCATAACCTATTTCACTTTTTGGATTTTAAACTCACCCCAACCTTGGAAGATATAGCAGGTTATATGGGAAGTGCTGAAGGGCTGAGACATAAGTACTTGATCGCTCCAAGAGCTGTTAACTCTCACAAGTTCATGGATTTAATAAAGATAAGCAAGGGAGTCCCGTATTCCGAGTTGGAGAATGGTTTTTCTACTCTACATTTTATATATCAGAGGTACAGGCATGTAGGAGGGTTCAACGATCCGGCAAGCGGGGTGTATAGTAGAGGAAACCGAACAAAATGGGATGAGCATAGGCGTTTCATCTTCCTGGTAGTTTTCCTAGGCCTTGTGGTGTTCCCCCAAAAAGACGGGAATAATGATTTATGGGTGGCTGGAGTCGTGAAGGTCCTGATTACCAATGCCAAGAGCATTCTTGCCCCTATGATAGTGTCTGAGATATACCGAGCTCTCACGGCTTGTAAAGCTGGGGCAGATTTCTTCGAGGGATGCAATTTGCTATTATAGATGTGGATGATCGAGCACCAGTGTCATCGCCCTCAGTATATGAGTTACGGGTCCACAAATAAAAGTTACATTGAAGAGTTTGACACAAGGATTTTAGGGTTCAAGTTGCCAGAGGAGTTCAGAGATTGGGTATCCTGTCTTTATTCCATTACTGCGGGACAAATAGAATGGACATTGGGTTGCCTTCCTGTTGAAGAAATTGTGTATATGCCCGCCACTGGTCCTTACTTCCTCCTAATGGGTCTGCGAGGTATCCAGCCTTACGCTCCTTACCGGGCGATGAGGCAGCTGGAAAGGTGTCAGGTGATGCACAAAGATGAAGATCTTAATGTTTATGCGGTCGAGGTTAGTTCTGACGGCCAATTTCATGAAGAAACATTTTGTTCTATTTGGAATGAATGCCAGTATTTGATGGTGAACACTCGAGTGCGTGACCTATCTAGAGGCAAAGTCTCACCTGCCTATCTTGCCTGGTATAGAAAGAAGAACACTGCAAGGGCTGAACCAGAAAGACCGGCCAAAAAGCCTCACATTCAGAAATTCGTTGAGGTGTCGCAAGAACAGTGGGCTTGGTTGGCTAAGGAGAATGAGTACAGGGCCATAATAGGAAAATTAGAAAAGCAAGTCAGAGAGCTTCACTTCGAGAGTGGCTTGCAAGTCACGGCGGACGAAGGAGAAAAGAAAAGGCTAGCCAAAGAAAATGAGGCCCTTTGAGCCCAAATTCAGAAAATGAAAATAGCAACAGAAAACCCCGCCCAAAGTGCCAATGATGAAAAGCTCATCAATAACCTGAGGCAGAAAGTGAATGACTACACTTTTGATTTGAACAAAGTAGAAAGTGAACTAGCCAGGGCAAGCAATTGGCTAAAAACGCAGATGAACGAGCGCACCTGGTTAAGCAGTTGAAAGAAAAGTACGACAATGAGGTCGCAGGATTAAAGAAAAGGGTCATCGCCATAAAAAACAAAATGATCAAATAGGCGAAAGACTTCAAGGTTGAAAGAGAACATTGTTATACAGCATTGTCACAATTAGAAATAGATTTGCAACAACTTCAGGAGCAGAATCATGTGGCCGAGCAAACTTTGGAAGCCAGGGCCCAGCAGATCAGGAGTTTGTTACAAGAAAAATGTGTCATAAGAGAGAGAATTAGAAACATCGCCGATTACATTGTTATGAAGTGCCAAGTCTGTGAGGATATGACTCGCACTACCTTCTTCGCGGCAGTGATGACATTCGTTAAGCAGATAATGAGTGACTTGGACCGACTTCAAAGGGATCTTGCATATAGGCCCGCGGTGAGACCGAATGATGTCCCGCGGGCACCAGGAGCATTGATGTATTCATGATTTCTCATTGGAGTCTGTATTTCCTTTTCCGTTAGAGTCTATCAGTTGTGTTGAGTTTGTATTTTCTTTTGCTGGAGTCTGCCAATTGTGTTTGAGTCTGTATTTTCTTTTGTTGGAGTATGATAGTTTATTTTTGGATTCTGTATTTTGTCTCTTCATACGCTTCTGTTAGTTTCTCTCGGAGTCTGTTAGTTTGGAGTCTTTGTAATCAAAGTCTTTGCTTTTTATGAAAATTGAAAATCCCAAAAATGTTTTATTTCACACTTTTCTCCCAGAACTACGCTTGGTCTGATTCATGCGAGGTCATGATACGTAAGCAATCTCCATAGGATTCGACCATAACCAAAGAAAAAGAGAGAGAAAAACAAGAGAGAGAAAAAAAAAGAAAAGAGAGAAAATAAGAGAAAAGAAACAATGGCAAAACAAGAGGGAAATGAAATAAAGAAGAGCAAAGGCCAGAATGAAAAAGAGAAGAAAGAGAAGGAAGTTGCAAACAAAAAAGCTGGGATGACGCAAGTAGCCGATCAAATGCATAATAGAAACGGTTAACTGCTTAGGTGCATTCATTCCCCAAAATGTGCGGTTACCAATATGTTAAAATGCTAATCGCTAACAAGGTTGTTGTTGATGTATTGAGTCCAGGTAGGTGGTTAGTTGATTGGCATTCTGGAAACTCACTCATACAACACCCGATCAAAAGACAGGCTGAATATAGCCAACCAAGAACCGGAGACAAGTATTGTTGACCCGTCAAAAGAGGTGGACGAACTGGATGTTAATGCAATGAAGGAAGAGATGTATAAGTTAAAGTAGTAGAAGGCTGAAATGTACCAAGCCTGGGCAAAGGGGCATCCACCACCCAGTTTATCCCGCCAACCCTTCTTATATCCCACCATCAGCCCAACCTCCGGAGCCTCCCACTGTGAACTCATCTCCAGCCTTTCCCCTCTACCAACAATGCTATGGCACCACTTCCCATACTTCTCAAGCTCCACCACCCAAACAAGTCCCATACCCTCCCCCACCAATTACACCCGATTTTGTGGCACCTCCACCTACTACATTACACCGATCTTCCAGTGAACCTCTGTTCCAAATTCACGACAACTAGTATATCCCCCTGAACCAACCTTCAAAGTTCCAAAACCATATTCTTACACCCCTCATCTTGATCTCACGGCAGAAACCGAGAAGCTACCCAGATATCCCGAGCATGAAGAGATGATCAAAAAGGTCAAAAGCTTAGAACAATCGTTCAGAAATATGAGGGGGTTGGGAGGTCAAGTAAGTGTGGCCTATAAAGATTTATGTCTGTTCCCAGATGTTCAGTTACCAACAGGGTTCAAAATGCCCAAGTTTGATCTGTATAACAGGCATGGTGACCTAGTAGCACACTTAAGAGGATTTTGTAGCAAGATGAGAGGAGCAGGCGGAAGAGATGAATTGCTGATGGCGTATTTCAGCCAAAGTTTGAGTGGATCGGCATTAGAATGGTATACCAGACAAGATCACAGCAGGTGGTACACATGGGACGATTTGGCCCAAGCCTTCGCCTATCATTTTTAGTATAATCTTGAAATTATCCCAGACCGTCTGTCATTGACGAAGATTGAGAAGAAGCCGGTGAGAGTTTCAGAGAATATGGATTCCGTTGGAAAGAGAGAGCAATGAGGGTTGACCCACCGATGAAAGAAAGTGAGATGGTTGATTATTTCTTGCAGGCTTTAGAGCCCACTTATTTTGGTCATTTGGTGTCAGCAGTGGGCAAGTCCTTTAATGAGGTTGTAAAAATGGGAGGCATGGTTGAGGAGGAACTCAAGTCCAACAAGATCATGAGTTATTTAGCAATCAAAGCGACCACCCAGGCCATTCAAAACGGTACTGGAGGTCTACTCGGGAAGAAGAAGAAAGAGGACGTTCCGACAATTGTGTCAGGAGCTTGGGTCGGATTCGGGAACCTTCCACGTTACTACAACCCGCCTTGACCCTATCACTAAACTTACCCCCATACTCTATATAGCCCACCACAACACTACTACCCACCGCCCGATCCTTATTTTTCCGTCCATCATGCACAAACCTATACCCAAACCCCTGCTCATGCACAATAGCGTGCGTCAGCTCCACAAAATCCATACTCGGCTCCCCAAAATACCTATCCACCCCCAAAAGCCTATAGAAATCCCCGTGGAACAGGTTTTCGGCCCAATCAAGCCTTTAAGAATGAGAGGTTACAAAAACAGAAGACTTTCACTCCTTTGGGAGAATCATATACTAGCCCATTCCATAGATTGAGACAGTTGGGTATGTTGAATCCGATCGAGGCTAAACTGCCAAATCCTTCTCCTAGAAATATTTACCGCTCGGTGAGTTGTGAGTATTGTTCAGGGACCCCGAGTCATGACACAGAGAAATGCTGGAAATTGAAAACAATTATTCAAGATCTTATTGATACTAATCGGATTGAGGTCCAAGCCCCGGAGGCACCCAACATCAACCAGAACCCGTTGTCGATCCATCATGAGACAAATATGATTGAGATAATGCATAATGGAGGGGAGCCTAAGAAGCCTTCGCAAACCATCATGATGATTTGGGCTAGTGAAGCCAAGCCGTTTGAAAAGTCAACAAGTGAGAAGTCTATAATCAAATTGAAGGGGGAAAATAATGAACCATCTGTGGAGGTCAAGAAGGGGTCCTCTAGTGATGTTGCAGGGAAACATAAAAGAGCAAAAGTGGTTGTGCCAGGAGTGACGAACAAGCCTGTGGTAATTGTGAAGGGCGCTCGTACAGATCTTGTCATTATCAAACCGGTAACTCAATTACCCATAGTCAACAACAAGGCAGTCCCATGGAATTATGAACGAGTGACAGTGACTTACAAGGGGAAAGAGGTTAAAGAAGAAGTGTGTGAGACCCATGGTTTGACTCGATGGGGGAGATGCTTTTCCCCCGAAGAGTTGAGAAAAGCTAAGACCTCAAAAGATAACCCAGTGTTGGTGAAGAAAGCTGTGACCGAGGAAGAAGCAGAAGAATTTCTGAGAAAGATGAAAGCACAAGACTATTCCATTGTGGAGCAGTTAAGGAAGACACCAGATCAGATCTTGCTCTTATCATTATTGATCCATTCAGACGAGCACCGTCGGTCTTTGATGAAGATCTTGAATAAGGCCCACGTTTCTGACAAAATCTCAGTAAACCACTTGGAAAAGATAGCTAACAAGATATTTGAGGTAAGCAGAGTCACTTTCTCTGACAATGAATTACCTGTGGAGGGTACTGAGCACAATAGAGCCCTCTATCTGATGGTGAAATGTGAAGATTCTGTGGTTACTCGGGTACTGGTTGAATTTGGTTCTAGTGCAAATATTTGCCCTCTTTCCACTCTGAAAAAGTTGAAGGTGGATGATGAAAGAATTCACAAGAACAACATCTGCGTTCGGGGATTCGACGGGGGAGGGAAAGATTCAGTCGGGGACATAGTGCTCGAGCTTACAATAGGGTCAGTTGAATTTACTATGGAACTCCAAGTGCTCGATGTGGCTGTTTCTTACAATCTGTTGCTAGGTCGACCCTGGATTCATGCTGCCAATGAGGTCCCGTCCACTCTGCATCAAATGGTTAAGTTTGAATGGGATAGACAGGAAATTGTTGTGCATGGCGAAGACAATTTGTGTGTTCCCGATAATGCCATTATTCCATTCATATAGTTTGAAGATGACAAGGGGCCATGGGTTTATCAGGTTTTTGACACGGTCTCGATAGAGAAAATTCCTGAAGGATAGTGCGTGCCGACTCCAAGGGTAGCTGCTGCATCAGTCATAATAGCCGTTGAAATGTTGAAAAATGGTTTTGTGCCGGGCAAGGGTTTAGGTGCATCTCTGCAAGGTATCGTACAGCTGGTTTCTCTTCATAAAAACTTGGATACATTTGGTCTGGGCTTCAAGCCCACAGTCGCAGACGTGAGAAGAGCCAGAAAAATGAAACAGAGAGCATGGGCCCTTCCAAAGCCAGTCCCGCGTCTTTCCAGATCATTTGTCAGGCCTGGTACCAGTAAGCGCCCAGTGACAACGGTTCCCAATTCGGTGGTTGATATGGATGGAGATTTGATGGAAAGGTTCGAGAGGACATTCGCTGATGTGAACGTGTTGGAAGCTGGAGAGGGTTTTAGCAAGGCAGATGTGCAATTTGTTGGGCCCAGTGCAAAGATTAACAATTGGGAAGCTACTCCTCTCCCCACCAGGAGGGAGTTTTGGTAGTTTGCTTTGATTTTCTTTCAATTTATCTGAATTATTCCAGGGTTGTAATTCATATTTTATGTTATGTCCGTTTGGATGTATAAACCCCGTTATCTTTAATTTCAATGAAATGCAATTTCTCTTTTCCTCTTTTCCTGGTAGTTTTATTTTTGTTTTCCTTTCTTTCTTGTACAGTTCTTTTTATGCTGGCTTCAATGATTTGACATGCATGCGGAATCTCCGGCCCAGTCTTAAAAGCCAATCTAATTCTGAAATAGTAATTCAAGAATAGAATGTGATGTTGAATTGGAATATGACGAGGATGAAACCTTTTGAAGAGATTAGTAAAGAGTTAAGCCATTTTGAAGAAAAACCCAAGCCTAACCTGAGTGATACAGAAGCGATCAATCTAGGGGACCAAGATAATGTTCGGGAAATTAAAATAAGTGTCCATCTTGAACCACAACTCAGAGAGGAGATAATTGAAGCACTGTTTGAATTCAAAGATATTTTTGCATGGTCCTATGACGACATGCCGGGTCTAAGTACTGACTTGGTGGTTCATAAATTGCCCACTGACCCGGCATTCCCTCCTGTCAAGCAGAAGCTAAGGAAATTTAAAACTGATATGAGTGTGAAGATTAAGGAAGACATCACCAAACAGTTTGAGGCCAAAGTCATTCGGGTCACCCGGTATCCGTCCTGGTTAGCCATTGTTGCACCTATGCCAAAGAAGGATGGCAAGACCAGCGTGTGTGTTAATTATCGAGATCTCAACAAGGAAAGTCCCAAAGATAACTTTCCATTGCCGAACATCCATATATTAATCGATAATTGTGCCAAACATGAGATTGGTTCTTTTGTGGATTGTTATGCGGGCTACCACCAGATGTTAATGGACCAGAAGACAACATCATCACGCCCTGGGGAACGTACTGTTATCGGGTCATGCCATTTGGTTTGAAAAATGCTGAGGCAACCTACATAAGGGCAATGACGATCATATTCCACGACATGATACACAGGGAGATCGAGGTTTATGTGGATGATGTGATTGTAAAGTCTAGAAAGCAGCCCGACCATGTCCGAGACCTGAGAAAGTTCTTCCAAAAGCTTCGCAGGTACAATCTCAAGCTTAATCCTGCAAAATATGCATTCGGTGTTCCGTTTGGAAAGTTGTTGGGATTCATAGTCAGTCGACGAGGTATTGAATTAGATCCGTCAAGAATCAAAGCCATCTAGGAATTGCCACCTCCAAAGAACAAGCCTGAGGTGATGAGTCTGTTGGGAAGATTGAATTACATCAGTCGGTTTATTGCTCAGCTCACAACAACTTGTGAGCCTATCTTCAAACTGTTAAAGAAAGATGCTGCAGTCAAGTGAACAGATGAATGTCATGAAGCATTTGATAAGATAAAGGGGTACTTGTCAAACCTACTTGTGTTGGTCCCGCTAGAACCTGGGAGACCTTTGATATTGTATTTGACAGTCCTGGATAGTTCATTTGGTTGTGTGTTGGGCCAGCATGACATTACCGGTAGGAAGGAGCAAGCCATTTATTATCTCAGCAAGAAGTTCACAACTTACGAGGTTAAGTACACTCATCTTGAGAGGACGTGTTGCGCCCTCACTTGGGTGGCGCAGAATTTGAAGCATTATTTGTCATCTTACACTACATACCTCAGCTCTCGTTTGGATCTGTTAAAGTATATCTTTCAGAAGCCTATGCCCACAGGGAGGCTCACAAAGTGGCAAATCTTGCTCACAGAATTTGACATTATCTATATGACTAGGACTGCAATGAAAGCACAAGCATTGGCCGACTATTTGGCTGAGAATCCTGTAGATGAAGAATATGAGCCTTTGAAGACGTACTTCCCTGATGAATAGGTAATGCACATTGATGAATCAGAACAGATTGAAAAGCCAGGATGGAAACTTTTCTTTGATGGGGGTGCAAACATGAAAGACGTTGGGATAGGAGGGGTACTTATTTTTGAAACAGGGCATCATTACCCTGTTATGGCTCAGCTTTGGTTTTACTGTACTAACAATATGGCTGAGTATGAGGCATGCATTTTGGGTTTAAGGATGGTTGTGGATATGGGTGTCCAGGAAGTCTTGGTCTTTGGTGACTCGGACCTTCTGGTGCATCAGATTCAGGGAGAATGGGAAACACGGGATTTAAAACTCATACCGTATCGGCAATGTTTTCTTGATCTTTGCTAACGGTTTCAAGCAATAGAGTTCAGGCATATTCCGAGGATTCATAATGAGGTCGCTGATACTTTGGCTACTCTGGCATCGATGTTACATCATCTGGATAAGGCTTATGTTGACCTGTTGCATATTCAGGTCCGCGATCATCATGCTTATTGTAATATAGTGGAGGAAGAGCTCGATAGGGAGCCTTGGTTTCACGATATCAAGGAATACATCCGAAGGGGAGTATATCCGGTACAAGCCACAAGTGATCAAAAGAGAACAATTCGTCGCGTGACAAGTGGATTTTTCTTCAGTGGAGGAGTTTTGTACAAAAGAACTCCAGATCTCGGGTTATTAAGATGTGTAGATGCCAGACAGGCCACGGCTATCATGACCGAAGTACATTCTAGAGTTTGTGGACCGCACATGAGTGGGTATGTGCTGGCAAAGAAGATTCTCTGGGCAGGTTATTATTGGCTCACTATAGAGCGAGAATGTATCAGTTTCGTGCATAAATGTCATCAGTGCTAAGTGCATGGAGATTTGATTCATTCTCCACCATCTGAATTACACACGATGTCTGCACCATGGCCTTTTGTTGCTTGGGGAATGGATGTCATTGGGCCAATTGAGCTAGCAACGTCCAACGGGCACAAGTTTATTCTGGTGGCCATTGATTATTTCACCAAGTGGGTAGAGGCTAAAACATTCAAGTCTGTAACCAAGAAGGAGGTGGTTGATTTTGTGCATTCAAATATCATTTTCCGGTTCGGTATACCGAAGGTGATCATTACAGACAATGGGGATAATCTCAATAGTCATCTGATGGAAGAGGTATATCAGCAGTTCAAGATTACACATCGCAATTCTACGCCATACCGCCCTAAGGCAAATAGAGCAGTTGAGGCGGCCAACAAGAATATAAAGAAGATACTTCAAAAAATGGTGGAAGGTTCTAGGCAGTGGCATGAAAAGCTGTCGTTTGAATTGCTGGGTTATTGCACTACCGTCCGTATTTTAGTAGGGGCAACTCCTTATTTATTGGTATATGGCACCAAAGTAGTGATACCCGAAGAAGTGGAAATTCTATCCCTTCGAATTGTCTCGGAGGCTGAAATTGATGATGATGAGTGGGTCAAAACCCGTTTGGAGCAATTAAGTTTGATTGATGAGAAGAGACTGGCGGCAATATGTCATGGCCAGTTGTATCAACAGAGAATGGCAAGAGCATACAATAAGAAGGTGCATCCACGGAAGTTTGAAGTGGGTCAGTTAGTATTGAAAAGCATTCTTCCTCATCCGGTTGAAGCAAAAGGAAAATTCGCCCCAAATTGGCAACGGTCGTTCGTTGTAACTAGAGTGTTGTCCAATGGTGCATTGTATTTGACAGATGTAGAAGGCAAATGTGTAGAAATGGCTATCAATTCTGATGCAGTCAAGAGATACTATGTATGATTTCTTTCTTTGATTGTACTTATTTGTATTTGGCATGTCTCGAAACTTGAAATGACGAAGGCATTTTGTTCTACTATCTAAACACTCTATCCCTTGTCACCCCTTTTGAGCCTTATTTATTTTTTTCTTTCATACCCCTCTTTCAGAATCAGTGACAAATATCAGACACACAAGCGTAAAAGATAAGTAAAGGAAGGAGAGAAAAATAGAAAGAAAAGAAAAGAGAAAGGGAAGAATGAAAAGAGAAAGAAATAATGAAAAGAGAAAGAAAGAATGAAAAGAGAAAGAAAAGAATGAAAAGAAAAGAGAGGAAGAAAAACAACAAAAGGGAAAAGGAAAGCAAAAGAGAGAGCAAAGAAAGAGAAAAAGAAAAATCATAACAACAAACTAATTTCTATGACATGAACTACGTTCGACCTGATTCCTTTTAAGGATACGTAGGTAGCCTCACGGTTCGGTCCCATTAAAATAAAATTCCAAAAGTCCCCAAGCAAGAAACTGGGGCAGAATTTGTGATTGCTGTAAGAAATCTGATTCCGAAAGTTGTAATTTTTAACCCATTTGAGTTGTTTTGAGCCTTTTTATACCCTTTCTTTCTAACCCTATCCAAAAACCCACATTACGTTCCAAAGAAAGATCTTCTGATCAGTCTTTGAGAAATGCCAAGTCAAGCAGGCAGAGGTGATTCACATCAGGGGCAACACTCTGGTCCAAAGAGGGAAAAGAAATCAAAATGAGAGAGTTTTATTGGTGAAAACCCTCACGGGTACCGTAAGGCGATGAGAGCTGAGAGAAATAAAAAATGAGAGAGTCTTGTTGGTGAAAACCCTCACGGGCACCGTAAGGAAAAAATGAGTTGAGAGATGAATAGATGAGAGAGGTCTGCTGGTGGAAACCTTCCAAGGCACCACAGGATGAACAAGGTCAGGATTTGGGTGAAGAAATCAGGTTATGGAAATTCCGGGGCAATAAAGTATGGCAACTGTAAGTTGATTGGTTGGACAGATTGGGCCGATTAATCCGAAATGCATGTCATGATCATTGGTACGAGCCGCTCCACTCAGATAAGTGTCTTTTCTTTTTCATCTTCAGATAGTCCTCCAGTTTTGGATTTTCTTATCCTTAACTCTAAAAGTCATTGCATTTCATTTCTTTTGGGTTTATCTCTCTAAGATGTTCCCAATGTCAGTTTTATTTAAGCAAATAAGAAGGAATTTCAAAGCTCACTACCAGCTTCAAGATTGCAAAGCACAGTGCGGCCAGAGCATACCACAGATAGCATGATGTAAATTGGGGAAAATTGCCAGCAAGATTTCCATCGGCAAAATAATTTGGTAATTTTATGGGGGATGCAGAGGTTCAGTTAAAGGGGTCAGAGGTGTGAATTAACAGTTCGGGTATAGAACACTCAGGTCATTCAAGTTATGGGGTTTTGAAAGTTAGTCGGAAAGTTAAGCGGTCCAGGGCCAGTGCGGGAAGCCAGTCAAAACAAAACAATGCAGACGAGAGACCATCAGCAAAGAATGCCATCAACTAACCACCACATTTTAAACTGACAAATTTTTCTTTGATTAAAACAGGGGCAGGAAATTTCGGTTGTGTCGGGAAAACCCTCCGTGGAGAAAGGCAGTCACCAAACAGGTTTGATTTTTGATTTTTAGGACCCGCCTAGAAAATGGGACCTAGTTTAAAGTTCAGAAATAGCATAATCTAGCATAAATGTATCCCAAAAGAATATAAGTTAGCTTAGAAGTTTGCATGTTCGAGATAGGATTCAATTAGGAGTTTCCAGGACCCTCCTGAATAATGAGACTTAGCTTTAAGATTTCGATTAGATAACAACATTTAGCGTAAACTCTGCTGTAGGGTAGTATAATTCAGCCATAAAAATTGTCACTTTTAAGATAATACTTGATTTTAGATTTTCAGGATCCTTCTAGATAATGGGGAGTAGTTTAAAGACCCTCTTAGATAACAAGATTTAGCAGAAGTCACACCTGTAGAAGATATAATGTAGATTTAAAATTATCGTTTAGTCAAGAGTTGTCAGGACCCCCCTGAATAATGGGACCTAGCTTTCAAATTCTTAGTAGTATTTGATGATAAAATTTAGTTTTACCCTCACATCTGTGCCCAGATATCCAAACTGGGGCAGAAAAATTTCCTTTGTTTTGTCATTTTGTTGAAGTCAGGAGCCCGCCTGGAGAGCAGGAAATACATTTCAAGTTCGAAGTCAGGAGCCCGTCTGGAGAGCAGGGAATACATTTCAAGTTAGAAGTCAGGAGCCCGCCTGGAGAGCAGGGAATACATTTCAAGTTCGAAGTCAGGAGTCCGCTTGGAGAGTAGGGAATACATTCAAGTTTAACAGTCAGGAGCCCGCCTGAAGAGTAGGGAATGCATTCAAGTTTAGCAGTCAGGAGCCCGCCTGGAGAGCAGTGAATACATTTCAAGACAACAGTCAGGAGCCCGCCTGGAGAGCAGGGAAATACAATTTCAAGTCAGCAATCAGGAGCCCGCCTGGAGAACAAGGGAGTACAATTCAAGTTTTAGCTTTCAAGTTCTTATTGATATTAGGTAATTTGACTCGTTTTACACTTACATATGTTCCCATATACCCAAACTGGGGCAGAAAAATGTTCTTTGTTTTTGTCTACTTCGTTGAAGTCAGGAGCCCGCTTGGAGAGCAGAGAATACTTTTCAAGCCAGAAGTCAAGGGCCCGCCTGGAGAGCAGGGAATACTTTCAAGTTCAGCAATCAGGTGCCCACCTGGAGAGCAAGGGAATACAGTTCGAGTTCAACAATTAGGCATCCACCTGGAGAAAAGAAAAACATCTCAGATTACAATTCAAGGCGGCAACAAAGGGATTCCACCGGGAGAATACAAGTTAGCAAGACAGCAAGAACTATAAGAGCAAGTTTGAAGATATAGATAGGATTTTGTAATATATAGATCATAGCATAGTCTAGCTTCTTTTTATTTTATCATGGTGTAATAAGGGGATGCGGTAAGCAGCAGCAGCAGCAACAGTGAAATCACAACTTCACGGTAGTCCCAGCTACCAAACATTCCTGAACTACACTGACCTGATTCCTTTTTATCCAAGGATATGTAGGCAACCTCGGAAGCAGGGTGCGGTCAAATCTTTCAAATGCTTCCCACGGAGTATTCAAACTGGCAAAAATCGCTCGTATCCGCTCACAATATCTTTGCACGAAAACTCTTCGTGTTTCCGGACAAAGAGGGGAAACTTTGAGCACGTGATTTTTGCCTTATATATGAATTACTCTCATAAATTCAAAAAAAAAACAACTTCTTTTCATTATTTGGAATTTTGAGGATTTTGTGGTATTTTCTGATAATTGTTTGCATTTATCTATGCATTTTTATTTTTGTTTAATTAATGCAAAATACAAAAATATTTTGCATTTGCATTTAGGAGTTAATTTTGCATTTTTAAATCAATTAGTAATTTAGTTGCCTTACAAAAATGGAAAATCACAAAATATGTTTATTTTGCATTGTTTAATTTTTAGATTTGAATTTCGCTGGTTTTCCTTTAATTTGGCATTTAGTTAGTTGTAATAATTAGTAGGGTTAATTAATTTAATTTTCTAGGATAATTTGATTAGGAGTTAATTTAGGATTTATTTTTAATTTGATTTTAAAAAGAAATTAGAAAAAAATCAAAAGAAAAGGAAAATGAAAAAGAAATTGGATTTATTAAGATAAGACCCTGATTTGGGCCATTTGTATTCAAAATTCCTCAGGTCCAAACAATTGTGCCTGAAACCCGTCCAAACCACCCAAAACCTAGCCCAAACCCGTGCCCCAACCCGGTCCAGCCCCATTTCCCAACCAAACGACGTCGTCTCCCCCGGATCCCAGCCGTTAATCTCCACTGATCTGATGATTGGGAAGTAGCCTCCCCAGGCTATTTAAGTGTCCGAATAAACCCCACCCCCCTCAGAACCCCCCTTCTGTTCATCACCTCTGACTCTCATCTCCTTGCCAAACCCTAACGCCGCCTTTCATCCCTTCGCCATTTCCGGTCGGCGTTGGAGCTTGAACACCACCCAAATTTCATCCATGCAACCATCGCCCTTCCCTCAACTCCAATCCGCCACCATTTCTTCCCAAGTCCTCACCAAATCAGTCCAGTTTTGAATCTGAAAACAAAGAAGAAAAGAATTCGTCAAGCCTTCAAATTCCCTTGAACGATAGGGTTTGAAACGGGTATTGACCGTATGTTTTCTTTGAGAACATATGGTTAGTGCTTGTTTCGAATCAAATCGAAGTCGTAGAGTTCATCAAGCTTTGTCCGGGCGACCTTAGAGGTATTCTTTCCGTCTCTTCTCCGTCGTCTTCCTCGTCAGTTTCATTTAACTCTTTTTCTGGTGTTTCTCCTCCATCTTCATTTTGCCTTTTTCTTTTCATTTTTCCTTTTGTTTCTATTTGAATTCGTACAAGCAATAGCTTTGAGCTAACTTAATTAATTTTGTTAAAGGGATAGAACTAATTCGGTTTGTTAGTATTAAAATTGATTGGACTCTTCTAGGGCCATCGTTTAAATGATAATGTGTTTGGGGTCAGAGTTTTGGGTCTCAGAATATTCATGGGCTGGGTGAATTTCTTGGGCCCTCGATTTATTGTGACCCGTCCCAACAACAGCCTTAGAGTTCTGGTTGTTCGGTTTGGCTTGACCCATAGTTGGATTAGGCTGGGAAGGTAAATAATCAAGGCTCGAGGGGTAGTTTAGGAAATTGGGAAGGGAATATTTGTGTAACTGAATGGGAATCTTCTAGGAAGCTGGGGAAGGGAATTTATTTGAACTTCTGAATTTTCAACTAGGGGTATCTAGGCTAAAATAGAAATTTGAGAAGGGTATAAGTGCAGAATTTATTTCCTTAAGGCAGCCCTACTTGCCTTGCCTATAAATGCAACTTTTCTTGCCTTTCAAGGCAGAGTCTGAGAGCTGGAAATCCAGAAAATAAAGAAGCTGCATAAATTTTACTATTTCATAGACCCAAGGGAGCTAAGAGAAAAAAAGGGTATCGAAAAGACAAAATTCCTGAAAAAGCTGCAACGACTGAGTTTCTTTGAAAATTCTAAATTCCATTGCTAAAAACTAATAAAATTCTGTTTGGTTGTGGGTTTTTGAGCTTTTTTTAGCTAGAATTTTTTTGAAGAATTTCATAGTAACATTGCTAGGGTAAGAAATGGTTTGAAACTGGTTTGAGATTGGATTTTGGTATGTTGTGTGTCATTGTTGGTTTGAGTTGGGTTTTGTTGGTTATTTCCTGAATTTGGGTTCTGTGCTGCTTGCTGCTAGCTACTGATTCTTCACTGTTTTGGTTTCTATCTTATTTTCAGGTATTTCCTTCAAACCCTGAATGGAAATGAAGCTTGTTATGGCTATTTGTGTTGGAATCATGTAATTCGAGTTGAAGAAACTAATTGTTGCCCCTTCTCTGTTACATTACCAGTTTTGAAGTTATTATATTTTTTCTTTATGTTCCTCCTCGGCTTATATAAGTTATTTAGTTTCTTGTCATTATCTTTTTAGATTCTTTTATGGTGTTGTATAAATATTTCACTTGCTTAGCTTAAATGTTTGAAGGTTCCTGATCATATGTATGAACAGTAGAGAACTATTGCAAAGAAATTTTAGTAATGTCAAGTATGTTTCAGGTCTGTTTTGGCCTGTTGAGGCCAGTGTTGTTGGATTAAAGGCATGCTGCTCAGTTTTCACTAGTTTAGCTATACATTTCAAATCTTGCATGTTGAGGCTTGTTTATTGTTAGAAAGGAAGGTTATACATATGTTATTTGCTTCTGAGGAGACTCGATATCGAGTCTTAAAGCCTCCAGCAGTTGACCCTGAAATCTGGCTTGGGCTCGTTTAGGCCCAAAGTTCATTTTCCTTGTGATGTGGTATTATGAGTCCAAGGAAAACGTGGGTCCGAGGTGAAGACATGATCAGAATTATAATTTTAGTTGCTCTATGTTTAAATAATCAAAGAAGCAAAGATGTTAGTTTAGTCACGTGCTCAACATAGTTTTATGATTGGTATTCAATAAAATGTGTACAATTCTGAGTTCTTGTGTATGATTTGGCATAGAAATTTTCAACTGGGCCTTTAGCATTGGCCCAATGTCTTTTGATGTGCTACAAATTTCGTTCAAGACCTCTGTTTCATTTTGTGATTTGGGCCTGTCGTTGATTTGGGCCTGTTGTTGATTGGGTTTTATATTAGAGAAACGTTGTTGCATTTTGTTGATCCTTAAAGGTTAAGTCACTTGTTTGCCTAGATGGAATTCAAATCACCCTAGACCTTTAGTTAACTAACTAGACCCTTTAAAAATGGGTTGAGGCATGCCCGATTAGCCAAAATGTATAACTTATGGCCCTCAAAAGCTTAATTTGGAATTTTCTTTAAGAATTGGGAACGAGGTGTGCCGTGCCAAATAAAATCGCAATTGCATGGCCATCATTTTAACTAACTTCGTTTTGATCCTTAGAATTCGAGGTGCGCCATTTAGCAAATTTTCATGGCCCTCGCAAAGTTGTAAACGCGTAGTTGCTTTAGGCGTGTTATTCTAATAATTTACCTTCTTAAAATCGAGTGTGCATTTCATGTGACCCAAATCAAATCTTAAAACGTTGAATAAAATATGTCTAGGATTGCGGGTGCATTTCATGTGGCGCGATCCAAAGACGTGTTTTAAACGACGTTTAGATCTTCTTTAAATGTTATTAAAAATGGTTAAGGGTAAAAAATGCACATAGGTTCAAAAATATTTTAAAATCAGGTAATTAAGTTGAATATAACATTTGAGAGACCGTGCTAGAACCACGGAATTCGGGAGTGCCTAACATCTTCTCCCAAGTAAACAGAATTCCTTACCCGAATTTCTGGTTTGCGGACTGTGATACAGAGTCATTCTTTCCTCGATTCGGGATTTGAACCGGTGACTTAGGACACCATAAATCTCCCAAGTGATGACTTTGAATCTTTAATTGCAATAATCCCGTTTCGATTGTCCTTTAATTGGAAAAACTCCTTTACACATCCTTACGGGGGGTGTAGGTCAAAAAGAGGTGTGAAGGGTGGAGTTGGTATCGATAAAGGATTGAGATTTTGAAGTGGAGTTGCATATTAATGCGGTGCGAGAGGGTGTTGTGTATGCTGGTTTGGTGTGTTCTGGGGAGGTGCTGGGTTTTTGGTGTTTTGTTGGTTGACATCGGGGACATTCAGGGTGAGGGATAGGTTTGCTAAGTTGCGGACCTGCTCAAGTTCTCCCTGTAACTCCAGTATCTTTTGTTCCAACTGTAAAACCAAATCATTTGGTGCCAGAGTGCTCTGACCGTCTGAAGTTTCCACATTCTCTGCATTTTCCTTTCAAATACCACTTAAGTCATCCATTTTAGCTTTCCCTATGCTCTTTGTATTACTTGGAGGAGGAGGAGGTAGAGGGCCTCTAGATCTAGCATGATATGCTGATGATTCCAGTATATGCGAACCAACCTTGGGAATGGGAATGGGAATAAAGAATAAAGAAAAACAAAAGGTAAACAAGTCAGTAAGGGTTCTGAAATATTTGCAGTATTTAAACACATTTTGTAAGAATGTAAATTCGTATCCTAATTTGGGAGCCTCATTGTGCCCGAGGAAGGCCTAGCGGTAAATAGATTTGGAGAAATTTCGTGTCAATAATTGCCTCATTTCATTAATATTAAAAATAAACGACACAATGACACTAAATAAGATAATGTACTGATGGCACTTGGCCTTATTACATTTAAAAGAAAAGCAAGTAAACCTAATCTATTTGGTCCTAGAAGGACCCTCTCTAGACCGGATGCTATTGTCGATCAATTCCCACAGCTCACAGGTTCAGCAGTAAGAATGCCCTAGCCAAATGTCCTCCTTCATTTTCCTCAGCATTCTGGCAGTCAGTGACTCTCTTTCTCATTTTCCCCTCCAATTCCATCAAACTGTACTCCAGATATTCTAGCATTCTAGCCCGGTACATATCTGCAATGATCATAGGGACAATGGTATATGTCTTCCCCTCGATCCCGTCCATCAAAGTTTTGGCCACCATGGCCAGCGTGGTATGGATTCTATCCCCTTGGATCGGGAATACCAGCATGCACAAGAAACATACAATGAACACGAAGACCCTACGATGAACCCACCTCAAGGAGGTGATTGAGAACTCATCATCAAAAATATGGTAAGAGCTACTATGATCGTATCGTTCATAGAGGAAGTCGAAAGGCATGTAGGAGTGCTTCAGGCACTCCAAATCGTCATTTTTCTTCATCTCCATAATCTTAAGAAATCCTTTAGTGGTACGATTTTCAGGCGTTAATAAACCAGGGCTATCCCAAGGCAACCCAGCAAATCCCCTTATTTCTTCCAAAAGAGGGGTCATTTCTATATCCCCAAAGCGGAACACAGCCCTTTCCTTGTCCCAAAATATAGTGGTATCCTCGATCAACATTTTGTTTGGCTGAAGATCCAACAGAGAAGGCAAATTTCCTATGTCTCGTTTCACATGATTTTGGTCACTTGAGGGAAGGTACCTCCACCAATCTAGCAAAAGTGAACGTATGCTACCGACCATACCAAATTTGGGGACTTCGTGCCTTATTTTCTGCAAAACAAAATATGGTTAGGCCCTTTCCCCCTCTAGAGTGTCTATTTATACAACAATGATTAGCACATTGGCACTTATTTCTCCAAATTAATGCACACAATCGTGATGGCGTCTATTGGGATTATGGAAAACCCGATGGACTTTTGGGTGAGGCTTGTCTTAAAGGGTTATTATGTAGACAACATATTAACCCGGCTAGGTCTGACCATAGTGTATGTACAATTAATCAGAGTAAGGTAGCTATAGAGGTCTAGACTGGGACCCTTAAGCAGACAACTTGAGAGAAAAAGGCACGGAACTGTCGAACGCACTGCTGATCGACTAGTTTTACCGCAAATACGCCTTTCCGAATTTAAAAAGGTGATATATAGGAAGATCACAAACACTCATCAAGCGTTGCTATAGTATTGATTACGCACGAGTGGAATATGATGTTGAGCATGATTTATGCAATAATAAATAGCATGTTGTCAAGTATTTGCACGTTTAAAAACGATAAATGCAGTATTTAAAAAATTGAAAAACAGTTATCGAAAAAGAAAACAAAGAGATAAGTCAGTTTCAGGAAGTAAAGGAAATCGTAGAGGCTGGAAAATAAGCAGTTAAATCCAAATAAGGGGGAGGGCGCACAAAATAAAGCATGCTTAAGACCAATTCACAAAAATAAGTTCGTTTTGGTAAGATCCTAAAATATCCCCAGCAGAGTCGCCATGTTGTTGCGCCTCCTTTTTCCTCGCAGAGTCCGGATTTCGACATTCATTGGGAACAACTCGTTTCCTTTTGGGAGTTGGGTATTTGAAGAGTTGCCACCTAACGGATTAAGGTGCGTTAGGGCACCAAGAGCAGTTAACTCATATGACTAGTTTGCATTACTAGAGATTAGGGTAAGGGCTCGAAATAACCTTGAGGGGAAGGTGTTAGGCACCCCTCGCGGTCCATAACGGTAGGTCTCGACCGAACTCAGTTATGTGAATTTGTCATTTAATGGGTAAGCAGTCTAAGCACACATTTTCAAATAAAGGAAGTTTAGGTAGTCTGAGCACACATATGTAAATAAAGGAAGTTTAACGGATAGGTAGTCTAAGTACACATGTGTAAATAGAGGAAGGGAATTCCTAAGTTGGTTAGCCTATAGGATCACATCTGTATAATACCCGGTAAGCCTCCTCAAATAGAGGGGTTACATGTGGCATTAGAGCACATGTCATCATATCCTTTTTACTACCCATTACCCTCCCCTTAGCGGTTATACATGCGAATTTAATTAACGAACTCTAAGCGTGTTTTACCCGTTCCTTCGTTGTGGTCCAGGAGATGTTTAGGACCTCTAAGTTTAGGTAGTACTAGACCCTCCTAAGGTGTTTAAAAGGTAAAATCTAAGCGATAATAAATAATATATAGGACTGTCAAATAGGGAAGCAATTAAGGGGCTTATGTTTATCTCCACACATAAACAAACACGTAGCACGTCTCAAACAACAAATTTTAAAGAATTTCAGAAAGTCCTAGAACAGGATATCTAGGTGAACATCACAAACATAAAATATGAAGCATTGTTTTAAAACGAAGCGACCGAATCCTAATTAGTTTGCCTAGTTATTTAAAAATCTGTTAAACCTGGGCAATTTCCCACAGAATAAACGGAGCACAACTTCACAGTTTTAAGACCATTACTTACCTAATGCTTGCCTAGGCGTGGGGCTGTATACAATCATAATTCTAGGAACTAATTAAAATAGCTTGAAGTCACACAGTCCTATAGGCATGATTTCTAATGCACAGAGAGAGATGGTCATTTTATTAAGCATGGTTACAGTAATAACTTAATGATAGGATTTGTAGGTGATTACGACTTAGGCAGAATTAGATATAAAATGATGAACTACAACATGTTTTCTAATATGCATAAGCATTAAACATGATTATCCTAAGGCAGGATATCTAATGCATGGATTTTATGGCATGGATTTTAATACAAACAGACATAGTAAACCTAGAGGCATGATATCTATTGCAGAATATGAACCTAAAGCATGATTTCAATTGCAAATCAATATAATGTAAACCTAAAGCATGATTTCTACTGCAAATCAACATATATATAAACCTAGTGCATGATTTCTACCTGGTTTCCCCACAAAATAGTATAGGAACCCTACCCCTTTTACTAATTACCCCAATATCTATTTACAAAGATCATTATTATAGAGCAGGAGTGAATGACTACATTAATAAATGAAACTATACTATAGGGAGTGTGAATCAGGCCCAAAGTAAACCTGGGAATGCCAGGTCTTCAACACAGTCTCAGATGTCAAGAATATCATAGCCAATAGTGTGTCCTGGTGTGTCAGAGTTCCCTAAGGACCCCAGGGATCCCAGGAAGTGCTCACACCAAGATCTTTTCTCAAATAGGGATTGGTTATGTGCAGTGTGGAAGGGCCAACCCCAGTGTGCCAGAGTTCGAAGGAATCTCATGGATTCCTAGGCAATACACACACTGGAGGGGCAGAACCTAATAGTCTAAGAGTAAAGTGAGAGTGCTTGACATAGTTCTGAAAGGCTTAGTAAAAATAGTGTAGAGATAACCTTTAGGAGTGAAAAGATTTTCAGGAGTAGAAACAGTCTTAAAGAACTACTAAGAGTGGAAAATCAGTTTTGAAATCAAATGAGAAGAGCCAGTATTCAACATACAATCACACAGACTTAGAAAGCCTTGAATTACAGCCACTTAATAGGCAACTTTACACACATGGATGAAAGGGGTTAGGAATACATATAGTTCACATTAGGGGGCACATGAACAGGGTACAGGGGAGGCATATAGACAACAAATGCACAGAACACTTAGGAGCCTTAGAGACTTAACAGGTTAGCTATGATAATAGGCAGTTAAGACATAGGGTAAGGATGTAGCAAAATCATATTGAAAACAAGGGTGTATTGGACAAAATTGGACATACAATTAGGGTCAATTGAATGCATTAGAAGACTAAGTAACTAACATGATCACACCAGTTAGGGGGGGGAGGGTAAGCAGGGACTAAGTAAATATGCTGGACAAGTATCAAATAACCAAGTGAAGTTTAGACATGCTGATTACACATTACACGAGAAGACAAAATTTAGACATGCTGAATAAACCAGTAAACAGGGAAACAAATTGAATACATAGCCAATTAAACTAGTGCAGGAATGGAACACATGGAGTTTGAGTTTCAAAATTTAACTAGAGACAAATACCAGTTAAAGAAGAAAGTTCAAAATGTAAAGTAGGTGTAGTTCCAATGTCTAGCATTGGCTTTCAGACGGCTAGACCAATAGTTATCACAAGTAATATAGAAAGCAGAGAGAGTTTGAGTGTGTATATGTGTATTCTAAACTTAGTTTGCGTGTTGAAGGAGCAGAATGAGAGTGTATATATAGTACTTAAGGAGTAAAACAAATAAGGCAAAGGAATCAGAAACCAACAATTATGGAATTAGAAACCAGCAATTAATATGACTAATAACATAGAAAGTACCCAGAATCGAAGCAAAGGTTAGAAAAATCACAAAATCAACTAAGGTTTGAACACTTTGGTAAAAAACAATCAAGAAGATAAAAGGAGAGTCGATTAAGTACTTAGAAGTCAGAAAAACCTTTGGAAAACGATTTGTAATGAACCCTACAGATTTGAGAAGGATCGAAGGCAATAGACTAGGGTTTTTCAGAAAAATAGCAGAAATGAGATAATAGGTTTAGAAACCACATATTTGTAATAAAATAAAGAGAAATCTCTTACTCAAAGTCAAGAAAATGGCCTGAGATAGGCTATTGAGCAAAGTTTCAACCTAGAACTACTTTTGTTCCCTTGAGATCGTCTCAAGGTTTTACGAAATCAAAGAGTCATGGCGCGTAGAAGGCTAAGACTGGCCGGAGAAGCCATGGAAGCTTCATAAGGAGAAGGTTTACGCCGGTGACGACGTGTTAGAACTAGGGTTAGGTCGATAGAGTTGAGAGAATGGGGAGAGGTGATGGCGGGTGAGAGGTGAGAAATGAGAGGGTTTGTGGGGGGGGGGGTCATTTAGGTTTAATTTAGGAAGGAGGGTTGTGGACCGTTGATCAAAATGATCAATGATTAGGGTTGGATGGGGGTATTAGGTCAGGCAGGTTTATGTTTGGGCCTAAGGGGATTGGGCCAAATTAGAAGGGGTTTTTGGGCTGGTCTCTTGGGTTAAGTTTGAAAACAAAAAAGGGCTATTTATTAAATACCCAGGTAATTTATAAAAAATATTTTATGTAATACTTAACTATTTATAAAAAATAATTTCATGCATAAAAATGTTTCAAAATAATTATTTAACATTTTAAAAAATAGAATGAGCTATTTTTTGTAAAATAACGTAATAATGTATGCATGGGCTATAATTGTAAAATTATTGCAAGTGTAACCAAAAGGTGTAAATCTGGCTATTTGTAAAATAATATGAACTTAATATGACCATAAATAGTAATATTAAATCATGAAATGCTATAAAGTCATTTGTGATGCAATTTTGTAATTATTTATATAAATAAATTATTAGGAATAAATTAATTTTAAAAAATGTAAAATTTAGGGAAAAATATCAATCGATGTTAATGCATAGTTTTGAAGGCATATATGCACTTAAAAAGTATTATAGGGAAAAATTGGGTATCAACATCTACCATACTTTAGCTTGCGACCTACACATATCTGTTTGTACTACTCGCAACCTTCCTTTAACTTTATAGCACTACAGATTTTCTTATGTTATTCTAGAACTTCAAGCGAGACATCACATCATCTCTAACTATTATTTACTCTCTTAACTAGATCTCTCAGTACTTGGAAACCATAGTCTAGAAGATATGCCACTAACGATACAACTATCATTTGTGGATACTGAATCATGGCGCATATAACCCTCTATTTGAAGTCTGGACTATTCACAACCTTCTGCACTTGAGTATATCTACCTTCTTTACCTTTACCTTTCTTATCTTTAAGTCTTGCATTGTATCTTCTGCCGCTTTCATAACCTTCCTTCCACATACGTGGAATTTACGTCCACACCTTAAAGCTTAACTATAGTACTTGCACCTCTGATGCATACACATCCCGGCGGGAGATTCATAGTGACTTCTTATGAGTCTGGTGTTATCTAACTTGCTTTATCATAGAGCCATTATAGAATATGGATGTTGTACACTTTCACTTGTACATTTGATATTAAGACTGATTCTGCAATGTTCTGAATCAAGATTTCTATAATTATCTAGATCTAATAATCATACTCCTGATTTACTTAGTTGATGTAACTCTTTAGTTTTATCTTCTCTCTCAACCTTTAAGCAGGCTTAAGTTATCTTTCAATCTGCGGCTCAGGGTATTAGTTATTACTTTAGCCTTTCGAAGACGCTACGGAACATCCATGATATAACCTTCTAACAATTCAAGACTTTGTCTATGACGTGGACTCAATTCTTTCTTTTAACTTATACTAGATTCTCCTATAGTTGTATGAATGGCAAGATATATGTTGCATAGATAGTGCTCAGACTCTTAAGTGAATTCATAACGTGACTAACTCTAGGTCATTTATTAAATAATTCCTTTCGTGCCTTCTCACCTTTCTTTAAACGTAAGCAATTACTCATTCGGGTCTTTCTGGCACTTGTTGCATGAATACTTAGGCTTATCTTAGTTCTCATGCATGCTGGAATATTGTGCAACTCATATGATCACGAATATTACTTTTGATTTTTCTTCCCATACATTGGTCACGATAGGTGCCACTTTATTATGGAGTGCATACAATGTTGTAGTGGGATTGTTGTTCCAAGGTCATTTTTTCTTCAGGTAACTATGCTTATGTTGAAGCTTTCTTCCTTATTTCTTAGCTAGTCTTTCGCTGTAGCACTTAGGGGAGACCCCCTAACTCCTATAAAGCTGTGAGCTTATTACATCGTATACTAGATGGAGTTTTTGATGTTCTCACTTGCCTATAATTATCCTTAATTACTTACCTCCGTTCCCTTGTGCTCGTAAGGTTGATTCTGAACTGAAATTTTTGACTATTTCCCTAGTGGCACTCTTTTTTATTTTTGTAATACTTATACGGTACCTTTAACTACCCCAACTCTATCTGAACATTTCTCAAGGACTATGATGTCATATATGTAAGACTTAATTTCTTGTGCTGGGTTTCACTACGTTTATGTTGCATGATCTGTTGATTTATATGGAGCTCTTATATAGCCAAAACTAGACTCTTCTTGAATCAACTACTAACTATTCATCAGTCCATGCTCATATTTATATTTTGTGTAACCTCTCTTGGGTTATGTCTTTTGCCTTAAGGCATCGAGTTTGCATAGTGTTCTGGAGTCGTAGTATATTATATGGAATTAGAACCAGCAATTAATATGACTAATAATATAGAAAGTACCCAGAATCGAAGCAAAGGTTAGAAAAATCACAAAATCAACTAAGGTTTGAACACTTTGGTAAAAATCAATCAAGAAGATAAAAAGAGAGTCGATTAAGTACTTAGAAGTCAGAAAGACCTTTGGAAAATGATTTGTAATGAACCCTACAGATCTGAGAAGGATCGAAGGCAATAGACTAGGGTTTTTCAGAAAAATAGCCGAAATGAGATAATAGGTTTAGAAACCACATATTTGTAATAAAATAAAGAGAAATCTCTTACTCAAAGTCGAGAAAATGGCCTGAGACAGGCTATTGAGCAAAGTTTCAACCTAGAACTACTTTTGTTCCCTTGAGATCGTCTCAAGGTTTTACGAAATCAAAGAGCCATGGCGCGTAGAAGGCTAAGACTGGCCGGAGAAGCCATGGAAGCTTCATAAGGAGAAGGTTTACGCTGGTGACGACGTGTTAGAACTAGGGTTAGGTAGAGAGAGTTGAGAGAATGGGGAGTGGTGATGGCGTGTGAGAGGTGAGAAATGAGAGGGTTTGGGGGGGGTCATTTAGGTTTAATTTAGGAAGGAGGGTTGTGGACCGTTGATCAAAATGATCAACGGTCAGGATTGGATGAGGGTATTAGGTCGGGTAGGTTTATGTTTGGGCCTAAGGGTATTGGGCCAAATTAAAAGAGGTTTTTGGGCTGGTCTCTTGGGTTAAGTTTGCAAACAAAAAAAGGGCTATTTATTAAATACCTAGGTAATTTATAAAAAATATTTTATGTAATACTTAACTATTTATAAAAAATAATTTTCATGCATAAAAATATTTTAAAATAATTACTTAACATTTTAAAAAATAGAATGAGCTATTTTTGGTAAAATAACGTAATAATGTATGCATGGGCTATAATTGTAAAATAATTGCAAGTGCAACCAAAAGGTGTAAATCTGGCTATTTGTAAAATAATATGAACTTAATATGACCATAAATAGTAATATTAAATCATAAAATGCTATAAAGTCATTTGTGATGCAATTTTGTAATTATTTATATAAATAAAATAATAGGAATAAATTAATTTTAAAAAATGTAAATTTAGGGAAAAATATCAATCGATGTTAATGCATAGTTTTGAAGGCATATATGCACTTAAAAAGTATTATAGGGAAAAATTGGGTATCAACATCTACCATACTTTAGCTTGCGACCTACACATATCTGTTTATACTACTCGCAACCTTCCTTTAACTTTATAGCACTACAGATTTTCTTATGTTATTATAGAACTTCAAGCTGAGACATCACATCATCTCTAACTCTTATTTACTCTCTTAACTAGAGCTCTCAGTACTTGGAAACCATAGTCTAGAAGATATGCCACTAACGATACAACTATCATTTGTGGATACTGAATCATGGCGCATATAACCCTCTATTTGAAGTCTGGACTATTCACAACCTTCTGCACTTGAGTATATCTACCTTCTTTACCTTTACCTTTCTTATCTTTAAGTCTTGCATTGTATCTTCTGCCGCTTTCATAACCTTCCTTCCACATACGTGGAATTTACGTCCACACCTTAAAGCTTAACTATAGTACTTGCACCTCTGATGCATACACATCCCGGCGGGAGATTCATAGTGACTTCTTATGAGTCTGGTGTTATCTAACTTGCTTTATCATAGAGCCGTTATAGAATATGGATGTTGTACACTTTCACTTGTACATTTGATATTAAGACTGATTCTGCAATGTTCTGAATCAAGATTTCTATAATTATCTAGATCTAATAATCAGACTCCTGATTTACTTAGTTGATGTAACTCTTTAGTTTTCTCTTCTCTCTCAACCTTTAAGCAGGCTTAAGCTATCTTATCTGCGGCTCAGGGTATTAGTTATTACTTTAGCCTTTCGAAGACGCTACGGAACATCCATGATATAACCTTCTAACAATTCAAGCCTTTGTCTGTAATGTGGACTCAATTCTTTCTTTTAACTTATACTAGATTCTCCTATAGTTGTATGAATGGCAAGATATATGTTGCATAGATACTGCTCAGACTCTTAAGTGAATTCATAACGTGACTAACTCTAGGTCATTTATTAAATAATTCCTTCCGTGCCTTCTCACCTTTCTTTAAATGTAAGCAATTACTCATCCGGGTCTTTCTGGCACTTGTTGCATGAATACGTAGGCTTATCTTAGTTCCCACGCTTTAGGGAATCGTCTTCCTGAATGACCTTTAATGGTTTATTCTTTTGTTGTCCATTCTAATTTTGCCGAAACATGATCTCTGAAATTCTCACGATGTCGACTATTATCAAATCCTCATGTACCTAATTCATGTTTTTTACTAGCCTGTGCTGATTTCTCTTACTCCGGGGGTCTAACTTAGCCTTCTGGTAATTACGTTAGAGTCGCCAACTCATTTTCTTGAACGAAGGATATGACTTTATGACTTATACTTTTTTATTGTCCCCAGGCCTGTCACCTTTTGTCTTTTCCTTCACTTGGCCATAGACTCTGTTATCCTACCATATTTTTATTTACTGTTATCACCCGTTTATCATACCTTACTCACAATTCTTCATTTACTCTCTTCTTATTCTCCTGCTAATACTTATTTCTATCACATTATTCTGAAAACTTCAACAAAATATTGTTTCACTTTTAGCTCTCCTGGCTCAATCTACCATTTTAGGTTACTCTAGCCCAAGCTGGATGTTGATATCCTATACTTTTCTTAAACTATATTTGTTAGCTCCCATAGGCATAACTGAGATGGGTGTGACCAATTGTACATACCTCTATTTCTGTTTAAGGTAACTTAGAATCCTTTTATTTCTCTTCCTGATGTGGAAATTCGGATAATCTTCATTAACTGGGTACCTTGTATCCTTCTTTACCTTGCTTCTGTTACCTGTTGAAACTTATACTTTTATCTTCTGATACTCCCATGGCCTGCTATTCGCGAGGTATGTTAGATATTCCAGTCTTAGGGTAAGTAGGAAATTCACACATCTGGTATGCACGATCTAATAGGGTATCCAACAGGGCCACATCGTCAAGAATTCTCTCTCTACTAATGCCCTTACCTGCTACTATATTAGCCCTCTAGCTAGCTATAATTTTTCTAATTGAAAACATCTCTATATAATTAGCAAACATAAGCTTTGGCTCGAACTCTTATGACTCAGCTCTATAGCATGATTTGGATTTGAATGAAGGGTAACCGACTCCTAAATACCTTGTAGCCTCCTACTTATATAATGTTGTGCACAACACATCTATAAATAAGGCTCTAGTAAGCACAACTTGTAGACTCCATATGATAGAACTGCTTTGATACCAAGTTTGTCATGTCTCAAACCTGGGGAGGCATGGTGTAACACCCCAGACTATAGACAGAGTCCTACATCGGTAAAACACAAGAGGGATGTTGGGTTATAAGTTAACATGCCTTAGACCCTAGTGACGCATTTTAAATTCGTGAGGGCCTAGGATTAGAGCGAACAATATCACTAGCGGACTAGGTTGTTACATATGGTATCAGAGACACTCTTGTGTCAACCTTGCCGGTGGTGGGTCAAATCAGAGTTCAACTGAGTTTAGGCAAATCCCGGTTAGGCTAGGCAAACCTCAGTGCTGAGTTTAGGCGAATCCCATGCGATGCGCAAACCTCACCGAGGGCGTTGAGTCCATAAGAGGGGGTGTATGTAACACCCTAGACTATAGACAAAGTCCCATATTGGCAAAACACAAAGGGAATGTTGGGTATACAAGTTAACAAGCCTTAGACCCTAGTGACGTGTTTTAAATCCGTGAGGGCCTAGGCCCAGAGCAGACAATATCACTAGCGGGCTGGGTTGTTACACATGGTCGACACTTGGTGCCATATTTGGCCTGAATGTACCACTTGTAACTGTGAACTCTACAGGGGTAACCCTCAACTTAGGCCGGTGAGGCCATACTCTGAATCATCTTAAAATATCATCTATCTCATTTGAGGGGTAAACATACCCAAAAGCTCATATATATATATATATATATATATATATATATATATATATATATATATATATATATATATATATATATATATATATAACTGTGCAGGCTGATGAGGCCGCCATGAACATCTACTGATATACAAAATATACAGAACTCGTCTACAAGCCACTAGAGATAGCTGAACTGTATCATGGTCAGGACAGGGCCTCGACCTACTCAGCAAACTTGTATATATAAAATGGACTCCAAGGTCTAGACCTGGTAACCCCGAGGAAGTAGATCTTACCAACCAAGCTGATGTTTGATTCTGTCTACTAGGAAGGTCTATCCAACTGTCTATCAGGACCTTCAAGCACGAAATACAATGTCCTTGACAGAAGGGACGTCATGCGAAATAATGTACTGAGTATGTAAGGCAACTGAATAACTAAAATATGAAATTAAACTGATAATATAATAACTGAAAGTAACTAGAAGTCAAAGATAATATGAATATATGCTTACCTGTTGATACTAACTCAATTCTCTCAATATAGTATGTAAAATAGTTGTTCGGCCCTATAAGGCTCGGTATGTGTGACTAAAAAGATGCTAAAACAGTTGAAATTGCCAAAGGGGGAATTTTATATATTTCGGAATATCTTTACGTAGGCCCAATAAAAACGGCCTCAAAACGAACAAAAAAATATGCACACAAAAGCTAAAAAATCCTAAGGAATTCACGGTTGATCTTCACTAGAGCCCGATTTGTCACTAAGCCATCGGGGCCTTCGGAGTCTTCGGAGCCCTCAGAGACCTCTTCACCTTCAAGTTCGGATAGTTTCTTGGCCTCAACCTCAAGTCTTTTTGCCTCCTCAACCTCGGCAGACAGGTCTAAACCTCGAGCATGGATCTCTTAGGGGGGTCTCCCTTCGAGATACCTACCTCACATATTCGGCATTAGTCTTCGGGTGGGCCTTAGTTGCCTCAACATCAGCCTTGTATTTGGACATTATCTCCTTAGTATCGACAGAGGTTGTCTCCAGCTGGGACCTCTTCGATCTCTTTTCCAAGGGAATCCCGTTCTACGGTGACCAAGCTCAGCGGTGCTCGGATATCTTCATTTAGTTGAGCCAGTTTATCAGCTTTCTCCTTTGCCACCCGAAGTTGAACTTCTACCGAAGAAAGCTTTGCCTAGGTAGTTTCCTTCTTCGAGGCCAGCAGATCCATCTTGTTCTTCCACCCATTGGCCATGACTTGGATCTCGTACATCTCCTTTCGAAGCTGGTCGATCTTTTGCTGGACCTGCGAGGTTTGGTTGCTAGCCACTATGACTAGTTCTCGTTTCTAACTTCAAAGACCTTTACCTTTTTGACCAAGTCAACGTGCTCTCGCCTTAGGGATGATGCTTCTTTCTGAGCCCTATCCAGCTCGGACTGAAGGTCCATAATGACCCCTTCTTGTTGCTCGCTGAGGAGCTTGTACATATCCCTCTTTTGGTCCAGCTCCTTGACCCCGAGCTTGACCTGGTTGAATTTAGACCGATAACGGAGGAAACTCTCATGGTAATGTACCAAGACTTGCAAAACGATGAAGGACGTAAGGAAATATCAAAACTTAAGTAAAGTTTAAAAAAGAAGTGATGGTGCCTTACCCGGTTCATCGCCTGTTGCGCCTCAATGAAGAGGAATGACACGTTCACCTCATTCATTTTTGCCTAGTCATTCTCGGTCACCAAGCATCGGAGATAGCTACTATACCTACGGGGGAAGAAAAAACCTAGTCATCCCTCGGAACGGTAAGAATAACTGATCTCTTGCGACTAAGGTCCGCACTCGGGGCGGGGAACTGATTAATCAACTTTGGGCTCGAACTCGACCTCCCAGCTTCTGAAGATGGATCCTTCCTTAGAACTTCATGTCGCCCAGCCCAAAAAAGCCTCCAAACGGATGAGTCCATGCCATCAAAAAAGGAATGAATGGGATCGTCAGAACTATGGACCCCTTTATTGGACCTATCTTTTACTGTTTGGGCCTTCTCGAGTATGGACTTAGTGTAGGACGGTGTTCGTGCAATCTATATTATACCGGGTGCTTACTTCGGATTAGAGCTGGCATCCCGGGGATCTCAACCCTCGTCTCCATATCAATCTCCCTAGTCTGAGGGAGATCGGCCTCACGAGTCTCCCCCTTAGTTGTTGCCTGCTCCTAGGGAGGTGTCGATCCGTGGGCCACAAAAATATCGCCTTCTTCGGATTCATCCCTGAGCCAAAGAAGTGAGTCTGAGGCAAATGCTCGGGAGCCAGAGCTTTTCTTTGGCTTCTTCTCTGAGCTCAGGGAGTCGAAGCCTTCCACTTCTTCTTCTTTTTCTTCTTTTTTTCCCCCCGTTGTAGAACCTAGCTATCCCAAAATGGAGGGATCAACACACAAGGACACATCCTCGTCCCTTTCTAAAGGCCTAAGTTTAGTGGTCTTAGGCAAACCAACAAAAAGAAACAGAGGTAAGAAGAGCCAATATGATGTAAATTAGAAAGCCTTATACTACCTATTCAGGGGAAGGCCTTAACATGGAACAAGACTCTCATCGACCTTTTGAGAGCTTATGCCATGCGTGCTCGGAATATGACATTTATGTACAAATACCCTCGATTCATCTTTGAACCGAGGGATAGCATTTGGAACCCCTGCAACAGCTGCATTACCACAAATATGAATGAGAAGAAAGGAAATAAATAAAAAAAATTGACTCTTAAGAAAAGACTGTACTTACGAGATGCATTCCACTTCTTAGGGAATGGCATGAACTCAAGGGGAATCAACTTTTTGGTCTTCACCTGAATGAAGTATCCCAACTAACCCTGATCTCGGTCTTTATCAATGCTCAAAAATGGGAACTTGCTGGCGCGGTGTGTAAGCTTTATTATTCTCCCTCGGAAGATTCAGGGACTGTATAAATGGAGTAGATGATCGATAGTGAACCTATGAGATAAGGTCTTATTCATGAAGTAACAAAGGAGGATCACGATCCTCTATAAAGACGGATATATTTTCCCGAGGCACACTTCCTACCATCTTTCAAAAATCCGAAACAACTGGGTCCACCGGACCCAGTGTGAAGGGGTAAGTGTAAATACTTAGGTACCCCTCCATATGTGTAGTGATGGCGTCCTCGGGCCCGGCGACTACTACATCCTTACCTTCCTAATTGCAGTCCTTTCGGACTACATGAAGGATCTCCTCGGTAATGGAGCATATATTCCTCGATGCTCCTTCACCTCGGTCCTATTTTGATGAGGGTTTTCGACCTTAAAGTCATCTGCAGTTGAGCATCCCCCGGGGATGAACTTTTTTTAGGGAGGCTCGGGGGCCGGCTCATTGGTGGCCACGTCATGAGTAGCCGTCTCAGGGATAATAATTATGGGAGCAACTGCCTCGATATCAACAGTCGATTGAGAAGAAGAAACAACTTGTTGGGGAACAGATTTAGATGTTTTACCATTGTTATTTGAAGAAGTTTGAAAACTCTAGAGAAGATTTTGAAAAGTTGAGTATAATTATTTGGAAAAAATCTGGGTAAAACCCTAGATATTACTGTGAAATCTTGAAGAATAAGGGAGAAGATATGAAAGTTTGAAGAAGGCTGATGATATCTTGATAGTTCGAGGGTAGAAACTTGGTCGAAAAGTGAAAAAAGAACAAGGGTAAAACCTTATATTGAAAAAGGTTTGTGACACTTCACATTTAGAGGTAACCAACTGATGGTTGACACGTGCTCGAAGTCATAGCGACATGATTGATGGGACGCTTTGACTTCTTCATCGTTTTCTGTTATAACGTATGAAAGAAGGAACTGGGAAACATCTGTCGTTTCTTATCATTTCAGCAAACCTACCCTTTAAGAAGCGAGGAAACTATCTATATACGGATAAAACCGAAGGTAATGAGCACCCAGATTTACCAGCGGGACGAACGTAAAGAGGACATAACTGTATGCAATCTAGATTGAAGTCGGGAGGCACCTGTATCAAATCTCAAACTAAACACCTGCCCCTGGAGCCATCGAAATTGTGACCCCAGACCGAATTCGATTAACGAGACCTCGGGAAACATTGCCAAATGAACACGCACGATTAATAAATGGCCGTGATATTCACGCCCAACCAGATATTATGATGTGAATCTCGGCCCGTATTAGTGGAAGATTAGTAATTAGCGAAAAGAAAGATTTTTACCTTTTTTAGAATTGTACTTTCACGACCTAAACTGGAGGGCCATGACTAGCACCCGTCCATACTTGCCGAGCACCAACGTATATATTATCTAACCTTCTTTATTATCTTTTAGGGCCGACGAGATTAATATAAATGGTAGACATGGATCATGGACAACCAACAATGAAAGATGATGGCATGAACATACATAACATGGGATGATCAAACATCAAGAAACTATATATAAGGTATGAGCTACCACGCTACCATGAAAGACTATACAACAAAAATAGCCGACAAGGAATACCCAAATATACATGAGTCGACACATGTCTATGAGCCTCTAAAGGAACATAAGTGATGCAACATTACCGGAATAGGGCCCCGACATACCCATAATGTCTATAACAAAAAATGCATACCAAGACCACGCCAAGTTCGGAGAAGGGATTTCGCCAATAACCGCTGAATTGGGCAGCCTACAGGGGTAGGGGAGCTGCGTCTACCCGTCTATCAGGACCTGCAGCATGACATGCAACGGCCACAAATAAAAAGGATATCAGTACAAATAACGTACTGAGTATGCAAGGCAGGAAAGCATAACTATGAACAGTAATGTGAATAAGGATAAAGAATATACAACCTATAATGTTTGGGTACCTCTGTGGGCTACTGACATGAAATGCATGATACAGACATATATATACATAAACTTTGAAAACACACGCCTCTGTGGGAATCATCATCATCATAATGTACCCGTCCTCAAAGGGGACTCGGTAAAAATGTACCAGGCCATCATAAGGCTCTGTAGAATCGTACCCTGCCACGTGGAGCTCGGTAAAACCCAACTGATCAGTGGTTGCACAATAGGTGTCGTACCTAGCCGACTATAGCCTGGCTTAGTAAAGTAAAACAGATACATATATATAATGCATGCTCGACTCATGGAATCACGTTCTAAACCTTTCGGAGTAACGTAAGGTCGGTATCCTCCATACACGTTTTAGGACTAACTCTTCATCATAAATCTTGTAAAAATCAGGAAGTACCAACAACATTGCTAACATAAGAATAAGAGAAGCAACATCAATATCAATCGTTCCATAAGAATGTAAGTATTGCTAGCTTCTAAGAGTGGAGTATCTTTGGAAGCTCATTCATTACATTATGTACAATCGGAGTCGTGCAAAAAAAGGAAAGGGATAGCCTCACATACCTTGTATATACTTCCCAACCTCAAGCTATGCAAATGTCACGAATCCTTAGTCTACAATAGGAGAAATGACACTATCGTTAACGTTTAAGCATCGTAACTATTATGTACCGACCACAACCTATTTTACGATGAAACAGACAACACCTCCCCTATTTGTATGACTTCCCACAAGTTAAAATAATCACCAAACAGCCCAAACAACATCAATATTAATCATATTGAGCCTCTCAAAATAGTCTACCAATCGATAACATTATTACCAAGCCTTTCGATATATATTTTACAAGTTCTAGCTTCAATGACTTAGCCACAACTTGGGTAATCTTAAATACATGTAGAGTAAGAGGTTCCTTACCTTCAGATAGAAAGAACAACTCCAGTTTGGCCTTAGTTATCCACGAAATATCCCTCCAATGCTGCCGCAACAACAAGGAAGCGAAACTAGCAATCAATTAATGTTTTTCGGTACTAGAATCACTTTAGAAGGCTTGAAATCACCTAGGATTGATATTAAGAACTTGAGGGAGTATTTACAGTGTTGATACCCAATTTTTCCCTATATATTTTTAATATGCAATATACCTTCAAAATAACATATATATATATATAAGCATTTCCAAGGGTTTTATTATTTTTTCCATAATTTTTAAATTTTAAAATTGATTTATTTCCAAAATTATTATTTTGATCATTCATATATTTAATTTCTATATTTATACAAAAATATGGCTAATATAATTTTTATATATTTTTATAATAACATTTAGTATTTTTAAAGCTAAATTGCACATCATTGCAATATTAGCCCTTTTAAGATTTAATTATGTTTTATACGCATAAAACTGGATCGTGTATTTTTAAATTGCTAATTATGTATTATAATCATTTTAGCACTTTAAATTATTTTTCAGAAACTATTTACTATTTTTTATAAATCAAATAGAGAAAAAATGGCTATATAAAATATAGCCAGATTGACTTTTAATTGTAGCCCAAATCAAACCCCAATCCCCAACCCAATTTTAAAATTAAAATCCGACCCACACCCTTTTGACCCATACCCAAACTCGGAACCCCACCTACCCTTTCTAATCTTGACCGTTGATCTCCTAGATCAATGGTCCACGTTATTTCTTGTCATTTTTTACCTGAATGACCCCCTAACCTAATTCATTCTTACCAAATAGCCGCCCTAGAATCCCCAAATTCTCTCCGTCTCTCTAATACCTAGTCCTAACCCTAGCCGCCGCCACCCAAAACTAGCCCTAATCCCTTCGATCTTACTCGATCCACGGATTCCCAAGGTTGTTCGAGACATATACTTGTCTCCTACGTCTCCTAGTTGCTTGTTTTTGTGATTTCTTGGATGGATATGAAAGAGATCTAGTCCAGATCTTGTTCAAAACCCTCCAAGAGCCTATCCATGGTCTTTCATGCCATTTTCAGCCATCCATGGCTGTTCGAGTCAGATCCATGACTTTTTCGGCTAAAACCGGTAACGTTCTAAGGTTCTCTTATCTTCTTTGGGTTCTGTGAAACAAGAACTCTTGAGATTTTCCACTTTTCTTTAGATCTGTCTTAGATCTAGGTATATCCATGAGTTTTTAACCGATTTTTCTTCAACTCTACTATTTTCTGAAAACCCTAGTTTCACTATTGTTCAAATCTTCTCAGATCTTTATAGATCTGTAGTTATTCGAGGATCATGGGTGTTTTCCTTTAAAAATCTCTTGGTTTGATTAATTGTTTCGACTTTGTTTACTTTTTTGAAATTAGGGTTCATGTCGGACTTTTCTTCAAAGATTTTCTAACTTTTCGGTGTTTAAGCTAAGTATTTTTCACTATCTTGAATGATTCTATTATATATGCTTGAATTCTGGATGTTTTGTCTGTTGCACTGATTTTTCTTTCACCTGTTCTCTGTTGTTTGTTTATTTATCTGTCAACCCAGTGTATTAACTGATTCTATTTGAGGGTTTGAATAATCTTCCGTGTTAAAAAATCAGTATTCTTCGGGATCCTTGCGTAATTAATTTCTATTAGGGTTTTGAGCAATCTTTCTTGTTAAAATTAGTATTCCCCAAGATTTCTTTTACTGATTCGAATGGATGTCCTGTTAAAATCAGTGTGTGCTGGGATTTTACTTGTTTTCTTATTTGTGACCTTGATTGGTTATACTTGCCTTAATTAGTTATCAATAGTTTGGGGATCTTACTGACTCCCTATATGGTACAGTTTTGATTTATTACCTTAATTGAACACCGTTATGACTGTTAATTGACTATTTCCCAATTAAAGGGGTCTTTCCCGGACTTCTCTGTAGGAATTGATTCTGTGATAGGTTGATTGATCCTTAATTGATTTAACTCTGATTCTCTTTATCTTATTTGTTCTACTCCCTAAGTGCTATATATACACTCCCATTCTTCCTCTCAAGAATACGAACAACAGTTCAGAATACACACACACACACACACACTCAAACTCTCTCTTCTTTCTCCACTATTTGTGCTACTACTTGTCTAGCCGGCTAAATGCCAAGGCTAGGTTGTGGAACTCTACTTGCTTTATTTTTTCTGCACTTTGCTTCCTTAACTGGTACATTCCTAGCTCAATTCTGAAACTCAACTTCATGTGTTCCATGCATATACATCCCTGCTTGTTACTGTACTAGTTCTTTAATTTGTTTCTATGTTTGTTGTTATTAAGCATGTCTAAATTCTGCCTTATGTGTAATCATCATATCAGACTTAATTTTGTTTTTTGATACTTGTCCAGCATGTTCACGTAGTTCCCTTACCCCTTCCCTTAACTGGTATAACCATGTAGTCACTTAGTCTTCTGGTGCATTCTATTGGCCCTAATGATATGTCAAATTTTGTTCCACAAAACTCTTGTCTTCAACATGATCCCGCTGCATTCTTCCCTATGTTTTAAATGTCTGTTATCATGACTGATTTGCTTAGTTGACTCACAGTTGTTCTATATACTTGTTGTGTCAAATGTTTTCCCTATTTATGTGGTTTTAAACCTATATATCCCCAACCCTTTATTTCCCTGCTTGTGAATGTTGAAATGATCCTATTCTTTGAACTTGTCATGTGTGTGCTAGTTTGTCCTAAGTTGTTGTTACTCCTATTCCCTCCTCCTTTCAAAACTGGTTTTCACTAAGGCAAACTCTTCTGTTATTTTGCAAATTTATTTCAAACATGTTGTTTCAAAAATTATTTTCCAACTCAACTCTTTTAAATCTATGTCAAGCACTCTCACATATACTCTTAGACTACTAGGTTCTGCCCCTTTTGTGTGAGCCTTGCCTTGGGACCCTAGAGCTCCCTCTGAACTTGGACACATAAAAGTTGGCCTTTCCACACTGCACTTACTCTATCTTGACCATGAAATCTGGGTGTGAGCACTGCCCGAGATCCCTTGAGGTCCTTAGGGAACTCTAACACACCCAAGTATGAGAAAGACTATAGAACAATCTTGGCACTTGAAGTGATTTATTACATAACTCAGGGAGGAAGTCCTAATCAGGCTTCCTATAGTGTAACTTCTTATTTTTCATTTCTATTTATGTAATTCATTCACATGGTCTATAATAATTTGTGAACAAGTATTGGGGTGGCTAGTGAAAAGGGATGGGATAAATATACATGCTATAGTTATTAATGGTAGAAAACATGTTATTAGGTTTATATTTCTAATTGTGCAATAGAAACCATGCTTAGGATTCATACGTGCATTAGAAATCCTGCTCTTAAGAAATTCTACAATCATTTAGAAATCCTGCTCTTAGGAAATTCTGCAATCGTGTTGTGCATTTAGAAATCTTGCTCTTAGGAAATTCTGCAATCGTGTTGTGCATTTAGAAATCCTGCTCTTAGAAAATTCTGCAATCATGTTGTGCATTCAGAAATATTACTTTAGGAATTCTGCATATAAATCGTTAGATACCATGATTAGGTTCTCTTTCATACTCACTCAGCTATGCTTAGTTAAACTACTGATGTATGAAAAGGTGTATCAATAGTCTCATCCTGCTTTAAACAAACTGGTAATAATCCCTGCATATCTTTGCAATACTTAGAACAACATGTTTTAGGTAAAAACAGTCTCCAAACTATTTATTAATTCTGAATAACTACTGCATATAACTATACGCCTAGGCAAGCCTTAGGCAATCACTTAAATAAAACCAGAAATGTCTCTATGATTAGTGTTTAACTATCAACTGTTAAAATCAGTAGGCAAGCCTGATTCAGACTTCTTATCTGAGTCATGTGATAAATCTAATTCTATTGTAATCACTTAGATACCATGCTTTAGAATTCTGAATTCAGACCTTATCTGTGTATGAGTCATGTTGTCTAGGTGCATCATTTGTGGATGTATACCTGAGCCTTCTACCTGTTTTCTGTGTTTTCCCCCTAAATGCAGTCCTATGTGTTCTTGTATATCGCCTTAGTATTTTGCCTTTAAACTTGAGGGTTTTCCTAGAACCCCCTTATAGGATAGGAGTCATAAATTCCTCCAGGACTGAAAGGGAGGGATGGGTAACAACATGCAATAGGGGGTCGAGACCAACCCTCGCTTTAATTACCTTCACGGGGCAGGAAAGAGTAGATATGGATATGATGATCGGTTCATTAATGCCATGTGTAGCCCCTCTTTGAGGAGTGTCATACCGGGTATTGCATTGATGTGATTCATATTATAAACAAACCTAGGACCCCCCTCCCCTTTTATGCTTAGATTGTAATTCTTTTCAAAAATCTTCCTTTTCATTAATTGCTTTTCAAACATTTGTGTATTTAAACTTACATCCCCTACTATTTGAGCCATACTTGTTCATTTGCTAATCGTACAAATTCACAAAAACTGTTTGGCCGGGAACCACACTAGTGGATCCTGAGGGGTGCCGAACACCTTTCCCTTAGGATAATTTCAAGCCCATACCCTATCTTTGGTTACCAAATGTAGTCATAAATGAACCTTATAGGTGCCCTAACGCACCTTAAAATCATTAGGTGGCGACTCTTCAAAATTGCAAAAACCCCTTTCCCAAAAGCAAAGCGTTGTCCCATACAAATGTCATGAACCCGATTCCGCGAGGGAAAAATGTGGCGCAACAGCATGGCGACTCTCCTAGGGATATTCAGGCTTTTACCATTTCATACCATTTTTGTGAATTTGTACCCCCTATGTTCAATTATTTGTTTAATTTCTTTAAGCGTTTAGTTTCTTCTTCAAAAGCAAAACTGACATATCTTTCTTGTTTCCTTCCTTTACTGCTGCTTTAAATTATAAAACTGCTGTATTTATCGCTTTCTTAACGTGTAAATACATGTCAACGTGATTTTAATTATTGCATAATCATGCTCAATATCATACTCCACTCTTGCCAAACAAATACTATAGCAACACTTGATGAGTGATTTCGCCCTTCTTATATCATTACCCCCTAAATTTGGAAATGCATATTTGCGGTAAAACTAGTCGATCAGTGGTGTAGTCGACAGTTTCGTGCCTTCCCCCTTGAATTGTCCGCTCAAGGGTACCAGTCTAAAACCCCATAGAAACTTTACTCTGTTTAAATTGCGCATGCATCATGGTCAAACCTAGTCGGGTCAGTTATGTTGTCCACGTAATTATCCTTTAAGATAGCCTTGTCCAAAAGTCCACTGGGTTTCCCTAATCCCAAACGGACATTATCACGTTCTGTGCATTTATTTGGAGAACTAAATGCTTCATGTTTATTATTGATGTATAAATAGTCGAGTCCGAAGGGGGTAGGGTTCTTTTGTTTTGCAGAAAATGAGGCACGAGGTCCCCAGTTTCGGTATGGTTAGCACACCCCCAGTCTTGCTAAACTGGTGGAGGAGTCTTCTATCAAATGACAAAATCAATGAGTGGAGGGCCACCAAAGCTAGCGAAAAGGTGAAATATCTGGAATACTGTTTGCCGGAATTGGAAGGAAAATTAAGGAAGAGAGTCACCGACTGCCAGAACGCTGAGGAAACGAAGGAGAACACCTGGCAAAGGCATTTTTACTGGTGAACCAACACGAACTGGAGGATTTGATCAATGAGAGCATTCAACCTGGGGAAGGTCCTTCTGGGACCAAGTAGATAGGAGTTTACTTTTTCGCTTTATGAATGTAATAAGGCCAATGGCCATTAGTGACTTGTATTTCTTGTTTATTTAGTGTCGTTTTGGGATTCGTCTATCTTTATCAATAAAATGAGGCATTTAGCATTCTAAGTTCTCCAAATCAATTTGTCGCTAGGCCTACCTCAGGAACAAAGAGGTCCCAAATTAGGACACGCGTTACATTCCCGCACTATGTGTTTAAATATTGCAATACTTTTTATAACCCTCACTGACTTGATTACCTTTTGTTTTATTTTTGTTTGTATTATTCCCCTCCCTAAAGGTTAGTTCGTGCACTCTGGAATCATCATCTTATTTCACAAGATCCAAGGGCCCTCCACCCACTCCTCCTCTTAGTCCTATTAAAGGGAAGAACAAAGGAAAAATGGAAGATTTGAACAACATCAGGAAGGAGAACACAGCTGAACGGGTAGAAGCCACTGATGGTAAGGGTATTCGGTTTTCTAATAAGAATGTGTCACAACTTGAACAGAAATTGTTGAAATTCCAGGAAGAGCTCGATCGGGTTCGGAATCTGGCAAACCTATCATTTTCCTTCAACACCCCAAATATCAACTTCCCCAACACTCAAAACCCTATACCTCCTCAAAATATCCCAAAACAGCAGAATCATCATGCACCTCACCATCACGCTTACCTACCAAAGAACCAATGCAACACCTGCCATACCCCAAACAACACCCCACTACTCATCCAGAACCTCGGAACTCCACAAACGACCATTTCCACACCCATACACCAGGCCACTATAACACTCCTATCTACGTGGAGACCATGCCACACTCTACCCAACCTATCTCATGCATACCTGAGTCTGATGAAAAGGATCTGCTTATCAGGAACTTGGCCGAGGAACTTAAGAAACTAACCAGCCGGATTCAGGGCATTGAGGGAACCAAAGGAATCGAGGGGCTGAACTATGAGGATCTTTGCATACAGCCTGATGTCAAAATGTCTGAGGGGTACAAACCTCCTAAGTTCAAAATGTTTGATGGTACGGGTAATCCAAGGGTCCATCTGAGGACATATTGCAACAAGCTGGTTGGAGTAGGGAAGTATGAAAGAATCTGCATGAAACTGTTCATGAGGAGTTTGAAAGGAGATGCATTATCTTGGTACATCAGCCAAGATCCCAAGAAGTGGTCAAGATGGGTAGGCATGTCATCTAACTTTATGGGCAGATTCAGGTTTAATACAAAGAACGCGCCAAACGTATTGTACATCCAGAATTTGAAGAAGAAGCCCACAGAGACGTTTCACGAGTATGCTACTTGCCAGAGGTCCGAAGCTACTAAGGTCAGACATGCCATAGAAGAGGAGCAAATGAACAAGTTCTTTGTATGGGCTCAGGACCTGTATTACTATGAACGGTTGATGATCATTGAGAATCACAAGTTCTCCTACATTATCAAATTAGGTGAAAGAATTAAAGAAGGTATTAAAAGTGGTATGGTTACAAATTTCGAAGCCTTGCAAGCTACGAATAAGGCTTTACAATCCAGTGGTGTGTCTAAGAAAAGGGACGTAGGGGCCGTGATGGCTGTACAAAGAACCAAGTCTCCCCTCAAATACCAAGTTTACCCAACACCTCTACTCACATACCAGCCAACCCCAAATTACCAAGCATCCTCACCCTCGTACCAAGCTCCACCACCAATTTATCAGTCATCTCCACCTCCTACATGTCAACCTACCTCACCCAGATACTCCAAACCCACTCATGTCTACTAGGCTTATAATTCTCAAGCATCCCACTAACAATCACCCCCTGCACGCCATAATTTCCCTAGACCCCGACCTAATTTTGATCGCAGACCTCCAAAACAATATACAGCTATCGCTGAACCTATCGACCAGCTGTATGAGAGGCTCAAAGCTGCTGGTTATGTCACCCCAATCCCTGCTGCAACCCCTGATAATCCTTCTCAGTGGGTTAACCCAAACAAGTCTTGTGTATACCACTCCGGCATGAAAGGGCACACCATCGATGAATGTCGTTCCTTGAAAGACAAGATACAACCTTTGATTGATAACAAGATCATTGTGGCAAAGGAACCCGCTCCAAATGTCTGCAACAACCCTATGCCAGACCATAAGGGTGGAGGTATCCACATGATTGAAATAGAAGATGACTGGGATCCCGAGGGAACAATCAGTTTGATCGCAGAAGGTGATGACCCAAAGAAACCAACAATTACTCTCAATCCAATCATAGTCCAGATCTATCCGTCTGAAGACGCTGAGGTGAATATGTCTGTACCTCTTGAGTTTGAATCAGTGCCATCCGTAAAGACACCGGTACCAATTGAGGTTGAATTCGTGTCTTCGGCAAATGCGCCCGCATCATTTGAGGTTGCAGTCTTGCCGCCCAAGGCACATGTTCCATTCGAAGTAAGGATAGTCGGACCAGTCCTAGTGGCGATGTTAACCATGCCACCATTCTATACGAATGTTGTACCTTGGGACTATAAAGCCGAGGCGAGAAAGAAAGGCAAGGTAAGCATTGAAAAAATTGTCGTAGCACAGAGTATGACAAAAATTGGTAGAGTCTATACCCCTAAACATCTAGCTGAATCAAGCAAGCAGGCCTCCAATCAGCCACCCCTCATTGAGACAGGTCCGGACGATCTTTGGAGTAAGATACATGCCAAGGAATACTCGGCCATCGACCAGTTAAACAAGACGCCAGCACAAATATCCATTTTCTCTTTGTTGCAAAATTCTGAGGCGCACAAGAATGCTTTGTTAAAAGTGTTGAATAAAGCATACGTACCAAGTAACATCACTATAAGGGAGGTGGCTAATATGGTAGGACAAGTGCTGGAAAGCCACAAGATCACCTTTCATGAGGACGAGCTGCCACCTGAAGGGCTGGGCACAACAAAGCACAGCACATCACCATGCAATGCGAAGATTATTTCATCACCAGAATCCTAATTGATGGAGGTTCCAGTCTTAACATTTGTCCACTGGTAATGCTCAAGAAGTTGGGTAAAGAGCTGCATGAGATAAAGGATGGAGCAATCAATATGAAAGCCTTCGATGGTTCTCAGAGGTCCACCATTGGTGAGATTAGTCTATGCCTGCAGATGGGACCAACCTGGATCGAGGTCGATTTCCAGGTAATAGATGTACCAGCGTCTTACAATTTGTTGTTGGGACGGCCATAGATTCATGATGCTAGGGCCGTAGCGTCAACACTGCATTAGGCAGTAAAGTTCGAATGGAATCACCAGGAAGTGATTATTCACGATGACGGTAGCAACCCTATATACAGTCGTCATACCATTCTGGCGATCGAGGGAAGAAGGAAGCTGGGTGGAGAAACTTACAACCACATTAAACGGGTCAATGCTATCAACAAAGACAAATGGTGGGATAGAAAAATCGAGAGCATACTGAGTTAGAATGGGTATGAACTTGGCAAAGGGCTCGGCAAGAACCTCCAAGGAATCTCTAAACCTATAAAACTCAAGAAACATGGCACTACCTTCGGTTTAGGATATTAATATACCTGGTAAGAATTCAATAACTGGTCGCCACCATGGCGCGGTCCTTACTATCCACTAGAGCAGCCAATACCACATCTGGAGCAGACCTTTCAACAGGCCGACATTATTTATGGGTCAGATGAAGAAGAAGCACTTGCAGTAGTAAAGAACTTGTTTCTAGAGGACAGTGATATGGACTGTTGCGTTATTCCCGAGGAGGTGTGGGAGGAAGGCCTTTCCATACAGGCTGTGAGCAGAGGAGCACATCTCAAGAATTGGACCATCAGGACAACTAAAGCTCAACGAGCCTCGGGGTAGCAAGGCTAAAACAAGTATTGTTCACTATTTTATTTACTAAATGATTTTCTTTTCGCATTTTTCAATTCCCGTAATAAGATCTTCAGTGTTTTAAACCGTTACTCAATCTATCAAAAGCATTCTGATATTTCTTATGAATTAATATTTATTTCTATCATTTTCTCTCCTTGCTTTACCAACATAGTATTATTATTACTTGTCTTGATGAACCAATGACTGTGACATACAATGAGACAACGCAACAAACGGACATTGATTCTGAGGAAGATGACATAGCTGACAATATTGTCAAAGAAGTTAAGAACTTTGAGAACAGACCTAAGTCCAACCTGGACAAGACCGAGATTATCAACCTGGGAGACGCAGAAAACGTCAAGGAAACACGAATCAGCATTCACCTATCGCCATCAGAGAAGAAAGAATACACAAAATTTCTAAAGGAGTATGAGGACATATTTGCCTGGTTGTATGATAACATGACTGGTCTGAACACATCTATTGTGGCTCACAAACAACCAACTGATCCAATATGTCCACCGGTAAAGCAAAAGCTCATAAAGTTCAAGCCTGATATGAGAAAGAAGTCACCAAGCAGATCAAAGCTAAGGTTCTCAGGGTAGTAGAATACCCGACATGGTTAGACAACATTGTGCTAGTACCAAAGAAGGACGGGAAGGTCAGAGTCTGTGTCAACTATCGGGATCTCAACTGGGCCAGTCCGAAAGATGACTTTCCTTTGCCAAATATACACATCCTAATTGATAATTGCGCCAAGCATGAGCTGCAGTCATTCGCGGATTGCTTTGCTGGTTATCATCAGATCTGGACGGATGAGGAAGATGCTGAGAAAACGGCTTTCATTATGCCATGGGGAATGTACTGTTACAAGATGATGCCATTCGGCCTAAGGGGCCACCTACATGAGGGCCATGACTACCATCTTTCATGATATGATACACAAGGAGATATAGGTATATGTGGATGATGTTATTATCAAATCCAAGAAGTCCACTGACCACATAGAATATTTGAGGAAGTTCTTTAATAGACTGCGGAGATACAACCTGAAACTAAACCCCACAAAGTGCGCATTTGGGGTTCCTGCTGGGAAATTGCTTGGGTTTATTGTGAGCCGCCGAGGAATAGAACTCGATCCTTCAAAAGTCAAAGCCATTCAGTAACTACCACCGCCAAAGAACAAGAAGCATGTGATGAGTTTCTTGGGAAGGCTTAACTACATTAGCCGATTCATAGCACAGTCTACAGTTATCTGTGAGACAATCTTTAAGATGTTAAAGAAGGACGCAACCACCAAATGGACGATGACTGCCAGAAGGCCTTCGACAGAATTAAGGAGTACCTGTCAACACCACCAGTCTTAGTCCCGCCCGAGCCAGGTAGTCCCTTATTACTCTACCTTGCATTGTTAGATAGAGCTTTCGGCTGCGTTCTAGGGCAGCATGATGAAACAGGGAGGAAGGAACAAGCCATTTATTATCTCAGTAAGAAGTTCACCCCGTACGAGGCCCGGTATTCTCTATTGGAATGCACCTGTTGTGCTTTGACTTGGGTAGCTCAAAAGCTGAGACATTACTTCTGTGCCCATACTACATATCTCATATCAAGGATGGATCCTTTGAAGTACATCTTTTAGAAGCCCATGCCTACCGACAAGCTAGCCAAGTGGCAAATCCTATTAAGTGAGCTCGACATTGTTTACGTAACTCAAAAAGCGGTCAAGGGACAGGCACTGGCAGAACACCTTACTAAAAACCCCGTGGATGGAGGATACAAACCCCTAAAGAGGTATCATTCATAGGAGAAGACATTGTAGAATCCTATGACAGTTGGAGAATGTTCTTCGACGGAGCAGCAAACTTCAAAGGAGTTGGCATAGGAGCAGTCCTAATATCAGAAACCGGTCAGCATTATCCAATGTCTGCCAAACTCAGGTTCCCCTGCACCAACAATATGGCTGAATATGAAGTCTGTATCTTAGGGCTCAAAATTGCCATTGACATGAACGTTCAAGAGCTGCTAGTAATTGGAGATTCAAACTTACTTATACATCAGGTATGAGAAGAATGGGAAACCAAGAACTCCAAGACACTCCTATATCTGCATCACGTACAGGAATTGAGAAAGAGGTTCACGAAGACGGAATTCCAGTATGTTCCCAGAATCCAAAATCAGTTCGCCGATGCATTGGCTACCCTTTCATCTATGATACAGCATCCCGACAAGAATTTCATTGATCCCATTCCGATGAAAATCCATAATCAGCCAGCTTACTGTGCCCATGTTGAAGAGGAAGCAGACGGAAAGACTTTGTTTCATGATATTAAGGAATATTTGGCAAAGGGAGAGTACCCGGAGCTTGCTAATCCTACTCAGAAACGCACACTTTAGAGATTGTCCAACTTCTTTCACAATGTAGGAATCCTGTATAGGAGAATTCCTGATTTAGGATTATTAAGATGTGTCGACGCAAAGGAAGCATTCAGGTTACTAGAGGAAATTCATGCTGGGACCTGCGGTCCACATATGAACGGTTTTGTCATAGCAAAGAAGATACTCTGGGCTGATTACTTTTTGATGACTATGAAAACAGACTACATCCAGTATGTTCGGAAATGCCACCGTTGTTAGATACATGTAGACATGATAAAGGTACCTCCAAGCGAGCTTAACACAAGAAGGTTATCGTGGTCGTTCGCCGCCTGGGGAATAGACGTTATTGGACCAATTGAGCCTGTTGCTTCCAATGGACACAGGTTTATCCTAGTAGCCATCGACTATTTCACCAAATGGGTCTAAGCAGCATCTTACAAAGCAGTGACTAAGAAAGTCGTGGCAGACTTTTTCTGCGACCGCATTGTTTGTCGATTCGGCATCCCAGAATCAATCATTACTGATAGTGGCTCCAACCTCAACAACGACTTGATGAAAGCTATGTGCAAAACTTTCAAGATCAAACACAAGAATTCCACAGCCTATAGGCCTCATATGAATGGAGCTGTAGAAGCCGCCAACAAGAATATTAAGAAGATATTGAGGAAAATGATAGAGAAGCATAAACAATGGCACGAGAAATTATCATTTGCTCTTCTAGGGTATCGTACCATAGTCCACATATCAACCAGGGCAACCCCCTATATGTTGGTTTACGGTACATTGGTTGTCATTCCCGCTGAGTAGAAATTCCTTCCCTAAGGATCATACAGAAAGCTGAGCTTGACGACGCAGAGTGGGTAAAAGGTCATTATGAGCAACTAGCCCTTATAGATGAAAAGAGAATGAATGCAGTTTGCCATGGTCAACTCTACCAGAATAGAATGTCTAGAGCCTTCAGCAAGAGAGTCAAGCCAAGACAATTCACACCGGGATAGCTAGTATTAAAGTAAAATTTTCCGCATCAAGATGAAGCCAAAGGGAAGTTATCTCCCAAATGGCAGGGTCTATACATGGTTCACAGGGTTTTGACAGGAGGAGCCCTCATACTTGCAGAAATGGACGGAGAAGTCTGGCCAAAGCCAATCAATTCAGATCCAGTCAAGTCTTACTATGTGTAATCTTTATGCTTTCCTTATATGATGTAAATTGAACTATGCCTGAACAGATTCCCATTTAAGAGGGGATATGTAGGCAACCCTATGGGTTCGGTCACAATTCAATAAAAATTTCATTTTCCCCCGCAATTGGAAACTGCGGCAGAATTTTGAGGAGGAACCTCAAAATTTCGAAGTAATTTCAGTCGATCGCCGCACGAGTAATAGTCAAAAGAGTCAACCCATCAAACTGGGATAGAATTTTAAGGAGGACCCTCAAAACTTCGTAGCATGAGAGGTTGCAATGTCTCGAACTACGTCACAGTTTTCAGTTCATTTAAAAGCTATTTTTTAACTATATATTTATGTCATAATTTTACAAAATCATGCATGTTTATTATTGTAACTGTTTTGTTTAGCAACTCTACCCCAACAATACAGACGGTATCACCAGATTAAAGCTGAACAAGTCAAGCAAAGCCAGCAGGGATACGAACTAACCTTCCCCCTTACAAAACTCACAATTTTTCTTTGGATGTAGACACTAGGACTGCGAAATCATTAAACATACTGAACACCCATGGAACAAACATTGTTCAAGAATACGATTCTCAAAACCGTTGCACTTGCTAGCATTTTCTATCAGCACACACCGGTGATGTTCTGTACGTCACAGTGCTCCAGTAATCACAACGTCGTAATCTGCTATCAGCTAAGAAAACTCTATTGTTAGTTGTTATCTTTATTACATAAGGCTACTATTCTGCCTTCCAAGACTAAACGCTGTCTCCATCTGCATCTGCGTTGCATAAGGCTACTATTCTGCCTTCCGAGACTAAACGTTGTCTCCATCTGCGTTGCATAAGGCTACTATTCTACCTTCCAAATTTTTCATAAGGCTACCATTCTGCCTTCCAAGGTTAAGATCTACCTCAATTCGCATCTGCATTGTATAAGGCTACTATTTTGCCTTCCAATCTACATAAGGCTACCATTCTGCCTTCCGAGACTAAGCACTGTCTCCATCTGCATCCGCATTGCATAAGGCTACTATCAACTTGCATAAGGCTACCATTCTGCCTTCCGAGACTAAACGTTATCTCCATTTGCATCTGCATTGCATAAGGCTACCATTTTGCCTTCCAAGGTTAAACTCTACCTCCATCTGCATTTGCATCTTTGCATAAGGCTATCATTTTGCCTTCCGAGGCTAAGATCTGCTTCTAATTTTCTTCAAAACTAAGCGTTATCTCAAGCACTATTTATCTAGCTTTTCTTACGGGCTAAGCTATGCCCTTCAATTCACAAGACTAAGCTCTGTCTTGTCTGCATCATACTACGGCATCCTTCATGAGCTGAAATATTGCCAACTCATCCAAAGGAGTCATCGTTCGGAGGTACCATCTTCATAGCCCGAGAACACCATGTCATGGCCTGAGGATCTCTTTCAATCTTTTGCATATCATTATTCAAAGGCATCATGGTTAGGAGGCACCATCCTCATAGCCCGAGAACATCATTTCATGGCCTGTGAATCCCTTATCATACGCTTCATGGCCCAGGACATCATGGTCTAAGGACATCATTCCCACCGTCCGAAGATAACATTCATGGTACAACGTGAATTTGCATCATGTTTAAATTTATGCATAGTATACATTTGTATTGTTTCTAATTGCAGGTAAACCGACGAGCAATAGCCATCCCGGCAGGATCAATCTTGTTCCAGTTCCCGCAGCCATATCAAACCTAACCATTCCCGTAAACCTTTCACTCACCCGGCCTATTGCGCCCGTTCTTGAAATGTCTTCATTGGCATACTCTGCGGGTGAATCATGAACTACATACGGAATGATTCCTGTGTAACCAGGGATATGTAGGTAGCTTAGAAGCTAGGGTGCGGCTTAACCTCATCAAACCTTTTCGCTCGGTCAAAATTAGCCATTATTTCTTTACCCGAAAACTCTTTCATCCTTCCCAGGTAAAGAAGGGAAGCTGTTGATACCCAATTTTTCCCTATATATATTTTTAATATGAAAAATACCTTCAAATTAGCATATATAAGCATGTCCAAGGGTTTTATTATTTTTCCATAATTTTAAGATTTTAAAATTGATTTATTTTCTCCCTTTTTATCCATAAAATCCCCAATAATTATTTCCAAAATTATTATTTTGATGATTCATCTATTTAATTTCTATATTTATTCCAAAATATGGCTAAGGTAATTTTTATATATTTTTATAATTATATTTAGTATTTTTAAAGCTAAATTGAACATAATTGCAATATTAGCCCTTTTAAGATTTAACTAATTATTTTTAAGCTGCTAATTATGTATTATAAATTATTTTAGCACTTTAAATTATTTTTCAGAAACTATTTACTATTTTTTATAAATCAAATAGGGAAACAAATGGCTATTTAAAATATAGCCAGATTGGCTTTCAATTGTAGCCCAAATCAAACCCCAATCCCTAGCCCAATTTTACAATTAAAACTGGACCCACACCATTTTAAAACATACCCAAACCCAGAACCCCACCTACCCTTTCTAATCTCGACTGTTGATCTCCTAGATCAACGGTCCACGTTATTTCTTGCCATTTTTAACCTAAACGACCCCCTAACCTAATTCATTCTTACCAAACAGCCGCCCTAGAATCCCCAAATCCTCTCCGTCTCTCTAAGACCTAGTCCTAACCCTAGCCGCCGCCACCTAAAACTAGCCCTAATTCCTTCGATCCTCACTCGATCCATGGATTCCCATGGCTGTTGGAGACATATACTTGTCTCCTACGTCTCCTAGTTGCTTGTTTTTGTGATTTCATGGATTGATCTCGAATAGATCTAGTCTAGATCTTGTTCAAAACTCTCCAAAAGCCTATCCATGGTCTTTCATGCCATTTTCCGGCCATCCATGGTTGTTCGAGTCAGATCCATGACTTTTCCAGCTAAAACAAGTAACGTTCTAAGGTTCTCTCATCTTCTTTGGGTTTTGTGAAACCCTAACTCTTGAGATTTTTCACTTTTCTTTAGATCTGTCTCAGTTCTAGGTATATCCATGAGTTTTTAACCGGTTTTTCTTCAACTCTACTATTTTCTGAAAACCGTAGTTTCACTATTGTTCGAATCTTCTCATATCTTTATAGATCTGTAGTTATTCGAGTATCATTGGGCGTTTTCCTTTAAAAATCTCTTTGTTTGATTAATTGTTTAGACTTTGTTTACTCTTTTTGAAATTAGGGTTCATGTCAAACTTTTCTTCAAAGATTTTTCTAACTTTTCGGTGTTTAAGATAACTATTCTTCACTATCTTGAATGATTCTCTTATATATGCGTGAATTATGGATGTTTTTATCTGTTGCACTGATTTTTCTTTCACCTGTTCTCCGTTATTTTTTTATTTTTCTGTCAACCCAATGTATTAACTGATTTTCTTTGGTGGTTTGAATAATCTTCCCTGTTAAAAAATCAGTATTCTTCGGGATCCTTGCGTGATTAATTTGTATTAGGGTTTTGAGTAATCTTTATTGTTAAACTCAGTATTCCCCAAGATTTCTTTTATTGATTTGAATGGCTATCCTGTTAAAATCAGTGTGTGTTGGGATTTTACTTGTTTCCTTATTTGTGACCTTGATTGGTTATACTTGCCTTAATTAGTTATCAATAGTTTGGGGATCTTACTGACTCCTTATATGGTATGGTTTTGATTTATTACCTTAATTGAACACTGTTATGACTGTTAATTGACTATTCCCCAATTAAGGGGGTCTTTCCCGGACTTCTCTGTAGAAATTGATTTTGTGATTGGTTGATTGATCCTTAATTGATTGAACTCTGATTATCTTTACCTTATTTGTTCTACTCCCTAAGTGCTATATATACACTCACATTCTTCCTCTCAAGAACACGAACAACAGTTCAGAATACACATACAGACACACTCAAACTCTCTCTTCTTTCTCTACTACTTGTGTTACTGCTTTTCTAGCCGACTGAAAACCAAGGCTAGGCTGTGGAACTCTACTTGATTTATTTTTTCTGCACTTTTCTTCCTTAACTGGTATGTTCCTAGTTTAGTTCTGAAACTCAACATCATGTGTTCCATGCATATACATCCCTGCTTGTTACTGTACTAGTTCTTCAATTTGTTTCTATGTTTGCTGTTATTAAGCATGTCTAAATTCTGCCCTATATGTAATCATCATATCAGACTTTATTTTGTTTTTTGATACTTGTCCAGCATGTTCACTTAGTTCCCTTACCCCTTCCCTTAACTGGTATAACCATGTAGTTACTTAGTCTTCTAGTGCATTCTATTGGCCCTAATGGTATGTCAAATTTTGTTCAGCAAAACTCATGTCTTCAACATGATCCTGTTGCATTCTTCCCTATGTTTTAAATATTTATTATCGTGACTGATTTGCTCAGTAGACTCACAGTTGTTATGTATACTTGTTGTGTCTAATGTTTTCCCTATTTGAAACCCTATATGTCCCCAACCCCTTATTTCCCTGCTTGTGAATATTGAAATGATCCTATTCTTTGAACTTGTCTTGTGTGTGCTGGTTTGTCCTAAGTTGTTGTTACTCTTATTCCCTCCTCCTTTCAAAATTGGTTTTCACTAAGGCAAACTCTTCTGTTGTTTTGCAAATTATTTCAAACATGCTGTTTCAAAAACTGTTTTCTAACTCAACTCTTTTAAATCTATGTCAAGCACTCTCACATATACTCTTAGACTACTAGGTTCTGCCCCTTTTGTATGAGCCTTGCCTTGGGACCCTAGAGCGCCCTCTGAACTTGGACACATAAAAGCTGGTCTTTCTACACTGCACTTACTCTGTCTTGACCATGAAATTTGGGTGTAAGAACTGCCCGGGATCCCTTGAGGTCCTTAGGGAACTCTCACACACCCAGGTATGAGAAAGACTATGGAACAATATTGGCACTTGAATTGATTTATTACATAACTCAGGAAGGAAGTCCTAATCAGGCTTCCTATAGTGTAACTTCTTATTTTTTCATTTCTACTTATGTACTTCATTCACATGGTCTGTAATAACTTGTAAACAAGTATTGGGGTGGCTAGTGAAAAGGGATGGGGTAAATATGCATGCTATAGTTATTAAGGGTAGAAAAAATGTTATTAAGTTTATATTTCTAATTGCGCAATAGAAACCAAGGTTAAGATTCATACGTGCATTTGAAATCCTGCTCTTAAGAAATTCTACAATCATTTAGAAATCCTGCTCTTAGGAAATTCTGCAATCGTGTTGTGCATTTAGAAATCCTGCTCTTAGGAAATTCTGCAATCGTATTGTGCATTTAGAAATCTTGCTCTTAAGAAATTCTGCAATCATTTAGAAATCCTGCTCTTAGAAAATTCTACAATTATGTTGTGCATTCAGAAATCCTGCTTTAGGAATCCTGCATATAAATCGTTAGATACCATGATTAGGTTCTCGTTCATACTCACTCAGCTACGCTTAGTTAAACTACTGATGTATGAAAAGGTGTATTAATGGTTTCATCCTGCTTTAAACAAACTGGTAATAATCCCTGCATATCTTTGCAATATTTAGAACTACATGTTTTAGGTAAAAACAGTCTCCAAACTGTTTAATAATTCTGAATAACTATTGCATATAACTCTACGCCTAGGCAAGCGTTAGGCAATCACTTAAATAAAACCTGAACTATCTCGATGATTAGTGTTTAACTATCAACTGTTAAAATCAGTAGGCAAGCCTGATTCAGACTTCTTAACTAAGTCATGTGATAAATCTAATTCTGTTGTAATTGTCACACCTCTTTTTTACCTACACCTCCGGAAAGGGGCGTAAATAGGAGTTTTTCCAATTAAAGGACAATCGAAACGGAATTTATAATAAAGATTCAGAGTCGCCACTTGGGAGATTTATGGTGTCCCAAGTCACCGATTGAATCCCGAATCTAGGAAAAGATTGACTCTGTTTAACAATCCGCGAACCAGAAATCCGGGTAAGGCATTCTGTTAACCCGGGAGAAGGTGTTAGGCATTCCCGAGTTCCGTGGTTCTAGCACGGTCGCTTAACTGTTATAGTCGGCCTATTATTTGATTTTTAAAACACTTTTGAACCTATGTGCGTTTTAACCCTTAGCCGTTTTTAATTGATTTTTAAAGAAGACTAAACGTCGTTTAAAACGTTCCTTTGGATTGCGCCATATGAAATGCACCCGCAGTCCGAGACACATTTTATTCAACATTTGGGATTTGATTTGGGTCACATGAAATGCACACCCGAGTTTAAGAAGGTAATATTATTATAATAACGTGCCTAAAGCAACTACGTGTTTTTAACTTTGCGTGGGCCATTGAAAATTCACTAAATGGCACGCCTCGATTTCTAAGGAGCAAATGCATTAATTAATTGAGGGACACGCATTTAAAATTTATTTGGCACTGTGCACCTCAACCCCAATTTAAAAGGATATACAACCTAGATGTTTGAAGGCCATAAGCTATTTTCGTTATCTAATATTGGCTCGCCTCCAGTAATTAAAAAAATAAAATAAGGCTTAAAGAAATTATAACTATTCCTAACTTGACGCTCAAATTCATATTATTAATCACAATGACAGCGTTAGGAGAAACTAAATCTGTCCTCATTTTCTCAAGGCTTGGACCTGGCTTGAGGCCCAATGCCTATTTGCAAAGAAATTTCACACCAACGAAAAGCTAGGCATGCGCGGTCCTGGGGAGAACCACATTGATGCCGGATTCGCAACAGGGATTCGTTCATACAGCTTCTGATTTTAAACAAATACCAAATTACATTCAAAGGTCAAGACATGCTTTAAACGTTTCAATCATGTTATTAAAATATGTATATAAGCTGCCCACCATTTAACAAGACTATACGGCCTAAAGCTTTCAAAAAAATGAAAGCAAGTATTAAAACCAAACTCACAAGTTTTCAAGTCTGATTTTCAACTCAAGTCCTGCTTACAACCCTTTTAAAACATCTGAGAACTTACGTGTGAATATGGACAACACTAAACTAAGGTACCCCTAAAATCAGTAAACCAAATCCTAGGTTGGTGCACAAATGAATTTGAAAAAGCCAAACCCAATCCTGACTTAAGAGCCCAGATACTGCCCAGACCCAAATCAGGGAGACAGACTCGAATTCGAGTGCATACCAGCAGCCAACCTGCTGCACTTTAACATGATCCATCTCCCCATTCTCACTTCGCATGCATGCTCAATTTAGCTATAGCAGTTTGACAATTAACAGAATATTCTTGTAATTTGAACTCACAAACACATCATGCATCTAAAATCAACTAACACTTCTATCAATAACAAAACCTAGAGAACCGAACAAATGGAAATCAATAATTCTCGCAGTAGCCCTGTTACAATTCCATCATAAGACTCAAAGTCCTCAAGCAGAACTTCACGTTAAACAAGCTGAGATAAGAAATTGACACTACAAGCTGAGAAAAGAAACTAAAGAAGAAGAGCATCTGATAACATAATCTTCATCTCCTTTCAACAAAACACTTCATAAGCAATCCTTTACATGCTTAAATCAGGGATATGTACCTAAAGATGGAAGGAAACTGGGATTAAGGATTAGCAGCAATAGCAAAGATCAACAGCAGGAAGCAAATAGTGAACCAGTTTTTAAACCAAAACGATGCTCAGCCAGTCCACAAAACAGCTTCAATCGAATAGTAACTCAGCCAGTTTCAGTCCAAACTTAAAACAGCTAAATTCAATCCATCTCAACACCAGATGAATAAGAAATGGCTTCAGCAAATTAAAGAAAAATCAGAGAAGGAGTCCAATGGAACAGTAGTTTTCTGAAATTTTTAGCCGTGTTTTAATTTTCTGGATCTTTCTCCTAGGTCTCTTGGGTCTTCCTTTCAATGCAAGAAATGATGCCTTTATAGGCAAGAAAGTAGGGCAACATAATTAATCAACAGATTTGCACTTTGACCCCTTTTGAATTTTTCTTTTTGCTAAAATACCCTTAGTTTTGAATGGTGTGAGGTCATATATATAGGGGAGGTGCTGTCCGTTTCATCGTAAAATAGGTTGTGGTTGATACATAATAGTTATGACGCTTAAATGATAACGATAGTATCGTTTCTCTTATTGTAGACTAAGGAGTTTTGACAATTGCATAGCTTGAGATTGGGGCAGTATATACAAGGTATGTGAGGCTATCCCTTTCCTTCTTTTGCACGACTCCGATTGTACATAATATAATGAACGAGCTTCCAAGATACTCTACTCTTAGAAGCTAGTAGTACTTACATTGTTTTCCCTCTTATGGAACGATTGATGTTAATGTTGCTTCTCTTATTCTTATGTTATCAATGTTGTTGGTACTTCCTGATTCTTATAAGGTTCATAGTGAAGAGTTAGTCCTAATAACGTGTATAGAGGATACCGACCTTACGTCACTCCGAAAGGTTTAGAATGTGATTCCATGAGTCGAGCATGCATTATATATATGTATCTATTTTACTCTACCGAGCCACGCTATAGTTGGCCGGGTACGGCACCTATTGTGCAACCACTGATCAGTTGGGTTTTACCGAGCTCCACGTGGCCGGGTACGATTCTACCGAGCCTTATGATGGCCGGGTACGTTTTTTTACCGAGCCTATTATGGCCGGGTACGATATGATGATGATGATGCCCACAGAGGCGAATGTTTTAAGGGTTTATGTATTTATACATATGTATCATGCATTTCATGTAAGTAGCCCTCAGAGGTACTAAGATGTTACAGGTTGTATATTCTCTATCCTTGCTTACATTACTGATTGTATTTATGGTTCCCTGCCTTACATACTCAGTACTTTATTCGTACTGACGTCCTTTTATTTGTGGACGCTGCATGTCGTGTTGCAGGTCCTGATAGACAGGCAGGTGCAGCTCCCCACCACAGTAGGCTGTCCAGTTCAGCGGTGATTGGCGAGATCCCTTCTCCGGACTTGCCTTGGTCTTGGTATGCATTTTTGTTATAGACATTATGGGTATGTCGGGGCCCTGTTCCGGCTATGTTGCAGCACTTACGTTCTTTTAGAGGCTCATAGACAGGTGTCGACTCATGTATAGTTTGGTATGCCTTGTCGGCTAGTTTTTGTTGTATATTCTTTCATAGTAGCGTGGTAGCTCATACCTTATATGTAGTTTCTTGATTGTCTAGTCATCCCCTGCTTTGTATGTTTATGCCGTCATATTTTATTGCTGGTTGTCCATGATCCAGGTCTACCATTTATATTGATCTCGTCAGCCCTAGAAGATAATAATGAAGGTTAGATGAAATGTACGTTGGTGCTCAACAAGTGTGGTCGGGTGCTAGTCATGGCCCTCCAGTTTGGGTCGTGACAAACTTGGTATCAGAGCAAGTCTGTCCTAGGGGTTGTCTATGAGCCGTGTCTAGTAGAGTCTTGATTATGGATGTGTAGCGCGCCACATTTATAATCAGGAGGCTACATGACATCTAGGGTTGTTACCTTCTTCCTGAATCTAGATCGTGCGTAGAGTTGAGTCGTAAGTGTTCGTCTCTAATATTCACCTTGTTTTTTCAGTGATGCCTTCGACTAGGAAGCAAACGATTAGTAGACGGCTTGATACAGCAGCGGGAGAGGGTACCAGTCAGGTGCCCCAAGTCAGAGCAAGACAAAGTGAGGCTCAGAGTGAGATGCCCTCTCATACCTCATCTACTCCATCTCCTCCAGAGGATATTAGAAGGCACCCAGCGCCTCCAGTTCCTCCGTCTGGCACTCTAGACCAGGATATGCGGAGTGCTTTGCAGTTATTGACTAGCTTCGTAGCTGCTCAGGCTCAGAGGCAGAATACAGGTGCTGCTGAGAAACCAGTTAGTACAAGAGTTCGTGATTTTATTAATTTAGACCCTCCAGTGTTTACCGGATCAGACCCCAAGGAGGACCCACAGACTTTTATTGACCAGGTTTATCGTACACTTCGGGTTATGCATGTTAGTGATACAGAGGCAGTAGAGTTGGCTTCTTATCGGCTACGGGATTTAGCGGTTGTCTGGTATGATAGTTGGGAGAGATCTAGGGGTCTGAACGCTCCTCCAGCTGTGTGGAAGGAATTTTCTGAGGCCTTTCTTCTTCACTACTTGCCAGTTGAGATACGACGAGCTAGAGCTGATAAGTTCTTGAACCTTAGACAAGGTAATATGAGTGTGCAAGAGTACAGTATGCAGTTTGATTCTTTGGAAAGGTATTCTCCCCATATGGTAGCCGAGATGAGTGATAGGGTGCATATGTTCGTGAATGGGTTGGGACCACATCTGATAAATGAGTGTACGATAGCCTCCTTGGTGGAGGGCATGGATATTTCCCGTATTCAAGCTTATGCCCAGACCCTAGAGGATCGTAAGCGCCAGCAGAGGGCAGTTAGGGAGCAGGATAGAGGCCAGCATAAGAGGGCGAGATTTGTAGGGTATTCTAATGACTTCAGAGGCCGCATCAGGCCACAATTTTCGAGGAGTTCGGCGCCACCTGTAGCTAGTGCTCCTCCATAGTTTCAGAGGCCTCGATATGATCGATCCTATTCTGGTCCAGGTCAGAGTTCGTGGGCATCTGGCTCGCAACATCATAGGGATACTAGTCAGATGAGACCCCCAACACCACATTGTGATCAATGCGGCAAGGCCCACTTTGGACTGTGTCGTCGAGGTTCTGATGCGTGTTATTCGTGCGGACAGCCTGGCCATATTATGCGGGATTGTCCTAAAAGAGGAGGTGATAGTATGGCTCAGCCGACTGGATCTGTGTCTGGTTCTTCCTCATCAGTTCGACCTCCAGCACGAGGTTTTCAGCAGTCGACAGGTCGTGGTAGGGGTAGAGGTGCAGTGCCGAGTTCGAGTGGTGCTCAAAATCGAACCTATGCTCTAGTAGGTCGACAGGATCTCGAGTCGTCTCCAGATGTTGTTACAGGTATTATATCTTTGTTTTCTTATGATGTATATGCGCTGATTGATCCGGGATCTACATTATCATATGTTACACCCTTTGTGGCTAATAAGTTTGGCATTGAACCTGAATTGATAAGTAAACCCCTCGCGGTATCTACTCCGATAGGAGATTCTGTGATTGCTAGAAGGGTATATAGAGGTTGCACTATGATGATTTGTAGTCGTCAAACCTCGACAAATTTATTTGAGTTAGAAATGGTTGATTTTGATGTGATAATGGGAATGGACTGGTTGGCCTCATGCTATGCAAATGTTGACTGTCGTACGAAGATGGTTAGGTTCCAATTTCCGGGTGAACCCTCATTGAATGGAAAAGGAACATTGCTACACCGAAAGGTAGGTTTATTTCCTATCTTAAGGCAAGGAAAATGATCTCAAAAGGTTACATTTATCATCTCATTCGCGTTAGGGATGCGGAGGCGAAACCACCTACTTTACAATCAATCCATGTGGTTAACGAATTCCCAGATGTTTTCCCAGATGAACTCCCAGGCCTTCCTCCTGAAAGGGAGATTGAGTTTAGCATTTATGTGTTGTCTGACACTCAACCGATCTCTATTCCTCCATACAGAATGGCCCCGGAAGAGTTGCGAGAGTTGAAGGTGCAGTTGAAGGACTTGCTGGATAAGGGCTTTATTAGGCCTAGCACTTCACCTTGGGGTGCACCAGTCCTATTCGTGCGGAAGAAAGACGGGTCGTTACGGATGTGTATCGACTATCGACAGTTGAATAAGTCTACTATAAAGAACAAGTATCCACTTCCAAGAATTGATGACCTGTTTGACCAACTCCAGGGTGCCAAGTATTTCTCCAAGATTGATTTACATTCAGGGTATCATCAGGTGAGGGTTAGGGAGAAGGATATTCCAAAGACGGCCTTCCGGACAAGATATGGGCACTTTGAGTTCTTGGTGATGTCGTTCGGGCTAACAAATGCCCCAGCAGCTTTTATGGATCTCATGAATACTATATTCAGGCCCTATCTTGATGTGTTCGTGATTGTATTCATTTATGACATTCTAGTGTATTCTCGTTCGGAGGCGGAACATGCGGGCCACTTGCGGATAGTATTACAGACGCTTCAGGATCGTAAGTTATATGCTAAGCTCTCCAAATGTGAATTCTGGCTGAACTCAGTAGCATTCCTTGGCCATGTGATATCTGATGAGGGTATTAGTGTCGACACTCAGAAGATCGATGCAGTAAAGAATTGGCCGAGACCTACAACACCATCAGAAGTCCGCAGCTTCCTAGGGCTAGCAGGATATTATAGGCAGTTTGTAGAAGGATTTTCCTCTATATCATCACCATTGACTAAGTTAACACAAAAAGCTACCAAATTCCAGTGGTCTGACACTTGTGAACGTAGTTTTCAGGAGCTGAAGAATCGATTGACATCTGCACCAGTGCTCACTCTTCCTGAAGGAACAGAAGGTTATGTGGTATATTGTGATGCCTCAGGTATAGGTTTGGGGTGTGTATTGATGCAGCGTGGGAATGTGATTGCTTATGCATCAAGACAATTGAAAAAGCATGAAAAGAATTATCCAACCCATGATTTGGAATTGGCTGCAGTAATATATGCTTTGAAGATATGGCGGCACTACTTATACGGCGTCCATGTTGACATCTACACAGATCACAAGAGTTTACAATACATCTTGAAGCAGAAAGAGTTGAATTTGAGGCAGTGTAGGTGGCTTGAATTATTGAAAGACTACGACGTCAAGATATTGTATCATCCCGGTAAAGCCAATGTTGTGGCAGACTCTCTCAGCCGTAAATCAATGGGAAGCTTAGTACATATTGAGGCAGGTAGATGGGGGTTGATTAAAGAGCTTCATCAGCTAGCCAATATGAGAATCAGATTGTTAGACTCTGATGACGGAGGTGTTACTGTACAGAATACATCAGAATCATCTTTGGTAGCCGAGGTAAAAGCACGACAATATGAAGATCCTATCTTAGTACGATTAAGAGAAAGCATTCAACAGTGTAAAAGTATGGCTTTTGGGATCGGAAAAGACGGGGCACTGAGATACCAGAGCCGATTGTGTGTGCCTAATGTGGCAGGGTTGCGAGAGAAGATTATGAATGAGATTCATCAATCCCGATATTCCATCCATCCCGGCTCGACAAAGATGTATCATGATGTCAAGGAGCAGTATTGGTGGGATAATATGAAGAAGTCTATTGTAGAATTTGTAGCCCAGTGTCCCAATTGTCAACAAGTAAAGATAGAACATCAGAAACCCGGTGGATTGCTTCAAAATATAGAGATTCCGACCTGGAAGTGGGAGGTGATTAATATGGACTTCATTATTGGATTACCTCGCTCTTATCATAAGTTTGACTCCATCTGGGTGATAATTGATCGACTTACAAAATGTGCCCATTTTCTGCCAGTGAAGACAACTTACACGGCTGAAGATTATGCGAAGTTGTATATCAAGGAGATTGTTAGGCTTCATGGTGTGCCCGTATCTATTATATCAGACCGAGGAGCTCAATTTACAGCTAACTTTTGGAGGTCTTTCCAGAAGGGTTTAGGCACACAAGTAAATCTCAACACTGCATTTCATCCGCAGACTGACGGATAGGCTGAACGTACCATTCAGACACTGGAAGATATGTTACGAGCATGTGTTCTAGATTTTAAGGGGAATTGGGATGATCATCTTCCACTCATAGAATTCGCCTATAATAATAGCTACCATTCCAGTATTAAAATGGCCCCACACGAGGCACTATACGGGAGGAGATGTAGATCACCAGTTGGATGGTTCAAAGTCGGTGAAACAGAATTATATGGGCCAGATTTGATTCACCAAGCTATTGAGAAGGTGAAAGTGATACAGGAGCGATTGAGGACGACACAAAGCAGGCAAAAATCTTATTTTGATGTCCGACGTCGTGATCTAGAGTTTGAGGTTGGTGATTGGGTTTTCCTGAGGATCTCACCAATGAAGGGTATTATGCATTTTGGGAAGAAAGGTAAGTTGAGTCCAATGTATATCGGGCCGTATAAAATTCTTCGACGAATTGGACAGGATGTTTATGAGTTAAAATTGCCATCCGAATTGGAATTTGTCCACCCGGTATTTCATGTATCTATGTTGAGAAAATGTATTGGAGACCCTTCTCGAGTCATCCCTATCAAATATGTACAAGTTACAAAGGACCTATCATATGAAGAAGTGCCAGTGGTGATATTAGATCGGCAAGTCCGCAAGCTGAGAACAAAAGATGTAGCTTCCATCAAAGTATTGTGGAGGAACAAAAATATGGAAGAAATGACATGGGAAGCAGAAGAGGAGATGAAGTCTAAATACCCTTACTTATTCCAGAATGAAGATAACAAGGATGCTAGTGGAAGACAGGATACATTGGAAGGTGAAACGGCTCTATGAGGTAAGCAATAATTTGAGAATACTCCTCCTTAATACAAAATGGTGATATGTAGATAATGTAAATACGCATAATGCTTTGTGTAGCCTTGTGAAGCCATATGTTGGGCTTAATTACTTGCAAGTTTTGCTAGTGACCATTTTATAGGGGAAAATTGATCGGAAATTTCCATTGGAATCCACGATGATTTAAACTCCCCATAAACCCTTACATTCGAGGACGAATGTTCCTAAGGGGGAGGGTGTTACAACCCATATCCACATGTGTTAGTTCATGCCATATATTATTAAACATAAATCCAAGAAGGAATTATCTTTGAGATGATAAGAAGTCAATCCTATTGGTCTTAAGTGATACAAGAGTGTATAAGGGTGATTAACCAGTATTAGAAGTTACACGAATCAAGGATGTTGTAACTCGTATTTTCAAGTAATCTAGCGGTGCTTAATACACTCAAGAGTTCATTTATTAAGTTATTTTAATCATATAATATCCGTATCATAAGTCTTGAAGTCAAACGAGTTATGAAACAAAAGTCGACAAAAGTTGTCGCAACTTAGGTTCATAATTTTACTTAAACATTAGGTCAAATGTTTCTAATCTTTTCTCCTAATTTACAAGGAATTACTGGGTGATATACCAACCAAATTAAAGATCTATGAGTCTGGTTTCCAACGCATTAAACCGTTCATTGATACGATCTCGGAGTAGAGAGATATTCACGTTTTCGCGAGACTGCGCCAAGCACCTCTCTATGGGGCCCACTAAGGTGGTTTAAGATATTTGGACCTATATAGGATGCCTCCAACCCGTTTTAAGTCATTTATTCTCACTATTTTCAGATCTTAGAACCCTAGGAACATCCTCTCAAGTTTCTCTCAAGATTCAAGACCCAAAAAAAGGGCAAACAACACAAATCAAGTGTCGGGAATTCCGTGGCGCTAGTAAGTCTCTTGTTCTTCTTGTTGTTGCTCATTTTTGTGTCGTTCCAGCTCGTGTGGGAGGTTTTTTTAAAGGGTTTATGTTCTTTAAATACTCCCTCATGTTCTTAATATCAATCCTAGGTGATTTCAAGCCTTCTAAAGTGATTCTAGTGCCGAAAAACACTAATTGATCGCTAGTTTCGCTTTTTTGTTATTGTGGCAGCATTGGAGGGATATTTCATGGAAATTTAAGGTCAAATTGGAGTTGTTCTTTCTGTATAAAGGTAAGGAACCTCTAACTCTATATGTATTTAAGATTATCCAAGTTGCGGCTAAGCCATTGAAGCTAGAACTTGTGAAATATATATCGAAAGGCTTGGTAGTAATGTTATTGTTTTGTGGACTGTTTTGCGTTGTTGTTGGGCTGCGTATTTTACTACTATCTTGTGGAGTTTTGGAGGAGGAAGGGTGTGGAGAAACACCATATATATGTAGGGTTATGGGCTGATAGTTATTCGTAACATTTCCAGGTTGTTTGACACGACTACGGTGGTCGTCGTATGTATGGAGTGATTAGGTTGTGTGTGGACTATTTTGGGAGGCTCAATATGTTTATTATTGATGTTGTTTGGGCTGTTTGGTGACTGTTTTGAATGGTGTGAGGTCATATATATAGGGGAGGTGCTGTCCGTTTCATCGTAAAATAGGTTGTGGTCGATACATAATAGTTATGACGCTTAAATGATAACGATAGTATCGTTTCTCTTATTATAGACTAAGGAGTTTTGACAATTGCATAGCTTGAGATTGGGGCAGTATATACAAGGTATGTGAGGCTATCCCTTTCCTTCTTTTGCACGACTCCGATTGTACATAATGTAATGAACGAGCTTCCAAGATACTCTACTCTTAGAAGCTAGCAGTACTTACATTGTTTTCCCTCTTATGGAACGATTGATGTTAATGTTGCTTCTCTTATTCTTATGTTATCAATGTTGTTGGTACTTCCTGATTCTTATAAGGTTCATAGTGAAGAGTTAGTCCTAATAACGTGTACAGAGGATACCGACCTTACGTCACTCCGAAAGGTTTAGAATGTGATTCCATGAGTCGAGCATGCATTATATATATGTATCTATTTTACTCTACCGAGCCACACTATAGTTGGCCGGGTACGGCACCTATTGTGCAACCACTGATCAGTTGGGTTTTACCGAGCTCCACGTGGCCGGGTACGATTCTACCGAGCCTTATGATGGCCGGGTACGTTTTTTTACCGAGCCTATTATGGCCGGGTACGATATGATGATGATGATGCCCACAGAGGCGAATGTTTTAAGGGTTTATGTATTTATACATATGTATCATGCATTTCATGTAAGTAGCCCTCAGAGGTACTAAGATGTTACAGGTTGTATATTCTCTATCCTTGCTTACATTACTGATTGTATTTATGGTTCCTTGCCTTACATACTCAGTACTTTATTCGTACTGACGTCCTTTTATTTGTGGACGCTGCATGTCGTGCTGCAGGTCCTGATAGATAGGCAGGTGCAGCTCCCCCACCACAGTAGGCTGTCTAGTTCAGCGGTGATTGGCGAGATCCCTTCTCCGGACTTGCCTTGGTCTTGGTATGCATTTTTGTTATAGACATTATGGGTATGTCGGGGCCCTGTTCCGGCTATGTTGCAGCACTTACGTTCTTTTAGAGGCTCATAGACAGGTGTCGACTCATGTATAGTTTGGTATGCCTTGTCGGCTAGTTTTTGTTGTATAGTCTTTCATAGTAGCGTGGTAGCTCATACCTTATATGTAGTTTCTTGATTGTCTAGTCATCCCCTGCTTTGTATGTTTATGTCGTCATATTTTATTGCTGGTTGTCCATGATCCAGGTCTACCATTTATATTGATCTCGTCAACCCTAGAAGATAATAATGAAGGTTAGATGAAATGTACGTTGGTGCTCAATAAGTGTGGTCGGGTGCTAGTCATGGCCCTCCAGTTTGGGTCGTGACATTGGGGCAGGCGCCGCCACCGGAAATGGCAAGGTTTTTTAGGGCGGCACTTCTAGGGTTCGTCTAGTCTGAAGGGGTCTGGGAGAGACGAAAGCTGGGGGTTCTGAGGGGGGTAGGGTCCGTTCGGAATGTTAAATACCAGGGAGGGGTGATTTGTGGTCCGTTAGATCAACCAAACATAGATGGTCCAGATTGATTTGGTCAAAACGGTGTCGTTTGGTTCATGCAAGGGTTTGGACTGGATCGGGGGCGGGTATTGGGCTACATTGAGCGGGTATGAGGGGGGAGAGTCTTGGGCCTTGGAAATTTTTATTAAAAATGGCCCACACCAACCCTCTCTTTCAATTCCTTTTCTTTTATTTCCTTTTTTTCTTTGCAAAATTCTTTTCTTTTTTTCTAAATTAATTCTTAAACCAAATTATCTTATTAAACTAAATTAACTAACTCTAAATTATAATTGCCACCACTAATTAAATGCAAAAATAAAGAAAACTAACAAAATTCGAGAAATTAAAATTAAGGTGCAAAAATGAACTATTTTTGTGATTTTTCCATTTTTATAAAACACTAAATTGCTAATTAATTCAAAAGTGCAAAAATTAAATCCTAAATGCAAATGCAGCATATTTTGTATTTTTCATTAATTAACAAACGAAATGCACAGACAAAAATACAAATAATTAACAGAAAATGCCACAAAATCCACAAAATTGCAAATAATGAAACGAAATTACTTTGTTTTGAATTTATGGGAGTATTTCATGTAGGGAAAAAATCACGTGCTCACAGCTGCCCCTCGTTGTTCGGAAACACGAAGAGTTTTTGTGCAAAGATAAAGTGAGCGGATACGAGCGATTTTTGCCCGTTTGAATACTCCATGGGAAGCATTTTTGAAAGATTTGACCGCACCTTGCTTCCGAGGTTGCGTACATATCCTTGGCTAAAAAGAAATCAGGTCAGTGTAGTTCAGGAATGTTTGGTAGCTGGGACTACCATGAAGCTGGGCTTCCACTGTTGTTGTTGCTACTGCTACTGCTTACTGAACCCCCTTATTACACCATGTCAAAATAAAACAAGAAGCTAGACTAGACTATGGTCTATGGATTACAAAAGTCCTATCTATATCTTCAAACTTGCTCTTGTGTTTCTTGTTGCCTTGTTGTCCTCCATTCTCCCGGAGACATCCATTTGTTGCCATCTTGAATTGTAAACTAAGATGTTTCCCCCTTCTTCAGGTGGGGCCTGACTGCTGAACTTGATATGTATTCTCATTCTATCCAGGCGGGCTCCTGACTGCTGACTTGAAATGTATTCCCTGCTCTTCAGGCGGACTCCTGACTACTGACTTGAAATGTATTCCCTGCTCTTCAGGCGGGCTCCTGACTTCAACATAAACAAAGCAAAGAATCTGAAAGCTAAACTTAAATGGTACTCCCTTGTTCTCCAGGCGGGTTCCTGACTGCTGCATTTGAAAGTATTCCCTGCTCTTCAGGCGGGCTCCTGACTTTAATTTGAAATGTATTCCCTGCTCTTCAGGCGGGCTCCTGACTTCAACATAAACAAAGCAAAGAATCTGAAAGCTAAACTTAAATGGTACTCCCTTGTTCTCCAGGCGGGTTCCTGACTGCTGCATTTGAAAGTATTCCCTGCTCTTCAGGCGGGCTCCTGACTTTAATTTGAAATGTATTCCCTGCTATCCAGGCGGGCTCCTGACTTCAAAATAAACAAAGCAAAGAATTTGAAAGCTAAACTTAAATGATACTCCCTTGTTCTCCAGGCGGGCTTCTGACTGCTGCGCTTGAAAGTATTCCCTGCTCTCCAGGCGGGCTCCTGACTTCAACAAAACAGACAAAAACAAAGAAACTTTTCTGCCCCAGTTTGGTGGTTGGGGACAGATGTGATTGTAAAACTAAATCATATTACCAAGTATTACTAAGGATTTGAAAGCTAGGTCCCATTATTCAGGGGGGTCCTGGCAACTCTTAACTAAATGACAATTTAAAATCTAAGTTATATCTTCTACAGGTGTGGCTTCTGCTAAATCTTGCTATCTAAGAGGATCTTTAAACTACTTCTCATTATCCAGGAGGGTCCTGAAACTCAAAGGTCAAATTTTATCTTAAAGGTGACAGCTTTCATGTCTGAATTATACTACCTTACAGCAGAGTTTACGCTAAATGTTGGTATCTAATCGAAATCTTAAGCTAAGTCCCATTATTCAGGAGGGTCCTGAAAACTCCTAATTGAATCCTATCTCGAACATGCAAATTTCTAAGCCAACTTATATTCCTTTGGGATGCATTTATGCTAGATTATGTTATTTCTGATCTTTAAACTAGGTCCCATTTTCCAGAAGGGTCCGAAAAATCAAAACAAACCTGTTTGGTGACTGCCTTTCTCCACGGAGAGTTTCTCCGAATCCAACGAATTTTCTGCCCCTGTTTCAATCAAAGAAAATTTTGTCAATTTAAAGTGGTGGTTAGCTGATGGCATTCTTGCTGAAGATCTTTCTGGTGCAATGTTTGTTCTGACTGGCTTCTCCCAACTGGCCCTAAACCGCTTTGACTCTCTGACTGACTTTCAAACCCCATGACTTTTGACGAGCCGAGTGTTCTATACCCGCTGTTGTCTTACCTCTGACCCCTTTATCTGAACTTTTACGTCTCCCATTACATTACCAAACCATTCCACCGATGAAGCTTCCGGTGATTCCTTGTATTCCCCTCTTTCGTCGTGTTATCCTTAGTATGCTTTGACCACTCCGTGCTTTGCAATTTTGGAAGTTGGTAGTGAGATTTGAAATCCTTTTCACTCGATTTGAACAAGACTGACATTGAAACATCTTTAGATAAATACCCAAAAAAAATGAAATGCAATGACTTTGCGAGTTAAGGATAACAAGAATCCAAAACCAGATGACTGCTACCAAAGGAGAAAGAAAATAGACTTATCTGGGTGGAACAGCTGGTACCAATGATCATGAGATGCATTTCGGATTAGTCGGCCCAATCTGTCCAACCAATCAACTTTCAGTTGACGTACTTTGTTGCCCCAGAATTTCCATGACTTGATTATTTTACCAAAACCTCGGTCTTGTTCATCCTGCGGTGCCTTGAAAGGTTTTCACCAGCAGACCTCTTTCATTCGTTCATCTCTTGACTCACATTCGCCTTACGGTGCCCGTGAGGATTTTCACCGATAAGACTCTCTCATTTTGATTTTTCTCAACTCTCGTCGCCTTACTGTGCCTGTGAAGGTTTTCACCAGTAAGACTCTCACATTTTTATTTTTTCTGCTTGAATCAGAGTGTTTCCCCTGACATGAATTACCTTTGCCTGCTCGACTTGGCATTTCTCAAAGACTGATCAGAAGGTCTTTCTTTGGACCGTAATGTGGGCTTTTGGACAGGGTTAAAAAGAAAGGGTATAAAAGGCTCAAAACAATTCAAATGGGTTAGACTTACAACTTTCGGAATTAGGTTTCTCACAACATCCACAACTTCTGCCCCAGTTCCTTGCTTGGGGACTTTTGGACTTTTGTTTTGATGAGACCGCACCGTGAGGCTGCCTACGTATCCTTAAAAGGAATCAGGTCGAACGTAGTTCATAGCATAGAAATTACTCTGTTGTTGCGATTTTTCTTTTCTCTCTTTCTTTTCTTTCTCTCTTTTTCTTCTATTATTCTTCTTTTCTCTTTTTTTCTTTTTCTCTTTTTCTCTTTTTGCTTCTCTTTCTTTCTTTTCTTTTCTTTCTCTTTCTTCTCTTTTTTCATTTTTCTTCTCCTTTTCCATTCTTGATCATTCTTTCTTTTTCTTTTCAATTACCTATCCTCCGCATTGTGTTTCTGAATTGTGCCGTTAATCCCGAAATAGGGGTATGAAAGAAAATAAATAAGGCTCAAAAAGGGGTGACAAAGGATAAAGTGTTTAGATATCAGAATAAAAACGCCTTTGTCATTTCAATCTTCAAAATATGCCAAATACAAACAAGTACAATCAAAGAAAGAAATCATACATAGTATATCTTGACTGCATCAGAGTTGATAGCCATTTCTACACATTTCCCTTCTATATCTGTCAAATATAACGCTCCATTGGTCAATACTCTAGTTACAACAAATGGCCCCTTCCAGTTTGGGGCGAACTTTCCTTTTGCTTCAGCCTGATGAGGCAAGATACGTCTCAACACTAGTTGACCCACTTCGAACTTCCGTGGACGTACCTTCTTGTTATATGCTCTTGTCATTCTCTGTTGGTACAATTGGCCATGACATACTGCTGCCAATCTCTTTTCATCAATCAGACTTAACTGCTCCAAGCGGGTTTTGACCCATTCAATGTCATCAATTTCTGCCTCAGCAACAATCCGAAGGGATGGGATTTCAATTTCTGCGGGTATTACTACCTCCGTGCCATACACCAACAAATAAGGAGTAGCCCCTACTGAAGTGCGAACAGTAGTGCGATATCCCAGCAATGCAAATGGCAGCTTTTCATGCCACTGTCTAGAACCTTCCACCATTTTTCGAAGTATCTTCTTTATATTCTTGTTGGCTGCCTCGACTGCTCCATTCGCCTTACGGCGATATGGGGTGGAATTGCGATGTATAATCTTAAACTACTGATATGTCTCTATCATCAGATGACTGTTGAGGTTAGCGCCATTGTCCGTGATGATTAGCTTCGAAATCCCAATCCAACAGATGATATTTGAATGCACAAAGTCAACCACTACTTTCTTGGTCACAAATTTGAACGTTTTTGCTTCAACCCACTTAGTGAAATAATCAATGGCTACCAGGATAAACTTGTGTCCGTTCGATGTTGTCGGCTCGATTGGCCCAATGACATCCATGCCCCAAGCAACAAAAGTCCATGGTGCAGACATTGTATGTAATTCAGATGGTGGAGAATGAATCAAATCTCCATGCACTTGGCACTGATGGCATTTACGCACAAAACTGATGCAATCCCGCTCCATAATGAGCCAGTAGTAACCTGCTCGGAGAATCTTCTTTGCTAGAACGTACCCACTCATATGTGGTCCACAAACTCCGGTGTACCTCAGTCATGATGACTGTGGCTTGTCTGGTATCTATGCATCTTAACAATCCATGATCTGGAGTTCTTTTGTATAATACCCCTCCACTAAAGAAAAATCCACTTGCTAATCGTCGAATTGTTCTTTTCTGATCAACAGTGGCCTGTACCGGATATACCCCCATCCTAATGTATTTTTTGATATCATGGAACCATGGCTCCCTATCCAGTTCTTCTTCCACTATATTACAGTAAGCATGCTGATCACGGACCTGAATCTGCAAAGGGTCCACATAAGCCCTATATGGATGATATAACATTGACGCCAGAGTGGCCAAAGCATCGGCGACTTCATTATGGGTCCTCGAGATATGCCTGAATTCTATTGACTGAAACCGTTGTCAAAGATCATGCAAACATTGTCTGTACGGTATGAGTTTCAAATCTCGTGTTTCTCATTCCCCCTGAATCTGGTGCACCAGGAGGTCCGAGTCACCCAAGACCAAGACTTCCTGGACACACATATCCACAGCTAACCTCAAACCCAGAATACATGCCACGTACCCAGCCATGTTGTTGGTACAGTAAAAACGAAGTTGAGTCGTAACAGGATAGTGCTGCCCTATTTCAGAAATAAGTACTGCTCCTATCCCCACGCCTTTCATGTTTGCGGCTCCGTCAAAGAAAAGCTTCCATCCAGGCTTCTTTCCTTGTTCCAACTCATCAATGTGCATCACCTCTTCATCAGGGAAATAAGTTTTCAAAGGTTCATAATCTTCATCAACCGGGTTCTCGTCCAAATGGTCTGCCAAGGCCTGTGCTTTCATTGCAGTTCGAGTCACGTAGACAATGTCAAACTCTGTGAGAAGGATCTTCCACTTTGCAAGCCTCCCAGTGGGCATAGGCTTCTGAAAGATATACTTCAATGGATCCAAGCGAGATATTAGATAGGTAGTGTAAGATGACAAATAATGTTTCAACTTCTGCGCCACCCAGGTTAGGGCGCAACATGTCCTCTCAAGCTGAATGTACTTAACCTCGTACGGTGTGAATTTTTTGCTGAGATAATATATGGCCTACTCCTTCCTTCCAGTGATATCATGTTGACCCAGTACACAGCTGAATGAATTGTCCAATACCATTAAATATAGAATCAAAGGTCGCCCTGGTTCTGGCGGGACTAACACGGGTGGATTTGAGAAATACCCCTTTATCTTATCAAATGCCTCCTGACATTCATCTGTCCACTTGACTGCAGTTTGTTTCTTTAACAGCTTGAAGATAGGCTCCAAGTTGTCGTGAGCTGAGAGATGAACCTGCTGATATAATTCAATCTCCCCAACAAACTCATCACCTCGGTCTTTTTCTTCGGAGGTGGCAATTCCTGGATGGCCTTGATTTTTGATGGGTCCAATTCAATACCCCGGCGGCTGACTACGAACCCCAACAACTTTCCAGACGGCACCCCAAAAGCACACTTTGCAGGATTAAGCTTGAGATTTACCTGCGAAGCCTTCGAAAGAACTTTTTCAGATCCCTAACATGGTCAGATTGCTTTCTAGACTTCACAATCACATCATCCACGTACACCGTGATTTCCCGGTGTATCATATCATGGAATATTGTTGTCATTGCCCTCACATAGGCTGACCCAGCATTTTTCAAACTGAATGGCATGACCCGATAGTAGTACGTTCCCCACGGCGTGATGAATGCCGTCTTTTCTGCATCTTTCTCATCCATTAAGATCTGATGATAACCCACGTAACAATCCACAAAAGAACCAATCTCACGTTTAGCGCAATTTTCAATCAAGATATGGATGTTCAGCAATGGGAAATTGTCTTTTGGACTTTCCTTGTTGAGATCCCGATAGTCAACACACACCCTAGTCTTGCCATCCTTCTTCGGTACAGGCACAACATTGGCTAACCAGGTGGGATACCGGGTGACCCGAATGACTTTGGCATCGAACTGCTTGGTGACCTCTTCCTTAATTTTTACACTCATATGCGTCTTGAATTTTCTCAGCTTCTGCTTGACAGGAGGGAATGCCGGGTCCATGGGAAACTTGTGAACCACTAAATTATTGCTTAGACCCGGCATGTCGTCATAGGACCATGCAAAAACGTCTTTATATTCGAACAGTGCTTTATTGATCTCCTCCCTGAGTTGGGGTTCCAGATGGACACTTATTTTGGTTTCACGGACATTTTCTTGGTCCCCTAGATTAACTGTTTCTGTGTCATTCAAATTAGGTTTGGGCTTTTCCTCAAAATGACTTAGTTCCTTACTAATTTCTTCATAGGCCTCATCATCCTCAAATTCCAACTCGTCATCACACTCAATTTCTTGTATTATTATTTCAGAGTTAGATTGGCTTTTAAAACTGGGCCAAAGATTCCTCATGCATGTCATGTCATTGATATCAGCATAAAAAGAACTGTACAAAAGAAGAAAACAAAAATAAAATTAGAAGAAATGAAGGAAAAGGAACAATTGCATTTCATTGAATATAAAGATAACAGGGTTTTAACACATCCAACTGGACGGAACATAATACCTGAATTACAGACCCTGGAATAATCCAGACAACTAAAAGAAAATCAAAATCCACTACCAAGACTCCTTCCGGGTAGGAAGAGGAGTAGCTTCCCAGTTGTTGACTTTTGCACGTGGTCCCACAAAATGCACATCTGCCTTGCTTGACCCTTCCCCATCCTGAACCATGTTGACCTCGGCAAATAACCTTTCGAACCCCTTCTCCAAGTCTCCATCGGCACCAATAAGTGGTACAGGGACCTTTGACAACAGTTGCTTTCTGGTACCCGGCCCATGCTTTCTTTTTCATTTTTCTAGCTCTTCTCACGTCTGCAATGGTAGGCTTGAACCCAAGACCAAAAGTATCTAGATTCTTTGGAAGAGAAACTGGCTGCACAATACCTTGCAGAGATACACCTAAACTCTTGCCCCATACGAAACCATTTTTCAACATTTCAACGGCTACCATGACTGATGCCGCAGCCATCTTTGGAGTCGGAACGCACTTTCCTTCTGAAACTTTCTCCACCGATACTATGTCGAAAACCTGATAAACTCACGGCCCCTCGTCATCTTCGACCTCTATGAACGGGACAATGGCATCATTGGGCACACACAAATTATTTTCACTGTATACAACAATTTCCTGTCAATCCCATTCAAACTTGACAACTTGGTGTAGCGTAGACGGGATTGCCTTGGCAACATGAATCCAGGGTCGTCCTAGCAATAGATTGTAAGAAACAGCCACATCGAGCACTTGAAATTCCATAGTAAATTCAACTGGCCCTATGGTGAGCTCAAGCACTATGTCTCCGACTGAATCCTTCCCTCCACCGTCAAATCCCCGAATGCAGATACTATTCTTGTAAATTCTTTCATAATCCACCTTCAACTTGTTCAGGGTGGAGAGAGGGAAAATGTTCACACTATATCCATTATCAACCAACACCCGAGTAACCATGGAATCTTCGTATTTCACCGTCAGATAGAGGGCTCTATTGTGCTCGGTACCCTCCACGGGCAACTCATCATCAGAAAAAGTGACTCTGTTTACCTCAAATATCTTGTTAGCTATCTTTTCCAAGTGGTTTACTGAGAGTTTGTCAGGAACGTGGGCCTTATTCAAGATCTTCATCAAAGCCCGACGGTGCTCGTCGGAATGGATCAATAATGACAATAGCGAGATCTGAGCCGGTATTTTCCTCAACTGCTCCACAATGGAATAGTCCTGTACTTTCATCTTTTTCAAAAATTCCTCTGCTTCTTCCTCGGACACAGCTTTCTTCACCGACACTGGATTGTCTTTGGAAGTTTTAGCTTTTCTCAACTCTTCGGGGGCAAAGCATCTCCCCGATCGAGTCAAACCATGGGTCTCACACACTTCTTGTCTAACCTCTTTCCCCAGGTAAGTTACTGTCACTCATTCATAATTCCACGTGACCGCCTTGCTGCTGATCACTGGAAGCTGAGTTACTGGTTTTATAATAACAGGCTCTGTGCGAGCACCCTTCACAACCGCGATAGGTTTACTTGTAACCCCTGGTACCACCACTTTAGCTTTTTCTGGTTTCACTGCAACAGTACTTGACGACACTTTCTCGGCTACCACAGCTGGCTTGTTGTCTACCTCTTTCCACTAGACCACTGATTTCCCACTGTTTACCCTTTCCTTTGAACTGGTTTCACTGGAGCGGATCATCATCACCGTCTGCGAGGGTTTCTTAGCCTCCCCTACCTTTTGTATCAACTCAATCATATGGGTCTCATGGTGAGCTGGTAGCGTATTCTGGTTGATGTTTGGTATTTCTGGGGCTTGAACCTCGATCCGATAAGTATCAATGAGCTCTTGTATAGCTGTTTTTAGTTTCCAGCATTTCTCTATGTCATGGCCCAGGGCCCTTGAACAATACTCACAACTCACCAAGCGATCAAGATTTCTGGGAAGAGGATTCGGCATTTTGGCCTCGATCGGATTCAACATACCCAACTGTCTCAATCTGTGAAATATGCTAGTATATGATTCTCCCAATGGAGTGAAAGTCTTATGCTTCTGCAACCTTTCATTCTTAAAGGCTTGATTGGGTCGAAAACCTGTTCTAGGAGGGTTTTGTAGGCTTTTGGGGGTGGATGTGTATTTTGTGGAGCTTGGTAGGGACTCTGTGGAGCTGGCGCACGCCATTGTGCGTGAGTGGGAGGTTGGGTATAGGTTTGTGCGTGATAGACAGAAAAATAGGGATCTGGCGGTGGGTAGTAGTGTTGTGGTGAGCTATATGGAGTGTGGGGTATGTTTGGGGATAGGGTCGAGGCTGGTTGTAGAATGGTGGAAGGTTCCTGGATCCACCCCAAACTGCCGACTCGATCGTTGCAACATCCTCTTTCTTCTTCTTTCCGAGTACACCCCCAGTACCATTTTGAATGGCCTGAGTGGTTGCTTTGATTGCTGAATAACTCATGATCTTATTGGACTTGAGTCCCTCCTCAACCATGCCTCCCATTTTCACAACTTCATTAAAGGACTTGCCCACTGCTGACACCAAATGACCAAAATAAATGGGCTCCAAAGCCTGCAAGAAATAATCAACCATCTCGCTCTCTTTCATCGGGGGGTCAACCTTCGTTTCTTGCTCTCTCCAACGAAACCCATATTCTCGGAAACTCTCACCGGGCTTCTTTTCAATCTTCGTCAGTGACAGACGGTCTGGGATGATTTCAAGATTATACTGAAAATGACAGGCGAAGGCTTGGGCCAAATCGTCCCATGTGTACCACCTGCTATGATCTTGTATGGTGTACCATTCTAGCGCCTACCCACTCAAACATTGGCTGAAATATGCCATCAGCAATTCGTCTCTTCCACCTGCTCCTCTCATCTTGCTACAGAATCCTCTTAAATGTGCTACCGGGTCACCATGCACATCGTACAGATCAAACTTAGGCATTTTGACCCCTGCTGGCAACTAAACATCTGGGAATAGACACAAATCCTTATAGGCCACACTCATTTGGCCTCTCAACCCCTTCATATCTCGGAACGATTGCTCTAAGCTTTTGACTTTTTTTATCATCTCTTCATGCTCGAGAGTTTTGGGCAGTTTCTCAATCTCTACTGGGATATCAAGATGAGGAGTGTAAGGATATGGTTCTGGAACTTTGAAGGTGGGTTCAGGGGGATAGTACTAGTTGTCATGAGTTTGAAACAGGGTTTCACTAGAAGATCTGTGTAATGTAGCAGGTGGAGGTACCACAAAAACAGGTGCAATTGGTGGGGGAGGGTACGGGACTTGTTTGGGTGGTGGAGCTTGAGAAGTATGGGAAGTGGTGCCATGGCATTGTTGGTAGAGGGGAAGGCTGGAGATGAGTTCACAGTGGGAGGCTCCGGAGGTTAGACTGATGGTGGGATATAAGCAGGATTGGCAGGATAAACCGGTGGTGGATGCCCTTTCACCCAAGCTTGGTACATTTCAGCCATCTGCTATTTCAGCCTATACATTTCTTCCCTCATTGCATTAACGTCCATTTCTTCCACCTCTTTCGACGGGTCGACAATACTTGTTTTTGGTTCCTGGTCGACCATATTCAGCCTGTCTTTCGATCGGGTGTTGTAGGAGTAAGTTGCCAGAATGCCAGTCAACTAACCACCTGCCTGGACTTAATACATCAAACAAACAACCTTGTTACCGATTAGGCTTTTAACAGATTGATAACCGCACATTGGGCATGAATGCACCTAAACAGTTAACCGTCTCTATTGTGTATTTGATTGGTTGCATGCGTCATCCCGACCTTTTCCTTCTTTTAATTGCAAACATCCCCTTTCCTTTTCTTTTCTTTTCCTTTCCTTTCATTCCTGCCTCTGTTCTCTCTTTGTCTTTACTCTCTCTTATTTCTTATTTTCTCTCTCTTTTGTTTTTCCGCTCTTTCTTCTCTTTACTCTCTTTTATTTGGTTACGGTCGAATCCTATGGAGATTGCCTACGTATCATGACCCCTCATGAATCAGACCAAGCGTAGTTCTTGTATATAAGTGTGAAATAAAACATTTTATTTTTGGGATTTTCAGTTTTCCTAAAATAAAACAACAAATGCCTCCATTACAAACTCAAAACTAACAAATTCCAAAAGACTAACAGATTTCGATGCAAAGATGAAATACAGACTCCAAGAATGGACTGTCATACTCTGAAGAAATACAGACCCAAAAACAGAAAGAAAATACAAACCCAACATGACTTACAGACTCCGACATAAAAGGAAATACAGACTCAAACGAAAAATCACGAATACATCAAAGCTCCTGGTGCCCGCGGGACATCATTCAGTCTCGCCACGGGCCAATGTGCAAGATCCCTTTGAGGTCGGTCCAAGTCGTTCATTATTTGTTTAACAAAGGTCATCACCGCTGCAAAGAATGTAGTGCGAGTCATATCCTCACAGATGTGGAACTTCATAATGATGTAGTCAGCGATGTTTCTAATTCTCTCTCTTATGATGCCCTTTTCTTGTAACAAACGCCCAATCTGCTGGGACCTGGCTTCCAAAGTTTCCTCAACCGCATGATTTTGCTCCTGAAGTTGTTGCATATCTATTTCTAATTGCGCCAATGCGGTATAACAATGTTCTCTTTCAACTTTGAAGTCTTTGGCCTGTTTGATCATTTTGGTTTCCTTGGCAATGATCCTTTTCTTCAACCCTGCGACCTCATCGTCGTACCTTTCTCTCAATTGCTTAACCAGGCATACTCGTTCCTCTGCGTTTTTAGCCAATTGCTTTTGGGCCTTGGCTAGTTCACTTTCTGCTTTGTTCAAATCAAAATTGTAGTCATTTATTTCCTGCCTCAGGTTAGCTATGAGCTTTTCATCTCTGTCACTTCGGACTGGATTTTCTGCCGCTACTTTCAATTTTTGAATTTGAGCTCGAAGGGCTTCATTTTCTTTGGCTAGCCTTTTCTTTTCTCTTTCATCCGCCGCCACTTGCAAGCTATTCTCGAATTGAAGTTCTCTGACTTTCTTTTCCAACTTGCTCATGGTAGACCTGTACTCGTTTTCTTTGGTCAGCCAATCCCATTGTACCTAAGCTAATGCTGCTCGGTGGGACGGGCCTGAACCGGACCGGACCGGGCCCGCGGTCCTAACGGGCCTGGTGGGCCTGGTGGGCCGGTCCTAGGTGGGCCGGTCTTGGTGGGCCTCCTGAGCCCGTCACGGGCTGGTCTCCATGGGTGAGCCCACGAGCCCGGGACCGTTTAGCCCGGGACCGGCAGGCGGGCCTGGGCCGGTCCTGGCGGGCCCAACGGCTATTTTTCAAAAAAAAAAAAAAAAAAATCTGCAACGGCCATATTTAAAATCTAGCCGTTTGGGCTGAAAATATGACCGTTTTTTAAGTTAAAAAAATGGTCATTTGGCCCCCAAACTTTATATAATTACACTTTTCCCCATTTCTCAACTATAAATACCCCCTCATTCTTTCATTTTTATTCACCAATTCATCAATATCTCTCAATATCTCTCAAAATCTCTCAATCTCTCTCAATCTCTCTACTACAATTACTTAATTTATTGTTGAAATTTCGTGAAAAATTGTGAAGTTGTTGAATTGAAGTTTTCAAGTGTTCAACGATTTTCAATTTTCAAGAAGTTGTTCGGCAATCCGGTAAACTCGTTTCAACTCTTACGTTTTTAGAATATATCTTTGTGTGGTTTAGTTTGCATAATTATAATTAATATGGCATTTACTTTGAAAAAAATGTTTGGTAAAGGAAAAGATAAAATCGGTGAAAGTAGTGGCCAACCAACTACCCTTCCCCCGGCTCCCCGACCTAGAAAAGATAAGCAAGTTGAAAGTAGTCGCCAACCTAGGCGTCCTCCTCCTTCCATAATTCTTGATAGTGATCACCCTTGTTTTCAATTTACCGATAGTGAATTTTATCATAATGTTGCACCAGGTGATAGATTAGATGATGAAATTATGAATGCTCTTTATCCTAATGAAACCATCTTAGAAAATAATGAGGAAAATGAGGATGATGATGAAACTCAAGCACCGGATTTAGATGATACACCTACTAGTCCTCTTAATAACCCAAGTGATGCACCGGTCGACCCACCTGTAGAAACTCCTACTTTTAATAGAGAACCTGCTAAACGCTTAGAAACATCATTAGTTTGGAATTTTTTTACTCAAGTAAGAGAAAAAAATAAGGCTAAGTGTAAAACTTGTGGGAAATTAATGTCGCATAAATATGTAGGAGACCGTAGCGGCACAGGTAGTTTGACTAGGCACATAAAAACACACCCTAGAGATAAGGCTAGATTTTTTCAAATGAAAGCGCATCTAGAGGGGACAAGTGTAGATTCTGCGATTAACCCTAGTACATGTTCAAATCTAGTTCAACCAGGAATTAACACTGTCACTGGAGGTATTTTATATTACGATCCAAATAGAGATCGTGAAGAATTAGCAAAGATGATTACTGTTATGTGTTTGCCTTATACTTTTGCTTCTAATCCTAATTGGGTTCATTATATTAGAAGAGTGTTTAATCCTACTTATAAAGGTTGGCCTCGCGCAACAGTTAAGAGTGATATTTATAAATTCAAACATGAATATGAACAATATTTGCGTTACTTATTTACTCATATACCTAATCGGATTTCTATTACTACTGATATTGGTAGAAGTGGTAATGATTGTGATTACCTAACTGTTACAAGTCATTGGATATATGAGGAATGGATAATGCAAAAACGCATAATTGCATATAGAATAATTAATTCGCGTCACACAGGTAAATTTATAGCTAACACTGTTGCAGATATTTGTAGATATTTTTGCTTTAGCGATAAAATAATGGCAATTTCAATGGATAATGCTTCTAGTAACACCAGTGCTATAGGCATGCTTACAACAACACTAAATCCTGCATTTACTAATATTTTTCATGTTAGATGTATTTGTCATATTTATCATTTAATTGTCGGTGATGGTATGCGAATATTAAACATAGAAATTGAAAAGGTTAGAATGGCTCTTAATTGGCTTTTTTATTCAAACCGTAGAAGTAGACTTAGAGAGTATTTTAAAAAATGTGATGAATATGGCCTTAGAGAAAGAAAGGTTCCTAATCCTTGCCCGACTAGATGGAATTGTATGTACGAAAGTTTAGTAGTAGCATATGAATATAGAAACCCAATTAATGCAACGTTTAATTCTCGGGTAGGTGGTGAAGATGATGATGAAATGCTTACCACTCAAGATTGGACTAATGTTAAAATTCTTTTAGATTTTTTAGAACATTTTCAAATTGCAACAAATGCATTTTCTGGGCAATATTATTCTACTATTTCAAACTGTTTAGTTTATATTGCAGCACTATCTGATTTGTTTGTTGAATTTAGTGAGGGTGGGGATATTTATGAACTTGCTATAAATGAAATGAAACAAAAGTTTAAAAAATATTTTTTCCTATCCCTCCTATTTATGGTCTTGCTGCAATGCTAAATCCTACAATGAAATTGGGAGGTCCTCATTTTTGGTATTCAAATATTTATAAGGCTTTAGATCTTTCAAATGAGGAAATTGCGACACTTGCAGATGCAAAAGCTTCAATTAAGATTAACGCTCAAACAGTTTATAATGCTTATCAACTTGCCTTAGAGCATGCTAGGCCAACTATTCCAACCCCTACTTCGTCTAGCTCACAATCCTCTAAAAGAGTTGCGGGCTTAAAAGCTCTTAAATCTTGGACGGAGTTCAGGGGTCTCAAGGTGAAAATTATGATGAAACTTCACATCTAAATGAGCTTCAAGTTTATTTGTCTCAGGGACTTGAAAAGGAGAATCCAGACGGCTCTTTTGATCTTTTGGAATGGTGGAAGGCAAGGGAAAAACATTTTCCTGTTCTTGTAAGGATGGCTCGGGATATTTTATCAATTCAAGCTTCAACTGTTGCATCAGAGAGCGCTTTCAGTCAAGCAAGACTGCAAATAGGTGATCATAGAGCGTCTATGAGGGATAGCTTGGAAAAATCAGTATTGTTTAGAGATTGGATCCGCTCGGAAAGAAGAAACTTTGGAATTGCAGAAGCACAACCGGCGATAGATGAAGCTTATGAAGAAATGATAGCGGAACTTGTGGAGGATTCGGCTTCGCCCGGAAGTGGTGATGAACAAGCTTCTTTTCCACCACCACCAACGCAACCTCCTCCGAACCTTGAAGGATTTATGAGATTTGTTAGAGATAATACATAGAATAATATGTAACTTGTATTTTGGCACATCTTCCTTAGTTTTTTTCCTTCTAATGGTGGTATTAGTACCTTGTTGTGCTCATTCCATTGGGGAAAGGATGACTAAGAAAGATATGTCATTTTTTGGTAATAAAATTTATTGCTTCTACCCATGAGCTTCTTTTCGCAATATTTCTTTGTCTATACTTAGAATTATTTATAAGCTACAATATATACATAATATACAATATATATACTACAAGAAAATATATAAGAGAATATATATACATAAGATACAATATAATATACTACAAGAAAATATATTATGCGAAAATATATACATAATATACAATATATATACTACAAGACAATATATTATGCGAATATATATACATAATATACAATATATATACCAAGCTCTTAAATATATTATGCGAATATATATACATAAGATACAATATATATACTACAAGAAAATATATAAGAGAATATATATACATAAGATACAATATAATATACTACAAGAAAATATATTATGCTACAATATATACATAAGATACAATATATATACTACAAGAAAATATATTATGCGAATATATATACATAAGATACAATATATATACTACAAGACAATATATTATGCGAATATATATACATAATATACAATATATATACCAAGCTCTTAAATATATTATGCGAATATATATACATAAGATACAATATATATACTACAAGAAAATATATAAGAGAATATATATACATAAGATACAATATAATATACTACAAGAAAATATATTATGCTACAATATATACATAAGATACAATATATATACTACAAGAAAATATATTATGCGAATATATATACATAAGATACAATATATATACTATAAGAAAATATATAAGAGAATATATATACATAAGATACAATATAATATACTAAAAGAAAATATATTATGCTACAATATATACATAATATACAATATATATACTACAAGAAAATATATTATGCGAACATATATACATAAGATACAATATATATACTAAAATAAAATATATAAGAGAATATATATACATAAGATACAATATAATATACTTCAAGAAGTGATATTTATGCATGACAATTTAGTGTTTTACTATTGTTTTGTTATTTTCTTTTTCATCAAGCACTTTAATAATTAGATATACATATATACTACATATATATTTTTAATATAGCCATGATACTACAAGAAATTGTCTAAAAAAAAAAAAACCCGCTAGGCCCGCGAAGCCCACGAGCCCGGCCCGTTAAGCACAGGACCATGTGGGCTTAGGCCCGTCACGGGCCGGTTCCACCCATTAGGCCCACGAAGCCCGGGACCACGAAGCCCGGGACCGCGAGGCCCGGCCCATTAGGCCCACTAAGGCCCGGGCCCGGGACAAAATACAGCATTAACCTAAGCTCCGTCGGAGAATTGCTGGACATGGGGTCTCTTTACGGGCCTGTCAGGCTCATGTTGAACTCGGGATCTTTTACCATACCAAGCAATATAACTGGGCTCCACCTCTCCTCTGGATAGGTCTCGTACTTGCATGTTAGGCCCTAAGAATTTGCACTGATGCCAAACCCGACGCACTTTTTCTTCTGGGAAGGCAGCTTTTGGATCTAACTCAATGACTTGCTGACTCAAATCTTCATTGTGTGGGATGGTCTGGTACCGGCCCAACTGACGCAAGACTCTGTGCGGAGCATAAGGCTGGATACTCCGCAAACCCATCAACAGCAAAAAACACACCTCAGCCGACATGTAGATTACTTCGTTGACCGAGAGCCATCCGAATGTCCATTGGATTTTATTTGCGGTCAAAGATCTCAAATGAGCATGCCATGCTTCCGTACCATCTAGAAACTCATAACCCTCTACTCGCTTTTCATGTTTTTCGATGCACTTGAGGCCAATCATACAGCAATTCAAGTATCCGGGACGGTGGCAAAGGTGTTCCGCCATCCATATTTGTAACAGCATATTGCACCCTTCAAAGAACTTTGCTCCTTCTCGACAACGAGTAAGATCTCGGTAAATGTTTGCCAAGATCAACAGCACTATAGTCCCATTTGCCTTCTTCACCATAAAATCAGCTATCCCTACTAATCCCATCTCTATGTTCCCACCTTTTCTCGGGCAAACCAAAATACCCAGGAACGCCACTATGAAAGCTAATCCTCTCCGAGCTTCTCACTTGTCTTGATTCCCAGCATGAGTAAGACCAGTATCTGGTGTTTCGAAGCCACGTGGATTCCCGTATCGTCGGTACAGAAAGTAGAAGGTACAAAATCCTTTGGCCAAATTTCCATCTCGGACATCCCGACTGATGCTTAACAAGTCTAAAAATTTGTGGGGGGGGCACTGTTCTTGGTGCTACCGGGTATTGACTTCTGAGATTCCCTTCGGAACCGACATAGCCTGCTATCTCTTCTAGCGTAGGAGTTAACTCGAAATCCGCAAAGTGGAACACATTATGTGTTGGGTCCCAAAACGGTATTAAGGCCTCAATCACGTCTTTTCTGGGCTTGACCTTCAAAAGCCCAATAAGACCGCCCAGTGCTTTTGTCACAATTTTTCTGCTGTTTTCCCCCAAATCATGCCACCACATATGTAGCTCCGAAGGGATATCTTCACGAACTGAGAAAGGTTCATTTTGATTTGTGCTAATCCTGCACATTTATTAAGGCGATTTTAATTTAAAAGAAAACCATGACTCGTTTTGACTTAAGAGAAATGACCAATTCCAAAATTTTCATAAAACATCCGGCCTTGCCAACACGGCCTTTCAGCACTCCAAAAACAAAGATTTTAAGGCTGTGTCAGCTAACCGACCAAAACCTTTGAAAGTGACAAAAGTGGTTATTCTTGCAAAAATAGCCTTTCGGCGCCCTTTTAAGGACATTCGGCTATTTCTGACAAGAATGGCATCACCCTAATTATTTTCAAATCAAAGTGAAATTTTTGGGCTTTTGGGCTATTTTTGCAAAAAGAAAGTTGGACTCGATGGGGGTTGCCTATGTATCTCACACTCTGTGAGAATCAAACTGGCGTAGTTCGGGCAAATAAAACAAACTATTTTTGAAAATAAGAGTCTCTTTTTTTTATTATTTCATTGGCAAATAAAACTATTTTTTGAAAACAAAAACTTTTTCTCTCTTTTTTCTTTTTTTCGTTTCATTGGTAAATAAAACAATCTATTTTGAAAACAAAAAACTTTTTTCCCTTTCTTCCCTCTTTTTATTTTCTCGAAAATTCGGCAGAGTTTCGACACTATTGGGTTTTTTTTTTTTCAGAACAGGCGATTAACTCTCTTTAACCCTCATACTGTCATTTCTCTTTCCTCAACCTTTCCTAATATTCATAAGCCGGTCAGTATGCAAGTCCGAAGCAAATAAATGCATAAGTAGCAAGTAGGATACATCCGGATGGTCTTTTTGTTTCGGGTGCACCTGTCCTAGACAGACCCAACCCCTGTGTTGAGTCTCCAAAGTCAAAATGCACATAATGCAAACAAACGTTCCTACTAGGGATCCGGCATGTTTTTCTAGGTTTAAATCCTGGGGTTTATTGTTCTAGACCTGGCTTACCCGAGCGGACAGCTCGAGCCGAGGGGGGGCAGCGTACCGGGAATACAGAAGCTTCACCGTCTTTGCAACTTGTCCGAACGTCGTTCTAAATTTGGAATATGACTCTAACAGAAAAGAAGTCACACGAAGTGCACACTTCTTCATGATTTAGAAGACTCAGAGAGAGGAAAGATTTCGCAACACTTTATATACAATTCACAGAATATCAAAGCGGTAAAAGTAATCAATTAGCACATTAGGCCCAAATTATGTAACAAAATCAGACAATGAATAAAGTCAACTATAATAATTATTCTAAGCTCGAATTATTTAACTCTGAACCAGGGATTCTGGGTTCGATCCCCAGTAGAGTCGCCAGAGTTGTCACACCTCCTTTTTACCTACACCCCCGGAAATGGGCGTAAATAGGAGTTTTTCCAATTAAAGGACAATCGAAACGGGATTTATTATAAAGATTCAGAGTCTCCACTTGGGAGATTTATGGTGTTCCAAGTCACCGATTGAATCCCGAATCGAGGAAAAGATTGACTCTGTTTAACAGTCCGTGAACCAGAAATTCGAGTAAGGAATTCTGTTAACCCGGGAGAAGGTGTTAGGCATTCCCGAGTTCCGTGGTTCTAGCACGGTCGCTTAACTATTATAGTCGGCCTATTATTTGATTTTTAAAACACTTTTGAACCTATGTGCGTTTTAACCCTTAGCCACTTTTAATTGATTTTTAAAGAAGACTGAACGTCGTTTAAAACGTGCCTTTGGATTGCGCCACATGAAATGCACCCGCAGTCCGGAACACATTTTATTCAACATTTGGGATTTGATTTGGGTCACATGAAATGCACACCCGAGTTTAAGAAGGTAATATTATTATAATAATGCGTCTAAAGCAACTACGTGTTTTTAACTTTGCGAGGGCCATGGAAAATTCACTAAATGGCACACCTCGATTTCTAAGGAGAAAATGCATTAATTAAATGAGGGACACGCATTTAAAATTTATTTGGCACGGCGCACCTCAACCCCAATTTAAAAGGATATACAAACTAGATGTTTGAAGGCCATAAGCTATTTTCGTTATCTAATATTGGCTCGCCTCCAGTAATTAAAAAAATGAAATAAGGCTTAAAGAAATTATAACTATTCCTAACTTGACGCTCAAATTCAGATTATTAATCACAATGTCAGCGTTAGGCGAAACTAAATCCGTCCTCATTTTCTCAAGGCTTAGGCCTGGCTTGAGGCCCAATGCCTAGTTGCAAAGAAATTTCACACCAACGAAAAGCTAGGCATGCGCGGTCCTGGGGAGAACCACATTGATGCCGGATTCGCAACAGGGATTCGTTAATACAACTTCTGACTTTTAAACAAATACCAAATTACATTCAAAGGTCAAGACATGCTTCAAACGTTTCAATCATGTTATTAAAATATGTATATAAGCTGCCCACCATTTAACAAGACTATACGGCCTAAAGCTTTCCAAAAAACGAGTGCAAGTATTAAAACCAAACTCACAAGTTTTCAAGTCTGATTTTCAACTCAAGTCCTGCTTACAACCCTTTTAGAACATCTGAGAACTTACGTGTGAATATGGACAACACTAAACTAAGGTACCCCTAAAATTAGTAAACCAAATCCTAGGTTGGTGTACAAATGAATTTGAAAAAGCCAAACCCAATCCAGACTTAAGAGCCCAGATACTGCCCAGGCCCAAATCAGGGAGTCAGACTCGAATTCGAGTCCATACCAACAGCAAACCTGCTGCACTTTAACATGATCCATCTCCCCATTCTCACTTCGCATGCGTGCTCAATTTAGCTATAGCAGTTTGACAATTAATAGCATATTCTTGTAATTTGAAATCACAAACACATCATGCATCTAAAATCAACTAACACTTCTATCAATAACAAAACCTAGAGAACCGAACAAATGGAAATCAATAATTCTCGCAGTAGCCCTGTTACAATTCCATCATAAGACTCAAAGTCCTCAAGCACAAGTTCACGTTAAACAAGCTGAGATAAGAAATTGACACTACAAGCTGAGAAAAGAAACTAAAGAAGAAGAGCATCTGATAACATAATCTTCATCTCCTTTCAACAAAATACTTCATAAGCTATCCTTTACATGCTTAAATCAGGGATATGTACCTGAAGATGGAAGGAAACTGGGATTAAGGATTAGCAGCAATAGCAAAGATCAACAGCAGGAAGCAAACAGTGAACCAGTTTTAAACCAAAACGATGCTCAGCCAGTCCACAAAACAGCTTTAATCGAATAGTAACTCAGCCAGTTTCAGTCCAAACTTAAAATAGCTAAATTCAATCCATCTCAACACCAGATGAATCAGAAATGGCTTCAGCAAATTAAAGAAAAATCAGAGAAGGAGTCCAATGGAACAGCAGTTTTCTGAAATTTTTAGCCGTGTTTTAATTTTCTGGATCTGTCTCCTAGGTCTCTTGGGTCTTCCTTTCAATGCAAGAAATGATGCCTTTATAGGCAAGAAAGTAAGGCAACCTAATTAATCAACAGATTTGCACTTCGACCCCTTTTGAATTTTTCTTTTTGCTAAAATACCCTTAGCTTAAAACTCATATTTTCAGATTAGCCCCCCCCCCCACCCCAGCTTCCTAGAAGCTTCCTTTTCAGTTACAAGAGATTCCCCCACCTAAATTTCCTATACTAACCCCTAAAACCCTATTATTACACTCTAAATACCAGGCAGAACCAGGGTCCAATTGACCCGAATTAGTGAGTCTGAGCAGACCCAAATCAATCTTATCTTGGGCTAAACAATCTTTGTGACCCAATTAATATGAAGAAAAACTCATAAAATCAAATGTTCAAATTCAGAAGCCTAATGACTCGGAGCCAAATTAAGCCCAAAACGAGCATGCAAAATTCAAACTACCCAGACTAGGAAACAACTGATAATCAAGCACACCCTAAATCCAGCATGCGGACACAGATGATAAAAATAAAATAAGAAAATTAAAATAAAAATAAAAAATGAAACCAAACAGAAAATCAAAAGAAAAAAATGAGAAGGAGTAGAAGAAGATGGGGAAAAGGAACACAAAATAACATGGTAAAGAAAGAATACCTAGGAATTTCGGATGATCAAGAAATATGGAAGAATGCCTTAAATTCTTCAATTTCCGGATTTTTCGGCCAAATACGATATTAATCGTGTGTTCTTATGAAGAACACACGACAAAAATCAAATTAGGCTTGAGATTCCGTCAGAACTCGATTTGGAGTTTCTAAGGTTCGTCTTTTGATCTAGATTCGAGGAGATTCAGGGGGATTTGAAACAAACGGAGTGGGGATTTGAGATAAGGGGAGTGAGGTGGTTATAGGGTGTGATTTTGGGTGGGATTGGGGTAGGCGCCACCACCAAAAATTGCAAGGTTTTTTAGGGAGGCGCTTCTAGGGTTCGTCTAGTCTGAAAGGGTCTGGGAGAGACGAAAGCTGGGGGGTTCTGAGGGGGGTTAGGGTCCGTTCGGACAGTTAAATACCAGGGAGGGGTGATTTGTGGGCTGTTAGATCAACCAAACATAGACGGTCCAGATTGATTTGGTCAAAACGGTGTCGTTTGGTTCATGTAAAGGTTTGGACCGGATCGGGGGCGGGTATTGGGCTACGTTGGGCGAGTATGAGGGGGGAAAGTCTTGGGCCTTGGAAATTTTCATTAAAAATTGCCCAGACCAACCCTCTCTTTCAATTCCTTTTCTTTTATTTCCTTTTTTTCTTTGCAAAATTCTTTTCTTTTTTTTCTAAATTAATTCTTAAACCAAATTATCTTATTAAACTAAATTAACTAACTCTAAATAATAATTTACACCACTAATTAAATGCAAAATTAAAGAAAACTAACAAAATTCGAGAAATTAAAATTAAGGTGCAAAAATGAACTATTTTTGTGATTTTTCCATTTTTATAAAACAGTAAATTACTAATTAATTCAAAAATGAAAAAATTAAATCCTAAATGCAAATGCAGTATATTTTGTATTTTTCATTAATTAACAAACGAAATACACAGAGAAAAATGCAAATAATTAACAGAAAATGCCACAAAATCCACAAAATTGCAAATAATGAAACGAAATTACTTTGTTTTGAATTTATGGGAGTATTTCATGTAGGGCAAAAATCACGTGCTCACAGTAATCACTTAGATACAATGCTTTAGAATTCTTAATTCAGACCTTATCTGTGTATGAGTCATGCTATCTAAGTGCATCATTTGTGGAGGTATACTTGAGCCTTCTACCTGTTTTCTGTGTATTCCCCCTAAATGTAGTCTTATGTGTTCTTGTATGTTGCCTTAGTATTTTGCCTTTAAACTTGAGGGTTTGCCTAGAACCCCCTTATAGGATAGGATTCCTAAATTCCTCTGGGACTGATAGGAAGGGACGGGTAACAGCATGCAATATGGGGTCGAGACCAACCCTCGCTTTAATTACCTTCATGGAGCGGGAAAGGGTAGATAAGGATATGATGACCGGTGCATTAATGCCACGTGTAGCCCCTCTTTGAGGAGTGTCATACCGGGTATTACATTGATGTGATCCACATTATAAACAAACCTAGGACCCCCTCTCCCCTCCCCTTTTATGCTTAGATTGTAATTCTTTTCAAAAATCTTGCTTTTTCATTAATTGCTTTTCAAACATTTGTGTATTTATACTTAAATCCCCTACTATTTGAGCCATACTTGCTCATTTGCTAATCATACAAATTCACAAAAACTGTTTGGCTGGGAACCACACTAGTGAATCCTGAGAGGTGCCTAACATCTTCCCCTTAGGATAATTTCAAGCACTTACCTTGTCTCTGGTTACCAAATGTAGCTATAAATGAATCCTATAGGTGCACTAACGCACCTTAAAATCGTTAGGTGGCGATTCTTCAAAATTGCAAAAACCCCTTCCCCAAATAAAAAGAGTTGTCCCATACCAAATGTCATGAACCTGATTCCATGAGGGAAAAAGGGGGCGCGGCATACAGAACATAAACCCCTTTAAAACAACCTCCCACACGAGCTTGAACAACACAAAAATGAGCAACAACAAGAAGAACAAGAAACTTACTAGCGTCACGGGATTCCCGACCATTGACTTGTGTTGTTTGCCCTTTGTTTAGGTATTGAATCTTGAGAGAACCTTGAGAGGGTATTTCTAGGGTTCTAAGGTCTGAATATACTGAAAATGAATGACTTAAAACGGGTTCTAGGCATATTATATATATCCATATCTATTAAACTTACAATGGGTTTGAGGCATCCTATATAGGTCCAAATATCTTAAACCGCCTTAGTGGGCCCCATAGAGAGGTGTTTGGCGCAGTCTCGCAAAAATGTGAATATCTCTCTAACTACGAGATCGTATCGACGAACAGTTTAATGTGTTGGAAACTAGACTCATGGATATTCAATTTTATGGGTAGATCAACCTGTAATTCCAAGTAAATTAGGATAAAAGCTTAGTAATATTTGACCTAATGTTTAAGTAAAATTATGAACCTAAGTTGCGACAACGTTTGTCGACTTTTGTTTCATAACTCATTTGACTTCAAGATTTATGATACGGATATTATATGATTCAAATACCTTAAAACACGACCTCTTGAGTCTATTAAGCACCTCTAGGTTTACCCGAAAATACGGCTGGCAACATCTTTGATTCGTTTAACTTCTAATACTTATTAACCACCCTTATACACATTTGTATCATATAAGACCAATAGGATTAATTTCTTATCATCTTAAAGATAATATCTTTATGGATTTATGTCGACTACCTTATGGCATGAACTAACGTACGTGAATATGGGTTGTAACACCCTCCCCCCTTAGGAACATTCGTCCTCGAATGTAAGGGTTTATGGGGAGTCCAAACCATCGTGGATTCCAACGGAAATTTTCGGTCAATTTTCCCTTATAAAATGGTCACTAGCAAAACTTGCAAGCAATTAAGCCCAACGTATGTCCTCAAAGGTTATATAAAGCATAATGGATATGTACATTATCTGCATATCATCATTTTGTATTAAGGAAGAGTATTCTCAAGCTATTGCTTACCTCATTGAGCTGTTTCACCTTGTAATGTGTCCTGCGTTCCCCTGGCATCCTCGTTATCTTCCTTATGGAACAGGTAAAGGTATTTATACTTCACATCCTCTTCTGCTTCCATGTGATTTCTTCCATATTCTTGTTTCTCCACAATACTTTGACGGAAGCTACATCTTTCGTTCTCAGCTTGCAGACTTGTCGATCTAATATAGCCACTGGCACTTCTTCATATGATAGATCCTCTGTAACTTGTACATATTTGATAGGGACGACTCGAGAAGGGTCTCCAATACATTTCCTCAACATGAATACATGGAATACTAGATGGACATATTCCAATTTGGATGGCAATTCTAACTCATAAGCGACCTGTCCAATTCGTCGAAGAATTTTATACGGCCCGATTTACCTTGGACTCAACTTACCTTTCTTCCCGAAATGCATAACACCCTTCATTGGTGAGATCCTCAGGAAAACCCAATCACCAACCTCAAACTCCAGATCACGATGTCGAACATCGGAATAAGACTTTTGCCTGCTTTATGCCGTCCTCAATCGCTCATGTATCACTTTCACCTTCTCAAAGGCTTGGCGAATCAAATCTGGTCCTTATAATTCTGTTTCACCGACTTCAAACTATCCAACTGGTGATCTACATCTCCTCCCCTATAGTGCCTTGTATGGGGCCATTTTAATACTGGAATGGTAACTATTATTGTAGGCGAATTCTATGAGTGGAAGATGGTCATCCCAATTCCCTTGAAATCTAAAACATATGCTCATAGCATATCTTCAAGTGTCTGAATGGTACATTCAGCCTGTCCGTCAATCTGTGGATGAAATACAGTGCTGAGATTCCCTTGTGTGCCTAAACCCTTCTGAAAAGACCTCCAAAAGTTAGCCATAAATTGAGATCCTCGGTTTGATATAATAGATACCGGCACACCATGAAGCCTAACAATCTCCTTGATATACAACTTCGCATAATCTTCAGTTGTGTAAGTTGTCTTAATTGGAAGAAAATAGGCACATTTTGTAAGTCGATCAACTATCACCCAGATGGAGTCAAACTTATGATAAGAGCGAGGTAATCCAATAATGAAGTCCATATTAATCACCTCCCATTTCCAGGTCGGAATCTCTATATTCTAAAGCATTCCACCGGGTTTCTGATGTTCTATCTTTACTTGTTGACAATTGGGACACTGGGCTACAAATTCTACAATAGACCTCTTCATGTTATCCTACCAATACTGCTCCTTGACATCATGATACATCTTTGTCGAGCCGGGATGGATGGAATATCGGGATTGATGAATCTTATTTATAATCTTCTCTTGCAACCCTGCCACATTAGGCATATATAATTGGCCCCGGTATTTCAGTGCCTCATCTCCTCCGATCTCAAAAGCCATAATTTTACACTACTGAATGCTCTTTCTCAATCGTACTAAGATAGGATCCTCATATTGTCGTGCTTTTACCTCGGCTACCAAATATGATTCTGATGTATTCTGTATAGTAACACCTCTGTCATTAAAGTCTAACAATTTGATTCTCATATTAGCTAGCTGATGAAGCTCTTTAGTCAACCCCTATCTACCTGCCTCAATATGTACTAAGCTTTCCATTGACTTACGGCTGAGAGCGTCTGCCACAACATTGGCTTTACCAGGATAATACAATATCTCGACGTTGTAGTCTTTCAGTAATTCAAGCCACCTACGCTGCCTTAAATTCAACTCCTTCTGCTTGAAGATGTATTGTAAATTCTTGTGATTTGTGTAGATGTCAACATGGACGTTGTATAAGTAGTGCCTCCATATCTTCAAAGCATATATTACTGCAGCCAATTCCAAATCATGGGTTGGATAATTCTTTTCATGCTTCTTTAATTGTCTTGATGCATAAGCAATCACCTTCCCACGCTGCATCAATACGCACCCCAAACCTATACCTGAGGCATCACAATCTTCCACATAACCTTCTGTTCCTTCAGAGAGAGTGAGCACTGGTGCCGATGTCAATCGATTCTTCAGCTCCTGAAAAATACGTTCATAAGCGTCAGACCACTAGAACTTGGTAGTTTTCTGTGTTAACTTAGTCAATGGTGCTGATATAGAGGAAAACCCTTCTACAAACCACCTATAATATCCTGCTAGCCCTAGCAAGCTGCAGACTTCTGATGGTGTTGTAGGTCTCGGCCAATTCTTTACTGCATCGATCTTTTGAGTGTCGACACTAATAACTTTGTCAGATATCACATTGCCAAGAAATGCTATTGAGTTCAAGCAGAATTCACATTTGGAGAGTTTAGCATATAACTTACGATCCTGAAGTGTCTGCAATACTATCCGCAAGTGGCCCGCATGTTCCGCCTTCGAACGAGAATACACCAGAATGTCATCAATGAATACAATCACGAACACATCAAGATAGGGCCTGAATACAGTATTTATGAGATCCATAAAAGCTGCTAGGGCATTTGTTAGCCCGAACAACATCACCAAGAACTCAAAGTGCCTATATCTTGTCTGGAAAGTCGTCTTTGGAACATCCTTCTCCTTAACCCTCACCTGATGATACCCTGAACGTAAGTCAATCTTGGAGAAATACTTGGCACCCTGGAGTTGGTCAAAAAGGTCGTCAATCCTTGGAAGTGGATACTTGTTCTTTATAGTAAATTTATTCAACTGTCGATAATCGATACACATCCCTAACGACCCGTCTTTCTTCCGCACGAACAAAACTGGCACACCCCAAGGTGAAGTGCTAGGACTAATGAAGCCCTTATGTAGCAAGTCGTTCACTTGCGCCTTCAACTCTCGCAACTCTGCCAGGGCCATTCTGTATGGAGGGATAGAGATCGGTTGAGTGTCAGGCAACACATCAATGCTAAACTCAATCTCCCTTTCAAGAGGAAGGCCTGGGAGTTCATATGGGAAAACATATAGAAATTCATTGACCATGGAGATTGATTGTATAGTAGGCGGCTTCGCCTCCGCATCCCTAACGCGAACGAGATGATAAATGTAACCTTTTGAGATCATTTTCCTTGCCTTAAGATAGGAAATAAACCTACCTTTTGGTGTAGCAATGTTCCCCTTCCATTTAATGACGGGTTCACCAGGAAACTGAAACCTAACCATCTTCGTACGACAATCAACATTTGCATAGCATAAGGCCAACTAGTCCATTCCCATTATCACATCGAAATCAACCATTTCTAACTCAAATAAATTTGCCGAGGTTTGACCATCACAATGCAATGTCTATATACCCTTTTAGCAATCACAAAATCGCCTATCGGAGTAGATACTGCAAGGGGTTTACTTATCAATTCATGTTCAATGCCAAACGTATTAGCCATAAAGGGTGTAACATATGATAATGTAGATGTCGGATCAATGAGCATATATACATCATAAGAAAACACAGATAATATACTTGTAACAACATCTGGAGACGACTCGAGATCTTGTCGACCTACTAGAGCATAGGTTTGATTTTGAGCACCACTTGAACTCGGCACTGCACCTCTACCTCTACCACGACCTGTCGACTGCTACAAACCCCGTGCTGGAGGTCTAACTGATAAGGAAGAACCAGATGCAAATCCAGTCGACTAAGCCATACCACTACCTCCTCTGTTAGGACAATCCTGCATCATATGGCCAGGTTGTCCGCAAGAATAGCACGCATCAGAACCTCGACGGCACAGTCCAAAGTGGGCCTTGTCGCACTAATCACAATGTGGTGTTGGGGGTCTCGTCTGACTAGTATCCCTGTGATGTTGCGAGCCTGATGCCCGTGAACTCTGACCTGGTCCAGAATAGGTAAATTGATCATATCGAGGCCTATGAAACTGTGGAGGAGCACTAGCTACAGGTGGCGCCGAACTTCTCGAAGACTAGGGCCTGACGCTATCACTGAAGTCATCAGAATACTCTACAAATATCTCCCTCTTATGCTGGCCCCTATCCTGCTCCATATCTGCCCTCTGCTGGCGCTTACGATCCTCTAGGGTCTGGGCATAAGCCTGAATACGGGAAATATCCATGCCCTCCACCAAGGAGGCTGTCGTGCACTCATTTATCAAATGTGGTCCCAACCCATTCATGAATAGATGCACCATATCACTCATCTCGGCCACCATATGGGGAGCATACATTGCTAAAGAATCAAACTGCATATTATACTCTCGTACACTCATATTACCTTGTCGAAGGTTCAAGAACTTATCAGCTCTAGCTCGTCGTATCTCAACTAGAAAGTAATGACGAAGAAAGGCTTTAGAAAATTCCTTCCACACAGTTGGAGGAGCGTTCGAACCCTTAGATCTCTCCCAACTATCATACCAGAAAATCGCTAAATCCCGTAACTGATAAGAAGCCAACTCTACTACCTATGTATCACTAGCATGCATAACCCGCAGTGTACGATGAACTTGATCAATAAAAGTATGTGGGTCCTCCTTAGGGTCTGATCCGGTAAATACTGGAGGGTCTAGATTAATAAAATCACGAACTATCGTACTAGCCAATTTATCAACAACAAAGGTATTCTGCCTCTAAGCCTGAGCAGCTACCAAGCTAGTCAACAACCGCACTGCACTCCGCATATCTTGGTCTATAGTGCCAGACGGCGGAAGTGGTGGTGCTGGGTGCCTCCTAATATCCTCTGGAGGAGACGGAGTAGATGAGGTATGAGACGGCATCTCACTCTGAGCCTTATTTTGGCCTGCTCTGGCTTGAGGCACCTGACTGGTACCCTCTCCCGCAGCTATATCAAGCCGTCTACTAATCGTTTGCTTCCTAGTCGAAGGCGTCCTGAAAGAAAACAAGGTGAATATTAGAGACGAACACTTACGACTCAACTCTACGCACGATCTAGATTCAGGAAGAAGGTAAGAACCCTAGAGGTCATATAGCATCCTGATTATAAATGTGGCGCACTACACATCCATAATCAAGACTCTACTAGACACGGCTCATAGACAATCCCTAGGATAGACTAGCTCGGATACCAAGTTTGTCACGACCCAAACTGGAGGGCCATGACTAGCACCCGGCCATACTTGCCGAGCACCAACGTATATTTTATCTAACCTTCTTTATTATCTTTTAGGGCCGACGAGATCAATATAAATGGTAGACATGGATCATGGACAACCAACAATAAAAGATGATGGCATGAACATACATAACATGGGATGACCAGACAATTAAGAAACTATATATAAGGTAAGATCTACCACGCTACCATGAAAGACTATACAACAAAATCAGCCGACAAGGCATACCCAACTATACATGAGCCGACACCTGTGTATGAGCCTCTAAAGGAACATAAGTGCTGCAATATTGCCGGAACAGGGCCCTGGCATACCCATAATGTCTATAACAAAAATGCATACCAAGACCACGACAAGTACGGAGAAGGGATCTCGATAATAACCGCTGAACTGGGCAGCCTTCTATAGTGGGGGAGTTGTGTCTACCCGTCTATCAGGACCTGCAACACGACATGCAACGTCCACAAATAAAAAGGACGTCAGTACGAATAAAGTACTGAGTATGCTAGGCAGGAAAGCATAACTATGAACAATAATGTGAATAAGGATAGAGAATATACAATCTGTAAATCTGGGTACCTTTGTGGGCTACTAACATGAAATGCATGATACAGACATATATATACATAAACTTTGAAAACACACGCTGTGGGCATCATCATCATCATAACGTACCCGGCCGTAATAGGCTCGGTAAAAATGTACCCGACTATCATAAGGCTCGGTAGAATCGTACCCGGCCACGTGGAGCTCGGTAAAACCCAACTGATCAGTGGTTGCACAATAGGTGTCTTACCCGGCCGACTATAGCACGGCTCGGTAGAGTAAAATAGATACATATATATAATGCATGCTCGACTCATGGAATCACGTTCTAAATCTTTCGGAGTAACGTAATGTCGGTATCCTCCGTACACATTTTAGGACTAACTCTTCATCATAAATCTTGTAAGAATCAGGAAGTACCAATAACATTTATAACATAAGAATAAGAGAAGCAACATCAACACCAATCATTCCATAAGAAGGGAAACAATGTAAGTATTGCTAGTTTCTAAGAGTGGAGTATCTTTGGAAGCTCATTCATTACATTATGTACAATCGGAGTCATGCAAAAGAAGGAAAGAGATGGCCTCACATACCTTGTATATACTGCCCAACCTCAAGCTATGCAAATTTCAGGACTCCTTAGTCTACTATAGGAGAAATGACATTATCGTTAACATTTAAGCGTCGTAACTATTATGTACTGACCACAACCTATTTTACGATGAAACGGACAGCACCTCCCCTATTTATATGACTTCCCACAAGTAAAAATAATCACCAAACAACATCAATGTTAATCATATTAAGCCTCCCAAAATAGTCCACCAACCGATAACATTACTACCAAGCCTTTCGATATATATTTCACAAGTTCTAGCTTCAATGACTTAGCCGCAACTTGGATAATTTTAAATAAATGTAGAGTAAGAGGTTCCTTACCTTTAGAAAGAAAGAACTCCAATTTGACCTTAATTGTTCACGAAATATCCCTCCCCAATGCTGCCACAACAACAAGGAAGTGAAACTAGCAATCAATTAGTGTTTTTCGGTACTAGAATCACTTTAGAAGGCTTGAAATCACCTAGGGTTGATATTAAGCTTAGGAACCGAAGGCAGGCTTCTAGTTAAGCTTTCAGTCGAGCCCGAGTTCGCTATCATCACCGGTTTGACGATTTGTTCTGTAATTTATTTGCTTATCTAACTTCATTAATCACTTGTATCGAATTAATCCGCATATTCTTAAAACCGCGTGTAAATTCAATTGTTATCCATTTTCAAGAGTAAACACTTTAATTTCTTAGTTTTGACTCTAGATTAGTTGTAGTTAATAATCTTTAGAAAATCGCTTGAATAGATTAATTGTCTTAGTTTAATTTGGTAATTATTTAATTGCAGATCCCATATTGACTTATAATCCTATATTACTTATCGAATACGTATGCTTGCGCCTGTATTTGGGAGCAACACAAAACTGCAATGATTCAACAAAAGTAAGGGGGAAACTTAAGACGGTCAAGAGGATAATAAACATCATTTGGAAACCGTAGTTTTTATCACTTGTTAGCATATAAAGAAACTACACTTAGCTCATGTGGCACATGATTAGCTTTCTTTATTTGTAATGCCTTTGAAATTAATTTTTCCTCCCTTTTCTTGCACATGGTAGACAAGTTTAGACCACATGAATATGGATTCTTCTCAAAAAGGTCAAATAAAGAAAAGCAAAGTATTAATGAGGTTTCAATATGAAAGTTTAATGTTAGGTACTAGTAGTTGTAAATATGTACGGTTGTACTGACAAGGACAAATAATAAATTAAGGGGCCCTAAAATGTGCTTGAATAAAATTTCCAGCTTGATCCTGCCTGCATAGTGTGAACTTGAGCTATCAACTTTTCATGCCCCACTTTGATTTTCTGAGAGAAGAAATCTTGAAGGATTGTTGTTAGAGGGTAATATCCTCTTAGGTTTTTTCTCCTTTTGTTTTTTCATTAATATTAATTAATGCACCATTTACGTCAAAATTAATGATTGTGACAAAGTAGAAGATGATATATTTAATTCCGTACTAATACACATCTAACAAATGAATACTGGGTATGTTTAACTCCGTACTAGTGAACAACTACCACATCAAAGTTGGTTGAGTTGTTTCAGATAGTTTGTGGAAAGTTTGTAACGCCGTGACAATTGGTATACGAAAGACAAAAGTTGGAATAAGTCACGACTAATGAAAGAATACTACTGCCGTAAACAAAATCAATGGGAGTGAACTTGTGCAATGACATTATCACTCAACGACCACAACTTAAATTTAATATCAACAAATATATAAATCTCTATTGGAAGGAAAATATGGAAGTATGAGTTTCTTTAAACGTCAAACAAGAATTTTCAAAAGAATGGGAAGATCTACCTCGTGTCTAGTACTGTATGATTCTGCTCTTTAAATGTCTTACCGTCAAAGAGATGGTGCTGGCTCAAAGCCAGCAGGTCCAACCAAGAATGTGAAACTGAGGAAAAGCTTCCACCCAGCTTTAATTTCTTGACCAACTTTTTCATGGAGTGCGGTTTTATGGAGGGCCACCATTTATAATAAATTCAATTAACATGCATCCATCTCTCTAACAAAACATGTTTAGCAAGCTAGACAAGAGGGTGTTTCACTCGTAATTTCTCTTTTTTTAAATCTACCCATGAGAAGAGTTCAAATTGTATATTTTTGAAATTAGGTAATGGAGATAAAATTTTAGAGAAATAAAAGATCATATAGGTTATCTAATTTAAGAGAATAACTGACGTAGGACACTTAAATTTAATTTCTTTGAAGAAATAAAAGAGGCATAATAACTTTAGTCTATATCGATAGCCATGGCCCATGTGTATCTCAAGTTGGAATTATTCATGGAAGGCATGTTCCTTTTTCCTGTTTTAATTAATACTCTTAGGCTTACTAGCTGTTGAAAAACCAAGAAACGTTACTTTAGTCATACAGACCAGCTGCCTGATCACCCTTCTTGTAACGGCACGAAATCTGTACTCTTTTATTCTCAAGATGTACTAGACCAAGTAAGCAAACATCGATAAAGGACGTAGTGAAATGCAATATTTGGCATGAGTTGTAGAATCCCGTGAGCCATCGATTCTTTGAACGCCCGAAATCATTAGGTGTTGCCAAAAAAAAAAGTAATTAAGCAAATAGGTCAAGTTTCACAAATCTTCGCAGCGCCCTAACCAATACCACCATTCATTACATTGAACGAGATTTGGTCATCATCAAAATTAAAAAAAAATAAAAAATAAATAAAAAATAAAAAAATGGTCATCAATTTATAAGTCAGATGAGTTCATTGATGAATTTGGGTCCAGACTCTAGTGTAAAAATGAAATTAGGTACCAATTACGGAAATTTCCAGGTGTGTAGATTCAGTTACCTAAAGTACTCCATCACACTAGCTCCTGCATTACCAACAAGATGACGTGATTATCTAGGCTCTGTTTACTTTGATTTGAATGTAAACTAGAGGGAAACAAAACTTTCCGTGGTACTTTAGTAGTACAAAACTGTTTTGATGCTACAATTGGATATTTTCAGCTTCCTTCTAATTATGCAATGAAACATTAATCTCGACCCTTCGACTGAGTAGAGCATTCTATCCAAAAGAAAAAATCTCCTACAGCGGCCCTCTCCATTTCAGCAACCCAAGAAAGACAGAAAAGGATAAAATAAAAATAGAGAGCTCAAAGAGCAGAAGCACAAAGTTCCAGAAATATAGAAAGCTCGTAGTGCGGCAACAACAACTACGCTTCAATCACAACTGAGTTTGAATCGTTATATGAAACTGCACTGTCAGGGCCGAAGCTAGAGCGTCGGGTGCGGGTTTGGCCGAACGCAATAGCTTTAATTTGAATCTTGTATTTGTCTTAACATTTTTATTGAATATAGTATAAATTATTAATTTAAAACCCAATAACTTAAAACGATTTAGAATTCTAAAACCATAAATGTGAAATTCTAGCTCCATCTGTGCTCACTTGTCTGTTTTATTATAAATGTCAAGACAGATTAAAGGGCACCTGTGAACTCAAGTCCAGCAATATGCGTTCACCAAAACAGCCAAAGTCCTAAAAGCATCACAACTCTTTTACTAGAGGAAATCAGAACAAAAAGGCCAACCCAAAGCAGGAAATTCATATATATATATATATATATATATATATATATATATATATATATGCTTCACTTTTGTTTTCTTGAGTCGAGGGTCTTTCGGAAACAGTCTCTCTACTCTTTCGGGTAGGTGTAAGGTGTGCGTACACACTACTCTCCCAAGACCCCACTAGTGAAAGTTCACGGTTTCTGTTGTTGTTGTTGTTTCATTTGAAGCTAATTAATATATAATACTAATTGACTCTTTATGATGAAAGGAACCTTCAACTCAATCTCTAGACAAGCCAATACAATTTGAAAGTAGACATTATTTGAAAGAAATGTGGAAACAAAACAACGCAATCCCTTCATTCCATTAACAAAAGGTAATAACCTGTGTATATTATGTCTCACCATTCTTTCTTGTGACTACACACAAAGTGAAAAATAGAGGAGGATTTATTCTATAAAAAGGTAACTTCAAGTGAACATTGGTGGAAGTTTAACCATAGTCTCTCTACCCTTAATCAAACGCTTCCAAGATTTCAACTGAAAATTAAATTGCTTGGATACCACATTTTTAGTAGCAGAAAATTTTAACAAGATGCTCTTCTTCATCGTTTTTAATCTCCTCCCAATCTTGATCTTCAACTTATACACTTTCACTTTCAACCATATTGGCTGCCTTCTCTGAGATATAGAATCTGATTTCTGTAGAGATTTGTGAATCAAGAACTGTGCTCTTCTATGCTGCTGCTCTTCAGGATCTTCTGTCTCCATCTTTGAGTAAGCATAATATGGTTTACTTAGAAGAGTATTCATTTTCTCTTTTTAAGAAAGAGAAAATTATCTAGTGGAAACGAAAGAATGAGAGGAAAAGAGAAAGCTTTAGAAAATGTTAAGTGTTAAAGTGAGGTTGAATTGAAGAAATATTTATAGTGGGTGGAAGAGTATTGTTGGCTCGGCTCTTTCGTCCGAAAATCTATATTATATAGATATATATAGTTCAATTTGGTTGACATAAGGAAAACTTTTAGTATAGTAATATATGTGGCTCAAATTTTGTTCTAAGTATGGTATTCTTGCATTTTTTTTATGTATAATAACCTTTAGCTCCACTACTTATTGTTGGGTCAGGAGAGAAATAATGTGGGTGGATGAAGCAGTGCATGTGCCACAAGTTTCTTTGCGTATTTTGCTTGGAAATAATGTGATTTTGTGGAGGTACAGAAGTAATGCCAATTTTGTCAAACCCAATTAGTTAATAAGTAAACTCAATATAGACTCTTTTCTCTATGCAGAGGGATGATTTTATGTACGTAGACGATAACCAAATCAACATCTCAAGGAAAACCAAAGGAATCAATTCTTTTTTCTTTTTTATTTTTTTTTTTGTAACTGAAGTTGCCAGTTGGGGCAAATTTTTACTAATTAGTCCCTCCGGTCCACAATAAGCCTTCAATTTACTTTTTAATTGTGGTCCAAAATAAGTGTCCATTTATATAATCAAGAAAAAATTTAATTTGTTTTTTTAAAATTATCCTTATTTATGTATCCCTAAAAAGTCATTTACTCATTACATTTGAGATGAAAAGTATTACTATAACTATGGTACAACATTTAATGAACGGTAGTTTAGTCACACTAACTATTTTTGTATAGAATTTAGTATTTTTTTAATGAATGTGTCAAAGCAAATTAATCATTTATATGGACGGGAAGGAGTAGTATTTATCCAAAACCCAACAGGATCAGTTGGTTATAACATAAATGAGAAACAAAATTGTATAGGAGACCATAACTAGGATATAATCATTATTTTTGCTTAAAAGGTATCGTGCCCAATGGCACAACTAAAATAATTACATGAAATTCTGCTAGAAGCATTTGGGTTCTATTTCTTGAGTAGAGGTTTCACCGACACTCTAAACATATACTCCTGTTAATAATATTCTGATTTCTAAATAATGTATACATACTGAGTGTATGACTTGTCTCTGAGCCCGAAGTCAAATGGGATAATTATTTTATACTTTTCTTTTCTCCTTCTTTTCCTCTATTCTACTCAATGATCATAATAAATAAAATACATTAATCATTAGGAAAATATAAATGTTCGATGATGAAGTACAAAGTAGTAGGAAAGAGTACGAGAAAATTCCACCGACGAGGACGGAGAATATAATATAGAAATGGTTCATTCCTGTAGTAAATTCTTTTATATGTATTAACAGAATTCCATCCTGAAATAAGTGGACTCAACATGTTTAAATTCTTCGAAAAAAAGGTTCAAATCTATCCCTTTATTTTTTTATTATAGTTTAAATTTCACTCAGATTGGAGCTTCTTTAGGAATCAAAGTAAAACATGAAACTTTTTCCGATGAAAAGTAATTTTATAGAAAAAATTTAACAGAAATGACAGAGTTACTCAATTTGGAAATATATCGTACCAAAATAATAGTAGCCGGTATTATGAGAAGAAAGTAGAGCCCGTTTGGACATGAGAAATTTTTTCCCTTTTTTGAAAAAGATTTCACTTTTTTCGAAATCAGCATTTGTTTTATAAGATTTTTAATTTTCACTTGAAGATGCATTTTGAAATTTTTCGAAAATTTGAAAAACTCCAAAAAACCGTTTTTCAAAATTTTCACTCAAATCACTCACAAAACTTCAAAAACAACCCAAAATTATATTCATGTCCAAACACAACTCTAATTTTCAAATACTATTTTCACTTGAAATTTTTGTACACTTTTTTTGGAATTTTACAATTCTTATGTCTAAACGCCCACATATGTCTGGCTAGGGGTGTACATAGGTCGGGTTGGTTTGGATTTTGCAATTACCAAATCAAACCAATTGTGTCGGGTTATTAAATCTAAATACCAAACCAAACCAATAAAATTCGGATTTTTCAATCTCAGTTTTTCTCGGGTTTTCGGGTTATTCGAGTTTTTTTTCGGTTAAATCTTTGTAGAACAAACATATAACTTGTGCTCAAAATATTTCTTTAATCCTAGCAAGATACAATTATATAAAGTTTTTTCCAAGAAAATAATATAAAATATGAGATGTGTCATGGCATTATACTAAAATAACAATAAAGACAATTAAATTATGTAAAATATTGCTAATTAAAAATTCATAATAAAATAAATATAATCTAAAAGTACTAAGTCATGCTAAAATAAGTAGACTAATAAGGGAGTATTAATTACATGACTAAAACATTAAAGAAAAATAAAAATAGGTTATGCATTTTTATCTAAATTATTGCAACAAAAAAATAGATATTCAATGCATTGACGTTCGTAGTATTGAATTGAATGTCTTTTGTTAGCATTAGTATTGATTTGATTTGATTTTGATTTGGGCTTTTGTTAGCATTATTTAAGTTACTAATATTAATGGTTATAAAACTTATTGGAACATTCAAAAATTCTAAATCCAACCTTGAAATAATATCTTAAAAAATAAAATCACGAATTTTTTTTTAAAAATATTTATAAATTACATCATAATAAGTATATTTATATCTTAAACATATCTAAAATTTCTATATATGTAATGTTGGATTGGTTTGGTTTCGATTTGACTTTCTGTAGTTAAAATCAAACCAAATCAATTATGGTCAGATTTTTTTTCGATTTAACTCAAATTATCGAGTTGGTACAATTTGTCGATTTTCTTTGTACACCCCAATGTCTGGCCGTCGAATGTCGATGACTTAAACCATGTCTGCCGGCTTTGAAGCAGGAGTACATGAATTTTTATTTAGTTCTGCGTTCCTTTTGAAGCCATTCATTGCATGAGAGTAAACATAAAAGATTCTTCCTCGAAGCAATACTTTTTCCATGCGAAAACATGGAAGAAACTTAGAAAAATCTTACTTTATTTATTGGCCAAATACACAGGCAAATCATTAAACTTGGCCAATTTTTTATTTTGGCATTTTAATTCAGTCTTGTTCTATTTTGGTCCTCTAACCTCATTTTTTTTGTTCCACTTTAACACAAAAACTTTTATTCCAGGTAAAAATGCACCGCGTGCAAATACCTAGTTGCTACCTCCACCCTCACCCCACTGCCCCCCCCTCCCCCCCGGCAATTTGTTTTTACTTTTTTTGGTAATTTCAAATTATTATTTTTTTTGTTTTTTTGTCCCCCTCTCAGGGAGAAAATATTTTTTATATATATTTTCAGTAATAACAACGGGTTCAACTGAACCCATAACTTTCAACGCGGAGTAAAAATTTATATGTAAAAATTTATTAAAATTGCAAAAATAATAGATATGAACCCATAACTTTAAAAATATAATGGTTTCAATGTTAAAAACATTAAAATTGAATCCGTAGGATTTAAATCCTGGATCCCCCTCTGCGTTAGGAGTATGAAATTTGGCTTAAAAAATTAATCTCACGCGCCTACAAGGGTGAGGCAAATCACACATGGAATCTAGTCAGCTTTTGTGTTAAAGTGGAACAAAAGAAATGGGGTTGGAGGGCCAAAATGGAACAAGATTGAGTTAAAGTGCCAAAATAAAAAATTGGCCCAAATTTAATGGCCTGTCTATGTATTTGGCCTTATTTATTTATTAATTAATAAGTTAGGTTCCTTATATAGGAGCTTGGAGTTCTACAAAATTAAGTTAGTATCTAAACATAAAATTGGTTGAAATTTGAAAAAAAAAAGTATTTAAAATTATATTTGGACACACATTTTACATGAAAAAATATTATTAAAGATTTATGAGCAGAGAAAAAAATTTCACTCAAAAACTGGCTTAAACCAATTTTTGAAATTTGACAATTTTTCTTCAAGGTTTTTTGAAAAGCTGATCAAACAAACAATGTTTCCAAATTCTTTTGAAAAAAGTAGTCAAAATTTATGTCCAAACGTAGTGGTGGCAAAATGGTTAAAAGAAAACAGTTAATCACCGATATTATCCACTAAAAAATGGGTTGGATAATGAACTTTTTAAAAACGGGTCAAATATGGATAAAAACTGTATTATCCATTTAGAAAATGGATAACCAATGAGTCTAACTTTTACATTTGTAAAGCTTCAAATTGGAGATTCATCACGTTAGGGAGACTAAAGATTCTCCCAAAAGTGATCATATGCAAGAAGTCATGGATAATATGGTTACTCATATTATCTGCCGGTTAACCCATTTTTTATCCGTATTAAATATGGATCGGATCGAATAATTTATCTATTTTTTCATTACCCATTTTCGACCCGACCCGCCCGTTTGCCAGTCTTATCCAAACGTAACGAAAGCTAAGAAAAGGTTTGGGATTCCTAGTTAACCGGTTTGTTGCTCTCTTTCAACGGAAAAGTTCCTCGAGGAGCACGAATATATGACCACAAATTTTTTAATTTTACATACTCCATCCGTTTTAATTTAGACAAGGTAATTTGACTCGGCACGTAATTTAAGAGAAAAAATGGAGATTTTTGAAACTTGTGGCTTTAAAAGCTTAAGGAATAAAAGTTTTGTGGGGCTATGACATTTGTGAGGTTATAAAAGCTTCTAGAGTAAAATGATAAGTTTAAAATTGAACTATTTCTAATTATAAAAATATATCATTATTTTTTGAACGGATTAATTAAGAAAGTGTATCATATAAATTGAAACGGAAGGAGTAGTATTTTTTACGTGTATGAGGTGTCAATATCGAATATAACAATTTATATTAGTATGTTTCAAAATTTTAACGTTTACAAGGTATCAAGTTTGTAATAAAATAATTAATGTCTAGTGATAGCTTATCCTTGATAACTAGCTGGTCATGAGACATAGGAGAAAGATCTGAAAAGGAACCAAGGACAGAAGAAGATGTAACTATACAAATAAGTGGCAGAATCAAAGTTGACAATTTTATCCCTTTCTTTTATATCTTTTTTTTCTTTTTTTAATTTTTAGAAATAGGGTTGAAAAGAAGAACGGGTTGGTAACAAAATATATATTTAATTTTTGGAACTAGGGTTGAAAAGAATAATGGGTTGGTAAGAAAATATACTACTAGTTGCGAATGAAGCCCTCATGCGTACATTGCACTTATTCATACACCATAAGGATATATGGAATGAGAACGAAATATAAAGATTAAAAATTTCCTGCATACTTAATTTTTAGTTTTTTTGTAAAGAAAACTGCTTTTGCAAAAAATTTAAAAAATTTCTCCTTAATATATGATTGAAAACAGCTTTTATACGAAATGACAAATTTCTTTTGTCAAAATTTGTCTACAAATTTTTGAAGCAAACACCACTAAGATTTATCTTTCTTTAGTCAATTCCTTAGAAAATAGAACTATGTATCCTTTTTTTTTTTTGGCATATGACCGACGAGTCAAAGAACATGCATGCATATGGGGTAATTGTCAATGGGTTTGCAAAAGAAATAAATATTAATGTGGTTAGATATGAATGGCTAAGGTTTGGTGATAGCTTTTGAATCTGTACGGCTGTACGTAGGGGTGTGAATGGTTCGGTTCGGGCGGTTATTTTGTAATTTTTGTACCATATCAATTTTTCGGTTATTCTATTATATATAACCAAAATTAGATTTTTCGAAACCGTTCCAACCATATCGGTTTCTCTTCGGTACCGGTACGGTTCGGTTAATTTTCGGTATTTTTTTTATATGTCATATAAAAGTCACTAGTAGAAGTAGAATGGAATAACATATGTACTTTTATAGGACTTAGCAAAACTTTCTAAATATTTTTACATTTTAAAGGGTGATGAATTAAGAAAATATGAAAGATGACTAAAATATAGATCCATCAACTACTCAACAACAACGTAAAAGAAATTAAATAAATTAATATAAAGAAAATATAAATCACTCAAGTGGAAAGATATTAACCAAGCTGGGACTGAGACTCAAGAATAAAGTCTATAGAAGATTAAATATTCAAAAAAATAAATCTAAATTATACGAAAGAAAACATAGTCAATACATCGTAGTTTGCTACTCATAATCGCTACAAATACCTTATTTCTTGATGGTGAATATACTGGAAATAATTTAGTTTCAATGGGATAGCATAATAGGTTTGGGAATTATAATTTTGATTTTATTACTTTTTGGCTTGTAGTTGTTTTCATAATTCTAAGACACAAGGAAAATTTAATAACTTATTATTTTTAAACTTACTATATAAATATATTTTTCACATATAAATTTATTCGGTACGGTTCGGTAATTTTTCGGTTTATTTTCATAAAATAAAAAACCTACCCTAATTATCGGTACGGTTATAGATTTATATAAAAACCTACGGTTTTATTAAAAGATACCTAAAAATCGGTTCGGTACGGTACGGTTCGGTCGGTTTAATCGGTTTTTAAATATCCATTGACACCCCTAGCTATACGCACTAGGACAACATTAATTGAGAAGGTGCTCTAACTAACACTGATTTGCGCAAATGCTCATTTTTTAGGTTATTGTTTACATTTTGTCTCTAATTTTAAAAGTCGTGTAAATATAGTCCTTGTTGTGATAAATATCATATTATGGTGGATGTCTACTCTTCCTCCATGATCTTCATCTCAAATGCTTAATGACATATTTAATGACATAATTTGTATGTTCAATGACATATTCCATGACATATTTTCTTCACTTTTTATACCTATATAAAGGCCTTGTAATAGATAGGAAAATACACACAATTGAAGAAGAAAATCTCTTCCTTCTCTCCATCTCTATTTCTTGTTCATGTTTTATTAAATTGCTTTTATTTCATAACACGTTATCAGCACGAGTATCTAACCAATTGTATATATATCTACAAAAAAATTTCTACATCCGAAAAGATTGCAATTAGAAGCTATACATATCATCACATGGTTAAATGTAAAGAGAAACTACATATGGTAAGTAATGAAACGTAAGAAGGTATGATTATCTTATACTTGTCATTCCTTTAAAATCTCATATGCACACAACTTCGTACTACACCCGTATTGCATAAGCACATATTAATATTACATCTTTTATATCACATGAATGGAATAAAATTTTCGAAGTTCTATATGTGAAAATCATAGTAATAGTTAATTGTTAATATGATGCATGTCATGGTAACCAAGGATATTTTATATAAATTGCCTTATACATATTTGTGTGTTAACTATCTTCAATTTATCCTACCGCTTTTAATATTTTCTTTTACTTGGATGAATATTTTTTTCCTTTTGGGTTTTTACACTTGCATATAGTACCAAAAAAAAGGAATAAAAAAATTTAAAAATAAAATAAAATTGGTCATACTGATTAGAAGCATAAATCATCTTGAAGAAAACAAGAAATACTTCACATCTTTATCTAGGTTGATTAATTACTTCTTTGAAATTTGGAAACCAAACCAGCTATTGAGAAAGTATACTTCATAATTTATGGTCGTATCATTTGAAAGCAAACAATGATTAGTATGACTACTAGAAGAGGTATTTTCGAGTATTCATGATCTACTTGATGTTTGCTACCGACTTACCATTTTCAAGTATTTTATATGAATGATCCATAAGCTACAACTGGTAAGTTGTTACCTATAGTGACACTTTTCAGGTAATATAAATGTTGAATTTATGTATTAGTACTATATATGTGTTGTTACCTATATGTTGTACTTTTGATAAATTTATTCACTAATTGTTTGGTTGAATTGAATGAAGGAAAGTCATGGCGTTAAATCAAATCCAATAGGTAGGATATACCCCGAAAACAACAATATTTTTGCGAGAGGTTCAATAAATATTATGATAATTATTTTATGATCCATTTAAACTCTAATACAATTTAGAAGAAATATTCTAATTACAAATGGTTGTATTTCATATAGATGCTACAAATAATTGATAAAGCTTTTACACTGATTTGAGATTTGTACACTTATTTAAGAAAGCAAATTTGATTTGCTAAGTTGCAAATTAACTGTGTACAACTTTCTTGGCATGTGATTGAAATTAAGGCTTGAGAATGAATCTCAATATTGTTTAGCCTATTATGTCATTGATTGAGGGTAAGACATCGGGATCAAGTCCTGATGCTCCATAATGATAAGAGTTGGGTTTGAGTCCCAATTTATTATGGCCTAACATGCCTTTATATTGGTAAGACATTGGGTTTGAGTCCCAATGTACCATATTGATGATATAATGATGACTAAAGAAAAAAAATATTTTTCATGAAAAGGCATGAAGATTGTCCCACTTGATTAGCTTCATTCTTGAAGTGAATGTGGTAGCAGTGCATATAACTCTAAATGAAGACAAGTGGTTGAACAATGAACGTGAGCGTTCCAAATAATAATAATCATCACAATGATTATAAAAGGAGAACAACAAGGGTTCTCAAAATAGTCCTTCAAAATGTGAAGACAATGTTTACCATCAAATTGGTATGAAGCACATCGCTGATTATGATCCATTCCTTGAAGAGAATGTGACTTGTGATAAGCATTGAGAATGCAGATTCATTCCTAAAGGTGAATGTAGTAATATGTGATAAAAGTAATGAATAAAGACATGCAAGGCATGATTGGATGAATACCACACAACTCACCTTTGAGGGAGGTTTGAGAGAAATAAAGAGAATAAATATTATTGTGTGGTTACATGAATATGTCATTGGTCTCGTACATGTGATACCCCAAAATATTTTGGCATTCCTTATAAAAGTTATTAAAGGCAAAATTAAGCAAAAAATGACGTTGCTTATGATGATTTTGACCATCACAATTTATTATGATATAATTTTGTTCGTGAAGGAATCATTTATCATATGAATGGTGTGGAAAAAGATCTTGTAGTGCAAAAATTGTTAAGAGCTCCGAAAAACTAATTTTTTACTATCTGGATGAATAAAATTATTCATGACATTGATATTGTAAAGTTTCAAAAGAAACTTTTTGAGTTTCAAATGTATAAGTTAAAGTAGTTGGCATATTGAGACTATAAATGAAAGGAAGATTGAATATCTTCATATTTCTATAATTATACCAGGTAAATATGAAAGGTTACTCGATCTTCTTTCTATTTGTACTACACAAATATAAGCTTGATGCTGGAATCATATGCCACAAGTAAACTAGAAGCTTACTAAAACAAATATTAGTTGGCATGACCAGTTGACCATCCCGGTTCAATTATGATGCGAAAAATTAATTGAAAATTACATTGTCATATATTGAAGTAATAGAAGATTCTTCAAGAATTCTCCTACGCTGCTTATTCTCATGATATACCAGTTAAAAGTTGGGATTGAATCCCTTGATTTCTGGAACGAATAAAAGGTGATAAATATATGGGCCCAGTCACCTGCCATGTGGACCGTTTACTATTATATGATTTTAATAGTTGCATCTATTTTATGGTAACATGTGCATTTGTTATCAACTTGCAGTTTGTCTTTTGCAAGATTGCTTGCTCAAATTATTAGAGCACAGCTCCAGAATATAAATTATGATGATTTATCTTGATAATACTGGTTTAAATTCAAGTTGGTTTAGCGAAAATTGTATGCCTCCAATTATAGCTAAATCATTGGTTATGAGAACAAAACTCCCAAAAATGAAATGAGATGTATTATGTAATATACACCAGCACTTGTATGCATCTAGCCATGTTATGAAAATTTCTCCCTTTCACAATCGGTTCAGGGTTAGGAACCAAATAATTTCTATATAGAAATATGAATGTGCTATATGATTTAATTATACCACCACAATGCACAAAGATGGGTTCCCAAAGAAGGTTGGGAAATGTGTTGGTGATTCCAACATTAGGGGGAGAAAATGGATAGCTGAGAAAGTGATATGTGAAATAAATTATTATGAATACATATAGATCCTCGTACAAGAAAATATGAACTTGAAGTTCAAGTGGTAATTAATTTATAAATTATTGCCAGACGCATTTGCTGACCCAAAGCTAAATGTCATATTTCAGCTGCTAATGCTCCAAATAGAATAAAGTCCATGAGGGACATAGTCTATGGCACGCATGAAGCATAACAGACCAATCGGTTCTAAAGATAAAACTCCTTGAAGAAGGAGAGGGGCAAATATTCAAGATGGTCATAATAAGGAGCCAAGTGATCTAGAAGAGCACCACGACATAACACTTCGTAAGACGTCATGTGAGAGGCTCAGTTACCTGAAAATAATGAGATAAAGAGATCTCAATAAGTTATGTTTTTATTAGGTAATAATGGAACCGACGTAAAGTGATCTTCGACGATATTGTTAATATAATGTAGCGCTCAATATTATTAATATTGATGAGGATCTTGAGCTCAAATCTGTCATGAAATTTGGACAAATAAATGATTGGCCAAAATAAAATAAAATAAAAATACGCAATCAAGATTGATTTCACCTGAAAAATGTGAAGTTGGACGGATAATCCAAACACTTGAAAGTATAAAGCCAGTGAAGGTATAAATGTGTTCTGGTGCGAAGAAAGACAAGTCGATAGACATAACAACGGCTTGTGTCACAAGAAGATTTGTAAATATCTTGGCATTTCAGGTTTTAATCTGGCAATATATGAAAAACTTGATATGCGTATAATGGAAATTATTGAAGGATTTAAATTGTTCTGAAGCATATTATGGTTTCCAAGAAATTTATTAAATAAAGCTTCAATAATCCTTATACGGATTGAAACAATCAGCGCGCATGTGGTATAATCGCCCAAGAGAGTACTTGTTGAAAGAATGGTACAAGAATAATTCAATTTGTCCTTGTGTCTTTATAAAAAAGATCAGGATTTGAATTTGTTATAATCGTCGTGTATGTTGATGATTCAAATATCATTAGAACTCCGAGGGAGCTTCCTGAAGCAGTAGACTATTTAAAGAAAGAATTTGAAATGAATGATTTTGTAAAGACAAAAAATAAAATTTTGTCTTGGCCTACAAATTGAGTATATGAAAGATGAAAATTTTATCCATCAATCAGCATACACTGAAAAGATTTTAAAGTGATTCTATATGGATAAAGCACATCCATAGCGTACCCTGATAGTTGTAAGATCACTCGATATAAATAAAGATCCATTCAGACCTCATGAAAATAATGAAGAACTTCTTGGTCGTGAAGTACCATATCTTAGTGCAATTGATGTACTAATATATCTTGCTAACATTACAAGGGTTAATGTCTTATCAAGATATAGCTCTAGTCCTACAAGGAAATATTGGAATGAAATCAAACATATATTGCGTTATCTAATAGGGACTACCGATGTGGGCTTATTTTATGGCAATGATTGCAATCCCGATCTTGTTAGTTATACTGATGCGGGGTATTTATCTGACACACACAAGGCTTGATCTCAAACATGTTATATGTTTACATGTGGAGGCACTGCCATATCTTGGCGATCGACTAAGCAATCAATCGTGGCTACTTCATCTAATCATGCTGAGATAATTTCTATTCATGAAGAAAGTCGAGAATGTGTACGGTTGAGGTCTATAATACATCTTATTCGAGACAAATGTGGTTTGAAGTGTTACAAACTACCCACAATTTGGTATGAAGACAATATAGCATGCATGGCCTAAATTGAAGGGAGGATTCATAAAAGGAGCTAGGACAAAGCACATTTCACCAAAGTTATTTTTCATGATCTTCAAAAGAATGGTGATATCAATGTGCAACATATTCATTCAAGTGATAATATGGCTGATTTGTTCACCAAATCTCTACCAACGTCAACCTTCAAGAAACTAGTGTACAAGATTGGGATGTGAATGATCAAGGATGTGAATTGATGCACTCATCAGGGGGAGTTGATACGCGTTGTACTCTTTTTCCCTTACAAGGTTTTGTCCCACTGGATTTTCCTTGCAAGGTTTTTAACGAGGCAACCAAAATGCGTATTTCTAAACATGTGTACTCTTTTTCCTTCACTATGATTTTTTTCCATAGGGTTTTTTCCTAGTAAGGTTTTAACGAGGCACATTATCTATGGACATCCAAGGAGGAGTGTTATGATAAATATCATATTATGGTGGATGTCTACTCTTCCTCCATGATCTTCATCTCAAATGCTTAATGACATATTCAATAACATAATTTGTATGTTCAATGACATATTACATGACATATTTTCTTCACTTTTTATGCCTATATAAAGGCCTTGTAATAGATAGGAAAATACACACAATTGAAGAAGAAAATCTGTTCCTTCTCTCTATCTCTATTTCTTGTTCATGTTTTATTAAATTGCTTTTATTTCGTAACATTCCTTAAATTTTTTATTTTTTTGAATAACGTCAGACTCTAGTTTAATATTTTCTAATATAATTTTCAATTTGCTCACAAAATATTAGGTTATGGTCTAACATTTGTAATAACTTACAAAATTTTAGACCCTAATCCAATGTTTACAAACAACAACAAACCCTGTATAATCCCAAATAGTGGGATCTGGGGAGGGTAGTGTATACACAGCCTTACTCCTACCTTATGGAGATATAGAAACTGTTTCCAATAGACTCTCGGTTCAGAGAAGCATAAGCACTACATTAAAGAAGAGAAAAACAAGAATCGCAACATTGAGAAGTCATGTAAAAGCAGCATAAATAACAACCAAATAATCAGGAGACCACAATAAAAGAAATGACAGGTAGTCATCATAGAAATCTAATGCCAACAGAAAACTAAAGTACGTGCTAGTACTACCTGTATGACAGAGAGAACACTAAACTAACTACCCTACAACCCTAATCTTCAACCTGTGCACCTTCCTATCAAGGGTCATGTCCTCGGTTAGCTGAAGATGTTCCTTGTCATGTCTAATCACATCACTCTAATTCTTCTTCGGCCTACCTCTACCTCTCCTTAGTCCTTCCAATGTCAACCTCTCATACCTCCTGACCAGAGCGTCTATGCTCCGCCTCCTCACATGTCAAAACCATCTAAGTCTCGCTTCCCGCATCTTGTCCTCAATTAGGTTCACACCTACCTTATCTCGAATAACTTCATTCCTAATCCTATCTAACCTTGTGTGCCCGCACATCTATCTCAACATCCTCATCTCTGCTACTTTCATCTTCTGGACATGAGGGCTCTTGATTGGCTAACATTAAGCCCTATATGATATAGTCAACCTGACTACGGCTCTATAGAACTTACCTTTGAGTTTTGCTGGGACCTTCTTATCACACAAGATACCGGAAGCAAGTCTCAATTTTATCCATTCCTCCCCAATACGATGTGTGAAATTCGATCTCCCCATCCCCCCTGTATAATAGACCCAAGGTACTTAAAACTCCCTCTCCTAGGGATGATTTGTGAATGCAGCCTCACCCCTCCCCCTTCCACTTCCTGAGTCATCCCACTGAACTTACACTTCAAGTATTCCGACTTAGTCCTACTCAACCTGAAACCTTAAGACTCCAGGGTCTTCCTCCATATTTACGTTGCTTCGCGTCTCATCAATCAATACAATATCATCTGCAAATAACATGCACCACAGCACCTCACCTTAGATGTGGCGCGTCAATACGTCAATCGCCAAGGCAAACAAAAAAGGGCTAAGAGTCGATCCCTGGTGCAACCCCATCATGACCAAAAAGTGATTTGAGTCCCCTACTACTGTCCTCACCCTGGTCTTAGTTCCCTCATACATGTCCTTAATCGCCCTAATGTAAGCAACAAGTACACCTCTAGCCCCAGACATCTCCACAGGACCTCTCTCAGGACTTTAACGTAGGCCTTTCTTAGTCGATGAAAACCATATGTAAGTCCCTCTTCCTCTCCCTATACTGCTCCATCAATATCCTAACAAGGTTAATGGATTCCGTAGTCAAGTGCCCCGACATAAACCCAAACTGGTTCTCGAAAGACACACTCCTCCTCACCCTTAGCTCCACCACCATCTATAATGACCCAGTCGGTCGTTTTGAGAATAATAACCCTGATAACCTATTTACTGCTTCCTCTATTTCATTTTATGCTTATGTGACTTGCTAGGAGGTTTTGTTTTTGGTTTCAGAGTGAATTGGGACACTTAGAGTCCCTAAAATGGAAGCTTAAGTTTTAGGAATTTGACCGTAGTTGGAATTGTGTGAAGACAACTCCGGAATGGAGTTTCGTCGGTTCCGTTAGCTCTGTTGAGTGATTTTGGACTGCGGGGCATTTTCGGATTGTGATTTGGAGGTTCGTATTTGTATTAGCCTTGAAATGGCGAAAGTTGGATTTTTAGGAAGTTTGACTAGGAGTGAAGTTTTTGATATCGGTTGTAGAAGTTTGATGTTTCAAAATTCATTAATCTTGAATTGGGGTGCGATTCATGTTTTTGTTATTGTTTGATGTGATTTAAGGGCTCGACTAAGTTCATATGGTATTTTAGGACTTGTTGGTATATTTGCTTGAGGTCCCAAGGGCCTCAGGTGGATTCCAGGTGGTTAACGGACTAGATTTGGACTTGGGAGAATTGCTGAAGCATTACAGCTTCTGCTGTTATCGCACCTGCAATGGGATTGGCTGCAGGTGCGGACACGCACGTGCGGTAGGTCAAGTGCAGAAGTGGGATTTGAGGAAAGTGGCCAGAGATAGCAGGTACGAGGAAAATGCCGCATCTGCGAGCCTGCAGATACGCGTGTAGTTCCACAGAAGCGGAGAATGAGCTGGAAGGGGGAGTCCGCAGAAGCGGACAATGCTCGCAGGCACACACGCGCAGGTACGACCTCTTAATCGTAGAAGCGGTCCAGGGGACTTAGGTGCGGTGCCGCTGGTGCGACTGCATGTCCGCGGGTGCGAGATCGCTGGGCAGAAAAAGGGGAAATTTTGAGGGCTTGATCTCATTTTCATTTTGGGACATTTAGAGCTCGGATTGAGGCGAAAATTTGAGGTATTTTCAGAGGAAACTTTGGGTAATGATTCTTGACTCGTTTTCGGCTATATTTGACTAATCTATTGTTAATTTCAACTTCTAATTAAGGTTTTGGGTTAAGAAATTTGGGAAAAATGTTGGAAAGTTCTTAAACTGAATTTTGGGATTTTGATTGAGATTTTGATATCGGATTTGAGTAATTTTAACATGGGTGAACTCCTGTTGGAATGGATGTTCATATTTTGTGACTTTTACCTGATTCTGAGACGTGGTCCCAAGGTCAAATTTTTTGGGTGAATTTCTAATTTCTTTCTAAAGTCTTGATTTCATTAATTAGACTAGTTTCTTATAGTTATATTTATGGTATGTAATTACTTTTGGCTAGATTTGGACTATTCGAAGTCAGAAAGTCGTGGAAAAGGCATTCATACAGATTGATTGAGCTTGGTTCGAGGTAAGTGGCTTGCCTAACCTTGTGTCCTGGTAAATCCCCTTAGGACTTGGTACTGTTGTGACTATTCTATGATATATGAGTGCCATGTATGCAAGGTGACTAGTGCGTACACAGGCTAAATATTGAAAATCTGATTTTTATGTTATATCTTAAATGAGTTATCCCAGTAAGTGTAGTCATCATGTTTAGCCTAATATCGCATGCCTACGTGCTTAAACTCTTATTTGCAATTTATGCAACCTGCTTAATTGGATTACCTATTTTTCCATGATATGTATTCAGTCTTTAATTGTAGGTTATTTTTTTTTTATTTGTTTCTCCTTAAGTTATGATTTGTGCATTTACTTTTGGGGCTACGAGGCGGTACCTCGGGAGATTCCCGCTGCATATTTACTTTTAGGACTACAAGGCGGTACCTCGAGAGATCCCCCGTCGTATATTTACTTTGGGAACGGCGAGGCGGTACCTCGGGAGATCCCCGGTGGATATTTACTTTTTGGGACTACGAGGCATTTACTCGGGAGATCCCCCTGTACTACATATTTACTTTGGGACTACGAGGTGGTACCTCGGGAGATCCCCCTGTCTTGCATATTTATTTTGGGACTATGAGGCGGTACCTCAGGAGATCCCCTGTTGAGCATTTACTTTTGGGACTACGAGACGGTATCTCGGGAGCGCCCCTATTGTTTATCCCTATTTGTTGTGTTGTTACCTTTCTATATTTCTTCTTGTTAGATTTTTCAGCCTTTTGTTATCTTACTATATCTTCTGCCTTAAATTATTATATTCTAGTAGGGCCCTAACTTGACCTCGTCAGCTCTCTACCAAGGTTAGGCTTAGCACTTACTAGGTACCGTTGTGGTGTACTCATGCTTCTCTTCTGCACATATTTTATGTGCAGACCCAGGTACCTCCTACCAGCCCGCTACTAGTTGAGCGTACTTGGTGCTACTTCGGAGACTTCAAGGTATATCTGTCAGCGTCTGCAAACCTCAGAGTCCCCCTCTATCCTTTATGTTGTTCCTCTTTTATTTTTTTCTAGTTACTGATGTATAGCGATAGTTAGAATAAATTCTTAGTGCTTGTGACTACCGGGTCTTTGGGGAGATGTTTATACTCAAAATTGTTGGTTTTACTTGTATATGCCGAGCAGTAGTTTTCCAACTTTTTCTATATATATACTTGTTGTTGTTAAGGTTTAGCAGTTAGTTCTATTATTCCGCACTGTTAGGTTAAGGTTTAGTCATTTTTTATGTGGTTATTTTAGTTATTCCGCACTGTTAGACTTACCTAGTCTTAGAGACTAGGTGTCGTCACGACGTCTTACGGAGGGAGACTTGGGTTGTGACAAGTTGGTATCAGAGCTCTAGGTTCATAGGTGTTATGAGTCACAAGCAGGTTTAGTAGAGTTTCGCGGGTCATTACGTAGACATCTGTACTTATCTTCGGGAGGCTATGGAACTGTTAGGAAAAAGTTTCACTTCTTTGATTCATTTTCGTGCGAAATTGTTGACTTCAAAATTATAAACTTTCGTCTTCTATTCTCTTACGGATGGTGAGGACACGTATAGTCAGATCAGATTACCAGTTACCCACATCCCCTGCTAGAGCTGCGAGAGGTCGGGTTAGGGTAGAGGCTGAAGACGTCCACGTGGTGCAGCTAGGGCACCCACACGAGCTGCTATAGAGGAGCTACTAGTAGCTCCAGTTGGAGCGTAGACACCTGAGACGCCTGTTACTGTACTAGCTCTTTAGGAGACCCTTGCCCGGTTTCTAAGCATGTTTGCTGCTTTGGCTCAGGTAGGGTTGTTCCCACTTGCTCCTACCACATCTCAGGCCGGGAGAGGAGCATAAACTCCCACCGCCCATACCCTAGAGCAGCGGGTTCAGGTCAACCTGGTTCCAGAGGTCATACTAGTGTAGCTAGTAGCCTCAGTTCGCCCCAAGGGTAGGGCAACAGTTTCTGAGGGGGAGTGACTCAGGCTCGAGAGGTACAAGAAGTACCACCCTCCTACTTTCAGTAGCCTGTCTTTCGAGGATACCCATGTTTTTCTTAAAGAGTTTTACCGTATCCTTCGTACCATGGGTGTAGCGGAGTCTAGTGGGGTTTCTTTCACAATGTTCCAGCATAGAGGAGCGGTCTATCAGTGGTGGAAGGCATATGAGTTAGATAGCTCGGCCAAGGCAGCTTCACTCTCTTCGACTCAGTTTTTGGATAAGTTATTGAGGGAGTATGTTCACTATAGTCTCATATATGCATGGCGCGCATAGTTTGAGTAGTTGCGCCAGAGTTCTATGACTGTGTCAAAGTATGTGGTTCGCTTTAGTGATTTGGCTAGGCATGCACCAGCCTTGGTTGCTAAAGTTCGAGAGAGCGTCCGTTGATTTATCGAGGGACTCAACCCCAGCATTAGATTTAGCATGGCCCGAGAGTTGGAGATGGACATCGCATACCAGCATGTAGTGGGGATTGCTAGGAGATTGGATGGTATACTGATTCAGGAGAGAGAGAGAGAGAGAGGAGAGGGAGGCCAAGAGGTCTCAAGATTCTGGCACTTATATTAGTACTCGTGCCCCAATGACAACTCGTCATGGTAGGGTCTATGTGAGTTGCCCTGTTCATTCAGCACTTCCAGCCGCCAGTGGTATTCCGGTCACTCCTAGGCCCCAAGATCCTTATTATGTGCCGCCATTATCTAGTGCACCTCTTGCATGGGGTGCTTTTAGAGGCCAGTCTAGCCGACCTGGCCCGAGCCAGCCACAACAGCCACGTCCTCGGATAGCTTATTTTAAGTGTGGTGACACTTGACATATAGCGAGGTATTACCCTAGACTTCGGAGGGGTGAACTTCCATAGACTACCCAGGAACCGCGTGCTCCACTAGGTCCCTAGGCATGATTGCAGCACCAGCTATCACTCCACCTGCTCAACCAGCTCGAGGTGGAAGTTGGGTAAGTAAAGGTTGCCCTAGAGGGGAGGCCAGGCTAGATATTATGCTCTTCCTGCTCGTATAGAGGAAGTTGCATCTGACTCTATCATTACAGGTACTGTTCTGATCTGTCATAGAGATGCATCAATCTTATTTGATCTAGGATCTACTTATTTCTATGTGTCATCTTATTTTTCTCCGTATTTAGGCGCATCCCGTGTCTTTGAGTTCTCCTATTTATGTGTCTACACCGGCGAGAGATTCTATTATTGTTGACCGTGTATATCAGTCGTGTTTGGTTGGTCTTAGTGGTTTTGAGACCATAGTCGATTTATTATTGCTCAGTATGGTAGACATTGATATTAGTTTTAGAATGGACTGGTTGTCGCCCCATTATGCTATTCTTGATTGTCACGCCAAGACTGTGACACTGGCTATGCCAGGATTACCGCAGTTAGAGTGGAGAGGTGCCTTAGAGTATACTCCTAGCATAGCTATTTCATTTCTTAAGGTTCAACGAATTGTTGAAAAGGGGTGTAACGCTTATCTAGCATATATGAGAGATGTTAGTATTAATACTCCTACTGTTGAGTCAGTTCTGGTAGTGAGGGATTATCCAGATGTATTTCTAGCTAATCTTAAGCATGCCACCCAACTGGGATATTGACTTTGGTATTGACTTGTTACTGGGCACTCAGCCTATCTCTATTCCTCCATACCATATGGCTCCTCCTGAGTTGAGGGAGTTGAAGGAGAAGTTACAGGAGTTGCTTGATAAGGGCTTCATTCAGCCCAGTGTGTCACCGTGGGGTTCTCCAATCTTGTTTGTGAAGAAAAAGGATGGTTCTATGCGTATGTACATTGATTATCGTCAGTTTAACAAAGTTACAGTGAAGAATAATATCCATTGCCTTGTATTGATGACTTATTTGATCAGCTACAGGGTGCCAGAGTGTTTTCCAAGATTGACTTGCGTTCAAGCTATCATAAGTTGAAGATTCAGGAGCCAGATATCCCGAAGACTACTTTCAGGATAAGGTATGGTCACCACGAGTTCCTTGTGATGTCATTTGGGGTGACCAACGCCCTAATAGCATTCATGCATTTGATGCATAGTGTATTCCGGCCCTACCTTGACTCATTCGTCATCGTGTTTATTGATGACATTCTGGTGTACTCCCGAGTCGGGAGGATCATGAGCAGCACCTGAGTACTGTGCTTCAGACCTTTAGAGAAAAGAAGTTATATGCAAAATTCTCAAAGTATGAGTTCTGGCTAGATTCAGTGGCATTTTTGGGTCACGTAGTGTTGAGTGAGGGGATCAAGATGGATCTAAAGAAGGTTGCAGCAGTGCAGAGGTGGCCTAGACAGCCCTCAGCTATGGAGATCCATAGTTTTCTTGGTTTGGCGGGGTATTACTGTTGATTTGTAGAGGGTTTCTCATCTATTACATCACCTATGACCGGGCAGATTGGTCTTTGCTCAGTGTTGATGCAGGATGGTAGGGTGATTGCCTATGCGTCTAGACAGCTAAAGGTGCATGAGAAGAACTATCATGTCCGCGACCTTGAGCTAGCAGCTATTGTTCATGCCTTGAAGATTTGGTGACACTATTTGTACCGTGTCCCTTGTGAGATCTACACCAATCACTGGAGTCTGTAGCATATGTTCAATTAGAAGAATCTTAACTTGCGTCAGCGGAGGTGGCTAGAGCTACTTAAGGATTATGATATCACTATTCTATACCATCCCGGAAAGGCCAATATGGTGGCCGATGCCTTGAGTCGTAGGGCGGAGATTTTAGGGAGCTTAGCATACCTACCAGTAGTAGAGAGACCATTGTAATGGGATGTTCATGCCTTGGTCAACTAGTTTGTTAGATTGGATATTTCTGAGCCAAATCGTGTTTTGGCTTGTGTGGTCTCTCAGTCTTCTCTTTATGATCTTATTAGGGAGCGTCAATATGATGACCTCCATCTGCTTGTCCTTAAGGACACGGTTCAGCACGGTGATGCTAAGGAGGTCACATTGGAGATGATGGTGCATTGAGGATGCAGGGCAGGCTATATGTGCCCAATGTAGATGGTTTGCGTGAGTTGATTCTCCAGGAAGCTAATAGTTTGCGGTACTCCATTCACCCGAGTGCCGCGAAGATGTATCAGGACTTGAGGCAGCATTATTGGCAGAGAAATATGAAGAAAGACATAGTAAAGTATGTAGCTCGGTGTCTAAATTACCAGCAGGTGAAGTATGAGCATTAGCCGCCCGGTGGATTGCTTCGAAAGCTAGAGATTTCGGAGTGGAAATGGGAGCAAATCACTATGGATTTATTTGTTGGGCTTCTACAAACTCAGCCGAAGTTTGATGTAGTTTGGGTAGTTACGGATAGGTTGACCAAGTCGGCATATTTCATTATAGTGATGACTACTTATTCTTCCGAGCAACTGGCTCGAGTTTATATCCGTGAGATTGTCAGGCTTCATGGCGTGCCGATATCTATCATCTCTGACCGGGGTACGCAGTTTACATTGTAGTTCTCGAGGGCTATACAGCATGAGTTGGGTACTCGAGTTGAGTTGAGCACAACATTTCACCCTTAGACGGACGGACAGTCCGAGCATACTATTCATATATTGCTACTCAGTGGTTATGTGATGGAATTTGGAGGTTCTTGGGATCAATTCTTGCCACTTGCGGAGTTTGCCTAAAACAACAGTTATCAGTCGAGCATTCAGATGGAACTGTATGAGGCTCTGTATGATAGGTGGTGTCGATCTTCAGTGGGTTGGTTTGAGCCAGGCGAGGCTAGACTATTGGGTACAGACTTGGTTAAGGATGCTTTGGAAAAGGTTAAGGTGATTAAAGATCTACTTCGCACAGCCAAGTCCAGACAGAAGAGTTATGCGAATTGGAAGGTTAGCAATGTTTCATTCATGGTTGGGGAGCGGGTCTTGCTCCGGGTTTCGCCCATAAAGGGTGTCATGAGGTTCGGGAAGAAGGGCAAGCTGAGCCCAAGGTTTATTGAAAATCCGATTTTTATTGAACAGTAACCTGTTATATCTTAAATTAGTTATCCCAATAAGTGTAGTCATCATGTTTAGCCTAATATTGCATGCCTACTTGCTTAAACTCTTATTTGCAATTTGTGCAACATGCTTAATTGGATTACCTGTTTTTCCTTGATATGTATTCAGTCTTTAACTGTAGGTTTTCATGTTGTAAATTCGTTTCTCCTTAAGTTATGAGTTGTGCATTTACTTTTGGGGCTACAAGGCGGTACCTCGGGAGATCCCCTATCGCATATTTACTTTTGGGACTACGAGGCGATGCCTCGGGAGATCCCCTGTCGTATAATTACTTTTGGGACTACGAGGTGGTACCTCGGGAGATCCCTTGTCGCATATTTACTTTTGGGGCTATGGGGTGGTACCTCAAGAGATCCCTGTCACATATTTACTTTTGGGACTATGAGGCGGTAACTCGGGAGATTCTCGCTGCATTTACTTTTGGGACTACGAGGTGATACCTCGGGAGATCCCCTGTTGAGCATTTACTTTTGGGACTACGAGACGATATCTCAGGAGCGTCCCTGTTGTTTATCCTATGTGTTGTGTTGTTACCTTTCTGTATTTCCTTCTTGTTAGATTTTTCAGCCTTTTATTATCTTGCTATATCTTCTGCCTTAAATTATTATATTCTAGTAGGGCCCTGACTTGACCTCGTCAGTTCTCTAACAAGGTTAGGCTTGGCACCTACTGGGTACCGTTGTGGTGTACTCATGCTTCTCTTCTGCACATATTTTATGTGCAGACCCAGGTACCTCCTACCAGCCCGCTACTAGTTGAGAGTACTTGCTGCTACTTCGGAGACTTCAAGGTATATCTGCCAGCGTCTGCAGACCTTAGAGTCCCCCTCTATCCTTTTTGTTGTTCCTCTTTTATTTTTTTTCTAGTTACTGATGTATAGCGATAGTTAGAATAAATTCTTAGTGCTTGTGACTACCGGGTCTTTGGGGAGATGTTTATACTCAAAATTGTTGGTTTTACTTGTATATGCCGAGCAGTAGTTTTCCAACTTTTTCTATATATATACTTGTTGTTGTTAAGGTTTAGCAGTTAGTTCTATTATTCCGCACTGTTAGGCTTACCTAGTCTCTAAGACTAGGTGCCACCCCGACATCTTACGGAGGGAGATTTGGATCATGACACCCTCTCCAAGACTTTCATAGTATGGCAAAATAACCCTTCGCTAATGTTTCTCATAAGATTTTCAGTTTTTCTCAAAAATAATCTTTAGACCTTAGTCTAAGAGGTCCATCAATTATTTAAAAAAAATAAAAAAGAACTATTTACTAAATAACTTGTATAAATTGGAGTAACGAACGAAAATTTCACATATATAACAGTATATGTGGTTTGCGGGACAGGGGGAGGGGAAGGGGGGGACAGCCCCAGGCCCAGGTGTGTTGGCCGAGTAAGACTGAAGGAGGGGCAACATCTTGTTGGAGAAGAAATTTATATTTTCGCACTGATACTAGTGTGAACTTGATCTATCCAAAAAAAAAAATTAAAAAAATCATGTTCCACTTTTATTTGGTTATAAAAAACAAGGATGTTGAAACAGAGGTTTTTAGACGGTCAATGACTTTTTGATTCTTTTGTTCAACTTTTATATAAGAAATAAATATTTGACCCGAAGAATTTTGAAATGTAAAGTTGTTATAACGTACTTCTTCCATCTTATTTTATGTAAAATTATTTCATATATTGGGATGAAATTTAAGAAAGAAAAAAAGACTTGTGGAACTTGTGATCTTATATGTAAGCGTAAAATGAGAAGTTAAAATTAAAATGTTTTGAAAGATTAAAAGGTGTCATTCTTTTTTAAATTGATAATAGTATATATCATTTGTACAAAACTAATAAAAATAGACTATTTTCTCTGATCATTGCACTACGAATACTTTAGTGAAGTGAGTAAATATTATGGAAGATCAAGATTCAAATTCCTGCAGAAATTAAAAATGAAATATGATTTCTTCTTGTTTACATAAATCTTGTTGAATAAAATTAATGATGTATTTACTAATAAAAAATAGAAGATAGCTAATTAATTTACTTAAGGTGGCGTAAACTGGCCCGAAATATTTATGTGTAGAGACGCACATGTTAGACTAATTCAAAAGAATGATTATGTTTCACGGATTGTGATTTTGAAGAAACTAACAAAGTCAAATGTTGGACTATCATGACTAGTAGCTAGATAGAATGACTGTCAATACAATCGAAGGGGATGGATGAAATAGAGCTCATGGAATCACTTTGTTACACAAACTAAACTACCATGATTTAAATTCATCTGACCTGGAGTTTTTTTTTCTTTTTTTTTTTTTAAAAAAAGAAAACGTGGGAAACGGAAGAAAAAGAATGATAAAGATTTGATTGGAATACTTTCAAAACTCTTAGAAGTGACACTATTATATCACAAGTTAGAGTACATCACATAGCACTTTCACTGGCTTCACGCCGACCTGACCAACTTCAACACCGGCTTAACTTTCTTTATAAGAAATTCACGGGCAGAAAAAAGTAAGAAAATAGTAGAGAATTTTTCATAAAGCACTATCTTTTAGTAGCAATTAGCTATCTATAGATATTATTTGCTATATTACGGATTGTAGATACGTTTTCTATTGTTATAAGATGTATTAGAAGTATTTAAGCTACTGTATTCATGAATACAATAGCAAAAATAGGCATGAATCAGAGAAGTTCAGCTAATCAGTTGTTGTATTCGAGTGTATTCGACTATATTCATGGCGTGAAACATGGGATTACAGCTGGATAGATTATTGTATTCGACTGTATTCATGGCGTGAAAAAGGGATTACACTGTTTTTAAACGGAAAGTGAATCAATTAACATAATAGACTCCTAATATAACTCAACAAACTCAATTATAACACACAAATTTTGTATTTCCAGTTATAAAAAAGATTCTCAATCGAAAAATACCCCCAAAACATAGCAATCTTCAGAGAAATTATATAATACATCTGAATACATAAATGATATTAATTAAAAAAACATATGAATATATTCATGGTATATAGAGAGACATTGAATACAATGGAATACATAGAATACAGCGGGATACATTGAAATACAATGAAAAAAAAGACAGTGAATACAATGAAATATATGAAATACAACAAGATACATTGAATTAAAATGAAAAAAAAGACAATGAATACAATAAAATACATGAAAATACAGCGTGATATGTTGAAAATACATTGAAATATATTAGCAGAAAATCAAGTTGCTCAACCCCAAACTCCGCCGTCTCTGTTCAAGAACAAACCCTAATTTCCAGCGAATCCGCCGTCGAACAAAAACCTTAAATCTCATTGTTCCCACGCATTACCATTGTAGCAGAATTTGCATATTTGTTTGTGGTTTAATTACTGGCGGTGTAATTAAGAACCTCGAAACTCAAACCAGATGCAAAATCCGGTTCGAAGATCCTTTACCAAATTGCCATGAACGGGTTATAAACATCGCTGACCCAAATATAGATAAGAAAATAGGGATAAGCTATAATAACAGTGAAGAAGTTGAGGGGGTAATGGAAGTTTCTAGAGCACAAGAAGGTTTGATACGAGTTTACGAACATTCGACATGTCTTGAACGATCTCTAAAAATGGTTCCACCGCTTGCAGTAGTTCATTTATCAGGAGGGATTCTTTTTTATCTTCTAGTTCCGCTTCCTGCTCTTCCAATTCAGAAAGACTTGTCGTATAAAAAAAAATGGGTTAGTTGGTTGTTGACCAACGGAAAGCATGGGAGAAAGATGCACAACCTTCTTTGCTTACGCATCTTCTCTTATGATATTTATTAAAATTTCGCACTTACCGACCGGTGAAAGGAAAGAGGTGGGTCAGCCATCGACAAAAGAATACCGAACTCTACCCGTGTGAGGCCTGAGGTAAAAATTCCAAAATAGTAACGACTATATGAATTGCCCGACACACTATACATGTGACTTATGAGTAAACAAAAGAGTTATTAGATATAAAATAACCCAAAGTCTACTTCCTTTATGTTGTCTCATGTCTATCTCTTTCTTGGTTTATCGAATCATAAATTGAAGGAACTTCTTTATTTATACACACTCCTCATGCTCAATTTATGAAATTATTTTCTTGTTAGTCAATCCTTAAATAAATTATTAAATTTTAAATTTTTTATTTTATTCTGAATGTGATAATTTATAGTTTTTGCTATCCAAAATTCTATCAAATAGTGATGATACCTAATCTAACCCGCTACGTAAGCCCATCAATATAAGATACAACTCTAACGAAAAATTATCAATAAATAATAAATAGGATTGTGAAAATCAATACAACTATCTTAAGGAGTACAAGTCATGAGCGACTAATATTAAGAATACAACTCTGGTTTGAAGAAAAATATATCATCTATTTAAAATTTACATAAATAGAAATATAAATCCTAAACTACCATGAACAAGTGGTAGCTTGAATATGAGACGCCGGTACGTCTTCAATGCTAGATTCGTCTTCCACAGTTACTCAGCTCCAAAATCTGCACGCAAGGTGCAAAAATATTGTATGAGTACAACCTACCCCATGTACTAAGTAAGTATCTTGACTAACCTTGATGAATAGCGACGAGACTTTTTGTCACGACCCGAATTTTCCACTGTCGGGACCGTGATGGCGCCAAACATCGCGCTCGCTAGGCAAGACAATGTTAGAGTTCTATTCGCCTTTTTCCTTTACATTTTATATTTAAAATTAACAAAACTAAATCAAACTGGGATAATGCGAAAGTACATAATAAACCCGTGATCTATATACTATTAAAATACTGAAAATGTTACCACCCAAAAACTGGTATCACAACCCACGAACATTCTATGAATATCTACAAGTATTGGTCTGAAAGAAAAGTATATCTGTCTCGAAATAAAATAAAACAGGAATGTAGAACATAAGAGGGGACGCCAAGGCCTGCAGACGCCTGCAGGACCTCTTTGGGTCTCCTAGATGAATGCCTACAACTGACCTCTCGATCAGCCACAACCAGCTCCAAAATCTGTATAGAAAGTACAGAGTACAGTATCAGTACAACCGACCCCATGTACTGGTAAGTATCGACCCTAACCTCGATGAGGTAGTGACGAGGCTACGATGGGGCATTTATAATATAACCTGCATACAGTTTATAAAAAGCAAAAAGGAAGTACGGAACGAAATGAAATAGTAACTTCTAACAATTAACTACAAACCCAGTTGTCTTGCCAGTACTCAGCTATAACCATTCCTTAAGAAAGTTACAATGCTACAGAATAAAATCACATCAGAAGAAGAATACATAAACAACAAAATGATGCGACGCGCATCCCGATCCCACCATATCATCAGTAATAATATGAACATTCACCCTTATTACTCCTGTTGCGGCGTGCAACCCGATCCTACCAGTCCACCCTTATTGCTCCTTAATATATTACCCTTATTCCTCTTGTTGCAGGGTGCAACCCGATCCCAAATGTCCTCCCTTATTACTCCTGTTGCGGCGCAACCCGATCCGACCAAACAATCATATTTTACCCTTATTCCTCCTCAATATACCACCCTTATTCCTCCTGTTGCGACATGCAACCCGATCCCACCATATCAGTACCAATCATACAATAATAATAAGTATTTCATAATTTAGATCAAACCCTCCACAACATTTATGCCTCAAACCAAATCAAACGTAAATCTATACAATCATGAAACCTCATCAATTAATACTACACATCGAGGCCAACCAAAATGTACCATGAAACACCGATAAATAAACTTAAACTAATAATGTGGTACAATAAACTATGGAATAATTAATACCTTAAATAAAGAAAGCAACATCTAACAAGAAGCAATTAAACATGGAAGCACCAATAAGCATATAACAGTTAAGACAGGAAAATAATATATTGGGGACCGGGGAAAGGAGCAGGCTAACAGATAATTTGGCGGCGCATAGGTACTCATCACCTCACCTATATACCACACACATGGGGTTTCACATAGCAAATAAGTCGGAGATCCCTAATCCCTCAAGTCAAAGTTAGACCAAACACTTCAAGCCAATGGCCAACTCAAAGCTCAATTACCACTTTTCCTCTAGTTTCCACCTCGAATCTACTCGTATCTAGTCATAATTAACTTAATAACATCAATTATCGCTAAAGAAATCAATTCCAATGCATAATTATAAGTTTCCCAATATTTTCCTCAAAAAGTCAAAAACCGACCCCGGGCTCTCTTGGTCAAAACCCAAAATTCGGACAAAAACCCCAATTACCCATTCAACCCCAAGCCCGGATATAAAATTAGTTTTGTAATCCGACCTCAATTTGAGGTTTAAATCCCCAAATTTCGAAATTCCTAAGTTCTACCCAAAAATCCCCAATTTCACCATGAAAAGCCGTAGATTCTAGGATGAAATCTTGTGAGAAGAAGTAAAAACATTGAAAGAAATGAGTTAAGAATCATCTACCTATGATTTGGGGAAGAACTAGCCTTTGAAAAATTGCCTCTTGAAGTTTAGGTTTTGAAAATTTGGGAAATGAATCAAAAATTTCGTCTAAGTCCCTTTTACACAGCTGCAGATGTCGCATTTGCGACCTGAACTTCGCAATTGTGAAGCTCGTAAATGCGAAGAACCATCGCAAATGCAAAGTCCTCTACACTTCTGCTGCATTTACAATTGCGAAGGTAAGTTCTCAATTGCGAACATGATCCTCCGCAAATGCGACTAAATGATCGCATTTGCGATCACTGCCCTCCCTAGTTTTACTTCGCAAATGCGAAAAAATCTTCGCAATTGCGAAGACTGCATGGCCCAGTTTCTTATCGCAATTGCAATGAAAGCCTCGCAAATGCAGAACCTGAAGGGTTCGCAATTGCGATGCCTGATCTCACAATTGCGAGATCAGAGGACCGCAACAGGTTCAGTCATACCAACAAAAATTTTTAAGTTCCAAAACACCCCGTAGCCTATCCAAAACTCACCCGAGCCCTCGAGGCTCCAAACCAAACGTGCACACAAGTCTTAAAACATCATACAAACTTACTCGTGCGATCAAATCGCCAAAATAACATCCAAAACTACGGATTTGACATCAAAAAAACACATGAAATTCTTAAGAACACTTGAAATTCCTCTTTTCTCAACTGGAAACCTGAATCACGTCAAATAAATTCCGTTTTCACAAAATTTCACAGACATGAATTAAATATTATATTAAATCTGTACTGGGCTCCGAAATCAAAATACGGGCCTAATACCAACGAGATCAAACAGTAATCAATTTCTTTAATTCCTTCGATTTTCAGCCTTACAATTTTCATCAAAAAATTATTTCTCGGGCTTGGGACCTCGAAATTCGATTCCGGGCATGTGCCCAGGTCCCATATTTACTACGGACCTACTGGGACTGTCAAAATATGGGTCTAGATCCGTTTACCCAAAACGTTGATCGAAATCAACATAAATAACTTTTTAGGCCAAAAATTATTATTTTATCAATTTTCCATATAAAGGCTTTCCGAAAATATGCCCGGACTGCGCACGTAAATGGAAAAGAGATAAAATGAGGTTTTTAAGGCTCGAAATACGGAATCAAGTTCTAAAACAGAAGATGACCTTTTGGGTCATCACATTTTTAAGCCAAAAGGATACTCACTTTGTACAACCTGTACAACTCAATAACATGTATAATATCGAGAAATACCCAAAAGAGACAATCAGAGAATAAAAAATATAAAGATCAAGCAAATACAACTTGCACCAACTCTGCGCACAAAGAGACACACACTAAGTAGTGTGTGCTCAAATGCTCGTACATGAATGTAGAGTGTCTGTACATAACAATGATCCAATTCCGTATCAATTTTTAGATATAATATTTATGAGTCTAAAATTTTAATGTATGGTGATAACTCTCTTTTTATACCAATCTGACACTGTCCAGTGTCCAATAACTCACTAACAAGTCTCATACATATGTAAAATGCATCAACTAGCATCTGTAGATGATATGTGTGAATAAAACGTGTAAAAATACATGAATATGCACAAAGAATCACTTAAATGCCCAAGCTTCCACATTTATGCTCAATAAATCATCACATAGAATCCCATATCACAATCAACCAAAAACCCACCAGTTTCTCAAAACCTGCATGTATATATGCCATCAAGATAGAAATATGAGAGGGCTACCCTAGGGGTGGATCCATATCCCCACGTTGCACGGCAAAAATTTAGTGCATCGGATGCTGGAAACCTCGTGCTCCAATAATATAATATCACCATAATCGCACAGCACAGCCTTGTGCCAAAATATTATCACATCACAGTCACCGCACGACAAATATCTCGTACCAAACCAATAACAATATCATAATCATCGCACATCAAAGACCTCGTGCCAAATCAATAATAATATCACAACATCCGCACGTCAGAAACCTCATAACAAATTAATAATAATATTACAATATCTGCACGATAGACACCTCATACCATAATCTCAGTCCATATCTAAGAACCATATGCAGTGATGTATGCATATGAATAAGTGATAAGCATATATAATGCACATAGACAGAGAAGTAACCATGCATGAATGTATGCATGTATACAAGGGATGATCCTTAAGTAGGATGTATGCCTATATGTATGTATGACCACGGACCCAACATATAACATGTCACCAAATAAACATCATGACCAAATAAGCATCAAAAATCATTTCATAGTCTTCAACGTGGGTAAGAAAATTCAGGTAGTCATACATCAATTTAAGGCATAAGACAAGAATAACAAGTAAGGATGTGTGTTCATAATACATGCATGACTATGTCTAAATTAAGTATATTAATGATCTGAAGAATATTTCATCATGCTCAAAATAAGGTATCATTAACATAAGTATCATTGAGCTCAAGTAGTCATTAAATCAAGTAGAGCGTAAAACAAGTGGAACACAATCCAAATAAGGCATAAAGTAGTCTAAAATCTTTTTCGAGCATGAATACCCATGGAACATGTATATACGCTTGTCTCCTCATATATATGTCATTGCCGTATGTAAAAAATAAAATTAATTAGTAGGAAAAATTTCCCCAACCAAAGCTAGTCAAGGCACTTACCTCATCCGGGCTAGTTTTCAACCTTAAACCACGTCAAAATCTCATCCTAGCCCTCCAGTCACGCAATCTAATCTAAACATCATCCGAGGAAGTCAAACAATGCTATAGGAAGTGATCCAAATTCAAAAAGCTTTGATCTTTGATAAATTTTTAAAAAGTCAACAAAAAGTCAACCTGAGCTAGCATGCCTGAAATTAGAGGCTAATACCAAATCTCCATGACCCATAACATGTCGAATCAAAAAATATGACTAGATTTTAAAATAACGGTATTCAAATTCTCAAAATACACTTTTTTAAACTGTAGACAGAACTCCCAAATTTCATCTGAAAAATCCATGTTTTAGGTTTTAATAATTCACGTATATTCTTGAAATAATACAAAAAATAAGTAAAAATCATTTATCCCAAAGTCTTATATGAAAATCTCCAAGTAAAATTGCCCCTCTCCAAGTATAGAGATCAAAATATGAAAGAATGAGTAAAAATTCCAAAATAAGCACTTAAATAAGTCTGCCTAGGGGTATCCTTCGTGATTGCGACGACGCCCTCGCAATCGCGATGTACAAAAACAACCAACTTACATGCTCCTCTTTGCGAACACGAAGCCAAACTCGCGAACGCGATAACAAATAGGCCCACACAACGTGAAAGCAGACATGCCCTCGCGAACGCAAATCGCAAAACTCCCAGCGCCTAATTCCTCTATGCGAACATGATGAACAAAGTCCTCCGGCTCACTTTCCTCTTTCTGACACGACATTTACATCGTGAACGCGATACTTACCTGACACCAGCAAAACCATCAATGCAAACTCAACTGAAAAAATCCGAAACTATTCCGAATTACATTCGAGCACCTCAGAATCCTGTCCAATCATACCAACAAATCCAAATACATCTCCTAAACTTATCCAAAGGATCGAAACACTTTAAATAATGTTAGAACCACGAATCGAGGATCAAAATCGTTCTCTTAACTTTCAAACCTTCAAACTTCGCCGAACACGTCCAAACCATACTTAGACATTCCGTATCGTGACCAAATTTTTGACACCAGCTCCAATCAACTAAATGAACCTAGCCAAGGTCTCAAAACAACAATAGGAATCGGATAACACCGAAGTCAACTCTCTATTAAACTTATGAACTCTCAAATTCTTCAAATTGCATACTTTCGAAAAATAGAGCCAAAATCTTCTAAGAACATCCAAATTCAAATCCGAACATATGCCAGTTCCAAAATTACCATACGAACCTATTGAAACCATCAAATTCCGATTCCAATGTCGTTTGCTCAAAAGTCAATCCTTGGTAAACTCTTCCAACTTAAAGCTGTCAAATTGAGCATCACTCAAACAAATCAATCACGGAACCTTACGAACATCAAATCCAACCGTACACACAAATCATAATACATTTTATGAAGTTATTCAAGATCTCAGACTACCCAATGGAATGCTAAAGCTCAAAACGACCGATCGGGTCATTATAATAGTCATAAAAATTTCTAGGATTTGTTTTGTACCCTAAGTTTCAAAAGTTACTTTTTATTTTTATTTTTAAAGGTCGTGTTCAGTCAAACATTGTCCCACAAATTAAGAAAACGGGAGTACTTATTAGTTTGCACATTTTCCTTAGAATATAGTGGCAAGACACCTTTTCAATCTAAAGTAAGGTTTTCTCATACTGGTCAAACAAAGAAGTTCAAAACCGAAGTACTTATCATTCAATCAAAAAATATTGTTGGGCGCAAAGCCCGCAGGTCCATCCAAGAACATGTGAAGCAGATGGGTTCACAAGTCAAAAAGACTATGCTTCTCCCTTTTCTAGCCCAACTTTCCATGAAGTGAGGTTTTATCGAGGGCCAGCATGCATTTAGATATATAAATTTTTCTATTCTCTTTCAAACATGTTGATGAGCATGTTAGACAAAAGGGTGCAATGAGATTAAGATTAACCTCAATCATTAATCAGATTTCTTTCTTTTGTTCTCACGCTGGGCACATAGTCTAGCCTAACTCGATCTTGCTTAAATTTTATATCTTACAATTAATTCCCCTTGTTGCTAAACTGATAAAACTGATCACTTGAACAGATTGTCGGTGATAAGCCGGAGGTCGTAATTCTCTAATATTCCCTATAATGAAACATCTCAAATTATATGTTCTAAAAATGGTTAGAAAAAAAAATGTCTTAGGTGATTACCAATTTAACAGGCTAATATAGGAAAACCTATTGCAAGGACATAAATTTGGTTCGAGAACAAAAGATAATGGGCGAGTACTATATTTTGGATAATAGGATAGCCAACCCTAGGTATATTTGGATATGCAAGTTGGGATTAGTCATGGAAGCCATGTGCTTTTTGTTATTTAGTTATTCCTAGGCTTACTAGCTATTGGAAGGCCAAAAAGAGATTCCTTAGGCTGAAAAGGCAGAAAGTCATTTAAACCAACTGCCTTTGTCACGGTGCGAAAGAGCTACATGTCCTCGTCAAATTTGTTTTTCAGTACATGTGCTGGGGAGTACCAATTAAGCAAGAAAATAGAACTCTAGGTTCACAAGTCACTAGATCAAGTAAACCGTGGCCCTTTATTGATAAAGAAAGAGCTACTTCACGAGCCACTACGTACCAATAATCAAAACGACTAACAGCGAGTTCAATCTGTAATCACTAAAAAAAACGTTTTGGCTATACACTGGTCGTTTTGAGCACAAGCTTCCTTTTCTGTGTTTCGAGACCCCTCATAGCTTCATTTGATGATTCATGACTTGCGTGCGTGGTCCGCACAGTTTTTCGGAAAGCTTATGTGTGAAGTTTTGAAAAAAAAAAATTTTGACTTTAAAAACGAAATTGAGTTGACCAGAGCCAACGTTTTTGGTAAACGACCTCAGATCGGTATTTTGACAATATTGGTAGGTTCGTATGATATTTTTGGACTTGTACGTATATTTGGTTGGGGTCCCGGATGATCCGAGTGCATTTCGGCGCATTATGTGAAAAATTAGAAATTTAGTTTTAAACTTGAAAATCTTAGTTTTGATGATCGATTTGCGATTTTAGATGTTATTTTGATGATTTGAGGTGGCAAATAAGTTCATATGATAATATTACACTTGTGTGCATGTTCGATTTTGAGCCCGAGGGGCTCGAGTGAGTTTCGGATGCATTGTAGACTGATTTGAAACTACTGATGCGCACAACAACTAGTGTGTTCAGGTTGCATGGTCTCACATTTGCAGACAACTAGGTGGGCGCATTTGCGACCTTGGAGTCACTTCTGCGACTTGGAGCTGGGGGCTGGCAGCTTCGCAAATGCGAAGCATAGCTCGCATTTGCGATGAAGGAACACTTCACAATTTCAAGGGGGCAGTTGCATTTGCGACATCTGTGGGTCTATTGCACTTGTCATTTTTGCAATCAGTGTTTTGCAATTGGGTACATTGCAATTGCAAACTCTAAGCTCATTTTACCCCATTTATCAACCCCAATCTCTCTAGAGGCGATTTTTGAAAAATATTTTCTCCCTAAATTTATTGGTAAGCATTTTTAACTACTTTTCAATCAATTTCAACTACTTTCCATGAATTTCTCTCATCAAATTTATGAATTTCCAAGTTAGAAATTAGGGGTCTTGGGTAGAATTTAGGAATTTTGTAAAATTAAAATTTAGACCTCAAATTGAGGTCGAATTTTGAAACAAATCAAATATCCGGGCTCGGGGTGAATAGGTAATTGAGATTTGGTTTTAATCTCGAATTTCGACCACGTAGGCCCGGGTTGAATTTTTGTTGATGATCATGCCCAACTCTAGTCCTAAAAAGGATAAGCGGTCGTTGCAAATATAATCCGGTCTAAAAGTCCGGAGTCGAATCCCACAGAGAACTAAGGCTTAGCTATATCTGTTTAATATCCCTAAAAAGACAAGTTTGAACAATTTTCTAAATTATAAAGATTGATATTTATATTTCTAACTAATTAACTAGCAAATACTAGAAAACGGTAAAATTATCAACTAACGAGACAAAGGGTTGGAGACTAAATTAAGGAGGTCTAGAGTTATGATTTCCCCAATTGTCGGAATCCTTCTAGCTATGTTCCCTACAATTTTTTCAATGTATTCTCTACTGATCGTGAGCACTTTAGGTGTCGTAATTCTCTCTCGAGCAACTACAACAATTTACTAGACATATTCTCTCGAACTACGCTAGTTGGCTTTATCTAACCGCTCATTACGACCACGTCAAGGCTTTGTTATTTCTAAACCTACCTTTAAACCCGCTGTATTGATTTCTCACATACGTTAGGAGTGGCGTTGTTCAACAATCACCTAAATATGTATCCTTTCTCAAGCAACACATAATAAATAGGCACAGTCAATCGATTGCCATTCAATCAACAACAATAAATACGTAATTGAACAAGTAGAGAAATTCAACGGCTCAATTATATAAAAACATAACAAGAATTTATCCTACAAAAGGTTCTATCAAAACCCTAGATAACAATTTAGCTATTCATAATTGTATATAAAACTAAAATACTAAAAATCATAACCAACAATGAAAAATAGGAAGAGGAAGGAAAAACTCGTTGAAGAATTCCCCGCCTTGCTCCTATTGTGTTCTTGATTCCTTAGGTCGAATCCTCGGTCTCCTTAGCCTCCTTAGGTCTAATTTTTATGTCAAAAGTGTGTCCCACTCTTAAAAATACCGTTTTTCCATGTGTATATACCAAGTAGGGTCGGGCCCAAATAATTATACCTTCTCCTATGAGAAAAAGGACAATATTTCACGTCTGGACTGCCACGGCCGCGGTCAACCGTGGTATATGGCAGGTATACTGCCTCAGCCCGCCTCAGCTCAGCGATCGCGGTTTCGACCGCGCTTTTCACTCTGTTCCATTAGGAATTTGAAACAATGTAAAATATGAAAGTTGTAGCCCTTTGAGTTAACTTTCCAACCATTTATTGTAGAGCCCAAATGGAGTTCTGAGAGAAACGTTATGTACATTTTACTAGACAGTATGCAATATGCCTACTCGATTCTTCGTTTTGTTGCTTTATCATCCGTTGATCCCCGAATACGATCCCGGCTTAATTCCTTAGGCTTTTACTCAGAGTTCAAAGCTCCAAATCACTTTAATTCATTCCATAACATCTATATAGCTCGAAATCACTCCTACAAGGCATAAACACACCGTTAGTGCAAAACACTAGCGATTAAAGCGCAAACTCAACTAAAGTGCAGTAAATTAGAGTGTAATAATCGACTAAAATACGCAATTATAGCCTATCATCAACACACCCACACTTAAACCATTGCTCATCCTTGAGCAATCAAACTACACTTTATATAGACACGACCTTTTTAAACAATTTTCCTAACTCATCACACCAAGAATATTTAAAATAGACTAAGCACAAAAGCGTAACATCTTCACCTCAAGATTTGACTCACGAGTACCACGCATTATTCACAACTCACCTACTTACTCTAACATAGAGGTCACTGACATTACCTTTCCTTCATGAATCAAGTGCCCTCACACAACAAAAGAGAGTAGTTCCACACAATAAAATTTAAGAACACTTAGGAACTCAAGATAGAAAGAATTCACTCACTCTCAGAAATAATATTCATATGCCACAAAAGATGCACCATAAGCTTGCCCGTAGTGTATTACTCCACTAATAAAGCTCATTCAATCTAAGATCAATTAGGACTTTATTTGGTTATAATGTTGGTTACGGGACGAGTAGGATACATTTATATATAAGAGTGACTACACCTCCCTAAGCACTTTAATACATATACTTTAACATTCAAACACAATACTTATGTCAAACCAAAACTCCACCTTCACATCAATGTATATTACCCCATTCTTTTTTAAGCGCACTTACATCAAAAGCTACCACTTATCAAGGAATTTTTTTTTCACAACAATCCAACTACTTTTTTTTAATTCAAGTGGCTCTTACTTTTTTAAAATAGTGCACCTTTCTCCTTATTTAATTTGTTCCACTCAAAAGCCAAACCAACCACCCCACACTTTAACCTTTACAAAGTTCATTAACAATTCAAGTGCTCATGAGAGGTTACAATGGTTCAAATAGATGGTTAATTCGAACAAATGGGTAAGGCTTGTAATGTGGTTGCCAAAGAAACAAGATTACAGGCTCAAAGGGGTTACTACGATACATACCAATTAGGCGGATAAAATATACATATCTGGCTCAACAAAGAAACGCCTATATCACTTCCAAGACTGAACAAAACTACTATTTCGCTTTGCAAATACACGGGGCAAGTTCTAGGCATCAAATGCAATGCACAGAATGACACGAAACCTTACACACACATGGCACATAACTCACTCAAGATTGGATTCATAGACACTCTAGTCAAAGCAGTTAAGCAAAGTTAAGATTATACAATTTAAGGTACTTATACAAGAGTCAAAAACTGAGCCTAAGTGTCACAACCAAAGTACTCACTATTCTCAAGGCATAACAAAGTCAATAGATATTGCTTCAATTCAAAACACAACACAATGGTTCCTACTCTAAAAAAAAATAACTACACCCGGTTCAAACAAAACCCTTGGAAAAGAACCGTGGTTTAAAGAAAAACCAAGGGGTGATTGCTACACTACCTAACAAAAGAAAATCTTTTTATTTTTTTTCTTTTAACTTAAATCCCTCAAGAAAATTGTCTAATAGATCCATCGTCGGGAAAAGTCCAATCTTTTCTATTTAAAAAAAAAATTATTCAATTAAACTAACACAACCAAAATAGCATAGAAAGTCATCCAGACAATCTCCTCACCCCACACTTAAAATTGTGCATTGTCCCCAATGCAGTCTATAACTAATAAAAGGATAAAAGAGACTCCCTGGTAGGCCAAAGGCCGAAGCACTAACAGCTCATGGGGTACTCAGACTTCTCCCAAGCTTGGTCCTTCGTGCGGGTACCTCACACTTAGTTCCAACCATTTGGTTTGTTGTTGCATCTTTCCAATACCTTTGCTTTCCATGCTCCTAGAAAATAAAAAATTGACACTACAAAAATAATTCAATTAAAAAAAATTAAAAAAATAAAATAAAGCAATAAAGTTGGGTTGCCTCCTAACAAGCGCTTGATTTAACGTCGCGGCACGACACGAATCACTTTTTGCCTCCACCTTGAGCTTATAAATTGAACCCCCAATTTGGCATCAAGTTTCCGGCTATGATCTAGGGGTGGATGAACAAATCTAATTGGCCCTAGCAACCATTATACTATTCTACACTTCTTGGATTTTAGATGAGGTATGTAGTCCTGTCTTTCTGGCAATAAAAATTCTAGACTGTAGGCACCTTATTCCTCATTCCTTGACTCCTCAATCGGCTCGGATGACTCTATTTCCATATCATCATCCAATCCCAATGTGGAAAAATGTTTGGAGTGAGGACCAATGCGCTCAAACACATGAACTTCAGGACTTTCAGCATCCTCAACATCAATGATACTAGAGTCAACAAAATTTGTATCATCAATGTCCTTGGCTGACTCTAGTCCCACTTCTTCAACATTGACATCCTCAAATTGTAGTTGGCTAGGTTGTTGATGTTCTACTCTGGCCTCCCCAATTAACACCTCAAATTCATGCTCTTCTTGGCTACTATCCCCAATATTGGCTTGTTGAGCATTAACAGCTCCAACCACTTGACTCAATTGAGCCTCCAAGTTGCGAATAGTTGCCTCTTGCCTCTCTATCTGCAGTTGTTTCTCATTATTTTGTTCCAGAAGGTACTTTAACATACCCTTGATCACCTTCAGGTCTGCATCCCCAGGCTCTTTGTTCCTGCTAACTTCACAAGAAAAGGTAGAACCATTATAATAAGGGGTTGGGAGAAGATAAGAAATATAAGAACCACCATAAAAGTGACCATTTTTACCACCTCACACATCACACACATTCCACAAATAAGATTGAGTTGGGCACATAACTCGCTCTTGTGAGCATCTAATTTTTTACCATATTTGAATTTTCATACTTATAAATATTTTAAAGTCTAATTTATATATTTAATCTTTATTTCATCTTATAAGTTTTACCTAAGAAAATTAAAAATCACAAAAGTTATATTTTTCTAAGTAGCCGCTTTATTCTTGCAAAGGAACGAAAAATTTGAAAAACAATATTGTTTCCATTTAGTTTTGTCGATTTCTACGTGAGAAATTTCAACCAAATAAATATTGCACAGTTACTATATCTATTTTATTATTTTTAATTTAGTAATAGTAGTAGTATTTTATTTTATTTATTGATTATATAATTCCAAATCCTACACTCTCTCACTTGGTCTACTACCCTATTTTGTCTCTTGTTCTTTAAAATTTCCAAAAAAAATAAAATAATCTCTTCAATTCATTTATACCATTTTATAGAAGAGAATCTTTTCCATAGCAAATTATGGGATATGTTTTTCAATTTAGTGGGACCATTTGGACTTTAACAACTTTTGGATTTACTCCCTCCCATCATGATTTTGACTAAAAGGCACCATATTATTGTGATTTTTTGAATGGGCACAAAAAGACCATGCATGTCACACACTTTTTGACTCACAAAAGATAACGCACAGCACACACTTTTTTGACTCTGGCCTCTCCTTCACATTCAAAAGAAAAAAGGGCTTAAACCTCACCTTCTTCATTTTTGAAAAGCAGCCATAAACGAGCACACATAGAAAAGACATCCTCCCCACGTCGATCTTCTTCTAAAAAAAACACAAGAGCCACTTTAGACCTTCTTCTATAAACAAAGAAGCAGCCCGAAATTACAGCAAAAGTTGTCCCAAAAATGCAGCAAAATAGTTGCAAAACCTGGCTCCATTAATGCCAATCTTTCAGCTCCAAAACTAAAAAAAAAGAGCATCGATTCTCCCTCCAAAAACAAGCTCGCAAATATCACAAAACCAGCAGGAAAAAGTCACTCTTGGTCGCTAAAAATTGAGTGAAAATAGTTCGGGAAAAGTCTCCGACGAGATCTTGGTTCGAGGTTCCGGCGTGTGGTCAGTTAGGAGTTGACGATAAAGGTCTCATTTTTGTTTCTGGATCTCTTCACTTTGAACGAGATTATGTACCAGTTAGAGATCTTTTCTTATCAATATATTTCAAAACAGTTGCATATTCCAGGTTCGTTTCCATGCTCTTGTTAGTATTTCTACTAAAGTTTCATGTTTTAATTATCGTTGTGATTATGTGGTGTGTTATTTAACTGTTGAATCAATATGAATGTTTGAATTGGTTTATTGCTCTTTGTTTCATCAATGACAAATTCTATCGTGTTTTGAATCAATCTTTTACTAAGTGCATATGTTGTTTAATAGTTATTCGTGTCATGTGGGGTCCTTATGGCTTTATGTTAGGTGTGAGTATTAATCATGAATTGGAAAAGTCAAACAAGCTACTACTTAATTTGGTAGAGATCACGTTGGAGTTTAGCATGGATTTTTATTTCATTCCATTAATTTTCTTCGTCAAGAATTAAATCTAGATAAAAAAGAATGAATAAGTAGAATTTATTTGCTAGTCGCATCATCTTACTATCCTCGGCATAATTAACATCTCCAGTAATCTTTAATAATCAATCTTACCCTTTTCATAATTCTACCGTGTAACCTTAGAGCCTCATAATAATTCCAAACATAGCAAATAATTAAACTACTTTGAATATTGTGGTATACTTTAAATGCGGCCAATAATAAATTATTGTGACTATGAGTACATTTTCTGTGGCATAATTATGGTACGTATTTCCAAATTCGAGTGCACTCTTGTGTAACTTGACCTTAACTGCAAAGTCATCATAAAATTATAACGTTATTTACAATATAATTTTGTCTTTCAATAATAATCAAGCGATGAAAGCGGGCATAGGTAAAAATATGAGAACCAAATAAAACACAATTTATTCAAAATAATATTAGCCAAATATAACCAATAAAACGACCGTGCTAGAACCACGGGACTCGGGGAATGCCTTACACCTTCTTCCCGGTCAACAGAATTCCTTACCTGGACTTTGTTTTCGCAGACCAATAATAATAGAGTCAAATTTTCTTTTGAATAGGGATTTCAAATAAAAGGTGACTTGGAACACCCAAAAATCAAATTCCAAGTGGCGATTCTGTAAATAAAACAATCCCTACTCAAATTTGTCACTTTAATTGGAAAACCTCTTTAACCTACAATCTATAACATTACATATCTTATGGAGGGGTAAAAAGGGGTGTGACAGCTCTGGCGACTCTGCTGGGGAATTACATAAGAATTCGAGCTTGTACATGTTGACTTTTTATTTGGCTTTATTAATTTTGTAAATATTGTGATTTATTTGTGCCTAATGTTCTACCTGTTCTCTTTTTATCATTTTGATATTGTTGAACTGTACATATAAACTGTTTTCTCACGCACCCCCTCTGAGTCTTTTTGAAATTAAAAATTGGGCATTTGCTTAACATAGCCCGCTTTCTTTGAGATAGCCGAGGTGTTTGTCACCCGGTGAAGGATTTTAGTCACACATATTTTAGGCGGGGAGCACCACCAGTTAAGCCGGAAAGCAATGCTACCGGTACACTGACCCTCCTCGGCTCGAGTTGTCCGCTCTAGTAAGTCAGTCTAGTTACCTTCTCCAATAGGATCTAAACCTAGAAGAACAAGCCTCATGCCGGATATCCCTAGTAGGTTCGCTTTATTTGCATCACGTGCATTTGACTTAGCGAAACTCAGCACAGAGGCCGGGTCCGTATAAGACAGGTATCCTCTTTGAGACCATCATGTTCACGTATGTGCTACTTGATACATCATTTGGAAGGTTTACTTGCATTGTCGACCTGTTTTAAAAAAAAATTAGTGTAATTATTAAAAATGAAAAAAAAAGAATAATTCTCCTAGTTTAGTGCAAATAAACCTTTTTTAATATATATATATATATATATATATATATATATATATATATATATATATATATATATATATATATATATATATATATATATATATATATATTGTAGTAGTCTGGTGTGAGTTGTAAAAATTAATTTTCATTAAAAAAACAAAAAGGGAGAGTACCCTGTTTTACTGAACTATGCGGGTTTGATTCTCACCGGATGTGAGATACGTAGGCAACCTCCATCGGGTTCAGCCCACATGTTTAAAAAAAAAGGGAGCATAAAATTTTCAAAAAAAAAGGCCTATTTTGGTCACTTTTTACTGTCTGGCCCTCATGTTCCAGCTGTTTTGCCAAGACAGCCTTAAAATCTTCCTGGGAAGTGCTGAAGGGCCATTTTTGTAAAAATAGTTACTTTATCCATATTTATTCACCTTTTACCATTTTGCCCTTATGTCTGGCCATTTTTGTCGAAACAACTTTAAACCTTTCCGGAAAGATTGTTTTTGCAAAAAGTAGCTATTTTTATCTGGTTATACTCATATTTCATAGGGTCATTTTCGTAAAAATAGTTTTTTTTATTTATTATTTTGTCTATTTTTATTGTTTTGTTCCTGTGTTTGGCTGTTTTTGCCGAGACATCCTTTATGCCTACTATGGAAGTATTAAAGGGTCGTTTTTGTAATAATAGCCATTTTTTTCGCTTTTATCATCTCAACTTTTGTGTCCGATAATTTCAAAATATATATTGTAATTAAAAAAAATAGATCGAGTCCTAAATTGACCAAAAAAAATAAAATAAAATAATGAATGATCATAATTTGCATATAGTTTAGTAAGTCTTAACCTTTTTTTTTTATCTTATTCTTAGGATCACCATGAGTTCTCCACAAAGAAGCAGTCAGAAAAGGGTAAGGGACGAGACACCTCCTATGTTCTTGATCAGAGATAAGACCCCGAGTAGTCTCTGTAATTGGTGGGCTAGTTTTGCTACATGGGAACAGAATCGAGTATTTAAGCACCTCAAGTTCCTCACCAATCTCATGGGAATTAAGCCTAACAGAGATTTAATCGAGGCTCTAGTAGGTTTTTGGGACCCTGCGAACAATGTCTTCAGGTTCAAAGATTATGAAATGACACCCACATTGGAAGAATTAGGTGGGTTCACCGGATTGGGGAGAGACCTTTGTGGGAAAAGGCCTGCTGCTCTGAGAAAAGTTGGTGTGAACAACTTTTTAAAGAAGTTATGCCTTCGTCGAATTCCAATGGTTTGGTTAAACGAAGGTTGGGTTCCGTCGGAATATTTTTATGACAGATTTGGGGACGAGAAAGTGTTTGAGAACTTCTCGGGCACAGAATTCGTCAACCAGTTGAGTTACGACGCTTGGAGGGAGTTGAGAATCTTCACGTTCATGATATCATTTCTAGGGATCATGGTCTTTCCGGAGCGTGGTGGGCGCATCAGAATTCGATTGGTTGCGGTAGTCTCGTATTTGCAAAGTAGCGAGGATCATACCATTCTTCCCATGATTTTGGGAGATATTTTTCGGGCTTTGACCCGTTGTCAAGAAGGTGAAGATTACTTTGAGGGATGCAACATTCTGCTGCAGATGTGGTTCATAGAGCACCTTTATCATCATCCAATAGTAGTAAATTTCAATGATGATTGGCTGAATTACATTGGATGTCACCCAGACAGAGCTGCGAGTTGTAATCTTCCAGAGGGGGTGAGGGCTTGGCGGACATTACTTGGTTCATTGAGTGCTAATAGAATCACTTGGAACTATTACTGGTTCCCTTCTGCTAGGGTCATGCATATGTCGACGTATCGCCCATTATTCATACTCATGGGTTTTAGGGGTTTCCAACCCTACGCACCTTTACGCGTCATGCGCCAGTTAGGGAGAGAGCAAAAGAGGCCCCCGATTGAGGACATGTGCACGTTCATGTGGGAATTCAAGGGAGAGGAACCTCCATGGGAGTCATATGCACAGAAGATTTGGTTTGGTAGTCGATTTTCCGATCTAGACGAGATGGTAGTTGATCGTGAACGTGGGGAGGTAAGCCTCGCATACCTTGAGTGGTTTCACAACCAGGCTATCCCCGAGCAAAGGACAGAGAGATCCATACGGCACGCAGTTGATTGGGAGAGAGAGAACGAGGTCAGAGTTAGAGAAACCAGAAGGGAAGTGGCGCAAGAGTTCCAATCTCGTATTGACACTTTACAAGAAGATAAGGGCATTTTGGAGACAGCCATTGACGTACAACAAGCTGATTTTGAGCGGGAAAAGGCTTAGTGGGCACGAGAGAAGCAAGCACTCAAAGCCCAAATTCGAAAGAAGAACATAGTCACAACCGCTCAGCAGCAAGAAGAGAAAGAAGCCCATTTCAGGGTAGTCCGTGATCATGAACGTAGAGGTTTCGCTCCATTAATCCAAGGTCTGAGGGATCAGATAGGGGGAGTTGAGTCAAGCAAAGAGAGCCAGATCGCGGAGTTTGAAGTAGAAAGACACCACTACCAAAAGGTGATCATTATAAGCGGAGTTGCTAGAAGTTTGGCGCCAGAAAGATATGGCCTTGGACCGCGAGCGTGATGCACTGGATCTAGCTGAGACCCGTGGTCGGCAGAATCAAGAGCTGCACGTGGCTCAGGAATACATTAAAGGAAAGATCCTCGAGGTAGCCACATATACCTCAAGAGCATACAGGAGTTGCCAAGGCATGACGCCCGAGCGGTTTGCAGAAGTATCATTGAACGTTGCTCGTCATATATCTGCAGACTTGGAGAGGATATACCGCAATATTGGGGGTCAGCCGCAGGAACAAGAGCCTTGATTACAGTAATGCTGGTGGATTCTACTGTAGAGATCAAAGTCTTCTTTTAGTTATCAGTCCTTTTCATTATGCTTTTGTTGTTTCTAAGTCTATAAGAGTCTTTTGGTGTTGTTTTGACTTTTATTCTAAAAAGACTATTTGAGTCAGGTTTGGTCTCGTTTATCTTTATGTAACTCTTAATTTTTGAGTCTTGTATCAAAATATTATATCGAAAATCAATGAAAAAGTTTTTGATGTTTGTTTTGTAAAAAAAAAAACCAAGTGTCTTGCATATCTGAACTACGTAATGATCTGATTCATGCGGTGACATGATACGTAGGCAACCCACAAAAAGCTCGATCTAGTATTCATTTTAAAATGGCTCTAAAGTAAGGGATCAAATAAGGCGAGTGAAAAAAAATAATAATAAAAAAAGAAAACAAAAGAAGAAGGAAATAACAGTGTCAATAAGCAACAAGCTGATAGGCCGGAATGAAAGATTGAAGCCTTCCAAAAGCATTTTAGAAATGGTGGCGATGTTAGGAGCATGACATATTACGTGTAATTCATATCTATAAAATGCCTAACCCTAACACGTTTGTTGTCTCTTAAACCAGTAAGTTTAAGGTGGTTGGTTTGTGGTAAATCTGGCAGCACATCATTACTTCACAAGATCTAAGGGACCAGTAGTAATGGATAACAGTGATGAAATCGAGTTGGTCAGTGACAATCCGCAGGGTCAGTCAGTTGAGCAAGAGTCTGAGGAGATAAGAAAATTGAGACAACAACTGTCAGATGTATATCGAGCTTGGGTTTCCGGTCGACCTCCACCCCAGGGTCCCTCAGAGGGAACTTACACCATACCCCAGGCTACTCAACCACCGCTCCATGCAACGAGCGACCCTATTCTACCACCAGGGTATGTGCCGAATTACAGCCTCCATGCTGCCCCCAGTACCTCTAATATGCGACCTCCAGTCACACCGGTCAGGAACACCCCTCTCGTCGTGTCTGGCGCACCGGTATATACAATCCCGCCACCACCTCCTGTGACGAGGCCAAATAATGAGCCACTATCTCATGCTTATGATGGACAATACTATTCTTCGAATATGGCTTTTGGGGTCTCGGCTCCATACAATCAGACTCCTCGATACGAATCACCAGTGGAAAATGAAATGCCTGCCACGACAATTGAGCCAGATGAGATGGCCAGGAAAATGAAAAGTCTTGAACAGAATATAAAGAACATACAGGGACTAGGTGGTCACAAAAGTGTTTCATTCAGTGATCTATGCATGTTCCCTCATATCTATTTTCCACGAGGGTTCAAAACCCCAAAATTTGAGAAATATGATGGACACGGTGACCCTATCGCCCACTTGAAAAGGTACTGCAACCAGCTAAGGGGTCAGGAGGAAAGGAAGAACTGCTAATGGCTTACTTTGGGGAAAGCCTTGTGGGGGTAGCTTCCGAATGGTTCATTGACCAAGACATCTCTCACTGGCATGTTTGGGATGACATGGCCCAGGCCTTCATCAAGCAATTCCAATACAACACTAATATTGCACCAGACCGCAATTCCCTATCCAATATGAGGAAAAAGCCAACGGAAAGCTTTAGGGAGTACGCCATCAAGCGGAGGGAGCAAGCGGCCTGAGTTAAGCCGCCCGTGGATAATCATGAGTTGATCACTGTCTTTTTGGAGGCTCAAAAGCCTGATTATTTCCAAAACATGATGTCTGCAATGGGTAGGCCTTTTGCTGAAGCAATCAAGATAGGGGAAATGGTCGAAAATGGCCTAAAGACTGGCAGAATTGTAAGTCAGGCTGCTCTTAAAGCTACCACCCAAGCGATCCAAAATGGGTCGGGAAGTTTTGCAAATAGGAAAAAGAGAGATGAAGGTTCTATGATGACCTCGGGATCTAGGGAAGTTCAAAGAGGGGCATCGCACCCTTATGTGCAAGTTCAGCAGGGGCGATCTAGCTATCCTCAACATTACTATCCCCCGCCAATTCCTCAATACTCTGTGGGACCACCACAATATACAGTGTTCAATGCTCAATCATATGCTCGGCCTCCAAATCAACAAGTACGGGCACCAGCTCCAAGGGGCCCCGACCTCAGCAACAAAATTTTTGGGCACCCTACAATACTCGTCCCAGGCTGTATTATGGTCGAGAGCAGATACCGACAGAAAAATTTACTCCATTGGCTGAATCATACTCTAGTCTATTCCAGAAGCTGAAGCAAATGAGCGTGATTGGACCCATAGCTCCCCACCACATGCATCCAAATTCACATGGATTTCAAGCAAATGCTAGATGTGAATATCATTCAGGTGCCCCGGGGCATAGCACTGATGACTGTTTGACTCTGAAAGGATCCATAGAAAGACTCATTTCTGAAAAATTAACTGTAATAACGAATGGCGAGGACCCTCCTAATGTGACAAACAACCCATTGCCGGAACACAATGATGTTCATTTTGTGGGAATGATTGGCCGAGATCAGGAATACAAGTCGGTCGACCAAACAGAAATGACAGTGGGAGCAATTCAAGAAGGAACAAGTATGGAAGTAAGACCAAGCCGAGATGTGCCGTTGATTGTGAAAGGCGCCCTAAACTCAGAAAAGGTAACTTTATTTGTGCCTAAGGTCTCGAGGTTAGAGGTTCGCTCCAATGTTCCAAGCCCAAGGTTGTATGTCCTTGGAGGCCACCCTGTCACAAGGCAGAATCGGGGCGGTACGAATGGCATAACAGAGCCGATCATAGTCAAACCTGCCGTGCAACCCCATGTGACAAACACAAAAATTGTTCCTTGGAACTACAACAAAACTATGATGACCTACAAAGGCAAGGAAATCATAGAGGAAGTGGGGAAAACTGGAGGTTTGACTCGATCGGGGAGGTGTTATTCTCTAGAAGATTTGATGAACGCCAAGCAAATCAGAGGAGGCCAATTGCCAATAAAGATGCCAGTCACTGAAGTAGAGGCAGAAGAGTTTTTGAAGAAAATGAAAGCTCAGGATTATTCAATCATTGACCAGCCAAGAAAGACTCATGCCCAAATCTCTCTACTATCTCTGCTCATACATTCCAAAGAGCATGCCCGTGTACTAATCAAGGTCCTGAGTGAGGCACATATCTCAGAGGAGACCACAGTGAATTAGTTAGAGAAGATGGCCAATAGATTTTTTGAGATAAACAGAATCTCATTTACCGATGATGAACTTCCCGAGAAAGGAGCCGGGCACAATAGGGCTTTGAACTTGATGGTCAAATGTGAGGGGCATTATGTAAAGAGAGTCATGGTTGATGGAGGCTCAAGTGTAGATGTATGCCCTCTCTCTACTTTGTAAAGCATGAAGATCAATACGGATAGAATCCGACCCAGCAATGTTCACATCCGGGCTTTCGATGGCTCAGCGAGAGATACCATGGGGGAAATCAACCTCACCATGACGATTGGGCTGGTGGACTTTGAGATTGTTTTCCAAGTAATGGACATGGTCACTTCTTATAACTTTCTTCTTAGAAGGCCATGGATCCATATAGCCCGAGTTGTGCCATCCACCTTGCACCAGATGCTCAAATTAGAACATGACGGGCAAGAAATTATTGTTCACGGAGAAGACGAGTCTTCCATTTATAAAGACCCATTAATCCCCTGTATTGAGACCAAGGAAGGGTTTGAGTCCATTGTCTATCAGGATTTTAAAGTGGTTGCTGTGGACCATGTCGAGGAAGGAAAGCCCATTCTGCATCCTCGTCTTTCCGCCACATCTGTAATGGTGGCTACGGTTATGATGAGAAAAGGTTATGAGCCAGGAAAAGGTTTGGGGGCATCATTGCAAGGAATTTAGAGCCTATTGCTCCGTTAGGCAACCAGGGTACTTTTGGCTTAGGCTTCAGGCCAACACAAGAAGAGAAAAACAAATCCAAACACCGCAAAAAAATGGATGGGTCTTGCAACAACCTATCCCTCATATTTTCTACACTTTTGTCAAGCCACGACTCCGAGAGGGTCAAAGTTCCTCGGCGCATGCAAACATTGATGAAATTTTCCATGGCCTCAGCGAGATGTTTTCTGAAGTGAATATGATCCAGGCTGGTGAAGGCACCAGTCGTGCCGATGTGCAACTAATTGACCCAGACACCATGCTCACCAACTGGGAAGCAACTCCTCTCCCCACAAGGAAGGAGTCTTGGTAGTATGCTTTTGCAGCTTCTTTTTTGTATTTTGGGTTACTTTCAGGGTTGTAATCCAAATATCTCAGGATGATTGTTTTGTTTTGATGTTAACCCTTCTATCCTTTCGAATTCAATAAAATGCAGTTCAGTTTCCTATTAAGTTTCCTATCTTTTCCTTTTCCTAATTCCTGTTATTTTATTTTCATTTCAGTTTTGTTAATGTCGGCTTTAATAACATGACATGCATGTGGAATTCATACCCAGATATTGAAAAGCTGTCTAATATCGAAATAACGCATCAAGAGGTTGAATATGAGGAAGATGAGATTGTTGAGGAAATAAAAAAAGAGTTGGAACAATTTGAAAACAAGCCTAAGCCAAACCTCAATGAAACTGAGACGATTAATATTGGAAGTCCTGAAGAAGTTAGAGAAACGAAGATAAGCATTCACACTGAACAAAAAACCAGAGATATCTTGATTCAACTTTTATTTGAATACAGAGATGTGTTTGTTTGGTCTTACGATGATATGCCGGGTTTAATTGCTGATCTGGTGGTTCATAAGCTTCTTACATATCCTGGTTTTCCACCAGTCCAACAAAAGCAATGAAAGTTTAAAATAGACATGAGCGACAAAATCAAAGAAGAAATAATGAAGCAACTAAGCACCAATGTGGTCAGAGCTGTCTGATACACCACCTGGGTGGCAAATGTTGTGCCCGTGCTAAAGAAGGATGGAAAAACCAGAGTTTATGTCGACTATAAGGACCTGAACAAAGCAAGTCCAAAGGATAATTTTCCTTTGCCAAACATCCACATTCTTGTAGATAATTGTGCAAAGCATGAGATCCAATCATTTGTGGATTGCTATGCTGGGTACCACCAAATTCTAATAGATGAGGATGATGCAGAAAAGACTGCTTTCACCACGCCATGGGGTACTTATTGTTATAGGGTCATGCCATTCAGTTTAAAAAATGTAGGGGCAACTTACATGAGGGCCATGACCACCATTTTTCACGACATGATGCACAAAGAGATTGAAGTATATGTCGACGATGTTATCATAAAATTAAAGACACAAGCTGATCACGTGTGTGATTTGAAAAAGTTCTTCAAACGGCTTCGTAGGTATGACCTTAAGCTTAATCCAGCCAAGTGTGCATTTGGGGTCCCATCTGGGAAACTCCTCGGTTTTATAGTCAGCCGGAGAGGCATCAAATTGGATCCATCTAAGATAAAGTCCATTCGAGATCTGCCACCCCCGAAGAACAAAAAAGAGGTCATGAGTTTGCTCGGGAGGTTGAACTACATCAGTAGGTTCATTGCTCAGCTCACAACCACGTGCGAGCCCATCTTTAAGTTGCTGAAAAAGGATGCCGCTGTCAGATGGACAGACGATTACCAAAAGGCTTTTGACAGGATCAAAGATTATCTGTCAAAACCCCCGTACTGGTCCCACTTGAACCTGGTAGGCCTTTGTTTTTATATCTATTAGTGATAGATAATTCCTTTGGATGCGTTCTGGGGCAACATGATGCAACAGGCAGAAAGGAACATGCAATATATTATTTGAGCAAGAAGTTCACCGATTATGAGGTTAAGTATACCCATTTAGAAAGGACATGTTGTGTCTTGACTTGTGTCGCTCAAAAGTTGAGACATTATCTTTTGGCCTACACTACTTACCTCATATCCAGAATGGATCCCTTGAAGTACATCTTCCGAAAACCAATGCCCACTGGCAGGCTCACAAAATGGCAAATCCTGCTCACAGAGTTTGACATTATCTATGTCACTCGCACCGCGATGAAAGCACAAGCTTTGGCATATCATTTGGCAGAGAATCTAGTCGATAATGAGTACATGCCACTTAGCACCTACTTCCCGGATGAAGAGGTCAACTCGATAGAGGAAGTGGTTCCAGACGATCACCCTGTATGGAAAATGTATTTTGATGGGGCTGTCAATATCAAAGGAGTTGGGATCGGGGCAATCCTCATCTCACCTATTAGACACCATTACCCTGCGACGACCCGACTTCGGTTCTTCTGTACTAATAATACGACAGAATTGAAGCTTGTATCATGGGTTTGAAAATGGCCATCGATCTGGATGTGCATGAACTATTAGTTATGGGAGATTCTTACTTGCTTATCAGGCAAGCCCAAGGCGAATGGGAGACTCGAGACATAAAACTTATTCCGTACAGACAATGTGTGTGAGACTTGAGCAAAAGATTCAAATCTATCGAGTTCAGGTACATTTCCTGGTTTCACAATGAGCTAGCCGATGCATTGGCTACTCTAGCCTCGATGCTCCCTTATCCAGGCAACACTCATATTGATCCACTAGAAATCCAAGTTCGGAATCAACACGGTTACTGTAATACAATCGAGACAGAACCAGATGGTAAACCATGGTATCATGACATAAAATGATTCCTGAAAACAAGAGAATATCCAGAGCATGCCAAAGGAGATCAAAAAAGAACTATAAGGCGACTTGCTAGTGGTTTCTTCCTAAATGGGGAAATTCTGTACAAGAGGACCCCAGATTTAAACTTGTTGAGATGTATAGATGCTACCGAAGCAGATCGGATCATGAGTGAAGTGAATTCAGGGGTATGCGGACCTCACATGAATGGATATGTTTTGGCGAAGAAGATTCTACGGCCAGGGTGTTACTGGCTTACCATGGAGCGAGATTGCTTCAGATTTGTTCGCAAATGTCACTAGTGCCAGATTCACGGTGACCTGATTCACTCGCCTCCTTAGGAGTTGCATCCCATGTCCTCTCCTTGGCCTTTCGTTGCTTGGGGAATGGATGTTATTGGGCCGATCGAGCCAAAGGCTTCAAATGGGCATAGATTCATTTTGGTTGCAATTGATTACTTCACCAAGTGGGTGGAAGCCGTCACTTTCAAAGCAGTCACCAAGAAAGCAGTGGTAGACTTTGTTCACTCCAACATCATTTGTCGCTTTGGTATCCCAAAGACCATTATCACTGACAATGCAGCCAATCTAAATAGTCATTTGATGAAGGAGGTATGTGAACAATTTAAAATCATGCATCACCATTCTACCCCTTACCGGCCAAAAGCCAATGGAGCAGTTGAAGCGGCAAACAAGAACATCAAGAAGATTCTTAGGAAGATGATCCAAGGTTCGAGGCAATGTCATGAAAAGTTGCCTTTTGCTCTTTTGGGATACCGTACGACTGTTCGCACATCTGTTGGCGCAACTCCGTATCTGCTTGTATACAGAACTGAAGCTGTAATACCCGCTGAAGTTGAAATTCCCTCTCTCCGAATTATTGTGGAATCAGAGATTGAAGACACTGAGTGGGTCAAGACCCGATTAGAACAACTGATGTTGATCGTTGAAAAATGGCTAGCAGCAGTGTATTTCGGCCAGTTATACCAACAAAGAATGGAACGCACTTACAATAAGAAAGTGCGCCCAAGGCAGTTTAAAATTCGCCCCGAACTGACAAGGACCCTACATCATCAAGAAAGTGTTACCAAAATGGGCCTTGCACTTGGTAGATGAAGAAGGACGGGTACCAGACATGACTATTAACGCGGATGCAGTCAAAAGATATTATGTTTGATATATACCCATTGTAGAATTTTCACGCATTGATTTTCTCATATTGAAGTGGCAAAGGCTATCATTTGCTCGCTATTCCAAATAGGTGTCACCCTTTTTGTTAATCCTTTTGAGTCGTATTTGTCTTCCTTGTTTCTCACTTCTTGGAACTTGTGTACTTGTAAAAAAACAACAACAACAAATCTCTGAGTCATTGAACTACGTCAGACCTGATTCCGAAAGAATACGTAGGCAGCCTTACCCTGGGTTCGGTCCCATCAGAACAAAAAATCCATATTCCCAATACTCCAAAACTGGGGCACAGAAATTTGTTTTATTTCACGGTTTTTTCTGTAAAAATGATTCCAAAAGTTGTAATTTAGTTCAAGGTTCATTTCGCCTTTTTTATCTTTCAAGAACTTCTGATCGATGTTTTTTAAGAATGATTGAAGTCCCCATGCCAAAGGCATTGGATAACCTCCCTCATACAGTATCTTAGTCAAAAAAAAAATGAGAGAGTCTTATCAGTGAAAACCCGTACGGGCACTATAAGGCGATAGTGAGTAGAGAAATGAGAGAGTCTTATTGGTGAAAACCTAGATGGGCACCATAAGGTGACAATTAGTAGAGAAATGAGAGAGGTTAGTTAGCAAAAACCTGCAATGGGCGCTACTAGCCGAATAAGGGTCTTTGATTCTCCGGCATGAGCACAACCAAGGCAAATTCAAGATGAACATTTGCGGTGGATTTTGAGAATTAGACAGCTCAGACAGATCAGGCATCCAGTCCAAAATGCATGTCATGATTCATTAAAGTCGGCACATACCTCCAGATAAGTCTCCCTATTCCTTTTCCCAAAAGGGACACCTTTTGTTTAAGCACAATTCTTTTTCGCTTCCAATTATTATTTTGTTTTTACCCATAATTTTTCCTTGAGTCCCTTTCGGTCTAATCCTGCATCTCAAAGAAAACAAAGGGCTGCAAAACTGGCTACAGCTTCCCCGTAATGTCGAGCACAATTTGGGGCATATATGGCATTGACGAAGGCACGAATCCATCTCTGATCTCATTCGATAAGACAAACAAAGTGTCTAAAAAAAGAGCTGAAAAGGTCGCCTAAGCAAGACCTGCTTTATGAGAAAAGTTGATGAGCACTACGGACACAAACTGATATTGGGGTAAGACAACTGAGTTTGATTTTATAGAAAAATGCATTGCCTTAGAGACAAGGGTAGCGGTACCATGGACATCTGGGTATAAAACAGTTGGGGGCAATATTGTGAAGCCAAGGTTTCTAGAAAATGATACAGAGCGGCATAACATCTCGGTACCACGCTGACAGAATTGGTTCTTCGACAGCAGTGGTCGTGAATCAAGCTACTCAGGGCATCAAGGCCACAAACCAACCACCACTTTAAAAACTCACAAGTTTTTCTTTGTTTAAAGCAGGAACAAAGGAGTGCAGAATGTCGGTCCTAAGTGAACGAATGTCACCAAACGTAAGATCCTTAAAATCTCCATTTTTCTTTTATTTTCAGCATGTATCACTATTGTTCACACCTCCTATTTTTGAAGCTTAACTCAGGTAGAACTGTTTCGCCTAGGGGGATCCAGCTCATAGTTTCCAGGTAGAAGTATTGTTCACACCTCCTATTTCTGAAGCTTAACTCAGGTAGAACCGTTTCGCCTAGGGGGATCCAGCTCATAGTTTCCGGGTAGAAGTACTCTTCACTCAGGGTGTTTTACGTAGCTTAACCCAGGTAGAACCATTTCTCCTATGGGGATTCAGCTCATAGTTTCCGGGTAGAAGTACTCTTCGCTCAGGGTGTTTTTTGAAACTTAACTCAGGTAGAACTGTTTCGCCTAGGGGGATCCAGCTCATAGTTTCCGGGTAGAAGTATTCTTCACTCAGGGTGTTTTACGTAGCTTAACCCAGGTAGAACCATTTCTCCTATGGGTATTCAGCTCATAGTTTCCGGGTAGAAGTACTCTTCGCTCAGGGTGTTTTACGTAGCTTAACCCAGGTAGAACCGTTTCGCCTAAGGGGATCTAGTTCGTAGTTCCGGGTAGAAGTAATCTTCGCTCAGGTTGTTTAAATACAGTTTAACTCAGATCGAACCGTTTCTCCTAGAGGGATTCAACACTTTATCGATAATACATGGTGCTAACACCCGATTCTATTTCCTTCCAGTAAGAGAGGGTACCAGCCTATGATTACATTTCCTTTCAGTTGCACAAGGTACCGATCCCTGGTTAAACTATCCTTCGTTACCAAATTTTATCTCTTTCAGCTAGTTTATACTACTGTTTCTATCTGCCTTTTCAATAAATTAGATAATTTACAGATATCTCTAATAACTCACTGAATTTTCCTAGTGCCAGACTGGGGCAGAAAATTTTTGTTCATTTTTGCTTGTCTTTGATGGCTTTGCATGCTCTGCCGTATAGCACAAGTGACGATTAAAGCTTACAATTTCAGTTTCTCATCAGAAGAAAGAAATCCTTCGATCACAAGATAGTCAGAGTTTAGCTTTGATAATGTGTCAGCAGCCCAGCTTCTCAAGATTCATCTTCTCAAATTCTAATCCAGAAAGCAAGCCATCGAGATTGAGTCATAATCTTTTCTTTAAAATAATTAAGATCCAATCTAAGGTCAACACAAACGAGCAGGTCAAGAATCAAGATTTGACTCTAGAAGACACGTGGATATGAATTTTTGTACTCTTAGTTTGCAGACAAATGTAGTGCTCTTCTCTTTTTCTTTTGATGTAAGAAGCAGTAACAGTAAGAGTAACAGCAACAGCAGCAACAACAGCAGTCTTAACTCCAGTGTCTGGTAGTCCCACCTATCAAATTTTCCCAGAACTACACTGACCTGATTCCTTTATAGCCAAGGATATGTAGGCAACCTCAGAAGCAAGGTTTGGTCACCACCTTTTTCAAAATGCTTCCACTAGAGTGAATGTGAGCAAAAAATTATCCATTGCATTTATTTGTCTTTGCACGCAAACTCTTCATGTTCTCGAGCAAAGAGGAGCAGCTGTAAATATATATATATATATATATATATATATATATATATATATATATATATATATATATATATATATATATATATATATATATATATATATATATATATATATATATATATATATATATATATATATATATATATATATATATATATATATATATTGTTCTTATTTGTGTATGTATATGTTTTAAGAGTTGAGTAATTGTTTGATAAATGGGGTGGGGTTTGGGCTAGTGTAATTTAATTAAAATTGTGCCAAAATTGGCCCAAAATTTGAGCCCAAAGAACCCAAACCCGGTCCAAAAGGGGGCTGCCAAGAAGAGCTTAAAACGACGTAGTTTTCTCTTGAAACTACACTGTTTTGGTTAAGTGACAAGATTCAATCTCATCCACCCATCTTGATTTAATCCAACGGTCCTAGTTTGATCTTCATCCTAGGTATTTAAAGCCTAAAATCCCCAAAAAATTTCCCCATTTCCCCCTTATTTCCTCTCTCTTCTTTCCCTCTCCTTCTTCTCTCTTCTCTCTCTCTTCACTCTCTCTACGCCGCCCCAGCTCCGCCTACCGCCGCCTGCCGGCGGACCACCTCCAAACACCTCCAAATTCACACCACGTAATCTCCACAACTTCCTCTTTCCATATCTCCAAACCAAATCTTAAAAAAATCCCTCAAACTCCTTGAATCTTAGATCTAGGAAACTTTCCCGTCACTGTTTTGCCCAAATTCTTGAAGCTCCAACCACTACCACCCCAAAATACCTACATCAATGGATAGAGCTCTTCAAGACCTAGCTATTGATGTCAATTCTACCCCAAAAATCCGGCGACCAAAATCTGGCTTAATTCCGGCGACCTCCCGGAACACCCTCTTTGGCATACCACCATTTTTTCGGCCTTTTGATGTGTAAAATGGTAAAATACTATTCTTTTTCATGGCTGATTTTTATTTTATTTTTAATTTTCAGATTTTATTTTTGTCTATTATTAATTATTTTAGCATTAGTTTTTGAAGTTTGAAATGTTAAATTTTCTGTTTTTGCACTTGTTGAAGTAGTAAAATAGTTTTGTATTGATAAAAGTGAGGTAATGAAAAATACTTAAGAGTATATGATACTTATTTGGTTGTTTGTTTACTGCTTCAAGACTCTTTGAGTACAACACTCAAAAGTCAAATTGTTTGGTAAGAAAATGTAGACCTTTGGACATTATTTGAATAAAGTCTATCTTTGAATAGTGGAGAGCAGATTTTGTTTGAAATACTTGACAAGATTTGAACTAGAAAGTCTTGCCTTTTGAATTTAAGAGAAGATTTTGTAGAAAAATCCGTCAAAAAAATTGATTTTTAATTTTTTGAAATAGCTGGTTGTTTTGATATATAGAGGGGACTCCATCACACTTCCAAGGGGGCATTTTTTTTATAATTACTTTGTCACAAAAACAAAAAAAATCAGCAGTTAAACACATGAAAAGTAAGCTGAAATGGTGAGCTTTGGGAGTGAATCTTAGAGTGCAAACTTTTAAAAAAATATAAATCCTCTTTAGAGTTCATTTCTGGGTTCCCTCTCTAAGTTTTCGGGTTGTTTTAACACGGATTTGCTGCTGTTTTTATGCTGCTTTAGTTGTTGAACTACTGTTTATTCCTTTTCTACCAGGTAATCCTTTAAGACTCGTAATGTCCGTATTTTTAGCAATAGGAACAACTTGAACATGCTGCACCATTTAAATGTGTTTGATATGATGAATAGTTTGACAACAAAAGAGCTTGTATGTTATTGTTATGTATCAAGCATGTGATAATGTGAATATAGTCCTTCATAATACTTGAATATTGAGTTGTAAGTTTTTAAATGTGATATGTAAGTCGTTTATGGATTTTTTAAGCATGTTTTCAAGCTATTATATCCAAGTAACAATGCTAAGTATGCCATGAATGACTTTAGGTGTATAACACATAGCATGAGTTCGTTTTAGTTGCTGAAATTTCACTACCAACATATGCTTCTAGGAATGCTGTGATAATATCTTTGTGAATCTGACCATTTTGCCGGATTTGCAAAAATGGCTATTTTTGTAAAGTGGGCGTTTATACAATTGTGACTATGTAGTTAATGGTCATGAACTCAAACTAAGTAAAGAGCTAAGATTGTATCAACTTTGGGCCTTATTGAATCAAAGATAAAAGTTGGCCCATTTACCTTTAAACAACAAAATTACCCCTTTTCTTATATATAGCATTGGGCCAATTGAAATTCATTTCTTGGCCCATTTTAATAATAAATTCCAGCAGCCCAAATGCTCTATACAAGCTGGCCCATTTTTTTTAATAAGAAGTTGACTCATTTCTTTTAAAATAGATAAAGTTGGTCCAACATTTATTTGCATAATTTTTCCCAACTATAAAGCTCGAAAAAATAATAATATCAGATTTTTCTACTATTTTAATTAACTAGTTTCCCTTTAATTAATTTAAACATTAGGCAAATAGTAGGTGCGCTTTAACTTCATGGACTCACTTGTGTAGCGTGACGCTTAACTTTTAATAAGTTAATTCATCAATTTCATGTCATATTCAATAGTTTTAATTAATTTATAAATCTTATGTCATAATCACGGATTCGCTTGCGTAGCGTGGTAGTGACATTTAATAAATTTTCTGAAAAAAAGAGGGTTAATGTTTCCTCCAACACAATTGCAACAATTTTTCAAAAGTAAATAACGTGCTAACAATCGTCTGTCATGACTGCGGATTTGCTTGCGTACCGCCGTTATGACTAAATAATAAATTTCATCGATCACGTATTTGCTTGCGTAGTGTGGTTATGACATCTTATTATTCAAAAATATTCTTTAATTTTTTCTAATAATCAAGAGATAAAAGAGGATAAGTAAAACATGAAAATAATATAAATCACAGTTTGTCCAAAATTAATTCAAGCCAAGTTTAAGTCAATAAAGCGACCGTGCTAAAACCACGGGACTCGGGGAATGCCTTATACCTTCTCCCCGGTCAACAAAATTTCATACCCGAACTTTGTTTTCACGGACCGATTAAAATAGAGTCAAACCTTCCTTTGACTAGGGATCCAAATAAATAGTGACTTGGAACACCGAAAAAATCAATTCTAAGTGGCGACTCTGAACAATAAAATAATCCTTATTCAAATTTTGTCACTTTAATTAGAAAAACTCTTTGGCCCATACACATATTATTATTATTTTGAGGGGTAGAAAAGGAGGTGTGACAGCTCTTAGGAATGTTTTGAAAATTTTTCCATGGGTGGTTTCCTTCATAATATGTATGGAGATTAATAGTAGAATTATCTACACCTAAATTCCCATAATTTCAAGATGTCATGTTTCTCAAATCAATAACTATAAAAAAAATAAAAAATACAAAAAACAAAACAAAAGAAAACAAAATAAAAGTTCAAACTCGAAACCTAGCAATATATACAGTTACAACTATACCGTTAGTTCCCCGGCAACAGCGCCAAAATTTGATCACGCCCAACTCTAGTCCTAAAAAGGATAAGCGGTCGCTGCAAATATAATCCGGTCTAAAAGTCCGGAGTCGAATCCCACAGAGAACTAAGACTTAGTTATATCTGTTTAATATCGCTAAAAAGACAAGTTTGAACAATTTTCTAAATTATAAAGATTGATATTTATATTTCTAACTAATTAACTAGCAAATACTAGAAAATGGTAAAACTATCAACTAACAAGATAAAGGGTTGGAGACTAAATTAAGGAGGTCTAGAGTTATGATTTTCCCAATTGTCAGAATCTGTCTAGCTATGTTCCCTACAATTTTTCCAATGTAGTCTCTACTTATCGTGGGCACTTTAGGTGCTGTAATTCTCTATCGAGCAACTATAACAATTTACTAGACATATTCTCTCGAACTACGCTAGTTGGCTTTATCTAACCGCTCATTATGACCACGTCAAGGCTTTGTTATTTCTAAACCTACCTTTAAACCCGCTGTATTGATTTCTCACATATGTTAGGAGTAATGTTGTTCAACAATCACCTAAATATGTATCCTTTCTCAAGCAACACATAATAAATAGGCACAATCAATCGATGGTTATTCAATCAACAACAATAAATACGTAGTTGAACAAGTATAGAAATCCAACGGCTCAATTATATAAAAACATAACAAGAATTTATCCTACAAAAGGTTCTATCAAAACCCTAGATAACAATTTAGCTATTCATAATAGTATGTAAAACTACAATACTAAAAATCATAACCAACAATGAAAAATAGGAAGAGGAAGGAAAAAATCGTTGAAGAATTCCCCGCCTTGCCCCTATTGTGTTCTTGACTACTTAGGTCGAATCCTCGGTCTCCTTAGCCACCTTAGGTCTAATTTTTATGTCAAAAGCGTGTCCCTCCCTTAAAAATACCATTTTTCCATGTATATATACCAAGTAGGGTCGGGCCCAAATAATTATACCTTCTCCTACGCGAAAAAGGACAATATTTCACGTCTGGACTGCCGCGGCCGCGGTCAACCGCGGTATATGGCAGGTATACTGCCTCAGCCCGCCTCAGCTCCGCGGTTGCTGTTTCGACTGCGCTTTTCACCCTATTTCGTTTGGAATTTGAAAACACGTAAAACATGAAAGTTGTATCACTTTGAGTTAGCTTTCCAACCATATATTGTGAAGCCCAAATGGAGTTCTAAGAAAAAGGTTATGTGAAGTTTACTAGACAGTACACAATATGCCTTCTCGAGTCTTCGTTTTGTTGCTTTATCATCCGTTGATCCCCGAATATGATCCCGGCTTAATTCCTTGGGCTTTTACTCAGACTTCGAAGCTCCAAATTACTTTAATTCATTCCATAACATCTATATAGCTTGGAATCACTCCTACAAGGCATAAAACACACCGTTAGTGCAAAACACTAGCGATTAAAGCGCAAACTCAACTAAAGTGCAGTAAATTAGAGTGTAATAACCGACTAAAATACGCAATTATAGCCTATCATCAGTTGACTATTTCAATTTAGCTAAAGACTGAACCTTTTTTATCTGTGGGTAGTTTCTAAAGCTTGTTTTGAATTATTTGAACATATTTGGCTAGATTCAATTAGTTCGGAGTCTTGTTCTTAAAAAAAAAAGTGGTGGTTGATTGTTGATTGTTGATTGTGTTCCAGAAAGAGGGCGTATTGGCTAGCTTTCTTGAAGGATCCTTTTCTAATAAAATGATATTGTTTGCTAAATGAGGTGATGATGTATATGTGAGGTGATGAGTTTATATGCATATGGCGGCGTTATCCATACTCAGGGTATATTTTATGATTCATTGTGCCTTGTTTGACTATTTGACTTTCTTGTCTCATGTTTTATTTGATTTCTATAATAGTATGAATACAATTTTCAATGCTTGAAACCATGATTCAAGCTATTACAACTTGATTAAATATGACAGACTCTTTGTAAAAATATTGATGTGCTAAATTCGGTTATCACTATACCTAATCACAGATACATGTCTATGACTATTGTTCTGAGGTACTTGGGTTCCATACTTATGTTGAAGAGCATGTTTCAGCTTTGTCGAAATACTTTAACAATAGGGTTTTTGAATTTTATTGAATTGTTAATTGGTACAAGAGCTGTGATTAATGTTCATTTGGTGTATTTGCTTAACCACTCTTCTTGATGTTATTCATGCTTCTTACCCTGCTTGTTGTTGACATACATGTGCTTGGTAAGGAAGAGTGTAAAGCACGAAGGGTGATACAGTACCATTGCATATATATTATCATGTGAGGAAGAGTGTAAAGCACAAAGGATGATGCCATGCCATTTCATATATATTATTATGCACGAAGAATAATGCCGTGCCATTATCTTATATTATCATGTGAGGAAAAGAGTAAAAGAAGGAAGGGTGATGTCGCGCAATTGGTTTTATATTATAATGTGAGGATGAGAGCTCATAGCACAAATGATGTTTCCGTGCAGGCGAGGACAAGAGACATGCATAATATTATGTTGTCTTTCTATACATTTATGCCTTTATCTTGAGTGGTCATTGCTGCATCTATGCCTTCTATGCTGCTTGTTGTTGTCAAGTCTTTACCTTCTACCTTATTTGTTATTGTTCTATCTGTTTATCTTGTCAAAATCATAATTTCTTTCTTGTTTGTTATATTTACATCTATGCATTCGCTCATTTGTTGTTGTTTTTTCTAAACCTTCTACATTGTTTGTTAATGAGATTTATGTTCTCATACCTTATTTTCCATCGTTATTCATGTGCCTCCTACCTTGTCTGTTACCGTTATCTATAGGCTTCTGCTTTATTGGTACTGTTATCTGTATACCTTCTACTTCTTTCTTACTGTTATCCTCCTACCTAGTTGGTACTGTTATACATATGCTTGGCGAGGATAAGATAAATGCATGAAGGATGTTACCATGCCATTTGATTTGACATACACACACACGTTTGGTGAGGATGAGATAAATGCATGAAGGGTGTTTCTATTCCATTTGATTGGATATTTTGAACACATTCCTCATCTTATGAGTATTCACGGGTTTACTATGTTTTTTAAAGGTTATCGCTTTAACCTCATGACTTGAGCTGTTATAAAAGGATTGGTTGTGATATTGAGGAAAATGACTGTGATTCCAATTAGTTAATCATTTACTACTTCTCATATTTGTTCTCGTAATTTAGTTATTATTTCTAGTATTGTTTCTATTGCCTACTTAATTGTACATGTTTTATTAGTGAGTATTTTTGGACTTAAAACCTCGTCACTACTTCCCCGGGGTTAGTCAAGATTCTTACTGAGTACATGGGGTCGGTTGTACTCATACTACACTTCTGCACCTCTCGTGCAGATGTTGACATTGGTACAAGCAGAGTCCTCAGGGGTACTTAGCGGATACTGGACGGTGATTCAAGGTAGAACTGCATCACGTTCATAGGCCTTAGAGTCACTTTTTTTGTTTATGTCGTGTTGTTTCTATTTTCTTGACAGTGTTGTCTATTCTTTCAAAATAGTGTATGTAGAAAATCCTAGAACCTTATACTTGTGACACCATATCTTGGGATGGATTGCGTAGTTGTAGGTTTTAGACCTATCCTGTTTACTTTTGAAATGCTTTTATTTTTTTGTTATCATGTTGTTAGTCGTAATTTAACATTTCTTCTGTATTTTCATTAGTTGTGTTGGCTTACCTAGCAAGTGGTGTTAGACGCCATCATGGCCCGTGGTTGGGATTTTTTTCGTAACAAGTTGGTATCAGAGCACTAGGTTGCATAGGTCTTACGAGTCATGAGAAAACTTAGTAGAATCTTATAGATCGGTATGGAGATGTCTGTACTTATCTTCGAGAGGCTACATTGCATATAGGAAGTTTCCCACGATACTTATCTTCGAGAGGCAACGGGGAATATAAAAAACTTTTCATCTTTCTTTCCTCATCGTGCAAACCAGGTTTTCAGTGTATCCTCGATTTCTCCTACTCACTCGTATGTGATGTTGCACACTCGATATGAGCTATGAAGTGACTGCTTGTGACATTGCGGATGGACTATGAGGGCTACAGATACTTGATCATTGCCTCGATATATCATATAGTTTTAAGAAGCGGGCATGCCAGTAGATGTTTCGGGTGTTCATTTAAGTAATGAAGTTGATTCTTATATAGTTGACTAGTATGGACCCAAGAGGATTAATTAGTTGCCTAGTTGTTGTGACCATGGTAAGGTAATGAAAAATGTTGATTCGAGGTTGTGTGTTCCGTATGATATATATATATATATATATATATATATATATATATATATATATATATATATATATATATATATATATATATATATATATATATATATATATATATATATTTATAGGGTACTTGAGGAAGTAGGCTTGAATGGCGTGAAGATGAGCAAGTATTCAGCAGATGATCAGAGTGTGTTTTGACTTGTGCGATGCGAGCTTAAGAGGAGATTCAGCTAGATAGCCGCGTGAGGTCATGGCGAGTTTAGAAGGAAGGGGTATTGTGGGATTACGAGATGAGGTGTTTGTGGCTCCAAGCCATATGGGGGAGTCTACCATCAACGATCGGGTCATTTGGGCAGGTGTGACTGTGGTTCCTAGACCTGGATGCATTGTGGATTTGACTTGGATTGAGAAGGGGTTGTCGAGAATGATTTGTGCAAGGAACTCACTGGACGTATTGATATGATCCTGGATAGTCCAAACAAAATGGAGAATATTAAGAATGACCATAAAATATCTAGTGGACGGTTGACCCCCTCCAAGTCCAAGAACGTCCAAGGGATGCATGCTAAGGAGCTGTACGATCTTCCACAAGTGACTAGATGATGTTTGGAGAATCAATTTATGCATTCATGCAAAGAATACCATTTTTGGAGTCTTGAGAATTGAAGAATCAAGACCCCAAGATAAATCGTGTGACACGATTTCACCATCCGTTGGTAATAGTTCAAGTGAGGATGAAGAAAATAAGCTTCTGGAATTCGACACGGTTCAACTGTATGTTGCGGTTGAGGTACGATTTGGCCTGGCAAGTTCTTTGAGGAAAATTAACTTTGAAAGTTTTCCTATTTTACCCATTGGATATTTATAATAGCCTAGGGTTATTTTATTAGCCACTTAGCATAATTTGATATAAGATAACTCTTGACAGAGATTTGGAACCTCTTGGTTCGAGTTCGACTTTGGATTACCTGTTTACAAGACTTGCGCTCTTGAGCGTAATCTTCTTCTCCTTTCTCTATATCTAGGGTTTTTAATTTGTCATTCTTGGAGGCGATCAGATGGTATTTTGATTATGCTTGGGACGTTCACTTAGAGTTGTAGATTTTTATTCTATACTTTATTATTGGGACTACTTTGATTATCTTAATCAAACCTATCATTAGTTTTTCTTTAATTACTATTATTTTCATATTCCGATGTTTGTTTATCTCAGATCGTATCAGTTGGTATCAAAGCGAATGCTCGGGTATTATTCCAACAATCCCATGTTCCCCAGTCTTGAAATCAAGATTATAGTTAATTAGAAAAAGGCAAAAAAAATATAGTTCTTGTTTTTGACTAAACCCGGGTCGTGTTGCGTACAATAAAAATAAAAAACAAAAATTGTTCTTGAGTTTCAAAAAAAATCAGAAAAGAAATAATTGAAGTGTTTTTATTGATTGTTTAGGGGAGATTATTTTTGGGTAAGAAAGATTCATTGGGGATTCTTGTTATGGACGAACTAGTGCTAGTTCGTATTAAATCATTCTTAATATTTGAAATTAACTATTTCTTTCGTGCCAATTCATTCATACTTTTCTCGTTATTTTCATAGAAATTTCTTGGCTCCTGTCCTTAGTTTTAAAAGCCCATTCTTGATTATATAAACTCCACTCTTAAATTACTTTGAAGAAAACTCATTCTTGGATAGGTGATTTGTGAGTTGAGATCGAACTTTGAGGATTTCCAAGAAGTGAGACCAAGATTATACACGAGGAAAAAGTAAATATCATATATGTGAGATAAAACACAAGAGGTTGAGTGGGCTTGTTTGAATCAAACTACAAGAGGTGTTCTATTATGGGATCCTCTTATTACTAATCAATTATTTTTCTTATAAGCATGTCTTATGCAGATTCAAGCGATTGGAGTGAACGAATGGTTGAATATAGTGATGACGAATGTTGGGATTCCTATGATGAAGATGATGGAGGAAGCAATACATGTAATTCTTTGGGGAGTACGATGAGTGTATTCCTGGTCATGATTCAGGTAAGAGTCAAGTGATGACGAAATATGATATGTTCCTTATCATGATTTATATGGTTATGATTTGTATGATAATTTTACTAACAAGTATAATAACCATCCTGCTAGTCATGGAAGATATGAAGTTGAATCAAGGAACATAAAAGAAAAACATGAAAAAATAATTTATAAGGGTAGTGAGGTAAGCTTGATCCTTGGAAACTATAGGATATCAATACCATTGTTTGAAGGAATCATGGTCCGTATGCCTAACTTAATTGGGAGAGCAAGGTGGATGTTGTCTTTGCATATTATCCATGTTTGGAAAGTAAAAGATTGGAGCTGGCAGTTCATGAGAATGCTTCTTTATGGTGGTACAACCGTGAAACTTCCTTTTAAGGCACTTCTTGTCCATCCATTGAGCCTTGGGATACAATGAAGTTTCAATTGAGAAGCAAGTTTGCACCTTTGAGTTTAAAGGATATGGGGCATAAGAAGAATGGGACTTTCAAGAAGGGAAAATCTATTTCTTTTGATTACCCAAGAACATCAAATCATGGAAACCTTCCCAAAGGAGAGATTCTAGCGGAAGATTCTTCCTCATGTTTAACTCCATCTGTAACAAACAAAAGTGAGCAAGCAAGACAAAAGAAAGAGAGGGGTTTCACAATTTAATAGAGGCAAAAGGAGAGGTTGAGAGGATTAATGTGAGATAGAGGTCAACTCAGAAAAAATCGAGTGAAAGTGGAGAAGAGAGTGTTGCAAAAAAAAAAAACGTTTGAGTGAAAATACTTTTTGTCTTCATTTTGACTTGTTAACACCTTCATTGTCAAATGTGTATTTATCTAATATGCAGGCCTCAAAGGATACCTATGGCAAATTAGAGGAAACTATGCAGGATACCATTGTTTCAAGTGGTTAGGGAAAGCCATATGATATAACATTAAAACATAATGATCTATTCTTAAGCGCAAGAAATAAGGGTAAAGAAGAACTTGTGGGAATAACTCGAGGTATAATGACTAATCGTAACTCTTTTTCTTTGATAGAATTTGATTCTCGTATTAGTGCTTATGTTAGCTGCGATTCTTGTTAGCCTAGTGAATATTTTCTTTTTATCGCAAATCTGGAAGTTTGTTGTGATGATTCACTAGTTGAGCTCAATAGTCGGGATAACAATCATTCCTATGAGTCTAAACTCGATAGTCTTATGTGGGGTGACCTTGTGAATAATCTATTTGAAAGAGGAGGGTAAATTGAACGTGCATCTTATTCTGAGGGGATTAATGCTTTAAGTGGAGACATAACTCAAAGTACTAATGGCCATTACTTTGTTGATTATTTGTCTCAACTTCATAGTAACGATTGTGTTGTTGAACAAACTTCCTTAATGAGTCAGTTTAAACTAGTTAATTTTTCTTCTCATAAGAATAATATGATGTAATGTGATGAGAGCATGACACAAGAAAAAATGAATGAGAAACACAAAGAGAGCTCAAGGGAGCATGAATCTTGTTAATGTATTAATCCATTAACTATTTCTTGTTTTAGTATTATTTCTTCCGTTATACAGGAATTAAAAAAGATAATGAGGAAAATGACAATGATGAGAATGCGGGTGGTCAAGTTAATTATTCTAAGCCCTTATGTGATGAGGAAATAAAGCAAAAGGTTACCAATAAGGAAAATGAGGCCCATGGAGATTCTGGTTACTTAGATACCACAAAGATTGAATTGGAAGAAGAATATAGTGGCTCAAGTTTAGAGGACAATGTTAAGACTGAAGACTACAAAGATGAAAAGGGAAGTAAACCATTTGACATTACTTCTAGTGTTTATATCTTAACCTTTTTAGTTTCTAATTTTGATGAGACATTCTCTTTAGTTTACGCCAAGAGATCTATGTTGAAACTAGAGTTGGATCCTTTAGAGGATTGGCGTGATATTTATTTAAGACGTAGAGATTCTATCACTAGAAAGAGGGATTTATGTAATTAATTATCTCTTTAATACATTAGCCTCATATACTATACAACATATGTATAATGCATCTAAGAGAGATTTTAATCCTATGTATCTGGGTTGACATATATTTTATGGGGATGATGATGTCCATATGGTTTCTAGGGGAATATTTATACTTTGTAGGTGTAATTGGGTTAAGTGAATGCATGTACACTATCTTATATTGCTTTACCAAATAGGTGTTGTTTATCATGTAAGTTCTACATCTTATTGTGGTTCTTCTGTATTGTAGGCCAAGATTCGAGGAAAAATCTTTCTTTTAAGAAGGGAAGAATGATATGATCCATGATAGTCCGAAAAAAATAGAGAATATTGAGAATGACCCCAAATTATCTAGTGGATCATTGACCCGATCCAAGTCCACGAACGTCCAAGGGATGCACGCAAAATCACTTTGAGGATTCATGCAAAGAATATCATATTTGGAGTCTTAAAATTGAATAATCAAGACCCAAAAAAACCGTGCGAGAGGGTTTCACCGTTGGCCATAGTTCAAGAGGGGCCTGAGGAGCTGAAGGAAATAAGCTTCTAGAATTCAACACGATTCAGCTTTATGTTACAGTTGAGGTTAAGGTTTGGCCCGACGAGTTTTTTTTTTTTTTGAAAAATTAACTTTGAAAGTTTTCCTATTTTACCCATTGGGTATTTATAATAGCCTAGGGTTATTTCATTAGCTACTTAGCATACTTTGACATAACAAAACTCTTGAGAAATATTTGGAACCTCTTGGTTCGAGTTCGACTTTGGATTACCTATTTTCAAGACTTTGGTTCTTGAGCGTAATATTCTTCTACTTTCTTTATATCTTGGGTTTCTAATTTGTAGTTCTTGGGAGGCGATCAGATAGTATTTCAGTTGTTGATTGAGATGTTCACTTAGAGTTCTAAATTTTTCTTCTATACTTTATTATTCAGACTACTTTGATTATCTTAAGCAAACCTATCATTAGTTTTGCTTTAATTACTGTTATTTTCATATTTTACTATTTATTTATCTCGGATCGTATAACGTATTGACATAATATACTTTATTGATATATGAAGGTTGTGGAATGACTCAGGTTTGATGTTCGTTGTGGACATAGCGTGCAAGGAGGAGGAACCGCTTGGTTGCTTCTTTTAGATACTCCTATGCTGATGGAGCACGATTTGATTAATGTATACTGACCGTGATTTGAGGATTGGTCAAGGTGAATGACTTTCAAGAAGGTTCTAATCGGCTCAAGATTCGTATGTGCCACGCTAGGACTTGAGATTTGTGTCAGATGGAGTCGAGACTTGCAGTATTATTATATCATCATTGATTCTATGTAGTAGAATTTGGGAGAAAGAATAAACAACTTCAAATTCCTTTCGATATCTCTCCGGAGCGAGCAATTCGGTTTGAGTTCCTTATGGATTTAGCAATTTACTTGGCTTGGTTGATTCAGAGGGATTCAGTTAAGATAGTTGGCTATGTGTTGATGGGTCTCAAAGAATTCACTATGGTTATGACCATTATTTGTGGTAGATATCTTCTACGTATGTAGAAGATGTGTTGCGTTTGATGATGTCCTCCAAGGGTTCTTGTCGATTGGGTGCTTATCCTATTTGTGATTCAGAGTTGATTATAAGATTATCGTACTATCACAAGTTAGCATTGTTAGTTGCGGTGCGCCGTGTGTGATTAAGATTTTCATGGACGAGGCCGAGGTTCAGTAACATGAGAAGATCATGAGTTTTAGATAGCATGTGAAATTTTAGATATTTAAGAGGATGCAATCACTATTGCATATTGCCTGAGAAAGGTGGGTGCTTTGTAAGGCAACTTGTGTATTGAATGCGGATACGCTACTGGTATTATTGCAATCGACGAGTTCTAGGCTGCTGAGGTTCGGGTTTTTCTACATGGCACAAAATATCTATGCGAGTATTTTCCATAAGATGATTGTGCTTGAGAGACGCATTAGTCATTTAAGTGGTGGAGTTGGGATCAGATATTGAGATTTCGGTATTCATGAGGATTAGAGGCCAGATGTTCTCGTAGGTAGACTATTCCTTAGTTGCGGACTGTGAAGATATCTTAAGAACTGGAAAACTAATAGTATGTATTATGGATAGGGTACCATGGGATCTTCGAAAAGGTTATTTACCTCTTTGGGGATGATCGGAGTTTGGTTTGGGGCTATTTGTAGGCCTAATGAAAAGGTGTATTCTATATCGGATCGGGTTTGCTTACTCTTAAGCAGCTATTACAGTAGGTATATCATCAAGTGAAATGGATGTTATTCATGTCCTGGTCTATGCTATGTGCTTCTCTCTTGTGCTATGATGGGTAGTGCGGCTACTTGATGATTTGCACGCATGTTGTAATCCTATTTAGACCTTGTGGCGATATATGAGAGAGATGGCCCTTGTGATGTCGATTTGCCTATTGCACCTTAGCTAAGCTTACATTTTTCCATAGTTTATTGCGCTTATTCATTTTCCTACAGTTGTAGTTATTCACTTTATCGTGCATGATGTTGATACACATGTATCTAGCAAGCATGAGAATTTTGGCTCGATGGGAAATCCCAGGTGGTTGATATGATTGGATCGGGTTGCACGTTGCCACAATAATGTGTGAGATTAGGTTGCATGCCGCAACAATACTATGATGAGATGTGATTCCTTATACTTATTTCGTGTGTTTTGCTTCTACTTTGTGAAAATAGTTCATAGGGAGATGTTCAATATTACCCTACCTGTTAAACTTATTTGGTAGCTTTCTTATTTGACCCTCCTACCATTTTTTGTCATATCTGGCTTATTTCTTATTGTGTACGGACGTGTTGCGTGAGGTTCCGAGTGGTACATAGTGTGATTTGTCAATTGAACAGCTTGTGCTAAGTGAGATGAAGTTTTTTGGTTTGGAAATTGCACTATCAGATTGGGATGAGGTGTGTTGTGAAGAATAATACTAATATTCAGCTCGAAATATGGCAATGGTCCTTTTCGGACAAGAGAACTCCACGATTTGTTGATATGATGAGTGGTTATGAGTTTCCACATGTTTTTATCATTAGAAGTATTGTGAAGGTTTGGAGCAAGGTTTAATTTATTATGTGGTATATTACCGGTACTGGCTTTGGTAAAGAGCAGCTATTAGGGTTGGAGGTTAATCGGGGTTTAAGTGAGCTATGATGTACATTGTAAGGATTGATCATATAAGTGTATTGACTGCTTGATGCATCTTGCTGGGGTCGATGCAGTGTATATATGCAAGGATCAGATCTTATAGGGAATTCCGGATGTTGGAAGTTTGTTCCACGCCCTGTGGGCTAAGGTCAAAGGAATAATCTTCAATTGTGATCGTGTTCATAAACTTGTATGGACCGTGATGGAACAGGATCACTCATGGGTACAAGTATGATGAGTTTATTCAGCTATATGACGACTTTGGAATAACTTTGGGACGTTCGAGGACGAACACGTGTTTAACTGGGGGAGAATGTAATGATCCGACAGGTCGTTTTGAGTAATAGCTTCCTTTTTTTGTTTCGATACCCCTCATAGCTTCATTTGATGAGTCATGACTTGCGTGCGTGGTCCGTGTCGACTTTTGGAAAGCTTATACCTGAAATATTGAAAAAATATAATTTTTAACTTTAAAATGATATTGAGCTGACCATTGTCAATATTTTTGGTAAACAACCTTGAATCGATATTTCGATAATTTCGATAGGTTCGAATGATATTTTTATACCTCTACGTATGTTTAACTGGGGTCCCGGTGACCCAAGCACATTTTAGCACATTATGTGAAAAATTGGAACTTTAATTTTAAACTTGAAAATCTTAAGCTTTGATGTTCGATTTATGATTTTGGATGTTAATTTGATGATTTGAGGTAGTGAGCAAGTCCGTATGATGATATTATACTTGTATGCATGTTCATTTTGAATCACGAGGGGCTTGGGTGAGTTTCAGATGCATTGCAAACTGATTTGGAATTGTTGATGCACAACAACTGGTGTGTTCAGGTTGCAGGTCTAGCATTTGCGAAAAACTGATCGCAAGTGGGAGCCTTGCATTTGTGATGTCAGGCTTGCAGATGCAAATTTGGGACTGGGACAGAAGACTTCGCAAATGCAAAGAAATTATCACATTTGCATACAGTCGGGTGGTCCCATTCGCCACCTTGGAGTCGCTTTTGCGACTTGGAGCTAGGGACTGGCAGCTTTGCGAATAGAAGCTTAGCCTCCATATGCAATAAAGGGACTCTTCGCAATTGCGAGAGGACAATCGCATTTGCGACATCTGTAGGTCTGTTGCACTAGTCGCTTTTGCGATTACTATTTTGCAATTGCGAAATCGGCAGCTGGGTAAAAATTTAAAAAATCGGGACATAGCTCATTTTATACCATTTTTCAACCCTAAGATTCCTAGAGGCGATTTTTGAAGAATATTTTCTCCTCAAATTCATTGGTAATCATCTTTAACTACTTTTCAATCAATTTCAACTACTTTACACGAATTTCTAACATCAAATCTATAAATTTCCAAGATAAAAATTAAGGGTCTTGGTAGAATTTAGGGAATATGTAAATTGATATTTAGATCTCAATTTGACGTCGGATTTTGAAACAAATCAAATATCTGGGCTCGGGGGTGAATGGGTAATTAGAATTTGGTTTTAATCTTGAATTTCGACCACATGGGCCCAGGTTAACTTTTTGTTGATTTTTTCTATTTAGCTAAAAATTGAATCTTTTTTATCCGTGGGTAGTTTCTAAAGCTTGTTTTGACTTGTTTGAATGATATTTGAATAGATTCGATTGGTTCAGAGGCTTGTTCTAAAGGAAAAGTCATGGTTGATTGTTGATTGTGTTACGAAAAGAGGTAAGTATTTTGCCTAGCTTTGTTGAGGGAACTTTTCCTAATAAAAGGATACTTTTTGCTACATTCGAGGGTGATGTATATGTGAGGTGATGAGTGTATATACATGTGCCAGGGTTATTCAATGCTAAAAATCATGATTCACCCTATTACAACTTGATTAAATATGATGTACTCTTTGTGAAACTATTGATGTGCTAAATTCGGTCATCGCTATACCTAATCACAAATACATGTCTATGACCATTGCTTTGAGGTATTTGGGTTCCATATTTATGTTGAAGAGCATGTTTGAGCTTTGTCAAAATACTTGAACAATAGTGTTCTTGAAGTTTAATGAATTGTTTATTAGTACAAGAGTTGTGATTGATATTCACATAGTGTATTTGCTTAATCACTCATCTTGATGTTATCCATGCTTCCTACCTTGCTTGTTGTTGATATACATATGCTTGGTGAGGAAGAGTGTAAAGCACAAAGAATGATGTTGTGCCATTGAATATACATTATCATGTGAGGAAGATTGTAAAGCACGAAGGGTAATGCCGTGCCATTTCATATACATTATTATGCATGAAAGATAATGTCGTGCCATTGTTTTAAATTATCATGTGAGGAAAAAAGTAAAAGTACGAAGGGTGATGTCGTGCAATTGTTTTTATATTATAATGTGAGGATGGGAGCTCATGACAGGAAGGGTATTTTCTGCAGGCGAGGACGAGAGACGTGCATTATATTGTGTTATTTTTCCCTTGCGTATACATTTATGCCTTTATCTTGAGTGGTCATTGCTGCATCTATGCCTTCTATGTTACTTGTTGTTGCCAAGTCTTTACCTTTTACCTTATTTGTTATTGTTCTAACCATACTTTGTATTTGTTTATCTTGTCAAAGTCATGATTTCCTTCTTGTTTGTTATATCCACATCTATGTCTTCTCTCATTTGTTGTTATTTATCTAAATCATCTACTTTGTTTGTTAATTAAGTCTATGCTCTCCTACCTTAGTCGCCATTGTTACTCATGTGCCTCATACCTTGTCTGTTACCGTCATCCATAGGCTTCTACCTTATTTGTTACTATTATCTGTGTACCTTCTACTTTATTGTTACTATAATTTGTATTCCTCCTACCTGGTTTGTACTGTTATATATATACTTGGCGAGGATGAGAAAATGCACGAAGAGTATTGTCGTGCCATTTGATTTTACATATATGCACACGTTTGGTGAGGATGAGGTAAATGCATAAAGGGTGTTGCCGTGCCATTTTATTTGATATTTTAAAAACATTCCCCATCTTATGAGTTACTCTTGTGCCTCCTACCTTGTTTGTTACCGTAATCCATAGGCTTCTACCTTATTTGTTACTATTATATGTGTACCTTCTACTTCATTGTTACTGTTATTTGTATTCGTCCTACCTGGTTTGTATTGTTATACATATACTTGGTGAGTATGAGAAAAATGCACAAAGAGTATTGTTGTTCCATTTAATTTGACATATATGCACACGTTTGGTGAGAATGAGGTAAATGCATGAAGGGTGTTGCCATGCCATTTGATTTGATATTTTGAAAACATTCCTCATCTTACGAGTATTCGTGGGTTTACTATGTTGTTTTGGTGGTTATCGCTTTAACCACATGACTTGATCTATTATAAAAGGATTGGTTGTGATATTGAGGAAACTAATTGTGATTCGAATTAGTTAATCATATACTACTTCTCATATTTGTTCTCCTAATTACTTGTTATTTCTAGTATTGTTTCTATTTCCTACTTAACTGAACATGTTTTATTAGTGAGTATCTTTGGAGGCAAACCATCATCACTACTTCACCAGTGTTTGTCAAGATACTTACTGAGTATATGAGGTCGATTGTACTCATACTATACTTTGGCACTTCTCATACAGATCTTGACATTGGTACCTGTGAGCACGTGATTTTTGCCCTATGTGAGTTTACTCCCATAAATTCAAGAAAATAGTGTTTTCCCACTATTTGCAATGTTCGTAGATTTTTCATAGAATCTTTATTAATTGTTTGCATTTTCTTTCATGTTTAAGTCTTATTTAAATTATGAAAAATACCAAAAATATCACGCATGGAATTTAGGCTTTATTTTTATATTTTTAGGATTAATCGGTAGTTACTTATTTTATAAAAATTAAAAATCACAAAAATACTTCATTTTTACACTTTTTCCTTTTATTGCTTTTTTCTCTTTTAATTTAGGATTAAGCATGCTTTTATAATTTTTATAATTAGTTAATTAGTTTAATTTCACATTTTTAGATAACCTAGGATTTCTAATTAATTAATTAAAGAAAAGAAAAAGGAGAAAAGAAAATTAGGAAGAATGTATTTTTGGTCTTCTTTCTTCTAAAATTGGGCCAATTCCTAAAGGCTCAAATCAATTCTAAACCCCAACCCAATTCTAGTACCAATACCCATTTGACCCATTACCCCTTTTTCATTTTTTATACCCTAATCTCTCACATAAAAGGAGAGCTAAGGCACAAAAGAGATCAGATTTTGGAGACCTAAAAAAGATCCCAGCTAAAATACACCTATCCATCGTTACCTCCTAAGAAAGGAGACTACTCTCTTGCTCACCATCTCTCATTTTCAACAGAGAAGGAGACCATCTCTTCAAAAAAGACGTTGCCTCTTCTATAAAAAAGAAGATAAAAAAATCTCATCAGGAGCAACGAAGAGATCAGCGCTACTCCCTCCCTCTGACCAAATAAAAAAAAGCCCCCTAAGAATTCCGGTAACCTTCATGAACGCCGTTTGGTTCCTCCAGATCTGACTGCCGTCGAGAGGTTCTATCCGAGGTCTTATCTTCAAAAATTCAAAAGAAAAATTTCAGAAAAACTGGATTATTATTCATTGTTGATTGCTGTTGATTTTCGGCTGCTGCTTCTTTCATGTTAGCTAAAAATGAAGACCATGCAGGTTCTTATGTTTAAATATCTTAATAGAATTTTTTTTTTGACAAATTCAAATCCTTGATGTTTTTCTCTGCGTTGCTTTATGGATTTTTTTCACTTTTCTGGCAAATGTTGTTGGTTGTAGCTGAAAAACGAATAAAAACTTGTTCAAAAGAAAAAAATATAAGAAATCTATGGTTGATTGTTGAAGATTAAAATTTTATCACCAGTTACATACACGTCGACTTCCAAATAAAATGCAGATCCCATGATTTTATCTGTTTTCCTTCTACTCTTTTTGCGTATTAATAATAATGTCCACAGTCAAATTACGCAAGCCTGCAAAGGTCACTCATTGTAATTACTTCATCACCATTAAATAAAGTCACTTCTTTTTGGTTTTGACTGAGTACCGAATTTCGTGTAATGGAACAGTAAAGTATTTCTCAAGCTATGGTTATTCCTATTAGTAGGTTTTGTTGTTTACTTGGTTCATCTTTATCTTTTTCAGCTTGTTGCTTCAGATATAACTTCTTTTTTTGTCTTATTTATAAGCAGTGCAATTTATGAGGTGGGGAGGCATGGGATGAAGTTTGCTATTGTGCATGATACAACTTTTTCATATTTCACTGTTGATCATATCTCTAATATTTATTGAACATGTTAATCCATTTATTTTATAGTAGTAGCTCTTTTTGTATCTCGGATTGTTGTACTGCTCTTAAATTTTGTTAAACATGCATTTAGTCTTCCTCTAGTTTGAATTTTTTTGGGCAGAGTGAGGTTAATTCTTCTCACTGTTGTCCGAATATATATTCACACATTTAGAGGATTATTAAAGAGTTTGTCTTCATGTGTTAATCGAATTATCTCAGGGACGTTGTGAAAAATAAAAAAGGAAGTTTGGTTTCCAAGGTATGAACATCGTAGCTTGCTTTAGGCGCGATTAATAAATCATCGTGACTATGGGTATGGTTCCCGTGACATAGTTATGATGCCTAATTTCCAAAATTCGGGTATGCATTTCATGTGACCCAAATCCAAATCTCAACAACGCTAAATAAAATATGTCGTGGACCGCGGGTGCATTTCATGTGGCATGGTTCAAGGCGTGTTTTAGATGGCGTTGAAATCTTCCTTAAAGTAATTAAAAGCGGTTTAAAGTTAAAATGCACATAGGTTCAAAAGTATTTTAAAATCAAATAATAGGCCAATTGTAACAGTTGAGCGACCGTGCTAGAACCACGCAACTCAGGAATGCCTAACACCTTCTCCCAGGTTAACAAAATTCCTTACCCGAATTTATGTGTTCGCGGACTGTAATACAGAGTCAATCTTTCCTCGATTCGGGATTTGAACCGGTGACTTGGGACACCACGAATCTCCCAAGTGGCGACTCTGAATCTTTAAATAAAATAATCCTGTTTCGATTGTCCTTTAATTGGAAAAACTCCCATCTACACCCTTCTTGCGGGTGTGGTAAAAAAGGAGGTGTGACAGCTCTGGCGACTCCGCTAGGGATCGAATCCAGAATCTCTGGTTCAGGGTTCAAGAATTTGAGCTTAGAATAATTGTTATAGTTGGCTTTATCCATTATCTGATTTTGTTACATGATTTGGGCCTAATGTGCTAATTGATTGCTTTTACTGCTTTGATATTCCGTGAACTGTATATAAACTGTTGCGAAATTCCTCTTCTCTCTGAGTCTTCTAAATCATGAAGAAGTGTGCACTTCGTGTGACTTCTTTTCTGTTAGAGTCATATTCCAAATTTAGAACAAGGTTCGGACAAGTTACAAAGCCGGTGAAGCTTCTGTATTCCCGGTACGCTGCCCCCCTCAGCTCGAGCTGTCCGCTCGGGTAAGCCAGGTCTAGAACAATAAACCCCAGGATTTAAACCTAGAAAAACACAGTTTCATGACGGATCCCTAGTAGGAACGCTTGTTTGCATCATGTGCATTTGACTTAGGGGACTCAACACAGGGGTTGGGTCCGTCTAGGACAGGTGTACCCGAAATAACAGACCATCTTGATGCATCCTATGTGCTACATGTTGCATTCCTTCAAGGGTAAAAGGGGTCATTTGGCGGACTAATGATAATTGAGGGTGAATGAAAAAAAAAAGAAAAAAAAGAGAGAAAAAAAGAGAGGCTAAAGTGTGAGGATTAAGCGAGTAGGGCCCAATTATATTTCTTGTTACAGTTTATTAAGAAAAAGAGCATGGAAACTTCAAAAAGATTTTGCACTTTTTATCATTTTTCAACAATCAAAAGTCAAAAAAAAAAAGAAAATAAAATCCAAAAAGATTTTATATATTTCATCATTTTTCGAAAAAAAAAAGAGAAAAAAATGTGTTTCCTATATGTTAGTTGTTTTTTTTATTATTCTCGCCTGTATCCAATCTGCCCGAACTACGCATACCTGATTCTCGTCTTTCGGGGCGTGATACGTAGGCAACCCACATAGGGTCCGGTCTTCCTAGTAAATCTTAGGTTCTTGGCTTTGCGGGGTCATAGCCAAATTTTGCACTTCTAGCCACCTTTTGGCCAAATAAGCCAGTTTGCAAAAATAGCCTCAACCATGTCTTCCATGTGTCCAGTAGGGAGTGTTATTGTCTCACATAGTGTTGATTTAAAGTTTTCTCATACAGGTGTGGATTTATTTACCGAAGTTTGAGCATGACAGACACCCCGATCAGGATCGCTCAGTTAGGAGTTGTTTGAGGAGATTTGTTTTATTTTTAAGTTTTGAGTCTGTTCTTCATTTTGTGTCGTCTTTTACTTTCTAGTTTTGTACAGTAATGTCAATCCTTTTGTTATTGTATTTTCTGCTTTATATTTGAAAAATATGTTGTAACTCAAAAATCCAAAAAAAAAGAGATGTTGCATTTTATATTTCGTTATAAATTTTCTTTGAAATATTAATTCTAGAAATGAAAAAATTTTGACGTTGTTTTTCCTTTAGGCAATTAATATCTAGGACTTAAAATGAATTGTTTTTATGTTTCCTTTAGTATATTAGGACCAAATTCAAAAAAAGAGAATTTTCTTTTAGTACTTCTTTAAAAGCTTTCTTTAAGGTGTTAATTCCTAAATCCAAAAAGATTTTCTTCTGAGGTGTTTCTTTGGGAAATTAGTGAAAATGAAAAAAAATTCTTTTATTTTCATTAGAACTTTAGGATATTGTACATAGAAAAAAATATTTTATCTTTTGTTTGTCATTAGAATTTCTTTTTTAGGTAATCAAAATTGAAATCCAAAAGCATTTTGTTTTATCTTTTTCATTGCTCATTTCAAAAAAATATATATGAACGTTAAGCTTGAATTTAGAATAGGTTATAGAACATTAAGTCTAGAAAATTCAAAAAAAAATAGATTTGTTTTTTTTATCTCTCTTTTCTCGTCAGAGTAGTCATTAAGGTAAAAGGAAAAAGAATGTTCGTTTGTTTCCTTTATTCCTGATATTCCAGAACTACGCAAAGGTCTGATTCATGCGGCGTCATGATACGTAGGCAACCTACATAGGGTTCGATCGAATCATTTTTTTATTTTAAAGAAAAAAGAAAAAGAAAATAAAAAAGAAAAGAAAAAAAAGAGGTGAAATTGTGGGATGTGAGATATGAAAGAAAGAAAGACTGATGATTAAAAAAAGAGAAATGAAGGAAAATGGGCAAGCCAGCAAGTGCTAGAAAAGCAAAAAAAAAAAGAGAGAGAGAGGTTGAAATGAACAAATCGGGATAATGTCAACTGACCTTTGTACCCTCGAAGTCATTTTAGAACCGTTAAATGTGGCTAGGTGCATTGCACATAAAGTGAGATTATCTTATGTTAAATGCCCTAACGTTAACGTGATGGCTTCATTTTGTTATATTCATAGCAAAAGGGTGGTTGGTTTGTGGTTTTAAAGTGGTAACTCTTCTCTGCAACATAAAGTCAAAAGGCAATGCAGACAACAACAGAACTGAGTTGGTTGATACCGGCGCTCGAAAGCAGTTGGTTGAACGGGACAATGGGTTGGTTGAAGAGGTAAAGATGTTAAAACAACACATGGCTGACATGTATCAGGCGTGGATGAATGGGAAGGCACCACTTCCGCCACCACCTAGCTTCCTAGATGTTGCCCTTACCCAAACTCCGGACACAATGCCAGATGATCCTCTATACTCTCTAGATCCACCCACTTATCTCCAAGCTCATGATGCCCAATATTACCCCTCAGAGGTTGCCCACAAGGTTCCCTACTCATACAAACAGGGTCCAAGGGACGAGCCTCATGTTGAAAATGAAAGGTTCATAGGAAGAAAAGGGAAAGATGGGGCACCTAGGAGGCTAAAAGACATAGAACAGTCCTTAAAGAACAAGCAAGGAATGGGAGACCAGGGAAGCGTGGCGTACAAAGAACTGTTTGTGTCCCTTGACGTTCGCCTGCCTGCGGGGTTTAAAGTGCCAAAATTTAACTTGTATGATGGGTTTGGGGATCCGGTAGCCCACCTGAAGGTTTATTGCAGTAAAATGAGAGGTGTTGGAGAGAAAGATGACTTGATGATGGCGTATTTCAGTGAAAGACTGACTGGGGCAGCTTTGGACTGGCATGCTCGTCAAGATGTTGGTAAGTGGCCTACATTGGGTGACATGGCTCAAGATTTTGTTCAATACTTTCAATACAAATCAGGCGTTACCCCAGACCGCTCCTCCATATCTAGAATAGGAAAGAAGCCTGAGGAAAGCTTTAGAGAGTTTGGGCTCAGATGGAGGGAGCAGGCTGCTCGAGTCAATACCCCGATTGGTAAAGAAGAAATGGTTGAGTTTTTCCTACAAGCCCAGGGGCCCACCTACTTTAGTCATTTGATCCAGGCCCTGGGGAAGCCTTTCAATGATATGTTAAAAACGGGGGAGCTAGTAGAAGAGGGAATCAAGTCAGGTAAAATCATGAGTTGTTTGAAAAACATTCAGAACATCCCAATAAGCTTGGGTGGAAGAAAGAGAAACAGAAAAAATGATCCAATGGGCTTTCCCAATCAACACTTCCAGCCTCGACATCGTCCCCGTGGATATCCTTATGCACCAGATGATCCTCCCCAATGCCACTTCTCTCCACAGAACTCCCAAAGTCGTACATCACTCTCCCAGTACCCAGCTCCACAAAATGCCTATCTACCCCCACGAGCCTACCGAAACCCCCCTAGATCAGGTTTCCGGCCCAATCAAGCATTTAAGAACGAGGGTTTGCGGAAGAAGAAAACCTTCACTCCATTGGGAGAGTCATATGCCAGTCTGCTCCAGAGGCTAAGGAAATTGGACATGTTAAAGCCGATCCAGATAAAAATGCCAAACCCTCTTCCAAAGAAGTTTGATTTTTCTCAAAGGTGTGCATATTGTTTAGATACCTCGGGGCATGACATAGAGAAGTGTTGGAATATGAAGAACGCGATTTAGAAGCTTATTGATGCAGGCGACATTGTCGTGCAAAATCCAGACGTAGCATACACTAGCCAAAGTCCGCCATCTGTGCATAATGAGACGCATATGGTGGGGATGATTTATTTTGAAAAGGAATGTGAGAATTCTTATGGGATCCTAGGAGGTACACGTGCTACGAAGCTTTCAGTGCTATCAGAGGTTTATCCTAAGAACGAGCAGGCAAAGGGAACCCAAAGGCAATTTGTTAAGAACAATGTGATGGAGACTTGTGAAGGTCCTAGTATCGTTGATGCAGAAGTCAGTGGCTAAGATGTTGAGTTTTGATGATTGGAAAGACGCTCCTTTCTTGGTTTGCCAGGGAGGAGTTTTGGTGGTTTATTTTGTTGTCATTTCTGCTATACGGGTTATTTTAGGGTTGTAATCCGGATATTGTCTTGTGACTTAAACCCTTCTATCCTTTTATTTTGCTTAGTTTGTTTAGTCATAATAGCCCGTTTAGTGTTGTCTAGGTTTGTTCTAGGTTTGTAACCCCAGTTTAGTTTGTTTGTTTTGTTGTCTAAACCCTTTCACCATCTGTCTACTGCCATTTTCTATTTTCTGTGATTTCTAGTCATTTTCGTTTAGTTCTCTTTTCTTTTTATAGTTCTTTTCCTGTTGACTCTAGTGAGGTGACATGCATAAGTAATTCTCAGCCTAGTTTTAAAAGTCAGTTTAATCACGAAGCAATGAAACAATGTTGAAGATGTAAGGACGTTTGAGGGAAATAAGTAAAGGCATTTTGAGATCACTTCAAGCCCGAATTGTGTGAAACTGGGGCAGATAGAACATAAAGAAACACTATTGAAACGCATCCTGCTGTGTCAGGTTGAAGCTAAAGGCAAGTTTGCCCCAAGTTGGCAGGGGTCGTTCGTGGTAACGAGAGTGTTGTCCAATAGTGCTTTGTATTTAACAGATGTAGAGGGCAAATGTATGGATATGGTTATCAATTCTAATGCAGTCAAAATGTATTGTGTATGATTCCTTTGGTATGTTTAATTGTGTTTGTTTGTACTGGGCATGTTTTGAAGATTGGAATGACGAAGGCATTGTGTTCTGCTATCTAAACATTTTATCCTTTGTTACCCTTTTGAGCCTTGTTTATTTCTTTTTCATACCCCTCTTTTGGAATCAGTGGTAAAGTTCAGAAATGCAAGCGCAAAATGTAAGTAAAGAACAAAGAAAAAAAAGGAGAAAGAAAAGAATGAAAAGAGAAAGAAAAGAATGAAGAGAGAAAGAAAAGAATGAAAAGAAAAAGAAAAAAAAAAGAGGAAAAAAAACAACAAAAGAAAAAACAAAAAAAAAAAAGAAAAGAAGAGAAAGAAAAAAAAGAAAAATCACAACAAACAAAGTAAATTCCTATGACATGAACTACGTTCGACCTGATTCCTTTTAAGGATACGTAGGCAGCCTCACGGTTCGGTCCCATTAAAATAAAAATCCAAAAGTCCCCAAGCAAAGAAACTGGGGCAGAAGTTGTGGTTGTTATAAGAGATCTGATTCCAAAAGTTGTAAATTTGAGCCCTTTAAGCTGTTTTTGAGCCTTTATGATACTCTTTCTTTCTAACCCCATCCAAAAGCCCACATTACGGTCCAAAGAAAGACCTTCCGATCAATCTTTGTGTAGTGCCAAGGCAAGCGAGTTAGAGGTATGAATCACATCAGGGGCAACACTCTGTTCTACACAAGAAAAACAAAAATGAGAGAGTCTTATCGGTGAAAACCTTCATAGGCACCATAAGGCGACAGTAAGTTGAGAGAAAGAACAAAATGAGAGAGTCTTATCGGTGAAAACCTTCACAGGCACCAGTATGTTGAAAGAACAAAATGAGAGAGGCTTGATGGTGAAAACCCTTCGGGCACTACAAGTCGAGTAAGGATCGTGAATCAGATTGGAAAATCGGAGCATTGAAGCCCAGTTTCACGGCGAAGAGGTATAATAAGAGTTGAACATCGGACTTGCTTGGCAAATTAGGCCATTTAATCCAAAGGTGCATGTCACAGTCATTAGAGTTGGTATCTACATCTGATAAGTGTCTAGTTTTCTTGTTAGGAATCATCTCTTTCCATTGTCCTTACTCTGTTCCTTTTGTTTTGTTTACTTCCCCTTCTTGAGTCTATTTGGTTAGAACAAGTGAGAAATGACTTCAAAATTTGCTACCAACTTTTCAATTGTACAAAACGGAATTTGGCTAGCACATCAAAGTGGCATAAGTCAAGAAGAACAACGTGCGCACTGAGTTGTTAACAATCAACATGCTTTGGGATTCATGTGAAATACAAATGCTTGGTATATATCAATTCATGAACAATGCAACAGATAGAGGATGTTGGGTGAATGGATCAAAGGTATTCTCTGTGATGAGGTTGACAGAGAAAGTGGTTAACCAACGACAAGCAAGGTCTTCCCAGCGGAAATCAAAGTTATCATGGCAAGTGAAGGAGCAATAGGCCTCAAGGCCAAGGCTAGTGGTTTAAGTCAAGAAAGAACAACATACGCACTGAGTGGGTGGCAATTGACGTGCTTTGAGATTCATGCGAGATACAAAGGTTTGGTAAATGTCAGTTCATGAGAAATGCAACAGATAGAGGGTATTGGGTCTGAATGGAGAAGAGGTATTTTCTGTGATAAGGATGATAGAGAAAGTGGTTAGAAAAGTCTTCGAGTGGAAGTCAAAGTTATCATGGGAAGTGGAGGAGGAATCGCCCTAAAAGTCAAGGCCACAAACCAACCACCATATTTTAAACTGACAAGATTTTTCTTTGATTTGAAACAGGGGCAGGAAATTTCGTTTGTTTCGGAGAAACCCACCGTAAGGAAAGGCAAGCACCAGACAGGTTTGACCGTAAACTCTTAGGACCCTCCTGGATAATGAGATTTAATTTGAAGTTTGCAGGACTCGCCTGGATAATGGGATTTCATTTGAAGTTTCAGGACCCTCCTGGATAATGGGATTTAATTTTAAGTTTGTAGGACCCGCCTGGATAATGGGATTTAGTTTTAAGTTTTCAGGACCCTCCTGGATAATGGGATTTAATTTTAAATTTTTAGGACCCCCCTGGATAATGGGATTTAGTTTTAAGTTTTCAGGACCCTCCTGGATAATGGGATTTAATTTTAAAATTTCAGGACCCTCCTGGGTAATGGGATTTAGTTTTTTTTTAAGTTTTCAGGACCCTCCTGGATAATGAGATCTAGTTTTTAAATTCTCAGGACCCTCCTGGATAATGGGATTTAATTTAAAATTTTCAGGACCCTCCTGGATAATGGGATTTAGTTTTTAAGCTTTCAGGACCCTTCTGGATAATGGGATTTAGTTTTTAAATTTTTAGGACCCTCCTAGATAATAGGATTTAATTTTAAAATTTCAAGACCCGCCTGGATAATGAGATTTAGTTTTAAGTTTGCAGGATCCTCCTGGATAATGGGATTTAATTTTAAATTTTCAGGACCCTCCTGGATAATGGGATTTAGTTTTAAGTTTTCAGGATCCTCAATGAGATTTAGTTTTTAAATTTTCAGGGCCCTCCTGGATAGTGGGATTTAGTTTTTAAAGTTTTACGACCCTCATGGATAATGAGATTTAATTTTAAAATTTCAGGGCCCTCTTGGATAATGGGATTTAATCATAAAAATTCTCAGGACCCTCCTGGACAATGGGACTTAGTTAAAATTCAAAACGTTCATGAGTAACAAGATCTAGCATAGGCTCTACCTTGAGGAAATATAAGTTTGGCTTTGAAGTTTTCATGCTTAGGATAAGATTCAATTTGAAATTTTCAGAACCCTCCTGAATAATGTTACTTAGTTTAATACCTCCCTTAGATTCTAAGATTTAGCATAAGTTTCACTGTTAGGAAGTTGAATTTAGCTCTAAAATTTTCACCCTTAGGATGAGATTTGATTTTGAATTTCAGGACCCTCCTGGATAATGAAATTTAGTTTTAAGGTCTTCATAGATAACAAGATTTAGTGGAAGTCTTACCTTTAGGAAATATAACTTAGCTTTAAAACTGTCATATAACTAGGAGTTTTCAGGATCCTCCTAGATAATGGGATCTAGTTTTCAAATTCATAGAGATATTTGATAACATGATTCAATGCGCTCAGCATCAAACTAGGGCAGAAAATTTTCTTCATTTTTGTCTATTTTTGTTGAAATCAGGCGCCCACCTGGAGAACAAGGGAATACATTTCAAGTTTCGATAATCAGGCGCCCACCTGGAGAACAAGGGAATACATTTCAAGTTTCGGTAATTAGGCGCTCACCTGGAGAACAAGGGAATACATTTCAAGTTCAGTAATCAGGCGCCCACCTAAAGAACAAGGGAATACATTTCAAGTTTAGGAATCAGGCGCCCACCTGGAGAACAAGGGAATACATTTCAAGTTTCGGTAATCAGGAGCCCACCTAGAGAGCAAGGGAATACATTTCAAGTTCAGTAATCAGGCACTCACCTGGAGAACAAGGGAATACATTTCAAGTTTTGATAATCAAGCGCCCACCTGGAGAACAAGGAAAAACATTTTCAAGTTCAGCAATCAGGCACCCACCTGGAGAACAAGGGAGTATAGTTCAAGTTTCAGCTTTCAAAGTTCTTACTGATGTTTGGTAACATGCCAAACCGGGGCAGACGTTTTATTTGTTTTGTTTATTTTGTGGAAATCAGGCGCTCACCTGGAGAACAAAGGAATACATTTCAAGTTCAGCAATCAGGCGCCCACCTAGAGAACAAGGGAATACATTTCAAGTTTAGCAATCAGGCGCCCGCCTGGAGAACAAGGGAATACATTCAAGTTTTAGCAATCAGGCGTCCACCTGGAGAAAGGGAAACATCTCAAATTACAAATTCAAGGCGGCAACAAGGGGATTCCACCAGGAGAGTACCAGTCAACAAGGCAACAAGAACCATAAGATCAAGTTTGAAGATATAGATAGGATTTTGTAATGCATAAATCATAGTCTAGTCTAGCTTCTTTTTATTTTATCATGGTGTAATAAGGGGGTTCAGTAAGTAGTAGTAGCAGCAGCAGCAACAGTGAAATCACAGCTTCATGGTAGTCCCAGCTACCAAAACTTTCCGAACTACACTGACTTGATTCCTTTATAGCCAAGGATATGTAGGCAACCTCGGAAGCAGGGTGCAGTCAAATTTTTCAAAAATGCTTTGCATGGAGTATTCAATCGGGCAAAAATCGCTCGTATCCGCTCACTTTATCTTTGCACAAAAACTTTTCTTATTTCCGGGCAAAGAGGGGCAGCTGTGAGCACGTAATTTTTGCCCTATGTGAGTTTACTCCCATAAATTCAAGAAAATAGTGTTTTCCCACTATTTGCAATGTTCGTAGATTTTTCATAGAATTTTTATTAATTGTTTGCATTTTCTTGCATGTTTAAGTCTTATTTAAATTATGAAAAATACCAAAAATATCACGCATGGATTTAGGCTTTATTTTTAAATTTTTAGGATTAATCGATAGTTACTTATTTTATAAAAATTAAAAATCACAAAAATACTTCATTTTTACGCTTTTTCCTTTTATTGATTTTTTTCTCTTTTAATTTAGGATTAAGCATGCTTTTATAATTTTTATAGTTAGTTAATTAGTTTAATTTTACATTTTTAGATAATCTAGAATTTTTAATTAATTAATTAAAGAAAAGAAAAAGGAGAAAAGGAAATTAGGAAGAATGTATTTTTGATCTTGTTTCTTCTAAAATTGGGCCAATTCCTAAAGGCTCAAATCAATTCTAAACCCCAACCCAATTCCAATACTAATACCCATTTGACCCATTACCCCTTTTTCATTTTTTATACCCTAATCTCTCACATAAAAGGAGAGTTAAGGCACAAAAGAGATCAGATTTTGGAGACCTAAAAAAGATCCCAGCTAAAATACACCTATTCGTCGTTACCTCCTAAGAAAGGAGACTACTCTCTTTCTCACCATCTCTCATTTTCTACAGAGAAGGAAACCATCTCTTCAAAAAAGACGTTGCCTCTTCTATAAAAAAGAAGATCAAAAAATCCCATCAGGAGCAACGAAAAGATCAGCGATACTCCCTCCCTCTGACCAAATAAAAAAAAGCCCCCTAAGAATTCCGGCAACCTTCATGAACGCCGTTTGGTTCCTCTAGATCTGACCGCCGGCGAGAGGTTCTATCCGAGGTCTTGTCTTCAAAAATTCAAAAGAAAAATTTCAAAAACTAGATTATTATTCATTGTTGATTGTTGTTGACTTTCGGCTGCTGCTTCTTTCATGTTAGCTAAAAATGAAGACCACGCAGGTTCTTATGTTTAAATATCTTAACATAATTTTTTTTTTGACATATTCAAATCTTTGTTGTTTTTCTCTGCGTTGCTTTATGGATTTTTTTTCACTTTTCTGGCAAATGTTGTTGGTTGTAGCTGAAAAACGAATAAAAAACTTGTTCAAAAGAGAAAATATAAGAAATCTATGGTTGATTGTTGAAGATTAAAATTTTATCACCAGTTACATACACGTCAACTTCCAAATAAAATGCAGATCTCATGATTTTATCTGTTTCCCTTCTACTCTTTTTGTGTATTAATAATAATGTCCACAATCAAATTACGCAAGCCTGCAAAGGTCACTCATTGTAATTACTTCATCACCATTAAATAAAGTCACTTTTTTTTGTTCTGACTGAGTACCGAATTTCGTGTAATGAAACAGTGAAGTATTTTTCAAGCTATGGTTATTCCAATTAGTAGGTTTTGTTGTTTACTTGGTTCATTTTTATCTTTTTCAGCTTGTTGCTTCAGATATAACTTCTTCTTCTTTTTCGTCTTATTTATAAGCAGTGCAATTTATAAGGTGGGGAGGCATGGGATGGAGTTTGCTATTGTGCATGATATAACTTTTGCATATTTCACTGTTGATCATATCTCTAATATTTATTGAATATGTTAATCCATTTATTTTATAGTAGTAGCTCTTTTTATATCTCGGATTGTTGTACTGCTCTTAAATTTTCTTAAACATGCATTTAGTCTTCCTCTAGTTTGAAATTTTTTGGGCAGAGTGAGGTTAATTCTTCTCACTGTTGTCCGAGTATATATTCACACATTTAGAGGATTATTAAAGAGTTTGTCTTCATGTGTTAATCGAATTATCTCAGGGACGTTGTGAAAAATGAAAAAGGAAGTTTGGTTTCCAAGGTATGAACATCGTAGCTTGCTTTAGGCGCGATTAATAAATCATCGTGACTATAGGTATGGTTCCCGTGACATAGTTATGATGCCTAATTTCCAAAACTCGGGTGTGCATTTCATGTGACCCAAATCCAAATCTCAACAACGCTAAATAAAATGTGTCGTGGACCGCGGGTGCATTTCATGTGGCATGGTTCAAGACGTGTTTTAGATGGCGTTGAAATCTTCCTTAAAGTAATTAAAAGCGGTTTAAAGTTAATATGCACATAGGTCCAAAAGTATTTTAAAATTAAATAATAGGCCAATTGTAACAGTTGAGCGACCGTGCTAGAACCATGGAACTCGGGAATGCCTAACACCTTCTTCCAGGTTAACAGAATTCCTTACCCGGATTTCTGTGTTCGCGGACTGTAATACAGAGTCAATCTTTCCTCGATTCGGGATTTGAACCGGTGACTTGGGACACCACAAATCTCCCAAGTGGCGATTCTGAATCTTTAAATAAAATCCCGTTTCGATTGTCCTTTAATTGGAAAAACTCTCTTTACGCCCTTCTCGCGAGTGCGGTAAAAAAGGAGGTGTGACAGTACCAACGGAGTATTGGGAGGTACTTAGCGGATACCAGACGGTGATTCAAGGTATAGCTGCATCACATTCGCAGACCATAGAGTCACTTTCTTGTTTCAATCGTACTGTTTCAATTTTTGGGACAGTGTTGTATATTCTTTTGGAATAGTGTGTGTAGAAAATTTTAGAAGTTCATGTACTTGTGACACCACATCTTAGGATGTATTATGTATCTGTTGGTTTTAGACCTATCCTATTTACTTTTGAAATGCTTTTATTTCTTGTTATCATGGTGTTAGTCGTGTATTACCGTTTCTTCTGTATTTTCATCAGTTGTGTGTTAGCTTGCCTAGCAAGTCGTGTTAGGCGCTACCGTGACCTGTGGTTGAGATTTTGGATCGTGACAATAGTTGAACAAAACTTGTAAATTTATATGAAAATAAATTTTAGAGAACTAAAAGTATATCATCCTAGCCAAAAGAGACTTTAAGGAGACACCTTAATGACAAAAAGGTTATAATTTGAATCGTGAGTTTATTGAGTTTGAATATTATCGGTTGGAATAATTGGAAGAAAAACCTGGACTTCCATCTGATGTTCTCCCACTCCCATCGCAGCATAGAGAAAATATTGAGTTATGTGTTTTGATGATTAATGTGTGCAATGAACATGTGCTAAAAATCAGGTTATCACAGTTACGACATAATGCTTCTTACAAGGCAGTAACTTTTTCTGCAAAAGTTACTGCAGTACGATATTTGTGGAAGTTATTCTTGATGCGATAAGGGATGTTGCCTAAAGATATCTGCAGATAGGAGTCACGAAGCTTGAAGAGTCCTTATGATCTCAGGACTTGTATATGAGTTGGATTTTGATTGTGCCTAGGAATCTCAAAGATCTCGGAGCTGTAATGGCTTAAATACTCTGCCCAAGGACTGTTCCAGACTATCTTTTTATACATCTACTGAGTACAAAAACATAGCATTTCTAGTTCACAATACACTTAAAGTTGCCGACCAAGACTGTTTGTAGAGTCAGTTGATTTTCTACTTGAGTCAGTCTAGTTCATGTGTATTAGGGAATTGAGTTTTATTCATATTTTATTCAAATGATATTAGTTGAATTTTTGTTTGAGTAAGTTGGAGTTACTTGTTGTTTTCTTACAATAAGTAGAACTAGTTGAAGTGTGGAGATGTATTATGATACATGAGTTATAATCTACATATTTGTCTCATAAGTGAAGTTGAAGTTAAATCCTACGTGGTAGGTCGTTGTCTTTGTACTTTTGAACTGGGTGATTTTCCAAGTTAAATTGCTTGTTCTTTACTTTTCCATTGATTTTGGGTTTAAGCACAAGTAGTAAGGTAAAGAACCAAGGTCTTTAGTAGTTTTGGAGGGCACTCAAATTAACAATTTGTATCCGAGCAGGTTCTCTTAAACGTGGTTAACACCTCGAGGGATCTTTAAAGAGATGAGTGCTCCACCATGAATTAACAAAGTACAATCAACTACTATACCACATCTGATTAATGAAAATTTTTATAGTTGGTAGGAGACAAGAATGAAGGACTTTCTAATGGATGAGAACTATGAACTATATTAAATCAAGGACCATTGACTCCCACCAAGAAAAATGGACAAAATGAGATTGTTCCCAAAGATCCCTCAGAATTTTTGGTAGCTAATTTCAGAATGATGGAAAAGAATGCCAAGGCTAATAAAATTCTCATTTGTGGAATTGGTCCTGTTGAATACAACAGGATATCTGCTTGTTCAAATGCGAAGGAAACTGGGGATGCTCTTCAAACTTCTCATGAAGGAAAAAATCAGGTAAAAATATCAAGAATTAAGATGTTAATGAGAAACTATGATCTCTTCTCTATGAATGACTCTGAGCTTATTCAGGAGATGATCATCGGGTTCACTACCATAACTAATGAACTTAAGTCACTAGGAAAGGTTTTCACTTCTGAAGAATTGGCTAGCAAAGTCTAGAGGGTTCTTCCTACCCCATGGAAAACAAAAGTCACATCCATTTAAAGCGAAGAAGCTGGACAAAATCTCACTTGACGAGTTGATTGAGAATCTAAAAACTAATGAAATAAGAAAGATGGAACTACGTAAGGAAGAACCAAAAAGGGATAAGGCGTTGGTTCTCAAGACTACAAATGAAGATGAGTTTGATGATAATGATCTGGATATCGTATTGTTTTCTAATTTCAAAAAATTCATGAAGAATTCCATAAATTGACCAAAGAGAGAAAACAATGGAAAACCTAAGCACGTTGACAAATCCTCAAATGATGGATGCTACAAGTGTAACAAGCTGGATCACATGGTCAAAGACTGTCCAATGTAGGAAGTTGAATGGAAAAAAGAAAGACCTAAGAAAGAGACAATGGACAAGTTAAAGGAACACGGTCCAAACAAATATAAAGTTCTAGAAAAAGAATTTACTGAGGCTATGAAACAAGCCTTCCTGGTAGCATATGAAGATAATGGTAGTGAAAATAAGGAGGATAAGACTATTAGATTGTTCACTATAATTGAATCTAAATATTCCAATAAGCTTGAACCTCTTATACAACTAGGAATGCACATTGGGAGACCCCCACTTTTTGATGGACATCACTTTGATGAATGGAAGATGTGTATGGAAGTGTTTCTCCAAAGCACTGATTATGACTTGTGGAAAATTATCAATCATGGTCCAATCATATCTGTGAAAGTGAATAGCAATAGAGACAAAAGAATCAAAAGGGAGGAAGAATATAAGGTTGAAGATCGCAAGATCATTCAAAAAAATGCCAAAGCAAAAGACTTTCTCTACAGGAGCCTTCCAAGGAATATTCACTACACGGTATCCTTATGCTCCTGTTCCAATGACATGTGTATGACTTTGGAGGTTAATTATGGAAATGAAAATATTAAGCAAGCACTGATGGCAATTGAAGAAAACAACTCAGAAGAGAAAGTGATAGGGATGTCAGCCATGAGTGATTCAAAGGCTGAGGATGATCCAAGTCAGCTAAGTATCTCTAATCTGAAAGAGAATATTCATACTATGTCTAAAAGACGACTAATGGCCACAATAATAACTATAATGAGTGAAGTTGACATGTTAAGTGCTGGAAATGATCGATTAGTAAGTAATCTTTCTTGTGTCAAAATTGATTTCAAAAATCTTGAAACAAACAAAATTGACCTTGAAAAATTAGATTAAGAGTCATAAGGACCAAGTTCTTAAACTTACAGCACTGAATCAACAACAATCTTCTAAATTTAGAAAGGCAATAATCAGTGATTTGCAATGTAACCTTGAAAAGGAACTAACCAAGCTTAAGGATAGGTTATACGATGCTGATAGCAGGAATAAGACTCTTCAAGAGAATCCTGAAAAGACAAAGTATGAGCTATCTAGAATAAGTAAGTGGCATAGATCATTTGATGCATTGAAATGCATGAATGAAAATTACAGCAGAAATATGCTTGAGATTGGCTATAGGAAACCTGTACCAAGATTTGATCCTAAGTATGTAAGAGTCTCTGATAATAAAATACGCACTCACTTTGGAAAAGTTACATTTCAGAGATAGCTGTTCTACTTTAATTCATGCTCAGTTTAAGAACACCTTTGGCTCACCTAAGCATGCGGTAGTGAAAAAGAGAACAAAGATCATTCCTTCTATTCTGTCTAAGTGGATTATGGTTAATAAGAATATGACATCCAATGTTCTGCCTTTCAGGGCAAAAAGGGACTTGATTTATCATTTTTCCCCATAAAAAGGGACCACAAGCTTGTCTGGGTTCCTAAAGCTAAGCTGTGATTTTCGTTGCAGGCTAAATTAAGAGAAAACAATCAAGGGATAGTGGTTGCTCAAGACATATGACTGGTAAAAAAATAATTTTCTCTCACTAACAGCCTTCCAAGGAAGGAGTGTGTCCTTTGAAAATAGAAAGAAAGGACAAATAACTAGAATTGGTAAAGTTGGTAAATCACTCTCTCATGCAATAGAATATGTGTACTATGTGGTTGGACTCAAGCATAATCTCCTTAGCATATCCCAAATGTGTGATAAAGGTAATGAGGTAAAGTTCAATTTAACAATCTGCACTATCACAAAACTGGATACAAATAAAACTCGTCTGAAAGGTAAGAGACACAACAATGTCTATAAGATATCTATTATGTCTTTTTCTCAAAGTTAGCACACATGTCTAACTATAGTGGAAGATGATCCACTATTGTGGCATAGAAGACTGGGTCATGCCTCCCTGTCTCAATTCAATAAGTTGGTGGCAAAGGACCTGGTACTTATGTTACCATAAATTGAGTTGGCTTTCGATAAGGTTTGTGATGTATGCATTATAGTTAAGCATGTAAGACTGTCTTTCAAATCTAAGAAAGTTGTTGCCACCTCAAAACCTCTTGAACTTCTTCATATGTACCTATGTGTCCCTATGAGAGTAGAGAGGATAAAAGAATTATGTGTTGGTAATTATTGATGACTTCTCTAGATATACATGGACCTTGTTTTTAGCATCAAAGAATGAAACTTTTGATGTGTTTTGTGTATTTGTCATAATGTTTCAACAGAAACTAGGAAGTCTTGTGTCAAGCATTAAAACAGATCATGGAATTGAGTTTGAAATCTATAAGTTCCTTAAGTTGTGTAGCACTCATGGGATTTAACTCCACAACAAAATAGTGTTGTGGAAAGCAAGAACAGATATAAAGAAAATATGGGTAGGACTATGTTGATTACTAGTGGACTGCCTAGATATTTCTCGGCAGAGGCTGTCAATACTACTTTCTATATGTTAAATAGATTCATGGTGAGAACTATTCTTAAGAAAACTCCCTATGAGTTACTTCGAGGAAGAAATCCCAACATCACTCACCTAAGAGTTTTTGGATATAAATGCTTTATGCACAACAATGGTAAATAAGCTCTAGGTAAGTTTGATGATAGAAGTGATGAGGGACTGTTCTTGGGTTATTCACCACATAGTAAATAATATAATGTATTTAATAAAAGAACTATGTGTATACAAGAAAATATTCATGTCATCATTGATGAATCTAACAATATGGCTGAGAACGATTTGCACGATGAAGATCATGATATTGGACTCATAGAAGAAAGGATTTTGAGACAGAAGAAGAATTTGAAGAATAGTTGGAAGGATCATTAGGTAATCAAGAAGGATATAAAAGAGATCAGGAAGTACATGTGGAAGGGGGAACAATTCTGACAGATACTCAGCAGGTTGAATATGAACCTACTATCCCTGATCCTCTGGTCAACTCCTTTGCTGAATCATCTCAAGGTCTACAAGGTAGGCCATGGAAATACCAAAGCTCTCATCCTCTTGAAAATATCATCATTGATCTAACTACAGGAGTGCAAACTAGATCATCTTTGAGAAATTTGCATGCACTCACTACCTTTTTGTCCCAAATAGAGCCAAAGAACATAAAGGAAGATCTAAAGGATCTAGACTAGATAATTGTCATGCATGAGAAGCTAAATAAATTTGAAAGAAGCAAGGTTTGTTACCTGATACAAAAGCCCAAAAATATCACTGTTATAGGAACCAGATAGGTGTTCAAAAACAAACTAGATGAGCATAGAAATATCACAGGGAACAAGGACAGAATGGTAGTTCAGAGATACAATCAAGAAGAAGGCATTGACTATTATAAAACATTTTTCCATTAACACGAATGAAAACCATCAGGATGTTGATAGTGTTTGTTGCATATATGAAGCTTATGTTATATCAGATGGATTTAAAAAGTGCATTTCTAATTGGATATCTAAAAGAGGAAGTATTTGTCAAACAATCACCTGGTTGTGAAAGTGAAGAATTCCCTGATCTTATCTTTGAGTTGGACAAGGATTTGTATGGACTAAAGTAGAACCCAAGAGCTTGGTATGAGAGATTGTCAAAGATCCTTCTAACTAATAACTTTCTAAGAGGGATGGTAGACAACACATTATTTCTGACAAACAAAGGAAAAACCCTTTTAATTGTACAGGTATATGTGGATGATATCATTTTTAGAGCAACTAATGAGACATTGTGTAAAGAATTTGTTGAAATAATGGGCAATGAGTTTGAGATAAGTATGATGAGTCAGCTGAATTTCTTTCTTGGATTACAGATCAATCAAACACTACTGGGACAATGATTCATCTACAAAAGTACATCAAAGAGCTCTTGAATAAATTCAACATGCAATCCTCAAAATCAAATGATATTCCTATTACCATTACCACAAAGCTTGATCTGGATGAACAATGTGGAGCAAAATCTATACAGAGGAATGATTGGATCACTTATGTATCTTACTGCAAGTAGACCTAACATTGTGTTCTGTGCAGGTCTATGTGCAAGGTTCAGGTAAATCGCAAGAAATCTCATCTAAAGGCAGTTAAAAGAATACTTAGATACCTGGACGGAAATCCTAACTTATGCATGTGGTATCTAAGAGGATAATTTTGACTTAGTTGGTTATGTTGATGATGACTATGCAAGTCTTCATGTTGATAGGAAAAGAACATCCGGAATAACTCACTTTCTAGGTTCTTGCCTTTGATTTAGTTGGTTATGATGATGCTGACTATGCAAGTTTACATGGTAACAAGAAAAGAACATCTGGAATAGCTCACTTTATAGGTTATTGCCTTGTGTCCTGGGGAATAAAGATGTAGAACTCACTGGCCCTATCTGCATCTAAAGTAGAATATGTGGCAGCAACATTATGGGCGCACATTTGCTATGGACAAGGCAGTAGCTCAGGGACTATGGTATCTTTGTTGATTGTATTTTTATTTTTTGTGACAACTCCAGTACCATAAATATTAGAGAACTAAACACATTGATATCAGACATCATTTCCTCATAGACAATGTAAGGGAAACATCTCAATAAAATTTTGTAAAACTGAAGATCAAATTACTGACATTTTAACTAAGGCACTGAATATGGATCATTTTGAGAGGAACATGTTGTAACTAGGATTAATTATTACTTCCCACTAAGCTGAACCCTAATGATTGGCTAGAAAAAGTAATAGATATAGATGTCTAAGTAACTAATACTTGATTCAGTCTCATACTTTGTTTAATATACATACTTGCCTTGAGAATCTAACTGATGTTGATGTCTTATGATATTAACATTATTGTGTCTGAAGCTTTACTGTGGGAAACACTAAGGAGTTTCAAAAGAAGTTGGTTCTTCAACTCAGGTATGTGTCATCTTGTCAAAACTATATTAAAACTTGACAACGGAAATACTGCTGTAATTAGACTTCCAAAGTCCAATAATACTGAAATATATTTGTTATAAGAGTCAAAGTTTAAGGGGAAATAGTTTTTGTTAAAAGTCCTATTATGTCAAAAATTCTGATTGTCAAATATATACGTTGTAGGAGTCCTGTTAGAACTCAAACTAATACCCTCTCTCTCTTCTAGCCAAATCAGAAATCCCCCCCCCCCCCATAAACTGTCTCTTTGCACCCTTCTTCACAAGTTGCTATTCTCACTCAAACCCTAAGCTACAGTATTAATCCTCTCATCTCTTCTTCACCATGACAAAGTCTAGCCAGACCCCGTCAAAATCGAAAGTATCTTCCAAACCTGGTTCTAAGTCCAAAAGTGAGAAAGCTAAGCCAAAGAAGAATATAAAGTCCTATGCTATTTTTGCACCACCGACTGTTGTTCCTCTACCTCCATCCACTAGAGTCTTTGCACCACTGCCAATTATTTCCTCCATATTTATCCTTTTATGTCTCTACACCACCACCCATTGTTGATCTACTATCAACATATCCTAAAACAACTACCAATCCACTTCATCTACACCACAGATCATCTCCAAACCCACAAAAGTCAAGGCCATATCACAGAAGTCGGTAAAAAGTGTGAAACAAGTTGATAATGCTATTGCTAGGGGGGAACTTGTTATGAAGGATCCTACTACTCAGAGGGAAGCTGCAATTAACAAGGATTATCAAGTAAAATCCCCTTCTTCCAAACTTTATGTACTGGCATCTGCTATAGATGTGTCTCCTTTAGACGTAGATGAACCATTGAGGGAAACAACACGTGCAGAGACTCCTGTAATTGAGAAAGTAGCTGCAGCATAGGATTTTAGTAAGAAAATGGTTGTAGACCAGTCTAGGGTAGAGGGGGAAGAAGAAAAGGAAATAAGGGACAATGAAGGTTCTGAAGGAAGTACCTATAGCTGGACTGATGATGAGGAAGATGAGAAAACCAACAAAGAGGCAGAAGTGGAAGGTGAGAGAGAACACCACTCAAAAGAGAAAAGAAGTGAGAATGAGGGAGAATCGGAATGGCAGAAAGGAGAACATGATGGATAATTAGAAGAGGAAAATGAAACTGAGGGAGAAGTGGTTCTAATAGTGAGGAAAGTAATCATTAAGGTGTAGGTGAGGATCAGAAAAGGAGTGAGGTTGAGAATTCTTAATCTGAGAGTGAAGAAAAACATGAGAGTGAGGATTCTGAAGGATCTATGACTATTAGAGATACAATCATGGCCCCTTTTCAAAATGTCAATGTGGAAGAGGCTTATGAGGAACCAATACCTTCTTTAACTTCGTTCCTCGGGGATGAAGATGTTGAAAGTGATGAGGATGACTTGACACTCTCTGAAGTGAGACAGAAGAGGAAAAACACAACAAAATCTGCAAAAGTGGCTTCACAGGGAAAAAATGGTTGTGGTTCCTCTTACTAGAAATCACCTTACCAGGATTAAAAGAAAAGTCATGGATGAGCAACTGATTATGGAAGCTAGAAGTAATAAAAGGACAAAGAAATCAGTTGTAGTTGCTAAGACTGTTGTTGAACTAGATGTTGAAGAAGAACATATTTTTTCCCTTAGGGAAAGAAATTATCAGTTAAAAGAACTACTGCAAACTTGTCAAAGCAACAACTTCTACATCTCAGAAGAAGATCAGAGGGAAGAAGAAAATTGCTGAGTTAAAAGTAGTTGATAGGATGGTAGAGTTCAAGAGTTGAAAGGTTTTGATTGGGAAGATCTTAGGCAACACTGATGAAAAAGAATGGCTCAGTTGGTAGAGAAGCTTGACATGCAAGGGTGTGAACACATTTTTTGAAGCCCTTTCCCCCTGTGTGTGCACCTATAGTATTTGAGTTCTATGCCAACTTTCATTTTGATGGTAAAGTGATGAAGATCTCTGTTAGAGATTTTGAGCTAGAATTTAATGCTGGGGCACTGGAATTGCTGCTGAATATACCTTCCTTGGGTTTTGGTATTTATCTAAAGAATAAGTAGGAAACAATCGACAATGATGTGGATACACGGGTTATGATCACCAAAAATATTCCCATAATTTTGAGTTGGATTGCCCTCAAAAGGTGTACAAGACAGATGATACCATTTCCCAAGTTACTGTTTCACTTCGTGAATTCTTGTATTCTGCAAAGGTCTGAGAGGAGGCATGAGGACACTTTTCTTGACATGGATATGATGGACTAGTGGATAATAGGAAGGCCATCAATCTTTCCTATTTTGATGATTCAACATATGGCAAAATTTGCTGACACGTCAAACCTAGGCATGCTATGCCCTATGGTTTCGTGTTGACTGAGTTGTTTGACAAGCTTAATATGTCCTTACCCGAGTTAACATTTGAAAATCACAATAATGTACTGGATGCAGTCATACTCAGACAGTGTGGTTATGGTTAGATCAAGGCTAGGGGTCCAACTGGTGCTACCATTTTGCATGGAAATAGCAAGACTGCTGAACCTTTCAAAAGGTTGGAGTTGGCCTTTGAAGAGAATGAAAAACTCAAGGAAGATAATGATGAACTAAGGAAGGAATCCAAGCAGCTCAGGGAAGAGTTGAGGAAGGACAAAGCTCTTGCTCAGCAAATTACAACTCTTGTGAAGGCCTTTAACCTCGTCTACCTCTCACCCCTGAACTTGGTTCTTTTCTCAGTGTCAGTTGCTTAAGTCTAGTGTTCCTAGAGGTGTCCCGTCCTTCTTTTTGTGTCTAATTTCTGATTAGTATGCGGGGATGTTTGAACTATTTTGTTTTAATTCTTGTTTGATCATGGCCTTTGGCTTAAATTGGCACTATCTAATGCATATTCTTATTGTATTCATATGCTTCTCACGTGGCTAAATATCATCACAATAATTCATTTTTTCATGATTTCTCTTATGTTTGATATGTAGCCCCGTGGCTGTGAATCTTGCATTATGTGTAGTTGCTAAGTTTATCTCATAGCTATCCATAGTTGAGTTTCCTTTCTTTGCACTCTCTTACTTTGTTCTATCACTGTGGTATTAGAGTCAGTCCATCATTTCGGAAGATAGAACAATTTATTAAATATATCTGAGTCATTTCCATCATTCTCTTCCCTCGCAAAAATGAATATCTCTCATGCTCTATATAAAACCTTGTCCAAACAATATTACTAACTATATGAAGTAGATATCCTATCCAATGAACAAAAAGTAACCTCTACCGAATTACCCCTCATAAACCCTTACTCAACATTTGCCAAAAAATCATTTGCACCGTGGTCCCAAATTCGATCCTTAGTCCAACACAGACCAAAAGTCATGAAGGAATATGTTGTTGCCTCAAGACTTGACCAGCATCCTATTCTTGCAACTAAAGAGGAACAATTCATCACCCTTCAAATCCCAGATGATTTTCTCAAACAATAAAAAAATCATAATTTTACCCATATCCATTTTGGTGCTATTCGAATCGCTTTAGGTCAACATGTTATGTGGGGAGAGGTTCATTTGTTAGTCATTTGTTATTTCACGTTGTCTTACTAGTAATTGATGCTTGATGTCTCTCCTTGTTCATAAGCACAAGGTTTGTCATCATCAAAAGGGGATATTTGTTGAGTTATATGTTTTGATAATTAACAAGTGTGTGCAATGAATATGTGCTAAGAACCAGGTTTTCACAGTGAACCCAAAAGGCTCCTTACAAGGCAGTAACTCTTTCTGCAAAAGTTACTACAATCCGATATTTTTGAAAGTTATTCTTGATGCGATTATAGATGTTGCCTAAAGATATCTGTAGATAGGAATCACGAAACTTGAGAAGTCCTTATGATCTCAGGACTTGTATATGGATTAAAGTTTGATTGTGCCTAGAATTCCAAAGATCTCGGAGCTTTGACGACTTAAATACTTTGTCCAACGACTGTTCATGACTATCCTTTTTACACATCTACTGAGTACACGAAGCATAGCATTTCCGGTTCACAATACACTTGAAGTTGCCAATCAAAACTATTCGTAGAGTAAGTTTATTTTCCACTTGAGTCAGTCTAGTTCATGTGTATTAGGGAATTGAGTTGTATTCATGTTTTATTCAAACAATGTTGTTGAATTATTGTGTGAGTTTGCATGTTAGAGTAACTTGTAGTTTCATAAAATAAATAGTAGTTAAAGTGTGGAGGTGTATTAGGTTACATAAGTTGTAATATGCATATTTGGCTCATTTATTATGGTGAAGTTGAAGTTAAATCCTACGTGGTAGGTCGTAGTTTATGCACCTTTGAGCTGGGTGATTTTCCATATTAAATTGTTTGTTCTTTAAGCACAGATAATAGGATAAAGGACCAAGGTGTTTACTAATAGGAGGGCACTCAAATTAACACAAAATAGAATAGGAATCCTTACTTATGGACCAAATTTCCAAACTGAGGCACCAAGAACTAATGTAACCAATACGTAGAAAAATCTTACATGCACCAAGCCATGTCCCTAGCTAGAGTCTATATCATACACATGAATGCAAAACATGGCGTGTTCTACAAGAGAATGAATCAATATGACCAGGTAAAATTTCAGTACAAGTTAGAACGTGATAGCAAATCAATCTATTATACTCCAAGTGCTTCATCTTTGAGTGTAATTTTGTGATTATTTCAATTACCAAGTATTACTTTGTCGCTTCTAACATAGCTAAAATGAAGGGAAATATTTTGCAGATCCTCTGTTATAACAAGGTGGAATGCGCGCGAGTCAACTAATTAGTTTGCATAATTATTTTCAGCTAAGCAAAATTGGAGAAAAGTGTACAAGTAGAACTGTTACAATTTTCACCAGAATTTGTATCTATAACAGTATTCAAGAGCAAGTATCTTATGGAAATGCTAAACGTGATGGCCTTGGGTTGTGGCAAAGTTGGCAGGTCACTCAAGAACAATTTCTTACCATATTCGGGCTTGCGATTTGGAGAGGTAGAATTGCAATTGGAGTGTCAATTTATAGCAAGTTCGGCAAAAAAAAGGTGGTTGTGATAGAAGTGGCGACATTTGAGGCATTAGACAAATGTTTGCTCAAAGACCAAAGTAGCTCTTCAAATGTGATAGGAGTCTCATGGGCACGCAAGGCAGAGGTGAAAATATGATACTCGAATTAATGAAAATCCATGAAGAAAAACTTCATTTGTAGAAATCTGTACCGTACCCCAATAAAACCAATGGGTAGAGCATAAAATTATTTGCTTGATCTATGTAGATAATCAAAAATAGAGAGACTTCTCTTAGCTGGTTCATGAGACGTCCACATTATGGCTAATTAGTGGTAGATCGCAAGTTGTTACCAAAGATATTTCAATAAAATGGAGTACTGTAATGTCAGCAGAGAAAGCAACAATTTCACCTCAAATGAGATGATCTTGGCGGAGGTAATGACATGATAATTCTACGAATGATAATTGGTGTTGCTCAATTTTAGCGGGGCTTGAGAGATACTTTTTATGAAAATCAGCTTGGCGCGAGTTATTATAAATAGAAGAAGGTTAGCAGAAGAAGAAATAGAGGAGGACAATGCGGTTGTTAGTTCAGAAATATTGAGTTTAGGTGTTGCGTCTGATTAGTTGCATGCATTGGTTTTTCAGGAGGAATATAGTTAAGCAATGTCATTTCAAGAAGGAAATATTGACTAGAAAAGAAAACAACATGAAGGGAAAATGATGATGTTACGCTGTACTTCCGTTGATTAATTATAATAGCAATTCGTACAACAGAATAAATCAACTACATCAAGTAAAAGATAAATACAGATCAATTAGTGATACAACAGGGTCTAAAAAGGTGGATGACATGAAAGTTGATATTTGTACCTTTTCAAGACGTGTATTAAAGAATGCACAAAACTACTAACATTTGGTACAAGAACCAGGTTCTTGGCCGATTTTTTGAAAATATCAACCCTCTTTTATCATCCATGCACTGCATCTACAGCTTCTATACTCATCATGCGTGTTTACTTGCAATGGTATTGAAGTGAGTTAGACTTGGCCAGAAAACACTTTAGCTAGTTTTACCTGAAGGTAATTTTCATAGCCAATTGACGAGGAATCAGGTGCTCAATTGGGCTTCAAAAGCCCCAGTTTCACCCTGTTTCTTTCAAAATATTCCCTACTCAATGCTTTGGTGAAGATATCTGCAATTTGGTCTTCTGTGCTGCAGAACTTCATGCAGATCAACCCTTTCTCCACATTGTCCCTATGAAAATGATGTCTCACATCTTTTGTGTTGAACTGGATTCTTAGCCATGTTAAGTGCACTAGTGTTATCACATAGAAGAGGCACACACTCAGTAAACACCCCAAAATCCTCCAGTTGCTGCTTAATCCATAGGAGTTGAGCACAATAGGATGCTGCAGCTACATATTCTACTTCAGCTGTTGAAAGAGCCACTGAATTTTGCTTCCTTGTGCCCCAAGAGTAAGACCTAGAAAGTGAGTCATTCCAGAAGTGCTTTTCATGTCCACAAGATAACTTGCATAATCAGCATCAGGATATCCAATGAGATTAAAACTGTCACCTAAGGCGTAATACAGGACCAGTTCCTGTGTACCCTTAAGGTATCTCAAAATTCTTTTGGCAGCCTTCAAATGAGATTCCTTGAGATTTGATTGAAACATTGCACATAGCCCAACACTGAACACAATATCAGGTCTGATGCGGTGAGATAGAGAAGAGACCCAATAATGCCTTTATACATAGTTTTATTCACATGATATCCAGTTTCATCCATGTCTAGTCGAGTAGCAGTTGCAATGGGAGTGTCTATCATTTTTTATGCTTCCTTATCAAACCTCTTCAAGAGCTCCTTGATGTATTTCTGCTAACAAATGAATGTACCATGTGTGGACTGTTTCACTTGAAGACCCAAGAAGAAACTCAGCTCCCCCATCATGCTCATTTAAAACTCACTTCCCATGAGTTTTGCAAATTCTTCATATAGGGAATCAGCTGTTGCCCCAAAAATAATATCATCAACATAGACCTGAACAATGAGCAGGTTCATTCCCTGTTTCTTTAGGAACAAGGTGTTGTCAATTTTCCCTCTTTTAAAGCTATTTTCTAAGAGAAAGGTTGATACCAAGCTCGATGAGCCTGCTTCAACCCATGCAATGCTTTGTCCAGTTTAAACACATATTCAGGGCGTTCATGACATTCAAACCCTAGAGATTGCTTCACATAGACTTCTTCCTTAAGAAGTCCATTCAGAAATGCACTTTTGACATCCATTTGGAAAAAAGTGAATACCATATGAGATGCAAAAGCGATTAGAATTCTAATAGCTTCCATGTGAGCGACCGGAGCAAACATTTCATCATAATCAATCCCTTCCTCCTGATTGTAACCTTGAACCACTAGTCTGGCCTTGTTCCTTGTGGTGTTTCCATGTTCATCAAGCTTGTTCCTGAATACCCACCTGGTTCCTATAATGGTTCGATCCGAGGGTCTAGGTACCAGGTGTCAGACATTGTTCCTTTCAAATTAATGCAACTCATCTTGCATGGCTGTAATCCAATCTACATCTTTGGGTTTCTGTGGTAGTCACCTTCCAGTTGTGCACAGTTGACTTTCGTACTGCTATCAGGGAAACACAAGGAATCAGGTCCTTGACTTGTTTCTTCATTTTCTATACTTGCAGCAGTCCACATTTGCTGGAGTCTAGGCTAGAATCCGTTCATTTGTAATGTGTACCAAGTGTATCAGGTTCCCTATCTGGTTCTTGACAGTAAGTTTGTTAGATCATCAAAACATAAGATAAAGACATTGAAAACCCATCACAAAGCAATCTACTCCTATAACAGAAGAGAAGAACTAACAACAAAGCAAACTACAGAACTGAAATATTTGATCAATCATAATATATCACAGAAAGGAGGTGAGCAAACGGCTTTTTGTTTCTACATTTTCTTTTTGGGAATTAAAAGGAAACTTCAAAGTGAACTTTGGTGGTAGAGTAACCATAGCCTGTCAAAGATTTCAACCGACAAATAAATAGGTTGAAGACCACAGCTTTAGCTTTTAGCAGCATAAATTGTTAATAAGATACTCTTCCTCGTCCTCTTTAATCTCCTCCAATCTTGATCTTCAACCTGCGCAGTTTCATTTTCAACCGTGTTGGCTGCTGTCTCTGAGACTTATTAGAGTCTGCTTTCTGTAGAGACTTGTAAATGAAGAACTGTGCTCTTCTATGTTGCATCACTTCAAGATCTTCCTTGTCTATTTTTGAGTAAGCATAATATGGTCTATTCAGAAGATTACTCATTTTCTCCATTTGGGAAGGAATATAAATCAATGGAAGGGGAAAAAAGAATTGATTTGAAAAATGCGGAGAGTTAAGTGAGGCTGAATCCAGTTGACAAATTATTTATAGTTTGGATACAAGGAATGAAGGAAGTAGGAACTTCTGGGGTCAGCAAAGAAGTATGTAATTTCTTGTTATGAAACAGTGCATGTGCCATCAGTTTCAATCTGTTTTCCCTTCGGGTTTTTATGCCCCATGCACTCTAAGGTGTGAAAATATTTACACAAGTAGGTCAATTACTCCCTCCGTTTCAATTTATGTGAATCTGTTTGACTAGGCATGTAGTTTAAGGAAAAATGAAGACTTTTGGAATTTGTGGTCCTAAACAAGTCGAAAAGGGGGCCAGAGTATTTGTATGGTTATAAAAGCTTCTCATTAAGAGTAGAATTATAAGTTTAAGCTAAATTGTTACCAAATTTAGAAAGGGTCATTCTTTTTGGAATGGACCAAAAACGAAATAGGTTCACGTAAACTAGAACAGGGGGAGTAATTGGTAATTACATGTATTTTTTATAATAAAAATTATTAATTGGTAAACGAGTCCAAATATAAACGTATCTTCTATCATAGATTAAACCATACTTATAGCAAGGGCTTAGCTAGTGCGTGGGTTATGAGTCCCACCGAATCCAATAACTTTGATCCAGTTTATGTATTTGTATTAAGAAGTTCATTAATTATCTACAAATTATTAATTTAAATTTTATTAACTTTAAAGGACTAGATCAAATTACAATTATCCCAAATTATCTCCTAAAGTCAGTTTTCTTTCGTTTGTAACAACAAAGTCACTTAACTATGTCTATTGCACTCAGAAGGTCACTCAACTAGATTTTCCAAAATTTTAATTGTCAAATACCAATTTTACCCTCTAAATTGTCAATTTTTTAAAACTTTTTAAATATTATAATTTTCTCTTTCTAATCTACATTGTGGACTTATCTATAGAATAAATATATATTATTTATAAAATAAAAAATAAAAAATTAGTTTTCAACTCATAATGACGGAATAATAATATAATTGAGCATAGTTTTCAAGAATATATGATGTATATTATAAAAATACCTTTATTTAAATATTTGTTTTATATTACATGCATGAAATATATATATTAAGCCCTTTATTTTCTTTCATTCTCAATTGTGTAAATAATTTTTTTTAATTTTTGTTGTTAACACTACAATTATTATTACGAACAAATTATTCTAATTAATTTTTTAACTATGCTCATTATTTTATTATTCCAGCATTATATATGCTTAAATACTTTTTAATTTTTTACTTTATAAATAAAATTTATTTATTCTATAGGTAAGTTCATGATATTAATTTAAAAGGAAAATATCATAATATTAAAAATTTAAAAAAAATAAAAAGAAGATAAATGTTTATAATTTAGAGGGTAAAATAGGTATTTGACAATCAAAAATTTGGAAAATTTAGTTGAGTGACCTTCTGAGTACAATAGGCATAGTTAAGTGACTTTATTGTTACACACGAAAGAAAAGTGACTTTAGGAGATAATTTAGAATAGTCGAGTGATCATTTGAGTAATGGACCCTGACTTCTTGATAGCGCAATGATTTGTTTCAAACTAAGTCGTGCATATACATTAAATTCCTTTTTGAAATAATTGGATTTATCGAACTGGGACAAATCTGGCCAAGAAATGGGTCATGAAGGTGCATAAGAATTGATTCTTTTGTTAATCCACGAGCTAGAGAATAGACAGTCTACAAACGTTTTACTCAAGATCTCACAGAAAAAAACAAACACATCAATCCTTTTTCATATGTAAATGAAGTATCCATTTCGTCACATTATTTTACAATACTACCAACTTCTGAGTTCCATAAACAATTAGACTTTATTTTTGTATTAGAAAGTCTATTAATTTTATAAAAATATTTGGCTTGGAATCTAGCTCATTGGTCCAATTATTATTATATATATATATATATATATATATATATATATATATATATATATATATATATATATATATATATATATATATATTAAAGATCAAAAACCCTTCCACTTCTTCTAGTACTCTAACTTTAATAAATTTTTACTTTAATATGTTTTAAAGCATCTATTGAGCACGAAATGGAACAAACAGGACAAGATACGTAGCTACTAATTTATAATGCGAAATCCATTCCTAAGAAAGGAAACAAGGTTAACAACGTTTGGAAATTTAAGTGTTCGAAGAAAGTACCTTCGTATATGTATGATCACATTGTTGCACTTGTGGGTGTATATACTATGCTGTATCGAAATTGTGATGTTATGCGCGGAGGTCGAATTGTGAAAAAGCACCATTCTTCCCGTATTGTAAAAAAGTTGTATGTAAATTCTCTTACGTAGCTAAAGTGTAGTTATATTGGTCTTGTGCGGCTTTTAGTTTTTGGGTTTTGGATTTTGGGAGTAGCATATTGCTGCCATTTTATTATTAGTCAATTGGTTTTTTCTTTATCAATTGGATTGTGTATCTTTGTATTATGATTTTTTCCATAGTTTTCATCATAGGTTTTCTTTATGTCCTAAAGTTCAAACTTTTTACAATTCCTGAAATTTGAATTATAGAGTTTGTATTTATACATTTGAATTTCAAGACATAATGTTCTGGAGTTTGCATTGTTACATATAAACTTTAGAATGTTGCATCCTGAAATTTTGCAATACAAACTTAGAACACTATGTCTTGAAATTTGCACTTAGACAAGTAAACTTTAGAATTTTATGTCCTAATATTTTCATACTACAAATGAATTTCAAGACACTATTTTCTGAAGTTTGTACGGCTAAAAGTGAACTTTAGGACATTGAAAGATGTTGTAGACATTGTGTCATAAAGTTTGCATTGTCCAAAAAAAATAAAGAATGAGGTTATCATGGGGTCTCCACCATTAAAGATATTATGGAATATTTCGATAATTAATACTTGTCATAGCTTCCATGAATAATATGGGGAGCAATTTGGTGATATGTACTATGGCCACATACCCTCCAATCTCCTAGCGATCTCCACTACCTGCAGGTATGGGGTATCAGTCTCCAACACTCGAGCATGGTGAATCTAATACCAGGATTGAGCCTCCGATAAATCGACAAACTCACTCTCTCACAGTGGAAATTAATGCAGGTGCATGTCTGGACAACTCACTGAACCGGACTCATACTCTGATACGGTCATAGCACCCTGGCGCAACTGCTCAAACTCTGGGCGTCATGCATCCCTAATCTGCAGAACAAACTCCCTAACGAACATCTCTAAGAACTGAGCCCAGGTGAGTGAAGTTTCCTCGGCCGGGATACCCAACTCATATGCTCGCCACCACTGATAAGTTGTTCCCTTAAGTTGGAACGTAGTGAAAGCAACCCCACTTGACTCCACAATACCTATAGTATGGAGGATACGGTGGCACTCCAAAAAAATCATGTACGTCCTCCAAAGCCAAAACCGATGAAAGTAGGAGGGTGGTACTTTATGTACCTCTCAAGCCTGAGCTACTCCCCCTCAGACGGTGTTGCCCTAACCTCGAGTTGAACTGGGACAGTCGGTTACACTAGTATAACCTCTGGGACCTGGTTAACCTGAACCCGTTGCTCTAGGGTATGGGCTGCGAGAGTCTGTGCTCTTCCCCCTGCCTGAGATGTGGCAGGAGCAAGTGGAATCAACTCTACTAGAGCTAGAGTGACAAACATGCTCAAAAATAGGGCGAGGGTCTCTTGAAGTGCAGGGGCAGTAACAAGCATCTCAGGTGCCTGCCCCCCAACTAGAGCTACTGATGGCTCCTTTGTAGCAGCTCTGTTCGGCACTTGGAACCCGACCAAAATTATAAAAGCTGAATACACATTCAATAATGAGTCCGACCATACAAGAACTACTCAAATCGCCTTTCAAAGCACCAAATTTTAGCCTAAGAAGTTTTCACAATTTTTCCTCAAATTTCCAACTCAAATAATTAATTAAATGATGAAAATAACAATAGATTTGTGTAATTTAACCAAAACTGAGTTAGAATGTCTAATCCCAATGATTTCTTTGAAAATCTCTCGAAATCGCCACAAACCGAACTCTCTAGGTCCAAAAATATATAAAAATGAGATCAAACTCTCGAAATTAGGCTTTTTCTACTAAGTTATTCTACATCTGCAGTCACTCAGTCGCTTCTGCGATGGCCCACCTGCGAAAAATCTATCGCAGGTGCGGTTCTGACTTAAATCATGCGGTTCCGCTTCTGCGAACAATTGCTCGCACCCAGGTGTTCGCACCTACAAGCCCAGACCTGGGCTGACTCATTTCTCTTCAGCTCTTCACCACTCGCATTTGCGAGTCTGCACCTGCGGCAAATCCTTTCGCAAGTGCGATGACACCAGAAGGCTAGAACTTCAACAATGAGACTAAGTCTAAATTTGTTTCGGATTCAATCTGAATCACACCCGGGGTCCCCAGAACCCCATCCAAACATACCAACAAGTTTCAAAACACATAACAGACCTACTTGAGGCCAAAAATCACGTCAAACAACATTGATTCTACGAATCGCAACCCGATTCAAGCCTATTGAAACTACGAACTTCCAAATTCCAAACCTAATGTCGATTCATACCAAAACAACTCTGATTGACTTTAAATTTTGCACACAAGTCATAAATGACATGACAGACCTATTCAAACTTTCAAAATCAAAATCCGACCCCGATATCAATTACGTCAACTTTCGGTCAAACTTTCCAACCTTTCAACTTTCTAACTTTCGCCAATTCAAGCCGAACCAACCAACGGACCTCCAAATCAACATCTAGTCTCACTCCTAAGTCCAAAATCACCATACGAAGCTATTGAAACATTTAAAACTCCATTTCGGAGTCGTCTACACAAAAATCAAACTATGATCAACTCTTTTAACTTAAAGTTTCAACTTAGGGACTATGTGTCCCATTTCACTCTGAAACTCACCCGAAACCAAAAACAAACACCCCCGGCAAATCACATAACCATAATACAACATAAAAGAGGCAATAAATAGAGGATCGGGACTAAAATACTCAAAACAACCGACCGGGTCATTACATCATCCCCTCTTAAAGCAAATGTTCGTCCTTGAACAAGTATAGAGACATACTTAAAGTGGTGAAAAGATGAGGATAACGGCTACGCATATCATCCTCAGTCTCCCAAGTCACCTCCTCGAATGTTGACCCCTCCACTGAACCTTCACTTAAGCAATTTTCTTTGACTTCAAACTTCGGACCTGCTTGTCCAAAATGGCCACCAACTCCTCAACATAAGACAAATCCTTGTCCAACTAGACTAAGCTAAAATCCAACACATGAGAAGGATCACCATGATACTTCTTGATCACGGAAACATGAAATACTGGATGAACTGCATCTAGACTAGGTGGCAGTGCAATATTGTAGGCTACCTCTCCAATCCTCTCAAGAATCTCAAATGGTACGATATGCCTAGGGCTCAACTTGCCCATCTTCCCGAACCTCATAACACCCTTCATGGGCGAACCCGGAGCAAGACTCGCTCCTCAACCATGAGTGCAACGTCGCGAACCTTCTGATCCGCATAACTTTTCTGTCTAGATTGGGTTGTGCAAAGTCGATCTTGGATCAATTTAACCTTTTCCATAGCATCAATGGCCAATAACAAAAAAATGGACATAAACTCCATCACATATGCACGAAGCATATACTCCAATATCTGAATAGTGCATTCGGTCTGTCCATCCGTCTTCATCCTTCTCCACCAATAGTGCTTCCTTAAGTCCTTATACATCTTAGCGACATCCGGATGAATGGAGTACCGCAAACTGTGGGCCTCCTAAAGAATCAACTCACGCAACCCATCTACATTGGGCACACATAGCCTGCCTTGCATCCGTAACACATAGTTATCCCCAGTAGTGACCTCCTTGGCATCGTTGTGCTAAACCGTGCCCTTGAGGACAAGCAAATGAGGGTCGTCATACTGACGCTCTCTTATACAATCATATAGGCAAGATCGAGAAACCTCACAAGCCAAAACTCGGCTTGGCTCCGAAACATCCGATCTAACAAACTGGTTGGCCAAGGCCTTAACATCTAATGCTAATGGCCTCTATGCTACCGAAAGATATGTTAAGCTGACCAAGCTCTCCGCCTTTCGATGCAAGGCATCAGCTACCACATTGGCCTTTTCGGGATGATAACGAATGGTGATATCATAGTCCTTAAGCAACTCTAACCATCTCTACTGACGCAAGTCAAGATCCTTCTATTTGAACAGATGTTGTAGACTCCGGTGGTCGGTATAGACCTCACAAGGGACACCGTATAATAGTGTCACCAAATTTTCAAGGCATGAACAATTGCTGCTAACTAAAAGTTGTGGACATGATAGTTCTTCTCATGCAAATTCAGTTGTCTAGACGGGTAGGCAATCACCATAACATCTTGCATCAACACCGCATCGAGGCGAACACGCAACGTATTATAGTACACAGTGTAAGACCCCAAACCCGTAGGCAACACTAACACTAGGGTTGCAGTTAAAGCAGTCTTGAGCTTCTGTAAGCTCTTCTCACATTCCTCGGTCCACCTGAACGGAGCGCCCTTCTGGATCAATCTGGTCATAGGTGTAGCAATAGATGAGAAACCCTCTACAAATCGATGGTGATACCCTGCCAACCCGAGAAAACTATGGATCTCAATAGCTAAATATGGTTTGGACCAATACTACACTATTTGAATCTACCTTGATCGCCTCACTCGACACTACATGCCCCAAAAATGCCATCAAATCAAGCCAGAATTCACACTTTAAAATTTTTAAATAAAATTTCTTTTCTCTCAAGGTCTGAAGCACGGTCCTCAAGTGATGCTCATGATCCTCCTGGCTCTGGGAGTAGACCAAGATGTCATCAATAAACACAATGATGAATGAGTCAAGATAGGGTTGGAATACATTGTTCATCAAGTGCATGAATGATGATGGGGTGTTGGCTAGCCTAAATGACATCACAAGGAACTCGTAATAACTATACCTAGTCCTGAAGGTAGTTTTCAGAATATCCAGATCCTGAATCTTCAATTAATGATAGCCTAACCACAAATCAATCTTTGAGAACACTGGCACCTAGTAACTGATCAAATAGGTCATTAATGTGTGGTAATAGATACTTCTTCTTCACTGTAACCTTGTTCAACTGCCGATAATCGATACATATGCGCATAAAAAATCCTTCTTTTTTACAAACAAGACCGAAGCACCCCAAGGTGATACACTGGGCCGAATGAATCCCTTATCAAGCAACTCTTACAATTGCTCCTTTAACCCCCTCAAATCCGTCGGGGCCATACGATATGGTGGAATAAAAATGGGCTGAGTGCCCAGTAATAAATCAATACCAAAATTGATATCCCTATTGGGCGGCATGCCCGGAAGATCCGCCAGAAATACATCTGGATAATCCCTCACTAGCGGAACTGACTCAACTGTAGGAGTATCAACACTTACATCACTCACAAAGGCTAGATACGCCTTACACCCCTTCTCAACCATCCGTTGTGCCTTAAAGAAAGACACCACCCTATTAGGAACATAATCCAAAGTACCCCTCCACTCCAACTGCGGCAAACCTGACATAGCCATTGTCACCCTCTTGGTGTGACAATCAAGAATAGTATGATAGGTCGACAACTAGTCCATGCTCAAAATAACATCATCCACCATACTGAGCAACAATAGGTCAGCTCTGGTCTTAAAACCACCAAGAACAACTATACATGACCGATACACACGGTCAACAATAATGGAATCTCTCACTGTCGTGGACATATAGACAGGAGAACTTAAGAAATCACAAGATATACCCAAACATAGAGCAAAGTAAGATGATATATAGGAATAATTGGAGCCTGGAACAAATAAGACTGATGCATCTATATGACAAATCGGAACAATACCTGTGATAACTTAGTCGGATGCAACCGCCTTCATCCTGGTAGGAAAAGAATAACATCTATCCTAGCCTCCCTCTCTAGGGAGACCTCTACCCTCTAGACCTCCACCTCTAGTTGGTTGTACAGGTGGAGTGGCAACTGGTGTGGTAACCACAGCCTGAGAATCCTGAGGACCCTATGGAATATGTGGGGCCTGAGTAGTCTGTAAAGGTGCACCCTTTCTATGTCTGGGGCAGACCCTCACCATTTGACGAGTGTCACCACACTCAAAATAAGCTCTCGGAGGACATGGCTGCTGGAACTGGCTTGGACCTGTTTGGCTGGACTAACCGCTGAAAGTACCCCGTGTAGGGGGTGCACTAGATAGTGGTGGTGCATAATGGGTAGTGGTGGAAAAATAGTTAAAACAAAATAGTTAACCATCTATATTATCCACTAAAAAATGGGTTCGATAATGAACTTATTAAAAATGGGTCAAATAAGGATAAGAACTATATTATCCATTTAGAAAATGGTTAATCAATGGGTAACTAATGGATAACCAATGAGTTTAACTTTTACATTTGTAAAACCTCAAATTAGGGGGTTCCTCAAGTTTGGGAAACTAGAAATTCTCCCAAAAGTGATCATATTCAAGAAGTCATGTATAATATGGTCCGTTGGTTAACCCGTTTTTTATTTATATTAAATATATATGGGTCAGGTCGGATAATTTATCAATTTTTTCATTACTCATTTTTTACTCGAACCATATCTGACCCGACCCCCCTATTTGTCATTCCTAATAATGGGCAACCTGAAACCTGGAGTGCTTGGAATACCACTAGAAGATGGAAGTACTGAATTAACATGTTGGCTCACATTACCTCTACCATGACAGGCTGCAACTGGGCAAAGTCACCACTATATGTGACAAAATCTCGAGGCCTCTTGACCTCCCTCTCCTCTCTTTCCCAAATCCGCATACCCTCCAATCTCCTAGCGATCTCCACTAGATGCTGCTATGGGGTATCAGTCTCCAACTCTCGAGCATGCTAAATCTAATACCATGGTTGAGCCCCTCGATAAATCGACGAACTTTCTCTATGACAGTGGAAACTAATGTAGGTGCATGTTTGGACAACTCACTGAACCTGACTGCATACTCCAATACGGTCATAGCACCGTGCAACTGCTCAGACTCGGCGCGTCATGCATCCCTAAGACTCTGCAGAACAAACTCCATCATGAACATCTCTGAGAACTGAGCCCAGGTGTAGACATGTGATTTTTGACCCTCCCCAAGATTTTTCATATTTTAGCACGAAAATATTTAATTTAGGCCCAATATCGTTATCTCAACTAATTTTGACTCTTTTACTTTATTTTATTATAAGAAATGAAAATTACAAAAAAAAATAGTTTCATTAATGCTTTGTAGTCATTTTTAATCTTGAAAAATACCAAAAATAGTTTTGTTTTAATGGTCAATTTTATTTTAACAATTATTTTACTTAAGTTGGACTAATTAATAAATGAGATCGTATTTTAGTCTCGTACGCGGGGGAAGAATAAAATTCGGGCTCAAACGACCCATTTTTTGGCCTAATTTTCGGATCTAGCCCATAATTCCTAGGCCGATACCTCCTTAACCTAAAAAACCCTACAAAAACCTATATCTCTACACTCTACAATCAGCCGAAAGGGTACAAAAAATTAGACTCTAGACCTAGGAACAAAAGCTGAACCGCCGCTGACACCCTAAAAATCCCCCCCCCCCCCCGATCGAGTCACCTTCTTCTCAGCCATTTCCATGGCTTCTCAAGCAAAAAACAACGACCATCTTTGACCAAACCAGCCACCCACCGCAATACCCATCGCCACTGCTTCGTCTTCTTCATCACTACACACAACAGCCTTCTTCATCGCCGTTCATCTTTTTTCAGGATATCACATACAGTTGTTTTTTTAAAAAAAAACAACTAAAATGAAGAAAACCTTCTTCCTCATGAAGATCTAACAGAAGCCATGGTCCTAGACCCCAGAGAGAACAACCGTTTTGATATTTAAAAAACCTAGAAAAAAGCTAGGCTGCTTCTTCTTCTGCCTGGAACCATCGCCGCTTTCAACTTGCTGACGACCAACGAAGTTTCATAGCTTCCGTCCTCTCCTCTCCTCCATGTGTGGCGAGTTTCAGATTTGATCGAATGTTTGGTTAAATCCAGCAACCTTCCACTGAATCCGGCAAATGCTACTACTATCACGCTGTTCTCGTTTCTCGTCTTTTCTCCCTCTCTTTTCACTGTTACATTGCCGGAAACGATGAGATCCGACAGCTCTGACTGTCTCTAATATTTTCCTGCTCATACGTTCATTTAGTTGGCATAGCTGTATTTCATCACCGGCGAGCCTTCAGTTTGCAACTGGCGGAGTTATGTCTGAGTCGAGTTTTGCTGGTTCGAGATTTGGATCAATAGCTCGTTTGTTTTGGTTCGATGTTTTCTTGAGGTCTTACTTCATTGATTCATGGTGGAAAATACGCAGTAATAAGGTTCATTTTCCTTTCCGATATTGTTCTTCTCGCTAATGTTTTTGGATCGTTTTTGTATTGATTTAATTGGTATGATTTGGATGATTTTTGTTCTTAGTTTTCTGTGTTGGGACATTACTCTTGTTGATTACGTTTCCTTTTAGTCCATTACTGTAATTTTCTTAGCAAATTATATAGTTAATCTCATTAATAATCTAATTTTTCTTTCTCTATTTTGAGTAGTTTCCTTGGTAAGCAATTATCTCAAATTAGCTTTTCGGATAATGAATAATGAATCTCGTAGCTTGTTTTAGGCGCGTTGAATATATCATCGTGATTGTGGACACGTTCGCGTGACATAATTACGATTCCTTAAGGATAGATTGAGGTGTGTCATCCATAATTTAATCATTCATGGCCCTCGTATTAATCTTATGACTTAGATAAAAAAAATGACAAATGTTCGTAGTTTGCTTTAGGCACGTTAATATACTATCGTGGTTGTGGACACGTTTGCATGACATGATTACGATTTCTAAAAAATAAAACTGGAGCATGCGTTCGCGCAACTTTGGCCAACTTTTATTAATAATAATAAAGCATTGTTAATTGTGGACACGTTCGCATGACATGATTTTTGACGCACCAAACAAACGAGTACACGTGCGCGTGACCTGTTTAAAGATAATTTCCTAATTAAAAGGCAAATGCACATATGTTCTAAAATTAAGTAATGAAATAATTTAATAAGCCAAGTATGATCAAAGCGACCGTGCTAAAACCACGGAACTCGGGAATACCTAACACCTTCTCCCGGGTTAACAGAATTCCCTACCAGGATATCTGTATTCTCAGACCGTAAATAGAGTCATATTTCCTCGATTCAGGATTTTAAACCGGTGACTTGGGATACCATAAATTATCCCAAGTGGCGAATCTAATTTTAATATAATAATCCTGTTTCGATTGTCACTTAAATTGGACAAAACTCCCTTATACCCTTTCAGGGGTAGTAAAAATGAGGTGTGACAGCTCTGGCGACTCTGTGGGGGATAAGAACCCAGAATCTCTGGTTCAGGGTTCAAGAATTTGAGCTTGTTAAAATGATTTTTACTTGGCTTTATTTATTATTAATATTACTGTATTTTGTGAACCTTTGTGCTAAGTGCTATTTGTTTACCGCTTTAATATTATTTGAATTGAATATAACTGTCTTCTTACGCCACCCCTCTGAGTCTTCTGAAAATGATGCACACGTTCACGTGGCCCGCTTTTTCTGTAGAAGTTATATTAAATAAGAACGAGGTTGGGCCAGCAACAAGGCCAGGTAGAATTTAGTGCTCCCGGTACGTTGCCCCCTCTTCGGCCCTAGTTGTCCACTCGGGTAACCCAAGTCTAGAACAAAACCCCAGGATTTAAACCTAGAAAAACACAGCCTCATGCCGGATCCCCAGTAGGAACGTTTGTTTTCATCATGTGCATTTGACTTAGGGGACTCAACACAGGGGTGGGGTCCGTTTAGAACAGGTGTACCCAAAAAATAAACGACCATTCTGATGCATCTTTTGTGCTACATGTTGCAATCTTCAAGGGTAAAAGGATCATTTGGCGGACCAATGATAGTTAAGGGCAAATAAAAAAAACAAGAGCGTGAAGTGTGAAAAACAAAGCAAGTAGGGCCCGATTATGTTTTCTGTCACATTTTTGTTAAGAAAAAAAATAAAAAATTCAAAATATAAAGATGTTGCATTTTTCGAAAAAATATCAAAAAAAGGGGAAAAATCCAAAAAGAGTTGAAATGTTTCATCAGTTTTCAAAAAAAAAAAGACAAAAAAAACATATTGTTCTCTAAATTAGTTATTTTTTAAAATTCTCGCCCGTATCTAATCTGCCCGAACTACGCATACTTGATTCTCGTCTTTCGGGGCATGATACGTAGGCAACCCACATAGGGTCCGGTCTTCCTAGTGAGTCTTAGGTTTTTGGCTTCGCGAGCTCTTAGCCAAATCTTGCATTTTTAGCCACTTTTAGCCACATAGATTAATTTTAGAAAAATAGTCACAATCATGTCTTGCATATGTCCAACAGGCCAGAAGGGTTATTGTCTCACATAGACTTATAGGTCTTTAACTTATTTGGTCTTAATTTTCTCATAAAGGTGTGGGTCTACTTACCAGAGTTTGAGCATGACAGACACCCCGGGACCATCCAGTCAGGATCGCTCATTCAGGAGTTGCTTAAGGAGATTTTATTATTCTTTATGTTTTGAGTCTGTTTTTCATTTTATGTCGTCTTTTACTTTCAAGTTTTGTACAGTTATGTCGAGTCTTTTTTATTGTACTTTATACTTTATATTTGAAAAAGTGTGTTGTAACTCAAAAAAAGAGATTTTGCGTTTTTATATTTCCGTTAGAAGTTTTCTTTAGAATACTAATTCTAGGAATTAAAAAAATCATTTGAGGTGGTTTTTCCTTTAGGCAATTAATATCTAGAACTTGAAATAAATAAAAAATTGCTTTTATACTTCCTTTTAGTACATTAAGACTAAAAATTCAAAAAAAAAATCTTTTAGTACCTCTTTAAAAAGTTTTCTTTAAGGTATTAATTCCAAAAATCCAAAAAGATTTTCTTTTGAGGTTCTTATTTAGAAAATTAATGAAAAAAAAAATCTTTTTATTTTCATTAAAACTTTAGGATATTGTATATAGAAGAAAAAACATATTTTATCTTTTGTTTATCTTTAAAGTTTCTTCCTTAGGTAATCAAAAACTGAAATCCAAAATCATTTTTTTATCTTGTTCATTTCTCGTTTCGAAATACTTCTTCAAGGATATCAAATGAAAATTCAAAATATTTTCTTTGGTTTATTCTTCAGATTTCCTTCCTAAAAAAATCAAAAAAATATTTTTCTCTTCTAGGATTTTTCCTTTAATAATTTCACATAGAGTATTTGTTTCAAAAAGAAAAAAGGAGAGGAAAAAAAAATATGTGCTTGATAAGCTTGAGTTTAGAATAGGTTATAGAACATTAAGTCTAGAAAATTCAAAAAAAAGGATTTGCTTCTTTTATTTCTCTTTTCTCATCAAAGTAGTCGTTAAGGTAAAAAAAAGAAAAGAAAAGAAAAAGAGAACGTTAGTTTGTTTACTTTATTCCTGATCTTCCCGAACTACGCAAAGATCTGATTCATGCGGCATCATGATACGTATGCAACCTATATAGGGTTCGATCGAATCATTTTTTTAATAAAAGAAAAGGAAAAAAGAAAAAAAGAGATAAAATTATGGGATGTGAAAAATGAGAGGAAAGAAAAGAGTGATAATTACAAAACAAAGAGGAAGAAAAATGAGCAAGCAAGTGCTAGAAAATAAAAGAAAAGAGAAGATCGAAATGAACAAAATTGGGATGATGCCAAGTGACCTCGTGACCCTCGAAGTCATTCTAGAACTGTTAATTGTTGCTAGGTGCATTGCACGCAATGTGATACTTTTAGCTGTTAAATGCTCTAACGCTAACATGATGACTTCATTTTGTTCCTTTTGTTATCTTCATTGAGCAGAAGGGTGGTTGGTTTGTGGTTTTTAAGTAACTCGTCCATACAACACAAGGTTAAAGAGCAAGGTAGTCATGGCTAGCAAAGACTTGGACACAGGGGTTATTAATCCGTCTAAGGGAATTGTTGAATCAGAATCTGAGTTGAAATAAGAGGTCTTAAGGTTGAAAGGACAAATGGCCGAAATATACCAAGCCTGGATCAGGGGCATCCTCCACCTTCATTCCCTGCTAACTACACTGTAAACCCGCCAACTATCTCACCACTATCACAAATCTAGATTCTCACTGCTGTTGATATCACCCCACAACCTTTTCACACTCTACCCACCAAAACCACCTCATATCCCACTTCTTTGACCACTCATATTTTTGTATCTCATCCACCTACTACCTTTCCTCGATCCTCTAGCGCGATTGTGTTCAAAATTCCTGATGCCTAACACCATGCTCCAGAACCAATTTTCAAGGTCTCGGGTCCATACTCTTACACTCCTCATTTTGAGCCTCCTGGTGAGACTGCAAAGTCTGCTAATACAGTGGAGCAAGATGAAATATCCAAAAAGCTGAAAGGGTTTAAGATGCCAAAGTTTGATTTGTACGATGGGCGTGGAGATCCAGTAGCCCATTTGAGGGGTTATTGCAGTGAAATGAAAAGTGTTGGCGGGAAAGATGAGTTGCTGATAGTGTGTTTCAGTGAGAGCCTGACTGGGGCAACTTTGGAATGGCATATTCGCCAAGATGTCAGTAAGTGGCATACATGGGATGACATGGCTCAAGATTTTGTGTGACACTTTCAGTACAATATAGACATTGTCCCAAACCGCTCCTCCCTATATCAGATGGAAAAGAAACCCAAGGAAAGTTTTAGGGAATTTTGGTTAAGATGGAACGAACAAGTTGCTCGGGACAGTCCTCCCATTGATAGAAAAGATGTTGCTGACTCCCGTCAACGACAGGATCTAGTGGGCATTCCTGCCAAACGCTTTCAGCCTCAATACTGACCCCATGAACATCACCAAACTCCACATAATCCACCCCAGTATTATCCTCCGAACAACATCCGGCCATCTGTCCAACCACTAGGTCACTCCAAAAGGCAAGCAACGCAAAAGCTTCACCAACCTCTATAAAATTTTCAAGTGCCCTATGACCCACATTCAAGCCAAGGGTGTAGAAGGGAACAGAGGCTGAAATAAAATTTTACACCAATAAAAGGGTTCTATGCAAGTTTGTTTGAGAGATTAAAGCATTACGACATGATTGCACCTATTCCTCTAAATTATATAGACCCACATGCGAGAAGCTTTGACCCTGCTAAAAGATGTGAATACCATTCCAATGCCTAAGGGCACAATGTTGAAGATTGATGTGCTTTGAAAAGGGAAAGAGAAAGAATGATTCGAGAAGGAATAATTGTGGTCCAAGGCAGTAATACCCCAAGTGTCACACATAATCCTCTACAGGTACATGACAATGCACAGATTGTTCGGATGGTTTGCAATGATGAAGGTTTTGTCAAAGGAGCCAATGAGCCACTCGGTGAAGTTAATGATATTGAAATTGGTAATGGTCTTGGTAATATTGATGTGGAACTCAGTGGCTAGGATGTCGAGCTTGGTGATTGGAAAGATGCTCCTTTCTTGGCCAGCCAGGGAGGAGTTTTGGTGGTTCATTTTGCTGTCATTTCTATTGTCCGGGTTATTTCGGAGTTGTAATACGGATATTGTCTTGTGCCTCAAACCTTCTATCCTTTTTTATTTTTCCTAGTTCCTTTAGTCGTAGTAACTCATTTAGTGTTATCTAGGTTTGTTCCAGGGTTGTACCCTAGTTTATTTTACTTGTTTTGCTGTTCAAACCCTTTCACCATCTATATAATGTAATTTTCTGTTTTCTGTTATTTCTAGTCAGTGTTTGTTTAGCTCTCTTTCCCTTTTATAGTTATTTTACTACTGACTCTAGTGACATGAAATGCACGCGTAATTCTCAGCCTGGTCTTAAAAGTTAGTTTAATCAGGAAGCAATGAAATAATTTTGAAGATGATAGGGACACTTGAGGGAAATAAGTACAGATTTGGACATTTTGAGATCATTTGAAGCCCGAACCATGTGAAACTAGGGAAGATAACTTGGGAAGTTAATAGGGTGATAAGAATTCGTTAAAGGAGAGTGCATCCTGGACGATTTGAAGCAAGCAACTTTGAGTTCAAGTGCACCTCAAGTAACAAGATAAAGTTAAGGAAGTTTTCTCCGAATTAACAGAGGATATCCATTGTGAAAAGGGAATCACCCAACGAGGGTTCTGTACTTGGCAAGGCGCAAAAGAAAAATGGAAGACATATCAGTAATATCAATGTCAAAGCCGTAAAAGAAATATTGTGTGCTCTTCCTTTTTCATGTCAAGTTGCATGTGTTGTACTTGGCATTTTCAGGGATTGGGAGGCCCTCTTTAAGCTACCAAAACACTTATACCATTTGATACACTTTTGAGCCTGATCCGATTTCTTTGACCTCCCCACTTTTGGAATCAAGTTAGAATCACACGAAAAAAAACAAAACAAAAACAAAAGTTCATGTCCCCATAGGTTTATTTTAGAAAGTTCATTCCAAAAGGAAAATTTCAAAAAATAGAAGAGAAAAATAGAGATAAAAAAAGACAAAAAAGAAAAAAAAGGAAAAAGAAAGAAAGAAAAAGAAAAAGGAAATTAGTAACAAAAAGTAGTTTTGTGAACTACGTTCGACCTGATGCTTGTCACCACAAGATACATAGGCAGCCTCACGGTTCGGTCGCACCAAATAAAATATTTCATGATCCCACGAAGTTGAGAGTGGGCAGAAATTCCATCTCAAAAAGAAAAGAATCGAATTCCCTTGCTTTAGAAATTAGGGCAAAAATTTTTAGAATGGATTCCAAAAGTTGTAAATAAATTAACCTCGTTGTCATAGTTACTTTGAGCCTTTATGATATCCTTTCTTTCTAATCCTGTCCAAAAGCCACATTACAGTCCAAAAAAGACCTCCCGGATAATCTTTGAGAGTGCTAAGTTTAGACATGCCAAGGGTATATGATGTTTTTACCATGGTTAATGCCTTGTCATCTATAGAACCGTAGGAAAGAAGAAGAAAAGAACAAAATGAGAGAGTCATATTGGTGAAAACTTTCACAGGCACCATAAGGCGATGGTGAGTATAGAAAAAGAAGAAAAAGAGAGAGGCTTGATGGTGAAAACCCTTCGGGCACTAGAAGTCAAATAAGGATTGTGAATCAGAATGGATAATCGGAGCATTGAAGCCCAATTTCACGGTTTAGGGGTATAACAAGAGTTGAATATCAGACTTGCTTGACATATTAGACCACTTAATCCAAAGGTGCATGTCATGGTCATTAGAGTTGGTATCCATATCTGATAAGTTTCTACTTTGTAGTTTTCTTGTTAGGAATCATTTTTTTCCATTGTCCTTTACTCTGTTCCTTTTGTCCTGTTTGCTTCCTCTTCCTGAGTCTGTTTGGGCAAAACAAGTGAGAAATGAATTCAAATTTTCCACCAAATTTCCAATTGCACAATACGGGATCTGGCTAGCACATCAAAGTGGCATAAGTCAGGAAAGAACAGCGTGCGCACTGAGTTGGTAACAATCAACATGCTTTGGGATTCATGTGAAATACAAAGGTTTGGTATATGTCAATTCATGACCAATGCAACAAATGGAAGGTGTTAGGTGAACGGATCAAAGGTATTTTCTATGATAAGATTGACAAAGAAAGTGGTTAACCAGTGACAAGCAAAGTCTTCCAAGCGGAAATCAAAGTTATCATGGAAAATGAAGGAACAATAGACCCAAGGCCAAGGCCAGTGGTTTAAGTCAGGAAAGAACAGCATGCGCACTGAGTGGGTGGAAATTGACTTACTTTGGGATTCATGTGAAACACAAAGGTTCAGTATATGTCAATGCATGAGCACAATGCAACAGATGAGTGGTATTGGGTTTGAATGGATCAGAGGTATTTTCTGTGGTAAAGGTGACAGAGGAAGTGGTCAGTCAATAAACAGGCAAGGTCTTTCGAGTTGAAATTGCAGTTATCATGGGAAATGAAGGAGCAATCGTCCTCAAAGTCAAGGCCGCAAACCAACCACCATGTTTACACTCATAAGTTTTCTTTGATTGAAATAGGGGTAGGAAATTTTGTTTGTTTTGGAGAAACCCTCTGTGAGGAAAGCAAGTGCCAGACAGGCTTTGCAGTAAGTTTCCAGTACCCTCCTGGATAACAGGATTTAGTAAGTTTTGAGACCCTCGCAAATGACAAGGTCTGATGAGAGGTCTACTTTTGGGAAGTATAATTTGGCATATAAGAGTTCACTTTTGAGATGAGGCTTGGTTTGAAATTTTCAGGATAAAGGAGTTTAGTTTAGAATTTATTTTGATAACAAGAATCGGTTAACACTCACAGATGTTCCCAATATCAAACTGGGGAAGAAGAATTTCTTTTTTTTTTTTGTTTGTTTTGTTGAAATCAGGCACCCACCTGGAGAAACAAGGGAAGACAGTTCAAAGAAAAGTAGTTTCAAGAAGAAGACAGTTCAAGTTCAGCAATCAGGTGCCCACCTAGAAAACAAAGGAAAAACAATTCAAGTTTTAGAAGAAAGGAAGACAATTCAAATGTTGGTAATCAGGCGCTCACCTGGAGAACAAAGGGAAGAAAGCACAATGTTCCAAGGAAGACGATTCAAGATGGCAATCAGGAGCCCACCTGAAGAACAAAGGGAAACAGTTCAAGTCTCAAGGAAAAACAGTGCAAATGTTGGTAATCAGGCACCCACCTGGAGAACAAAGGGAAAGCAGCAATGTTCAAAGGAAGACAACAATCAGGAGCCCACTTGGAGAACAAAGGGGAACAGTTCAAGTCTTAAGGAAAAGCAGTGCAAGTGTTGGAAATCAGGCGCCCACCTGGAGAACAAAGGGAAAGCAGCAATGTTCAAAGGAAGACGGTTCAAGTTCAGCAATCAGGCGCCTACCTGGAGAACAAGGGAAAACAGTTCAAGCTTCAAGGAAAAATAGTGCAATTATTGGCAATCAGGCGCCCACCTGGAGAACAAGGAGAAGGCAGTCCAAGTTTCGAAGGAAGACAGTTCGAGTATTGGCAATCAGGCGCCTACCTGGAGAATAAGGGAATTCACTTTAGAATGCAATTCAAGTCAGCAACAAAAGAAACTCGCGGAAAGAATGCGAGTCAACAGTCTGAGGTGATCAACAGAAGTTAGTCACAATCCAGAATAAAAAAAAGGCAAGAAGTGAATCCAAATGCAGAAGTTGGTGAAAGATGTGAGTTGCTCAAGACATAACTGAAGTCACAAGCATGGTATGTCCGATTTTGATCTGAAAAGCTGAAGAAGAATGAACTAGCACCTGCAACTAGCAAGCGTCAAGGTTCAAATCCAAAGTCTGCATGAAGAACCATTCAAGACTCAAGATCAAGCTTCAGAAGAGTTATAGAGAGGAATCTTGTAACTCGTAGTTGGAAGGCTTAGCTAGTCTTTCTCATTTTTTAATTTTTGATGTAATAACAGGACCGCGGGCCGGAACCTCGGCGGAGCGGCACCTCAACCGGCTCTTCACCTCAGTATACTCTATCATTGTTTCTACTTCTGAACTACACGTGGCCTGATTCCTTTATAGCCAAGGATATATAGGCAACTCAGATACCAAGGCTCGGTTACATTCCTCTTTCTCTTAGTTTTGGTCTCCCTATATAAGGATCGGGTCAAAAAACTTGTCTAGTCGTTCTTTGTCTGAAAATACTTTGTATTTTCAGTCAAAGAGGGGTAGTTGTAGATATGTAATTTTTTACCCTCCCCAAGATTATTCATATTTTAGCACGCAAATATTTAATTTAAGCCTAATATCTCTATCTCAACTAATTTTGACTCTTTTACTTTATTTTATTACAAGAAAATAAAAATTAAAAAAAAATAATTTCATTAATGTTTTGTAGTCATTTTTAATCTTGAAAAATACCAAAAATAGTTTTGTTTTAATGGTCAGTCTTATTTTAACAGTTATTTTACTTAAGTAGGACTAATTAATAAATGAGATCGTATTTTAGTCTCGTTAGCGGGGAAAGAATAAAATTCGGGCTCAAATGACCCATTTTTAGGCCTAATTTTCGAACCTAGCCCATAATTCCTAGGCCCATACCCCCTTAACCTAAAAAATCCTACAAAAACCTATATCCCTACACTATACAATCAGCCGAAAGGGTACAAAAAATAGACTCTAGACCTGGGAACAAAAGTTGATCCGCCGCTGACACCCCAAAGGACCCCCCTCCCCCGATCGAGTCACCTTCTTCTCAGCCATTTCCATGGCTTCTCAAGCAAAAAACAACGACCATCTTAGACCAAACCAGCCACCCACCACAATACCCGTCGCCACTGCTTCGTCTTCTTCATCAATACACACAGCAGCCTTCCCCATCGCCGTTCATCTTCTTCAGGGATATCACACACAGCCGTTTTTTAAAAAAAAAAGAAAGTAAAAAGCAATTGAAATGAATAAAAACTTCTTCCTCCTGAAGATCTAACAGAAGTCGTGGTCCTAGACCCCAGAGAGAACAACCGTTTTGATATTTAAAAGAACCTAGAAAAAAGCTAGGCTACTTCTTCTTCTGCCTGGAACCATCGCCGCTTTCAACTTGCCGACGACCAACAAATTTTCATGGCTTCCGTCCTCTCCTCTCCTCCATGTGTGATGAGTTTCAGATCTAATCGAATGTTTGGTTAAATCCGACGACCTTCCATTAAATCCAGCGAACGCTACTACTATCACGCCGTTCTCGTTCCTCGTCTTTTCTCACTTTCTTTTAACTATTACATTGCCGAAATGATGAGATCCGATAGCTCTGACTGTCTCTAATGTTTTCCTGCTCGTACGTTCATTTGGTTGGCTCAACTGGATTTCGTCACCGGCGAGCCTTCAGTTTGCAACCAGCGGAGTTATGTCTAAGTCGAGTTTTGCCGGTTCGAGGTTTGGATCAATAGCTCGTTTGTTTTGGTTCGCTGTTTTCTTGAGATCTTACTTCATTGATTCATGGCGGAAAATACGCAGCAATAATGTTCATTTTCCTTTTCGATATGTTTCTTCTCGCTAATGTTTTTGGATCATTTTTATATTGATTTAATTGGTATGATTTGGATGATTTTTGTTCTTAGTTTTCTATGTTGGGACATTACTCTTGTTGATTACGTTTCCTCTTAGTCCATTACTGTAATTTTCTTAGCAAATTATATAGTTAATCTCATTAATAGTCGCGTTGAATATATCGTCGTGATTGTGGACACGTTCGCATGACATAATTACGATTCCTTAAGGATAGATTGAGGTGTACCATCCATAATTTAATCATTCATGGCCCTCGTATTAATCTTATGGCTTAGATATAAAAATGACAAATGTTCGTAGTTTGCTTTAGGCACGTTAATATACTATCGTGGTTGTGGACACGTTCGCGTGACATGATTACGATTTCTAAAAAACAAAATCAGAGTATGCGTTCGTGCAACTTTGGCCAAACTTTTCTTAATAATAATAAAGCGTTATTAATTGTGGACACGTTCGCGTGACATGATTTTTGACGTGCGAAACAAACGGGTGCACGTGCGCGTGACTTGTTTAAAGATAATTTCTTAATTAAAAGGCAAATGCACATAGGTTCTAAAATTGAGTAATGAAATAATTTAATAAGCCAAGTATGATCAAAGCGACCGTGCTAAAATCACGGAACTCGAGAATGCCTAACACCTTCTCCCGGGTTAATAGAATTCGTTACCCGAATTTTTGTGTTCGCAGACCGTAAATAGAGTCAAATTTCCTTGATTCGGGATTTTAAACTGGTGACTTAGGACACCATAAATTATCCCAAGTGGCGACTCTGATTTTAATATAATAATCATATTTCGATTGTCACTTAAATTGGAAAAAACTCCCTTATACCCTTTTGGGGGTAGTAAAAAGGAGGTGTACACCAGGTAAGTGAAGTTGCTTGGCCGAGCTACCCAACTTATATGCTTGCCACCACTGATAAACCGCTCACTTAAGCTGGAATATAGTGAAAGCAACCCCACTCGACTCCACAATACCCATAGTACGAAGGATAAGATGGAGAAAGCAAAGAAGGTGCTCAGGGATGGGAAAGCATTGGCCATCCTGAATGCGATTGGTCTTTCGCGAACACATTGGTTTGGGGTGACAATACTCTGGGATTGCGAAGGGCATTCCGCAATCGCGATGGAAGAACTTTTGGCAGTAGCAGTTTTGGCCTTCGCGATCGCGAGGGTACCTTCATGATTGCGAAGAGGTACGACTTGGCAGATTATAAGTTGCTGAATCACGACTTATCTCATTTCACCTCATTTCCCTCATTTTAAGCCGATTTTGGTGCGATTTTGGAGGGTCATTTTCATTATCTATCACAAGGTAAGTAATTTCTTCATATTGTCAGTGAAATATATGGATTATATATGGATTTAAATATAGAAATTAGTAGAAATTGTGAAATTTTGGAAGAAACCTAGAAATTATATTTTTGAATTTTAAGTATGAAATTTGGAATAAATTATGTATTTGAGTTCGTGGTACTATGTGTAATATTTATCTTTGAGATTTTTCGGAATTTGGGTCGCGTAGGCCCAGGAGTTTACTTTTATTGACGTTCGTGTGGGGTTGAAGATTTGTTTCTAATTATTAAATTACGAGTTTTAAATATGTTTTGATTGATTTGCACGTTCTTTGGCTAGTTTCGGACCGTTAAGCATTGGTTTGAGGCGTTGGAGTTGACTATCATATTTCGGAGCAAGGTAAGTCTCCTGTATAACCTTGTAAGAGGTAATTTATCCCTATAGGTGCTATACTTGTATGTGACATATGGCATGGGAGCTACGCACGTATGAGATGATGAGCGTATATGTTAGATTCTCGATCATATTCGAGTAGACTTAGACTCACACCATGCTTTGACAGTACTGCTTAAGATATTCTTACCTGGTTAAATGCTTTAAATTTATATTTTAGCCTGAGACTAGACTTGCATAGGGTGTCAAGATTTGCTATTTTAGAAACTTAGCGTGCTATGTGATTAGTCGCAAAAATATAATTTCTGTTACGGATTACTCTCATTTTGTACTCATTTGTCCGGAAGTTTCTTGATTTCTTAACACGCACATATATTCGCGAGTTGGGCCGATGATCTGTCAAAAAGTTTACTACATAGGATCGGGTTGATCGTCTCAGTACTACTCTTATGGGAGCGGGTCACTTGCCTCGGTAGTATTCTAAAATATATTTATGAGAGCGGGCCATTGTCACACCTCCTTTTTACTACCCCGAAGGGTATAAGGGAGTTTTTTCCAATTTATGTGACAATCGAAACGGGATTATTATTTTAAGATCAGAGTCGCCACTTGGGATAATTTATGGTGTCCCAAGTCACCGGATTAGAATCCCGAATTGAGGAAAGATTTGACTCTGTTTCTGTCTGCGAATATAGAAATCTGGGTAAGGAACTCTGTTAACCCGAGAGAAGGTGTTAGGCACTCCTGAGTTCCGTGGTTCTAGCACGGTCGCTTTTATCATACTTAGCTTGACTAAATTGTCTAACTACTGATTTTAGAACCTATGTGAGTTTACCTTTTACCGCTTATAAATTAAGAAAATTATCTCGAAACGGGTCACGCGTACGTGTACCCATTTATTTGGCGCATCAAAAATCATGTCACGCGAACGTGTCCACAATTAGTAACGCTTTATTATTATTAAGAAAGTTTAGTCGAAGTTGCGCGAACGCATACTTCGATTTTGTTTTTTTTTAAAAAAAATTGTGATCATGTCACGCGAACGTATACACAATCACGCTAACCAATAAAATAGTGCAAAATACCAACAGTCCAAACTAAGATGAAAATTAAGATTATCCGATTATTTGTCATCTATAATATCATATATTAGAAGCATTTTTCTTGTCTTTAAAGATTCCCATGTCTCATTTTCCTAAATATCTCCAACGCTTCAGTTCCAAAACCATGTTTTGCTGCTCCACAAATTAAAGCAGTCCAAGTAACGACATTTCTATCTTTCATCATATCGAAAACCAGAGAAGCAAAATTCAAGGATCCACATTTAGCACACATGTCTACTAAGCAAGTACCAAGCTCAACATTAAGTTCCCAATGATTCTTCACGACAAAACCATGCACTAATTTTCCAAGGAGCAAACCAATCTATTTAGAAACATACAAAAGGAACCTAAAACCATAACAAAGATAAACTACTGTAATAAACAAAATGGCTCAACAAATCCCATGTCAACTCTCATTTTTAACATAGAAACCAAAAGAAACTTTCAGCAATTTTAAAACCAGTTCCATGAACTTTCCATGGATTAATGAAGCACGTATTTGAAAGCTTAAAGGGACAGAGGTTATAAACGTCACCTCAACAAGCTGTTGAAGCATGTAAAACCATAGATTTGGTTGTAATATTCACTGGCATGCAAAAAAAAACTGAATATGCAAGTTGCACCAATTGTTAAAGCTAACCTGAAATCTGTGTGTAAACTTCCTATTCCAAAGGCATTCACCTCTGACCGGAACCGGAACGAAGGCGACGAACCTGACTCGGTCGGAATAGCATATCACCGCGAATGACCTCTACTCTTAAATGGCGACCTCGACACGAGCCACGGACGGGAACCGACGGCCGACGGCGAACTCGAACGAACTCACAAACAACTCTAATATTCAATCAAAACCCATCATTTTGAAGCTATTTCTTGTTGTTGGGGTCTGTGTTCTTGTGTGTGTGTGTTGGGTTCAAAGAAGAAGAAGAGGTTGAAGGGTCGTTGGCTTTGTTTCCAGATCTTGTTATTTTCGGATTTTGGAGAAGAAGATGGGCGAAGAGGGTTGTTTCGCTAGGGTGGGCTTGTTGGAAATTCAGGGGTGCTTTTAGAGATGGGTTGCGTCGAGGGAGATGACGTCCTGAGGGGGGTATCCTAAGGTCCAAAACGGCGCTAGTCTCCTTTTAGGTTTTTTCGGATCCCCCATTTTTGCTACTGGTTGTCGGTTTTAATGGTGGTCGTCGGTGACGTCGTGCATCTGGTTTCCGACGAATAGCGGCTGGTTTAAGTTGTTTGGTTGCTGGTTTGTGTGAGCCCTTGGTCGTTTTTTAGGAAGAAACCATGGAATTTTTGGTTTTATTCTCTGAAGAAGAAGACCCAAAACGATTGGGGGGGGGGGGGGGTCCTTGATGCGCAGCTTTCAGCTTTTTCTCTTTAGCCTTTTTATTTTTTATTTTTTAAGCACTTATTTATAGGTAGCGTCTAGGTCTAGGTGTTTCTTTGTGTATTTTGCTTATTAGTCCCTAGGTCTTTTGTGTTAAGTCCTTAGGGTCCTCTTTATTTATTTTTTATTTCAAAGAAGAGTCTAGAAGGGTCCCTAAGCTTAATGGACTAATCCGAATTGGGCCAAGAATTGGGTTCTAAAACTCTTAAAATTATGATCCAACACCTTAATTGACTCATTTTAAAGTAAGATAAAAATACTACCCCATGCCAAAGGCTAACATGAAACTATTATATATTTTTTTATTTTTTAAAATTATATAAAGATAAAAATAAGTACTATTTTTGTATATTTTTATTTAAATTTATGAAAGATACGTAAGCTAAAAATATATTTTTTCGTAATTTTTCATTTTTATGACGAAAATAAAGTAAAAATGTTAAAAATAGTTGAAATAGCTATATTAGGCCTAAATTAAATATTTACATGCTAAAATATAAAAAATCTTGGGGAGGGTCAAAAATCACATGTCTACAGCCATTTGTCTCGATAGTGTTATGAGAGGCATCAATAGATCGGACCTTACGACCTCAGCAATATCATGTAACACTACTCTCGTGAGAGCGAGCTGTTCGCTTTGGCAGGATTATAAGATACATTTATCGGATCGGGTCGTTCACCCCAGTATTTCTATGAAACACTCTTATGGGATCGGATCGTTCGCCCAGGCAAAATTATACATAATATTTCAGTATGTAGTCAGCCATATATGAGTATCCGAATTGGATTTTGACGTTTAGACCTGATATTGGACCTATATATTCCATTCGAGGTAGTACTCAATATTTGATGATTTCGTGTTTATTCTTTTATTGAGGATCGTGTTATACACATATATCTGTTTTCGTTGCTTTTATTTGTTCTGCTTCATAACTGTGTACTTTGATTACTGGACCACTAGTAAGTGTTGATGTCGACCCATCATCACTACTTCTTCGAGGTTATACTGGATACTTACTGGGTACACGTTGATTTACGTACTCATAGTACACTTCTGCACTAATTATGCAGGTACTGAGACAGGTACATTTGGTGGTCACATAGGTGCATTGGCATAGCTGCAGAGGAGACTTTATAGTGAGATGCTTTCTACATTAAGATCGGCAGCATATGGAGTCCCCTTCCTATTCATTTAATGTATTCTGTCTATTTCCTAATGTCTAGAGGTTGCTTTATCTTGGTCCTTACTGTATTACCCATAACAGATATGGTCCTTAATGCATGCCAAAAGATAACATATTTGGTCTTTTGCCCTAAACCTAACAGATTTCTCAAAAAGGACCGTTTAATGTAACCTAGGCGCCCCATGTGCAGCTCACGTGCAATCATCTAAAAAGTGGGAAACTTATAATGTCCAAGTCAAAAACACTTCTCAAAATTTCTTAACAGAGGAACAACTACGAGAACCATGCTCTAATTTTATTCAGCTGCATTGTCTTCATCTCTTTGTCAATAGAAGCGATCTCTACAGTAAAAGTACATTCTACTTTCTTCTTTATTACCAAGAATGTTAGTCAAAAAGAATGGTAGCGAAGAATCAGCCCCATATTATGGTAAGATTTTTTTTTTTTTTTTTGGTTTAAACGTTTGGGTATATTTTACCCATTAAGCACTCATTTTCTCTTATCTTTTATCAATTCTAAGTAAAAGAATTTATCTTTTGTTAGTTATAAATTTACAACATAAAGTATTAAATAAGGGTCCCAAAGTTTATTCTTTTTGTCTCATAAAGTATTTAATAGTGGTCCAGAGAATATTTAGAAGTATACGCTTGTTCTTTAAAATATTCAGATGATATCTAGAATGGTGGTCCTCATAATTTTTTTTGATAGACCTTGTGTCCGAGGCTGATTTTTTTAGCATTAAAGTTTGCCATAAGGGACTGATGAAGCATCAGCCAAGTAAACTTTATGTTGGAGGCATGGTGGACTGCTTTGACTATGCTGAAGTGACAAACCTTAATCTAACATATTTGAAGAAGATGGCTGAGATGTGTAGCTATATGAATGACTCGAAATTTTTTTGGCATAAATGTGGGAAGTTCGGCAATAAATGGAGATTAGTTTCTACTGAAGTTGAAGCTCTCACAATTGAAAACTTCATCCCGAATGATAGAGTAGTTGAGTTGTATTTTGAATATTTGGACTCCTACATTGGAGTAAATCCAGTTGAGATCTCAGGCCAAACATATTGTACATTAAACCAAGAAGAATATGTTACTGTATATATTGAAAGGGAAAACACACACAGCTATGATGAGTGTGAAGATTCACAAAATGAATTATCTGATGATTTTATCCTTGAAAAACAAGAACAAAAAAAACAAAGCTTTGAGGATGGCAGAAGCTTATTAGTGAAGAAGTTTTGAGAAAGTTGTCTAATAAAAATGGAGATTCAGATTGTGTGGACTCCGATGATCAGAAAAGTTTGAATAGTAATTCTGATAATGAAAGCTTTGATTTCCCAAAGCACAACCCAAGGACTGAAGCAAAACATCATGTATTAGCTTTGGAATATATATTTGGAAGTAAGGTGGAGTTCAAAAATGTTGTACCGACTCATGAGGTAAATGAAGGGAGGAATATTAGGTGGATCAAGAATGATTTAGAAAGAATAAAAGCAGAGTGTAGAGATCCAGATTGTGAATGGGTGATTATGGCATCAGTAATGCACTGGGACAAGGCATTTCAGGTAAAAACTTACAATTCCAAGCATACTTGCAAAACTTGGCACCATCGCAACAATACAATTACGTCTTCATTCATTGCAAGGACATATCTTGATGATATCGATAAAAATAGGGAGTGGAAGGTATCTAATTTCAGAGACACGGTTAGCGTGGACTTAAGGCTCATGCTTCTTTAGCTCAAGGTAGAAGGGCTAAAAAAAGCACTTGCATTACTTGATGGAGATATCAAAGCAATTTGCCATTATTTGAGACTATTGCCTTGAAATTGGAAGGTCAAATACTGGAACTTCATATACTGAAAATGAGATACCTAACAAGTTGTATAGATTTCAAAGAATCTACGTATGTTTTGCTGCTTGCAAGGAGGGTAAAGGCTGGGTGTAGAAAATTGGTGGGTGTGAATGGGTGATGGTTGAAGGGTCAGATGTATGGGTATCAATTGTTGACTGCAGCTGGCCTTGATGCTAATAATAATATTTTTCCGGTGGCACACGCAGTTGTTGAAAAGGAAAGTAAGGAGACATGGTCCTGGTTTTTGAACTACTTGGCTAATCACTTGGAGATTGACGATCAAGTTGATTGGACTTTTATGTCGGACAAGCAAAAAGGTCTTATTGAAGCTTTTAATGAAGTTTTACCATCTGTTAGTCATATATTTTGTGTGAGACATCTTCAGAATAATATTAAGAGGGCTGGCTTTAGTGGTATTTCGCTAAAACATGCACTTTGGGCTGCTGCTGGTGCTACAACAATGAGATTCTTTGATGCTCGCATGGAAGACATTGCTAAATTAGATGCCGAAGCTGCTACATGGTTGAAAGAAAAAGCACCTACTGAATGGTCCAAATCACATTTCTCTCCTAATGCTAAGTGTGATATTTTGTTAAATAATATGTGTGAATCTTTCAATACCATGATACTTGAAGCTGGAGACAAGCCAATCATTACTTTGTTAAAGAAGCTGAGATATCTTCTTATGGCTAGATTACAAGCTAACAGGGATAAAGGTGATAGATGGAACTGTGGTGATATTTGCCCTCGGATCAGGAGTATTTTGCACAAAAATGAGAAAGTTGTTGCTGCTTTTATTCCTAAAAAATCGAATGAATGGAACTATAAAATTCTTGGAGGAAGTGTTAGCGATATTTGGGCTATGGACCTTGCGGGCAGAAAATATAGTTGTCGGAAATGGACCATCACAGGAATCCCTTACAAACATGCAATTTCAACAATTTGGGATAAAAATGATGAGGTTATTAATTATATGGACGACTGCTATAAGGTGGAAACGTAAAAAAAAATTTATGCACCGGCTATTCTTCCGATTAATGGTTCACAATTGTGTACTAAATCAGACAAGGTTCGTCCTTTGCCTCCAAGGTTTTTAAGACAAAACAAGCAAGGAAGAAAGCAAAAATTGAGAAGAAAGAAACAAGATGAGGTAGGATCAAGTAGACTAAGATGAAGAAGAAGCAGATCTCTATTGACTGTGGCCTATGTCACAAGCCTGGCCACAATAGGAGAACTTGCAAGTTTAACTATGTGCAGTCGCAGGGCCTTTCCATAAAGCAAGTAAAGCAACCGTTTTAGGCCCCATATTTATGGGGGCCCCATTTTTTGTTACACCTAATAGACTATGTATAAGTTTAAAAAAGAATTATGTAAAGTGAAAAAGTTTGATTTCTTTCTTTAACAAATATACCTAGAAAATTGCACTTGAAATGAATATCGAACCCGAATTTCATAAGAAACGTATGATATATAGGAAGTAATAATTTAATGTGAATGTTGATAATGAAATCTAAAAATCTTTCGAAGATTTCTTTAAAGTTGATTACTTTTATACATAATAGACAAGATTATTTTTCACTTCAAAATAGATTTAAACAATTCGAAGCATATGAAAATATTTTTGGTTTTCTATTTGGCAGTAAAAAGTAAGATCACTAGATATTGAAAATTTAAAAAAGTATTACCTTAATCTTGAATATTCCTTAATGCATAATAATCAATTCGATATTGATAGTTTAGATTTATATTCTGAATTAAAAATATTAAGAAAAATAGTACAATTAGAAGATAACAGTTTCATTGATACACTTAATCAAATAAAAAGATTTAATTCTTTTCCAAGTGCATAAATTGCTTATGGAATAATATTCATAACTTCTGTTAACGTTGCTTCAACGGAAAGAAGTTTTCAAAATTAAAATTGATAAAATCTTACCTAAGAACAATAACGTCACAGGAAAGGTTAAATGGATTAGCTATATTGTCAATTGAGAAATACTTATTAGGAGTTATTGATTATAAGAAAATTATTAATAACTTTGTATCTAAGAAAAGCTAAAAAAAATAGACTTTAAATAAATAATATAAAAAAATTAAAAAATTAAGGCCCCATGAAGTTTGGCTTTAGGCTACAAAATTCGCCGGGCCGCCCCTGGCAGCCAGAAGTAGGAGTTTTTGAGCCAGCTTGTTGGATGCCTGCTACTTCATTTGTTCCCCAAAAGCTGCCGGTAAATATTTTGATTTGATAGTAGAATTAGCCCGGCTTCTTTAAAAAATTTAAGATTCTTTCTTTTACAGGTTAGAAGAGCAGAAATTGTCCAAGATGATAATGTTACTTCATCTGACGTGAATTTTTAACATGGTAATTTTTTTTCCGGTTTGATTACACTCAGGCTAATAAGTTACTTTTGTTGTCATATCTAAGCTAATGGGTTCTATGCATATTTCAGATGATGATCGATATGTTGCTGATCTTTTGTTGATGGAGTAGTAGCTGACTTGAAGTGAAGATATTTTTGCTGGTTTTGGTGTTGGTAGTAGCTGACTTGAAGCCTAAATTCTTACAACTTGAATTTAATTTTTATATTTTACTTTTGTAATGTAATTTTGTAAAACGATGTCCACAAACAATAAGATATGAACCAGCTACTATTCTATCAGTTTAAATTTAATATATACACCAATTACTAATCCAATTGCAGTAAACTATATTGATAGTTAAAGCTTCATATCTTTTTTACTTCGACTAATCCTGTTGCACGATGCTTCAGAATTTTCTTTTAATAAAAATCGATTTGGCGTAAAAGACTTAAATTTTGTGTTTCGACTTTCGAGTTAAATGAAAAAGAATAAACAAGAAAGAGATTAATGAAACAAAAAAGTTAAAGTCAACCCTATTAAATATGACTTCGATTAGAGCTTCTGGATCGTCCGTTCGTATCAGTTTTCCTCAACAATGATATCGAAAGGCTTCAAAAATTCCTTCTATTAGGACTCGCTTTCACCTTCGCATCAGAGCAACTTTAAGAATTTGAAATTCAAAAAAGAACAGAGAAGAGAGAAGCTCCTACTTGTTGTCGACAATTTGCTTCGTTTCTTAATATTGTCAACAAATAGCTTTCTTTGTGTTAGAAAATAATAATCAAAATTGGCTTTGAGGCGTGAAAATCGACTGTCCTTAAAGAGTTATCGTCTGTATACTAATTTAGGGAAAATACAAAACGATTCTTTTCAGGATACAACAAAGCCTGCAATAACACTTGTGATTTTCTATATCCACTTCGTTGGAATTCTTGTGTATTTATAGGCAACCAACAGACCCTTTCAGAAAAGATGTCTTGTTTCACAAACAGACACGACTATTTATTCGAATTTTGAATTTAAAATTCAAATGAATTTGATTTTTCTGTTAAAAATAATTAACTCTAGGATCTCGTGCCTGTTGAGTCAATTTCGTGCCTGTTGAGTCAGTCTCGTGCCTGTTGAGTCAATCTCGTGTCTGTTGAGTCAGTCTCGTGCCTGTTGAGTCAATCTCGTGCCTGTTATGTGTAATTTCATAATGATCAGTTCCGAGACTAACAGGCACGGTACGAGAAAGAAACGTCCCACTTCCAACTTGCCAATAACAAACTATCTTACAATCCCCCACTAGTTTGTTATTTCACTTCATAACACTTGTGAATAATTGAAAGTATCTTTTACAGATTTGAACTTTCCTTTAGTGTAAGTATATTAAAGTTTTGACGAAGTTAATGGTATCTTAAGATTTGAACCACAAATCCTTGTGCCAAAACCGAAAGTACCACACACACAGTGTTATCTAGTAACTTAGAAAATTCAGTATTCGCTTTAGCACGTTTACGGCCATGTGCTCATCCTGAATTCATGAATATTTACAAGATCAACCCTTTAAATCTTGCTAGAAGCGGCACCACTTCAATATTCATATAGGTGGAATTAGTTACTATGTCCCTGTTACTCCAGACATTAATAATTCCATTAAGATTAATCAACCTCTTCATGTAACAGTATGCACTTTGGAGTTTGTCTTTATGCCCCTGTTATAACAAGCATTTAACAACTTCTTAACTCCTCATATAACAGTAAGTAGTACAATAGAATTAGGGCTCCTAAAGAGGAGATCAATGCTTAAACAATACAAGTAACTTGTTATTACCCATTGAACTTATATTGTTAGAGTGTATACTAACTCAAAGTGGGGTTCCTATTCCTTGTATTTAATTTAAGGGTCTCAGCCTCATCCCTCCACAAGTTTGTTGTACTACATCTCTACCTAATGGCTTCGTAAGTAGATCAGCCATATTCTTATTTGATCTCACATATATTATAGCTATAGCTCCATTTGTAATTAATTCTCTTATATAAGCATGTCTCAAGCTTATATGTCTCGATTTCCCATTGTATATTTTATTGTGAGCAACACACATTGTAGTCTTACTATCACAGAATATGAAAATGGCTGGCATAGGTTGTGGCCACAATTTTATATCAAGTAACATATTCCTCATCCATTCTGCTTCTTTTCCAGCAGCTGCTAATGCAATAAATTCAGATTCCATAGTAGAATGGGAAATACATGTTTGTTTCTTGGATGCCCAACTAATTGCTCCATCACCTAGAGTAAATATCCATCCTGATGTGGATTTATTATCATTAACACTTGTAATCCAACTTGCATCAGAATATCCCTCTAATACATTAGGAAAACCATTATAGCAAATGCCTAAGTGCTTTGTATATTTTAAATATCCAAGTACTCTACTTATTGCTTTCCAATGATCATTACCTGGATTACTGGTAAACCTTGAAAGTTTACAAACAGCAAATGCAATGTCGGGTCTAGTGCAATGCATTGCATACATCATACTACCTATCACACTTGCATACTCCAACTGTGCTACTGCTCTTCCAGTATTTGCAGTTAGCTTAACACTAGAATCATAAGGAGTATTATACCCCTTTATTTTTAAATGACTGAATTTAGTAAGGATTTTATCTATATAATGTGCTTGTGACAAAGTCACTTGCTTGTTATCTCTTTTGACCTTGATTCCCAAAATCATTTAAATCCTTCATTTTAAAAACTGAGGTTAGATACTTCTTGGTCTCGGTAATTCCTTGTAGATTCGTACCAAAAATCAGCATGTCATCGACATATAAACAAATTATTACTCCATATTCTTTTGTAAATTTAGAGTAAATGCACTTGTCTGCATTATTATGTACGAATCCGGTTGATAGTATTACACTATCAAATCTTTCATGCCACTGTTTAGGCGCTTGTTTAAGACCATAAAGAGACTTTATCAATTTACAAACTTTCTTCTCGTTTCCCGGAAGAACAAAACCTTCAGGTTGTTGCATATATATTTCTTCACTAAGGTTCCCATTTAAAAAGGCTGTTTTAACATCCATTTGATGTACGTAAAGATCATAGATAGAGGCCAAGGATAAAAGGACTCTAATGGATGTTATTCTTGCAACAAGAGCATATGTATCAAAAGAGTCTATGCCTTCCTTTTGAGTGAAACCTTTTGCAACTAATCTTGCTTTGAAGGTTTGGACAGAACCATCTGTATTGTACTTTCTCCTAAATACTCACTTACAACCTATAGGTTTTGATCCAAGAGGAAGATCAACCAAAACCCAAGTGTTGTTGGATATAATTGAGTCCATTTCATCATTAATGGCCTCTTTCCAAAAGGCAGCGTCTCTAGAAGACATTGCTTCTTGAAACGTCTTTGGGTCTTCTTCAACATTTAATACAATAGGAATTTGATTACAAATATTTGTCCTATTTCCTTCAACAAGAAATACTATAGATTGTGAAGAAATAAAATCAGAACCAAGATGTTTTTCTTTTCTTATTCTTTGGCTTTTCCTTGGTTCTATCTGCATATCATCACTTCTTTCCTTAGTTTTAATAATTTCAGAAAGCGACAATTTATTAGCATCAATATGTTTTCCATTTATTTCAGTCATTTCATCAACATTGTCATTTATAAATCTATTTTCAATAAATTCAACATGTATAGATTCTATAATGACATTAGATTCTAGATCTAGCAGTCTATAAGCTTTGGAGTGTTGTGCATATCCTACAAAAACACTTTTAATTCCTCTAGGACCCAATTTTGTTCTTTGATGGTCAGGTACTCTATAATAGGATATACACCCCCACACTTTAAAATAATTTAAATTTGGTTTTCTACCATTCCAAAGCTCATAAGGCGAAATATCCATACTTTTTGAAGGCACTCTATTTAAAATATAACATGCAGTTAGTAGTGCTTCACCCCATAAATTATGTGGCAGATGTGCATTAAGTAACATAGCATTAACCATATCCACCAAAGTTCTATTTTTTCTTTCCGCTAACCCATTTTGTTGAGGAGTATAAGGGGCACTCATTTGATGTATTAGGCCATGCTCTTCACAGAACTTATTAAATTCGTTAGGAAAATATTCTCCGCCTCTATCACTTCGAATAATTTTAATTTTCTTACTCCTTTGATTTTCCACAACAGACTTGTATTCTTTAAACTTTTGAAAAGCTTCGTCCTTAGTTCTAAGTAGGTAAACATATGTAAATCTAGAGAAGTCGTCTATAAAAGTAATAAAATATCTTTTGCCTCCTCTTGTTAATTCTCCATTTAATTTACACAAGTCTGAATATATTAAATCTAATAGTTCTGTGGATCTTTCAACTTTACGAAATGGTTTCTTTGTCATCTTTGCTTGTATGCAAATTTCACATTTTATATGTTGAGTTTTACATGAGATATAATCATTTTTGGACATATAATTCAAGGAGCCAAAATTTAAATGTCCTAGTCTAGCATGCCATAAACCAGAATCAGACTCAATGATGTAAGCAGAAACATAATTTATTTCATTAATACTCAATTTGAACATGACGTTACAGTTATAGCCTTTTCCAACAAAAACTCCATTCTTAGACACTATTACATGATCAGACTCAATAACTATCTTGAAGCCTTTCTTTGACAGCAAAGTAGCGAACATTAAGTTTTTCTTCATATCAGGAACATGATACACATTCAGTAACGTCAACTTCTGGCCAGATGTGAAGTTAATCTCAATACTTCCTTTTCCAGCAACATCTGCCGCAACATGGTTTCCCATCAAGACTTGTTCAGAATCCTGCACTTCTGCATATGTCTTGAACATCTTCTTGTCATAACAGACATGAATAGTAGCACCCGAATCTAGCCACCAGTCTTGAGTATTTGTAGCAGCGGTAGCTACATTTAACTCTGTGACCATACCAATTTGCATTGCGGAAACCATGGCAACCAGTCCTTGGGCAGAATTTTCCACTACGTTTGTCGTTTCAGAATTTCCAGATTTTTTAATCTTTCCAGACTTTTCGGTATTGCCTGCATTGAAATTTATTCCTGCCTTTCTATATCTGCAGTCCCGAATCATATGACCTTTCTTTCCACAATGATGACAACTAAAGTTCTTTCTCTTTTTAAAAGAAGTCTTTTTGGAAACTTTCAGATGTTTGTTCCCACTTCCTGAACCATTCTGACTGACAAAATTGACTGCGGAACTCGAAAGCTGACTAATAGCATCACGAGCACGAGTCTCACTTTTAATTTGAATGTGAGTACGAAATTGTTCCACAGTCATTTTATCCATAGAATGTAGGATTTTCTTTCTATAGTCATTCCAAGAGGAAGGCAATTTCGAAAGAATAACACCTATTTGAAGTGCATCAGGAATTTTAACTTCAAGATCACTTAGTTTTGATACTAAGATTTGCAGTTCATGAATCTGATCCATTATAGGCCTAGTATCAAATATTTTAAATTCAAAGTACTGTAGAGCCAGGAATTTGTCAATACCTCGTTTTTCATTCTGGTATGCAGTTTGTAGAGCAGTCCAAATCTCTCTTGGCGACTTCAGATTGCAGTAAAGATCATAGAGTCGATCTGTCAAAGTATTCAGAATATGGCCGCGACACAACAGTTCATCATGTTCTCGTTTCTTCCTTTCTTCCTTGACTACGTCAGAATCTTCTGCTGTGGGCTCAGGCATTGGAGGCAAGGCAGAATCAAGAACATAGTAGATATTGAGAGCGGACAACAAGAACATCATCTTGTCTCTCCAACGAGTAAAGTTCGTTCCATCAAAGCGATCAAGTTTGATGAACTCCTTCGGATTCTCAACAACAGACATCAATTTCTCCATAGCAGAATAACTCTTTAAGATTGTTAGAAAATAATAATCAAAATTGGCTTTGAGGCGTGAAAATCGACTGTCCTTAAAGAGTTATCGCATGTATACTAATTTAGGGAAAATACAAAATGATTCTCTTCAGGATACAACAAAGCCTGCAATAACACTTGTGATTTTCTATATCCACTTCGTTGGAATTCTTGTGTATTTATAGGCAACCAACAGACCCTTTCAGAAAAGATGTCTTGTTTCACAAACAGACACGACTATTTATTCGAATTTTGAATTTAAAATTCAAATGAATTTGATTTTTCTGTTAAAAATAATTAACTCTAGGATCTTGTGCCTGTTGAGTCAGTTTCGTGCCTGTTGAGTCAGTCTCGTGCCTGTTGAGTCAATCTCGTGCCTGTTATGTGCTATTTCATAATGATCAGTTCCGAGGCTAACAAGCACGGTACGAGAATGAAACGTCTCACTTCCAACTTGCCAATAACAAACTATCTTACACTTTGTAGACATTTTTTATGGCAAAGACGAAAGAAAGAGACGCAAGCTCTTCATTCAATGAGCTCTTGTGCACAGAAGCTCTTTGTTCCTCTCGAAATCTCTGTTGTAGGATGGAAAAAGGGAAAGCGTTTGCATGCTACAGATTTTAACCGGTAGCAGCATGTGAGCTGCACATGGGGCGCCTAGGTTAAATTTAACAGCCCTTTTTGAGAAATCTGTAAAGTTTAGGGCAAAACACCAAATATGTTATCTTTTGACATGTATTAAGGATCATATCTGTTTAGGATAATACAGCAAAGACCAAGATAGAGCAGCCTCCATACATTACATTAAGGATCATTTTGATCATTTCCAACCATCACAGCCTAGGTCGTGACACTTGGCTAACATGTTCACAAACTCTTTGACATTATTAAGATTGTTGACGGCCAACTTAATAGTGTAGAGCTCTTTTCATTTCAGTGTAATGGCCAATGTTATAAGGCCAAGTATTTATTTCTTGTAATAGCTTCTATTCTATTATTATTTTTCTTTAGGTGGATCCGGGGTAATCATACTGAAATTCTTTACTCATAGTATTACTAATTCTTCTCATTTTTCTTCGAATCCAACAAAGTGCTCATGTGCCGTACAATTCTCCTGTTCCACATGTTCGTATGAGATATCCTTCACTTTTAAAATTGAAAGAAAATCAAACTCAATGTCAGGCAGTACGCATTGGATACAGATGGTTAAAGCAATAAAAAAGATTCCAATGGTACTAATGTTTTTCAATAAAGAAGAAGCGCTATGATTTCGTCCTTCACCTACCACTTTCTCAGGCCAACACGAAAAAAGCGTTGAAAGTACTTCAGAAATAAATTAATTAGTAAAAAATTGGTCCGCTATTAGAGACACATTGACTTATTTGTTATATAAACAACACAATACTAGTTTATGCTATGTCAAACAGCTCTAAGCTAAAAGGAAAAAATGAAGAGGCAAACCAGTTTTCCTCTTCACTTCATAATCTTCTACTTCTTCTTCTTGTTGAAACTTCTAGTATTGCCTCAGTATTGTGCTTCATCTCAAGTTAGAAGGCTACTTCTTAGCCATGAAGCAGAGCACTATGCTGTGATATTTGATGCGGGTAGCACAGGCAGTAGAGTCCATGTCTTTCGCTTTGACCATAACTTGGATCTACTTGACATTGAATACTTCCTCGCGGTACGTACGTTTCCTTTCACTTATTATGAACAATTATTTGTAGTTATTCTATATGTGATGTTAAAGCAAATTATGCAAACTTTACCACCAAAGGATGTGGTACAGTGGGTCCCTTAATCAGAGGTCAGAGTTCGAGCTCTGGTTATGGAAATATCCTTGATAGGGAGCGCTCCTTACGCTGTGCAAATCGGAGTATAGTCGGGCTCCAATACAGATACCGGACACCGGGTGAAAAACCAAAAAAAATTATGCAAACTTTTTATGCGAGCTTTGTGAACTCTGTTTGTTTGAGTTGTTAGTGCCAAAAAAAAAAAGTTAGTAATTTCTTTTGAATATTTTCAAATCTGTCAAAAAATACAAAAAAACTTTATAAAAACGCTAGTCTTCTATGGTCCATTCGTGGCAATATATGAAAGAAACCTCATAATAACCTTTGGATTGAGGTTTTAGGATGTCACCTTCAATTGCTAAGTACTCCTTCCATCCTATTTTCGCTTATCGAGCCTAATCTTTAAAATTAAAATTAGATAAGATTATCTTAATATTTTAAAATTAAAATTTAGATATTCAAAAACTATACGAACAGTACTATAAGAAGCAAGTCTTTTCATGTTAATATAATGAAAAAATATATTTTAAAATGTTAGTCAAAGTTCACATAATTTGAATCTAGGAAAATAAAAAATTACACATAAATTGTGATAAACAGGGGCGGATGCAACAAATAAATGTCGGGTTCAACCGAACCCAGTACTTTTGATGCAAAGCATTAATTTATGTGTAAAAATCTTTCAAAATTATAAAAGATAGTAGAAATAAATCCATAACTTTAAATATACTATGAGTTCAATGCAAAAAACATTAAAGGTTGAATCCATAGAATTAAATCCTAGATCCGCCTCTGCTGATGAAGGGGGTACATCCTTGCTTAGATGAGCAGTAGGGAACAATATTTTAAAAGGCGGGGGCATGAGGCGAGGCGTAAGCCGTGAGACATGGGGCATAAGTCCCACAGATCTTTAAATTTTACTAATTTCAAGAATTTTAAGATAATATAAAATAAAAAATAATTATAAAAATTACATTAAAATCACAAAATTATAACAAATAATTTATTTAAAATATTCATAAATTATAATTCAGCTATGAATAATACAAAAAGTATGACATATATCATAATATGCAAATTAGATAACATTGTTACAACTCAAACATCAAAAGTAATGTATTCGATGCGAAATCTTATATATCTTAAGGAGCAATGAATCTTGAAAGAATTTCGATATTATAATTTGATTCTATTTTTTAAATAAATACTCCTTTTATTTAATATGCTTTATATTTGAAAGATAATTTATATAAAACTATAATTCACAATTTAAATATGATTCTTTAGCATCATTTATTTTTAAGTTTCGACAAGTTAATAAAGTGACACATGATTCACCATACTATATCACGATAACTAACTATTTGTAAATAGTTACTAGCTAATACTGAGCTATTAAATTAATAAGTATTATATTTCGTAAACATAAAAAATAATATTTAGGAAAATAATTATAAAAAAATTATGTATAATAAAGACATAACAAAAGTTAATACATAAATACTTTTAAATGAAAGATTTATTTAATATTTATTGTCATAGCAATCTTAGTGGATAACGTGCAATAATTTTTATTTTAATTATGACATAAAATACTCTCAACTTAATGATTTATGATTAAGAAAAAAATAATTTTGAATAGTTAACAATTTATTTAGAAAATTTGAGGATTTACAAGGTTAGTTACACACAATTGCATAAAGTTTTATTAGGCGAGCCTAGTACGCTGGGTATTGGGCGTGTCCGAGGCGTAAGCCCCTACGGCCGAGGAGTAAGTCTCATGAAACTAAGCCCCACATATAAGCTCAGGGACGTTTTACGAGTGCCCCGCCCCAGGGCGAGTCCCAATTTTACATTTTCAAACAAAGGTAGGGAACACAGGGGAAAATGTTATATTATTATCTAATTTTGCTCCTCTTTCAACCTGATTTGTGTTAGGAAGATAAATTTTGGAAAAGGGTTGTGTGTGTGTGTATCGAAAGAGGAAAAAAGAAGAGCCTCTTGTCCGGAGAGAAACTTGTAGACTAGCAAGAATTCGGGTATAGACAAAAATGAGTTCAAGATTAAAGAAGCCTTATAATCCTGTCAATTTACAATCCCAGCCGTTGATTTCGATCCTGACCGTACTACCCACGTGGTCCACATATGCTTTTCATACACCCAAAGAAAATATGAACAAAATCTACTCACACGTGGTAGACTCTTATATAAAATAAAATAATACAGATATGACGAAATTTTATGTTTTTTTATATATAGAAACCAAAGTTTGTTATGCTAGGGACAATTTCATAAAGTATAATTTGTCCCACGTTGCAAAAACGAATATTTTGATCATGATGATGATCTTACTTCTTAAACCTAGAGTTACTTATACCAACAAATTTTCCAAGTAGATGTATCCTCCATTAAAGGAAAATAAGAGCCTTTTATACAAGTAAATGTAGTCGTCAAAGGAAATGATTTGATAAATGGAAGTAATTCCTTCTTCTTCTTTTTTTGAAGTAAAGGATATTATATGATCTTAAAAACATTAAAGGATGTAGAATAGTAGTCTTCCCGGTCCATAATAAGTTATTTTTTAGCTTTTGGTACATTTCTTAAGAAAATACAAACTCTTAGAGGAAAAAAAATGTATTCGCTAAATTACCCTTAATTAATTATTACCTTGACACATTGGAATATGTAAATAAGGGCAAATATTGAAAAAATAAAATTTATTCTTTTTTATTATGTAAAAGGATACTTAGAGCCCGTTTGGAAGAATTTTTTTACTTTTTTTCGAAATCAGTGTTTGGCCATAAAATTTTTAATTTTTATTTGAAGATGAATTTTGGAATTTTTCGAAGGCCAAAGGTCCCTTATTATGGTCCGGAGGAAATAGATCAAAGATTTTTTTAAGAAGTAAAGGACAGTATTTGCTTAACCTTCTTTTTAATTATATGTTGAGTTGAGGGTTGAAGGCTTCCTCGATAGTTACAAATACGATGTTACTGAGAGTGGCAGTATTGATACTTGAGAATGACAAATTAAAATTATATAAATATAAAGAATACATTAGAAAATAAAAAAGGAAATTTGTGATTATTAAAATTATTATGTTGGGCATGCAGATAAAACCAAGTCTAAGTTCATATGCAGATGATCCAAATGCTGCAGCACTTTCTTTAAAGCCTCTTTTGGACAAAGCTGAAGGTGTTATTCCTAAATATTTGCAGCCTGAAACACCCCTTAAACTTGGAGTGAGTAATAAGCTCTATTTTTTTTTATATTTCCTTCACAAACAGAGGCTTTTTTTTCATTATTTGAATAGAATTCTTAATTTGCTTCTCTTTTTTTTTTCTCCAAAATATTATGAAATACTAATGTCTAAACATAAATACAGGCAACTGCTGGTTTGAGGTTATTAAAAGGAGATGCTGCTGCAAAAATATTACAAGCGGTATATATATATGAGCTTCTTACCTTTTTCTTTTTCTTTTCATTTTTTATAAATTTTAGATCACAAATCTTCAGAAATTATACTAATTCAAAATCTATTTTTGTCTGGTTAAGGTGAGGGATTTATTCAAGAATGAAACTAGTCTTAATTACAAGGCAGAATGGGTTTCAGTTCTTGATGGTACTCAAGAAGGTTCTTATTTTTGGGTAAGTCATATCTATCACATGGTTAACCCGCTCTCACGATCAATTGTTATCTGTGGGAGTCTTACCCACAATAGTTACCAAATCAATTTTCACTGTTCCTCTCTCCTTTATTCTTCCATTATCCCCTAGTCACTATTAGAAAATTATCTAAACCGTTCAGAAATACCGACCGAAATCGATCAGAAAATTAGAAAACCCGACTGATTTTCGACCGACTTTAATTCATCGAAATTAAGTTGGTCGATAATAAACAGCGATCGAAGTCGGTCTTAATTTCCGACCGATTTCAGTCGGTCAATAAAATTTCACAAGCGACCAAAAAAGAAAACGCCAAAAAAAAAATTAACCGAAGTAGATCGGTATTTTAATTATGCAATTAAAAAATGCACAATCTTAGAATCGAACCGGGGTCTGTACTATAGCAGGATACTATTATGCCACTAGACTATTAGTACATTTTGGTATAAGACAATCTTTTATTTTATTTGTACTCTTTAATTGCATTTTCACGCAAAAATAACTGACCGATTTCAGTCGATTTTATTAAAAATATAAAATTGCCGACTGAAATCGATCGGTTTTTTAAAATGACCGACTAAAATAACCGACCGATTTCGGTCGATTTTTTGAATATTATTTTTAATTTTTTTTATATGAAAGAACGACCAAAGTTGGTTAGTTTCTTAAAAAATAAATTTTTGAGATGCCAAAATAATTTTTCGCATTTTTTCGCCAAAAAAAACTCCGACCGAAGTTGGTCGATTTCATAAAAAATTAAAAAAAATATATAAAATACCGATCGATTTCGGTCAGTTTTTTTTACCGACCGAAGTCGGTTGGTCGGTTTGTCGTGATCGGTTTTGGCCGAATTTCTTGTACTGAGTGTAACGAAAAAAGATTTGAAAAATATAATATATTATTCAATAGGAATAGAATAGGTCTTCGATATTACTATATTATTACATAATTTTTTTATTATCGGATACAGGTTGCCTTAAATTACTTATTAGGAAATTTGGGTAAAAAGTATGAAAGAACAATAGCTACAATTGATCTAGGAGGTGGATCAGTGCAAATGACATATGCCATCTCAAAAGAAAGGGCTTCAAAGGCTCCCAAAGTAGCAAATGAAGAGCCTTATGTTCTAAATAAATCTCTTTTGGGGGCTAATTATCACCTCTATGTTCACAGGTAACTTTAGTAAATTGATTCTTATTATTCTTAAACTAATATTTTTTTTTTATTGTTTTACCTAATATGATTTGTTTGTAGCTATTTGAACTATGGTCAATTAGCAGCTAGAACAGAGATTTTGAAAGTTTCTGGAAATTCATCAAGTAGTCCATGCATTTTGGGAGGTTATAATGGTAAGATTAGTGATCTCTAACCTCTCACTTGTCTCATAAGTTACAAATTAACCCCAATCTACATTAGACTTATTTTATGAGTTTGGAGTTTATTATTTGGATCATGTTTATTTTCCAGTTTCAAATTAACCCCAATCTACATTATACATTTTTCAAAAACTACCTTTCCAATAATAACTTATTTTCTCAAAATTATTTACCTGAAAAATGTTTTCGATGTATTTGATTAGAAAGTGAAAAAGATTTTCCAAAAAAAAAAAAAATTGATAGTGATATTAGCAAATAAAATACTAGTGTTTTTATGATACTTTTTGACTATTGGTTGGAGTAGCAATATGAAGTTAATAGTTGAGATAAACACAAATATTTTTCGCCTATAATTGAGGAAAATTCATTTTCGTTTTCTTTTACATATCTAGTATACATACCGCCAAATATTTTTTATTTTAAAGGGTTTTAAGTTAATTTTTCTTTTTAACATAAAACTCTGATTTGTTTAAGGTTACTACACATACAATGGGGTGGCATACAAAGCATCATCACCACGAAATGGTTCAAGCTTGAAGAAATGTAGGACATTAGCTAAAAAGGCACTAAAGATTAAGGCACCCTGCAACCACAACAAGTGTACTTTTGGTGGGGTTTGGAATGGTGGAGGTGGAGATGGATACAAGAATCTCTATGCTTCTTCTTTCTTCTATGATTATGCAGCTATGGTAAGAAACTTTTACTTATGAAATAAACATGTTTTTCTTTTTATTTTTTTCATAAACCAATTCAACTTCGTTGGATTTATTTATTTGGTTTAGAAACTACTATTGGCTCCTTTTCATCCTTAGCTAAATGTGTTTTCAACAAACAAGTCCCTAACCCTATTGAATAAAATTTGTTAAATTTGTCAAGTCATTTAGTTAAATTTGTTTTAACTATATGACTGTTTCATCTAAAAATAATTGAGGGAATAATCTCTTATACGCTCACTTACAATTTGAATAAAATAAATTTTCCTATAAAGATTTTTTGTATTTTATTTATAAATTTCTTGTGTTATATTTTACGATCTCTTATAAAAGTGATGACAAAATCAAATCTTCCCTAAAAGTTTAAGTTGCTGTAGTGAGTACACATTTATTTACTTAGTTTAAGTTCTCAATGTGAACTATGTTCTGTTAGTGGGAGGCGAATAATTTCGTTTATAGAATTTCTTTTAATTACTTCTGACGAGATTATTTAATTCTGCATCTGCAGGTTGGCATAATTGACCCCAAAAAGCCCTCTGGAAGAGCTAAGCCAATACAATACCTAAATGCAGCAAAGCTTGCTTGCAAGACCTCAGTGAATAACATAAAATCAGTATTTCCTAACATTCATGAGAAAGATATGCCATATATTTGCCTGGACTTGGTATATGAGTACACTTTGCTAGTTAATGGATTTGGTAAGTTAATTCTTAATTATGATCATTAATTAATTATGAAGTAACAGTTAAAATTCTTAAGTTCCATTATTTTAAAAAATTGGCAGGCCTGCATCCCAAACAAGAGATCACAGTGGTGCATGATGTTAAATACAGGAATTACATTGTTGGAGCAGCTTGGCCACTGGGTTGTGCCATTGATGTTGTTTCGTCCTCTTCCTCCTCCTGATCATTGAACATTATATTTTCATCTTTGATCAATTTTATCAATATCTAGCGTTATAATTATTTGGGAACTTTGTAGAGGAAGTCATTATTTTGTGTTCGGTTAAAAAAAACTCCATCAAAGGGAAAATGACTTCCTTAATTTATGGACAGTAGTCATTTTTCTTACAACAATCTTTACTTTCGATTTCTTGTTATTTACTTTGAACTAACACCTAGACATAATTATTAATTCTTGGTTCTCAAATTTTTTATCAAACCACTTTTCAATTTGCTAATACTATTATTAATCTTTAATTCATTCACCAACCAAACATAAAAAAAAAAAAAAAAAATGAAAAATGTCTAAAGCGGTCCACATGACTATAATATAAAGCACTTCATGTTTTAACAAGAATTGAAATGGGAAACATTACCATTCAGAGAGACTGCTGAGTGAAACCAGCAAAAGAATCTTACTGCTTCAGCAATTGCATTGAACCCTGCGCTTCACGGAGCTTTGGTTCAATGACACGTGAGCAAAATATTATATTTATCCGTAAAACGATATAGTTGAATTTATATGTAATTTCTAGACAAGTAAACTAATTTGATCCTGAAATAATAAAATATCGAAGAATTATACAATATTTAGCCTTAAATATAGACGAAATAGCAGGAATGAAAGTTCCGGGAATAAGGTTCCGGGCACAATAATAATGAGATCAAAAAGTGAGAAAATAAGATTGTATTAAGATTTCTATAGAATGTAGTGTAAGTTTGCAAGAAAATGTGTCATTTACAATGATAACTGATGTCGCCCAAGTTCACACCTCAAATTGGGGTTGTGAAGCGGTCGATGCAATTATAATTACCCAATTAGGAGTCGGGATCGAACCAACAGGGAGCGTAGATGTGATTAGGTATATACTCGGACTAAGCGTATAATGTGTCCAAAATGCACTTCCACATTCTTTGTTGTTTTGTCTACTTCTAAATTAAGCTATGTTTGCAAATATAAAACTAGAGAATGATATTTTTGGTGTTGTTTTTCAAGTTGTAAAAGATCTAGGGTTGTGACTTCCACCTAGGTGGTTGCCTAACGGGTTGTGGGCTTTAAAGCGAGTTTCGTTGGCCGGGGCGTAATATAGCAATCAACATACAATTACCCACTCCACACCTCTCGGTAATAGAGTGGTTTTACCTAATTTGGCTTTCTCAAGTCCAAATGGGTAATTCACAAAACAGTTCATAGATGCTCAAGTCGGGTTTACTATCTCTAGATTCAAACCTTTAATTGAGACTATCAATTTCTTGAGTTCACCCTAATTTCTTGTTAGCCAAGTTTTCCTAGACTCAATCTCTCTTTCTCAAGTAGAAACTAAGTCAAATAGACTTGATCAATATTTGCAACCATTAATTCTACAATTAAAGCAAGAACTAGGCTAAATATTACACACCCAACCATAAACAAGCCCTAAATCAAACACTCATTAGGTACCCATACTAAAGTTGGGTCACAACCCTAGCTAGAAATTTAGCTACTCATAGATGAAAATGAAGAAATTAAAAAAGAGATGATAATTAAACTCATATTGCAAGATTAAAAGACAAAAATCTAATGTTTAATCACTAAAGTAAGCTAAAGTTACTAAAACCATTAAAGAAAAACGGTTACAGATATTTGGATATTCAAAACTTGACCTAAATTCGTCAAAAAGGCTACTCATACACTGCTAGAAATTTTGGACAAAATGCCCTTTCAGAGGTTTTACGGCCGCACAACTCCATGTGCGGTCTGCACTTCTTCATTAGTCTTGGCAGGAGCTTGGTCTGAGGTTGCATAATTCTGGATTACGGCCACATGTTGCTTGTTTTGTGGTCCGCACAATAGTGAGTGCAACCGCACATGCCCTTTCTGTGGACCGCACAAATATGTGTGTGGCAGCATGGATTGATTCTGCCACCGCACAATAATTGTGCGGTCTGCATATCCTTGAAGCTTGAATTGAACTTCTCTAAACCTGAACTCTTTGATGTCTTCTGCGACCGCACATTGCATTAGACTTCTATTGGATTCTCTTTGTATTTTGCGGCCGTAGAAGGAATTCTGCGGTCCGCACATTTAACCTTTTGCCTGCTTTTTGTCCTTGAGTTCATTTTAATCCTTTTTGAGTTACATTTCATCTTTTTAGCTCATTTCCTAATGCTCCTGCATTTAAACACATTTCATCAGTTTTCGGGAGTATAATTAAGCACTTTTGGACTAAAACGAAAGTAAAGGGGCGCTAATAAGTAGTCAAAATCTCCACTTATCAACTCCCCCAAACTTATGCTTTTGCTTGTCCTCAAACAATTAAAGTAATTCTCACCTCCACAAACTAAGAGCTTTTCCAACTATGCTAAGGTGAATCAAACACACATCAATTGGGACCAACAATTACCCACAACACTTATGGATTATCAACAAGGCAATGATTTGACTTTTTAAGCACAATAGTTCCAATGTGACCCTAGAGCATCAAGAGTTAACTTTATTCATCAAGGAAGCTCTCTCTTTTATGTAGGTCATTGTGGATCCCAAACTCCTCCTCCTCTACTCTCCGTTAGCATATCTCACTTAAGAATGTAGCACTCAATTCAAGGATTTGTGAAAAGTTCGCTCATCTCTCTCAAAAGAATGTTACAAGTACGACTCTAAGTACCATATGCTTGCCCCTCATGTAAATCACCACTAATGCAAGTTCACTCAGCTTAAAATCATGTAGGACTTTTTCGGAATGTAATGAAGGCTTTTGGACAAGGGTAGAAAATATTAGAACAGAAACGGATTTATCTTTCCTTAAACACTCTATTTTTCTCTTTTTGGCTCATCTTTTGCCGACTCTTTGAGTCATTTTCTTTTTACTTATGGGAACTACAGAGAGTTAACATCACCCTTTCTCGGTCATGATGTTCATTTTCTCTTTCTTTGTTTTATCCATGCTTTGCATCATTGCTTTTCTTTGAATCACTTCAGTTCTTCACTTTATTCACTTTCTTTTTGAATTTTTCTTGTGCTCCTTCTTTATTTTTCTTTGCCTTTCCTTTTATTCATTTATTCTCTTTTTGTGCCTTGATACCACTTTCAAACTCCTCGTCTCTCTCCCAAACTTATGTTTTAGCCAATTATTTCTCAAGAGTGTTAAGGAAAGTTAGGGTGCCAAGAGAGGGTCACTACAAAACGGGTAAAGGCTTGTAACGTGGTTATCAAATGAAAAAGGTCTTAGGCTCAAATAGGTTGAATAGGGATAGCACATTGGTGGGCTATGAAAAATTTCAAATTGGATGAAGGAGGGCCTACAATCATTTCTCAAGTAAAGCCAAACTTAGAATTTCGCCTAGAAAAACATTCGGGGCAAGTTCTAGACTATGAGCACGGGTACTTGGATTTGCAACAAAATATCTCACCTCTCACACTGTTGGATTGTTAAAGAGAATAGAGTCGAGGACCCAAAACAATCATATTTAAGATTGAAAATCACTAATGGTTCAACTAAACCACTCGATGAGTGTTTAAGTCAACACAAGAGTCAAAAGGTCACTAATTAGAGCTATTTCTTGCCAAGAACTTATTTTTAACCATAAGGCCGTAGTTAAATGTGTTGGTACCAAGTGAAGCATGCTTGAAACTTTTATTCATTACTACTGTTTTTACCTAAACATTAAGAACAGACTCAATCTCTTAAGAAGGTTGTCACGCCATTCATCGGTGGGAAGAGTAACTGGGTTGGTGAACATCTGTAATACTGCCTCAGTAGTGTGGGCATCAAGGTCTGGCTTCTCAGAGTGGCCAGTTGGTGCCTCTAATGCTTCTGGTGCTAATGGTGTTGGTGTTGGTGTTGGTGCTGACTCCATCAACAAATCAAGTGGAAGATCCCCATCTGATGTTGTTTTGTCCACCTCCTTGGTCAGCTTGTCAAGTGCTTTCTTCGAGGCCTGTGATTTCCGCATCTTCTTCGTCGGCTTTCCTAACTCCTCAATTAATCCCCCGTGTGCCACCAGAGTATTCATAATTATCTGCTGGTTTTCTAGAATCTTCTTCAAGGTCTCCTCCATTGTGGGAGAAGTCTGGGGTGCAGGGGTGGAAGACTATGCTGAAACAGCACTGGATAAGTCAACCATCTTTGCAGTAGCTGTCAGCATCCAGTTGTTGATACTTTCCAGAGTATGGGAGACTCTCAGCTCTGTGAGTGGATAGGTAGAAGATGACGGCACTGAAGCTGATAGTGGCCCCGCAGATGATGGTGGAGGTATGGCAGCTGTACTGCTTGAAGGCTAAGCTGAGGTGGAAGGTCTAACAGCTGAGGGTATGGCTGTTGAAGCTGTAGCTACCATCGAATGCTCTCCAGATAATCCTTTAGTAGTAGTTGGCTGACCCTTGCTCTTGTTTTTTGGGTTCCTCAGGTCCTTGAGAGAGTACCATGAAAAGGGTTGCTTTGCCCGAACCTTCTTATCAAATGGCTTTGAATTCACTCCCACATTTGTAAGGTATTCTGTGAGGGTGTTTGGATACGGGTAGGAACACTCTCCCTACTTGAAAACCACTAACATGTTGGCCAACATGATGGCACCTATGTTGATAAAGTACCCGACCATGATTGATGCCACTAAAACTGCCCGAGGGATAGGAAAGATGTTCTCATTTCTGCATGGGTCAATCCGGCTGCAGACAAATATTTGCCAACCTTTGGCTTCAAAGTTGAGGGTGTTCCGCTGAATGGGAACCCCTGCTGTGATCCATGGTGGTGGTGGGCCTAAAGCTGCTAGTATCTCGTCTAACCAAGGGCGAGCCGCATCACCCAGTCTCCTCCGGCACACATCTTCATATCACACCATTGGTACAAATCCGGAAGACGTACGGTTCATCCCAATAATATTCAAGGCAATTCCGTTTGAGCTTCTTACTTTGGTTTGAAGAGAACTCATTCGGTACAATGCCACTCATAAGATAATTTGCTAAATCGGCAAACCATGGCATCTTGGTCATTGAAATGGCTATGCTCATCAGGAAAGGAATCATTGATCTCAAGGCCATCATGTGGCCTCACCTCCTCCTCCAATCGAGACAAGTGATCCAACACTTGATTTTTACTACCTTTGTAGTCTTAGATTTCTAGATTGAACTCTTGCAATAAAAGAACCCACTGCATTAACCTTGTCTTTAAATCCTTCTTTCTCATTAAGTACCGAAGCGCCGCATGATCGGTGTGAACAATCACCTTCGTACCCATCAAGTACGGGCGGAACTTCTC